>NW_027361829.1:21822500-22427500 GCF_039654945.1 Dendrobates tinctorius | reverse complement strand
GGTGGGATCGTTAGGACATCATTATGTGTGACGGGGGCTTAAAACCTCTTCCAGAGTGCTCTGGACCTCAGACTTGGCCGAAGGTTCACCTTCCAACAAGACAACGACCCTAAGCACACAGCTAAAATAACAAAGGAGTGCCTTCAGAACTACTCTGAGACCATTCTTGACTGGCCCAGCCAGAGCCCTGACCTAAACTCAATTGAGCATCTCTGGAGAGACCTGAAAATGGAACTGGAGAGGATCTGCAAGGAAGAATGGCAGAATCTCCCCAAATCCAGGTGTGAAAAACTTGTTGCATCATTCCCAAGAAGACTCATGGCTGTACTAGCTCAAAAGAGTGCTTCTACTCAATACTGAGCAAAGGGTCTGAATACTCATGACCATGTGATATTTCAGTTTTTCTTTATAATAAATTTACAAAAATTTCTACATTTCTGGGGGGGTTTTCAGTCAAGATGGGGGGGGTGCAGAGTGTACATTAATGAGAAAAAAATGAATTTTATTGAATTTACCAAATGGCTGCAATGAAACAGAGTGAAAAACTTAAATGGCTCTGAATGCTTTCTGTACCCACTGTACATTAGCAGTACCGCTACCATAGAAGTCCCTCACTTGTGTCTGTGTCATGGTAGGACTCGTAGCACCTTGACCCCATCACTGATTACAAAGGCACAGCACTGCACACACAGGTGTGGCTGTACCTGGTTCTTATATTGAGATTGAGCTGTAATATAAAGCACAGCAAACCCACTGTGCCTGTGTAAACCATAAGAGGGCATTCTGTAGGTCAAACCCTGATTGCCTTTTTTAAGGATATGCCATAACTATATATGCCTCAAGTTCTAATGGGTCCTTAAATGTAACTGGTTTATTTTCTCCTATCAGACAAAAATTCTCATGCTCATTAGTTTGATTATGGCAGCTCTGCCGGTACTACAGGAAATCCCTATAGAATACTGTGTGGCTTAATTTGGCTTCCAGCTCCCCCCACCAGTTACCAAATAATCCCTCCATGCTAATATGCATAGGCATGTGTATCACTAACCTTCATGTCAGAATTAACTGCAGTAAGCTCTTTTCTCCCTGGCTTTGTAGTTTACCCCGCCTCGCAGTGGTATCTTCTGAATCCGTAAGCATGCGGGTGAGTGAAGAAATGTGTTCTATTCTCTATATTAAGCTTGTTGTGTTCCTATTCTTAGTGCTTCTTAATATTGCTCTGCAGTTCTTCCCAAGTATGATTGGCACTTTTCTTCCGTCACCGCAGTCATCATTCGTGAACATCCATCATTCTCTTCCATTCTTTTTCATTCTTTAATATATAGTTAGGTCCATATACAGTGCCTACAAGTAGTATTCAACCCCCTGCAGATTTAGCAGGTTTGATAAGATGCAAATAAGTTAGAGCCTTCAAACTTCACACAAGAGCAGGATTTATTAACAGATGCATAAATCTTACAAACCAAAAAGTTATGTTGCTCAGTTAAATTTTAATAAATTTTAAACATACAAGTGTGGGTCAATTATTATTCAACCCCTAGGTTTAATATTTTGTGGAATAACCCTTGTTTGCAATTACAGCTAATAATCGTCTTTTATAAGACCTGATCAGGCCGGCACAGGTCTCTGGAGTTATCTTGGCCCACTCCTCCATGCAGATCTTCTCCAAGTTATCTAGGTTCTTTGGGTGTCTCATGTGGACTTTAATCTTGAGCTCCTTCCACAAGTTTTCAATTGGGTTAAGGTCAGGAGACTGACTAGGCCACTCCAACACCTTGATTTTTTGCCTCTTGAACCAGGCCTTGGTTTTGTTGGCTGTGTGCTTTGGGTCGTTGTCTTGTTGGAAGATGAAATGACGACCCATCTTAAGATCCTTGATGGAGGAGCGGAGGTTCTTGGCCAAAATCTCCAGGTAGGCTGTGCTATCCATCTTCCCATGGATGCGGACCAGATGGCCAGGCCCCTTGGCTGAGAAACAGCCCCACAGCATGATGCTGCCACCACCATGCTTGACTGTAGGGATGGTATTCTTGGGGTCGTATGCAGTGCCATCCAGTCTCCAAACGTCACGTGTGTGGTTGGCACCAAAGATCTCGATCTTGGTCTCATCAGACCAGAGAACCTTGAACCAGTCTGTCTCAGAGTCCTCCAAGTGATCATGAGCAAACTGTAGACGAGCCTTGACATGACGCTTTGAAAGTAAAGGTACCTTACGGGCTCGTCTGGAACTGAGACCATTGCGGTGGAGTACGTTACTTATGGTATTGACTGAAACCAATGTCCCCATTGCCATGAGATCTTCCCGGAGCTCCTTCCTTGTTGTCCTTGGGTTAGCCTTGACTCTTCGGACAAGCCTGGCCTCGGCACGGGAGGAAACTTTCAAAGGCTGTCCAGGCCGTGGAAGGCTAACAGTAGTTCCATAAGCCTTCCACTTCCGGATGATGCTCCCAACAGTGGAGACAGGTAGGCCCAGCTCCTTGGAAAGGGTTTTGTACCCCTTGCCAGCCTTGTGACCCTCCACGATCTTGTCTCTGATGGCCTTGGAATGCTCCTTTGTCTTTCCCATGTTGACCATGTATGAGTGCTGTTCACAAGTTTGGGGAGGGTCTTAAATAGTCAGAAAAGGCTGGAAAAAGAGATAATTAATCCAAACATGTGAAGCTCATTGTTCTTTGTGCCTGAAATACTTCTTAATACTTTAGGGGAACCAAACAGAATTCTGGTGGTTTGAGGGGTTGAATAATAAATGACCCTCTGAATAAACTTTTCACAATTTAAAAAAAAATTAAACAAAGAAATAACATTCTTTTTTGCTGCAGTGCATTTCACACTTCCAGGCTGATCTACAGTCCAAATGTCACAATGCCAAGTTAATTCCGAATGTGTAAACCTGCTAAATCTGCAGGGGGTTGAATACTACTTGTAGGCACTGTATATTTGGACAGAGAACATTTTTCTAATTTTGGTTCTAGACAGTACCACAATGAATTTTAAACAAAACAATTCAGATGCAGTTGAAGTTCAGACTTTCAGCTTTCATTTGAGGGTATCCACATTAAAATTGGATGAAGGGTTTAGGAGTTTCAGCTCCTTAACATGTGCCACCCTGTTTTTAAAGGGACCAAAAGTAATTGGACAATTGACTCCAAGGCTATTTCATGGACAGGTGTTGTCAGTCCCTTCGTTATGTCATTCTCAATTAAGCAGATAAAAGGCCTGGAGTTGTTTTGAGGTGTGGTGCTTGCATTTGGAAGGTTTTGCTGTGAAGGAAACATGAGGTCAAAGGAGCTCTCCATGCAGGTGAAACAAGCCATCCTTAAGCTGCAAAAACAGAAAAAACCCATCCGAGAAATTGCTACAACATTAGGAGTGGCAAAATCTACAGTTTGGTACATCCTGAGAAAGAAAGAAAGCACTGGTGAACTCATCAATGCAAAAAGACCTGGGCGCTCACGGAAGACAACAGTGGTGGATGATCGCAGAATAGTCTCCATGGTGAAGAGAAACCCCTTCAGAACAGACCACCAAGTGAACAACACTCTCCAAGAGGTAGGGGTATCAATATCCAAATCTACCATAAAGAGAAGACTGCATGAAAGTAAATACAGAGGGTTCACTGCACGGTGCAAGCCACTCATAAGCATCAAAAATCAAAAGGCTAGACTGGACTTTGCTAAAAAAAAACATCTAAAAAAAAGCCAGCACAGTTCTGGAAGAACATTCTTTGGACAGATGAAACCAAGATCAACCTCTACCAGAAAGATGGAAAGAGAAAAGTATGGTGAAGGCGTGGTACAGCTCATGATCCAAAGCATACCACTTCATCTGTAAAACACGTCGGAGGCAGTGTGATGGCTTGGGCATGCATGGCTGGCAGTGGCACTGGGTCACTAGTGTTTATTGATGATGTGACACAGGACAGAAGCAGCCGAATGAATTCTGAGGTATTCAGAGCCATATTGGGTGCTCAGATCCAGCCAAATGCAGCCAAACTGATTGGTCGTCGTTTCATACTACAGATGGACAATGACTCAAAACATAAAGCCAAAGCAATCCAGGAGTTTATTAAGCAAAGAAGTGGAATATTCTTGAATGGCCAAGTCAGTCACCTTATCTCAACCCAATTGAGCATGCATTTCACTTGTTAAAGACTAAACTTCAGACAGAAAGGCCCACAAACATACAGCAACTGAAAACCACCGCAGTGAAGGCCTGGCAGATCATCAAAAAGGAGGAAACACAGCGTCTAGTGATGTCCATGAGTTCAAGACTTCAGGCAGTCATTGCCAACAAAGGGTTTTCAACCAAGTACTAGAAATGAACATTTTATTTACAATTATTTAATCTGTCCAATTACTTTTGGTCCCTTTAAAAACAGGGTGGCACATGTTAAGGAGCTGAAACTCCTAAACCCTTCATCCAATTTCAATGTGGATACCCTCAAATGAAAGCTGAAAGTCTGAACTTCAACTGCATCTGAACTGTTCTGTCTAAAATTCATTGTGGTAATGTCTAGAACCAAAATTAGAAAAATGTTGTCTCAGACCAAATATACATGGACCTAACTGTATATGACATCTCTCCATATGTTTCATCATCTTTATTAAACATCCAGACTGTCTATTCCATTCTGGGTTTTTTTTCATTTAAAATACAAGTAATATTGATTTTTGGCTATGAAATATTGCTATTCTTGCTTTTACAAAATATTTCATTAGTTCTATGACTTTGTCTTCTATGTGAAATCAAGCACTTATAACACTTGTCAACATTGCTTCTGCTAATTTGTGTTGTCTCATTTCTTAGCAGACCATTGGAAGATTGATACCTCATACCTCTGATGCCATTTAATTATATATGTAAAATGGAAAAGTTTTTTCTTTTTTCTATTTATTTATTTTCATTTTTAAACTTCCCTGTGGGTGGCCAATAATGGAAAAGCAACCATTATTTTATCTATTCTATGTATAGACAGCAAAGATAAATGTCAATAGATTATTACAGTTTCCATGAAGATTATAGAGAGTATATGATGGAAAGCTGCTTAATCATTGTTTTATACTATGACTTAAAATAGATAAATTACTCGGACATATTTTTATCTCCTAGAACTTAAAATTTAGGACCTAAATTATATATTTTTTTTATATTTTTTCTTTAGTATAAAAAGCAAAATGACACAAAATTAAAAAATCAAGGCAAATCTTTTAGATGACGGATTTCACTGTGAATATCTTGGGTGCAGAAATTACTTTAAATAGTGGTCTGGCATGAGGCAAGTTTTACTAGACTGTTAGGGTTTTTTATGAGTTTTGGTGCTGAAACTGAGGAGAAAATCTCCAAATCCTTCTCAAAAACCTGGAATTTCCATTTAGTTTCTGCTTCAGGAAGATTTAGTGTGCTCATACCCTTAGCTGGTTGGTGGCCAATGTGCTTAGAGAATACTGTGTGTACCATGTTCTGCCTATCTCCGTCCACCAGTGAATGGCGCATAGGAGCTCACTACCACGTACATGAAACTTAATAATATGCTGACTGTCTATATTGGTCAATTGGTCAGTAGCGTGAGCATGCATACCCCACACTGTGTTCCGCTAATGATACAAGACTAGTATCTTCAATAATCCAAATATCCCACTCATGCTCCTAGACTTCTCATGAGATGTACCAATTCTCTGTAATGCACTATCCTGAACAAGTAGATTAATTCCCAATGCTCACACTTTTAAGCTTTCCCTAAAAAGGCATTTCTTTAGACTTGCCTATCGCCTCAACTCACTTATCTAACTATTCCCGTTTTGCCCTTCCAAATTTTTTCCTCCAATTCTAGTCCCTTGTATCATCTATATACACGCCCTTCATACACGTAATAGCCCTCTGTGTCTGTACTTGTGCACATACTGGCTGGTTACTGGTTCATGCAATATTATTTGAATATTCTGTTTATTATTTTCATGGCTGGACTATACAATACTATTTACCTTTCGTGTCTCCCCTATTTCCTCATAGATTATAAGCTTGGTATGTCTTAAATTATTTGTTACTCTGTAATCTCTAATCTTGTCTGTTCTGTGCCTTCTGTGATGTAAAATGCTGCGGAATATGTTGGTGCTATAGAAATACTTATTATAATGTAGTAGATCACTACCTCCTGAAATTAAAGGAATGTGCCAGTCTGGCCTGCACCTCAGGATAGCATGTAAACGTTCTGCATTGCCATCTGTACAATGTGCACGGCCAACTTCTTGTACCACATCTTGGCTTTCCGCAACGAACTGTAGGGCTGAAGAATTTGATTAGAGAGATTGACTCCCTCCAAGTTATTATTGTACTCCAGGACAGAGACCTGCGGTAGTTCTGGAAGAGAAGGATTTGAAGAGTGGATTGCTGTTGTAGAAGTTTTCTATGTAGAAGTGATAACCCTGATCCAGCAGTGGGTGCACCAATTCCCACACAATTTTTCCACTTACTCCCAGGACAGAGTGGTATTCAAGGTAGTTGAATCTCCTGCATGTACCCTAAGGTTCTTTTGCACAGTTTGTACATTTTTATTCTGTACCTGGCCCTCTTACTGGGCAGGTATTGCCTGAATTTAAGTCCGGTTGAAGTGAATTAGGGACTTGTCCACGCAGATGTTCCTTTGTGTAAGGTACACCTCAGCAAACTTATTGCTAAAGTGATCAAAGAACATCCGAATTTTGGAAAGTCGGTCAAAGTTTAGGTCAACTCAGGTGGAGGTCATTATCGTTGAAATGCAAAAATTTGTGAAGAGCCTCAAAGATTTTCCGGGTCATAGCCATTTGTTCTACAAAATGTCAACATTCCGATTTTGCTGAACTCCTGGCTTCTTCACTATCCCTATGTGAAGGTCAAAATTTCATAATTTCTACAGTGTCTACAGTAGAATGACATAGTGATGTTTTGGGAAAGAAATTGTTGGTTGTGTAAATTTGTCTGGGCCACCATGAGATTTAGTAAATTCTCATAGAAAAAGACTTTGAGAAAATCAATTTTTGTGAGGCTGGGTATATCAAATAGGATTCCTGATTGGGCCACAAAATCAGGAATTTGAGGTTCATAATTTTCAGGGGGTGAGGTCCATAGTAGTCACTAACTGTGGGTGCTGGCTCTTTTGCTGTCCTGGGGTGTCTGCATGGGGGGGTAGTTATCACTGGCGGAAGAAGAGGATGAGCGAAAATAGAGGAATATGGCATCCTCTTCCTAATTATTGATTTGGAAGGCAAGGAAGAAGTATGACTCTTTGACTGAATATAGTGCTTGGCTAGAGTGGGACGTTTTATCTTTCACTTGCGCAGTGTATGTCTGTGCATGTTGGATAACCAGATTGTATTTGAGTGTGTGTGTTTGGTGAAACATTTTTTTTTTATTACGGTACTTTTAATTTATTAAATTTACAGTAGAAAGAAAAATTAAAAAAATAGAAGAAAAGCATTTAGAAATAAATGGTAAAAATATAAAAATGAGACTATAACATTGTAGTTAAATAAATGAAACTTACTGAACGCCCGCAGCTAAATTACTAAAACTGTAATTCTGTGCAGTAGAATAAAACGTAGTATAATTGCCACTAAATACCACTATAATTTTCCAGTTAAGTTGAGAAACTATATTTACTAAACGTACATCAGTAAAAACATTTACTGAGCACCCGCAACTGACACTAAATTTGATTCTATACATTAGAAAAACTAGTAAATGTGAATTACTACAGTATATTTTTACTGTGCATTACACTGTCCCAATTTTAGGTCGATCAACTAATCTAAATTATTTGTATTTGATACTTTTTTTTTTACACTTTACTATCTGACTCTAATTGTGATTTCACTTTAGTAAAAAATACTGTGTAGTATTAGTGAATTACTGCAGCATATTTTTTACTATGGATTACACTGTCCCTAATCTAGCTCTAGCAACTATTGTATTTTTCGGACTGTAAGACGTACTTTTTCCCCAAAAAATGTGGAGGAAAATGGGGGAGGGGGGTGCGTCTTATAGTCCCTATGTACCGGCTCTAGCTGTGGTGGGGAGGTGGGGGGAGCGGCATCGGCGGAGCAGCGTGTCACAGAGGCAGGTGGCTGCAGTTAATTCCTGTGCCCGCTAAAGAAAAATGAATGTTCACTGCATTCCACGCCCATGGCCGTGTAGGGCAATGAATATTCATTTGTCTTTAATAGCATCTTGTCCCCAACCCTGGTTTTGGTATGCATGGGCCCCATCCTTATGATTGGCCCCATCAGAAAACATTAAAATAAAATTACACTTACCTTCCTGGCGCTCTTCAGTAGCGCAGCAGCAGGAAGGCTCCAGCTGACACTGTGTGCGCTACTGAAGAGCAATGAATAGTCACTGCTCTCTGCGCACACAGTCCCGGCGTGCAGAGCAGTCAGTATTCCGGCAGTTCCCCTTCGACTTGCAAGGAGCGTATGACTTCACTGCCATGTGCTGCTTACAAGCATAAAGCAGCTGCTGGCAACGGCGCAAGATTCTGCAAGCGAGCGCCAGGAAGGTAAGTGTAATGTGTTGTGTGTGTTTTTTTGTTTGTTTGTTTTTTTATGTTTTCTGATGGGATCATGCATACCAGGATGGGGGTGGGGGGGCCAATCATAAGGATGGGGCCATGCATACAAGGATCGGGATGGGGGCCAATCATACCAGAATAGTGTTGGGGTCATGCATACTAGGGTGAGATGAGGGCCCTGTATACCAGGATAAGGATGGAGGCCCTGCATTCCAACATAGAGATGGGAGCCCTGCATTCCAGGATAGGGGTGGGGCCATGCATACTAGGATAGGGATGAGGGGGACCGTTCCTACCAGGATAGGGATGAGGGGACCATGCATACATTTTTTTTTTCTTAATTTCCTCCTCTAAAATCTAGGTGCGTCTTATAGTCCGAAAAATACAGTAAACTAGTTTATTTTTATTTGATTTTTTTTTCACACAAACTATATACCTATTCGTCATGTTCGTCACTGATCAGCACTCGGTGGATACAGGACGCACGCACTGAGGTGGTGCAAAGGGGAAAAAAATGGACTGGGAAAAAAAAGATCCTAGCCAAAAGTGAGCGCAGATTCTGATAAGTCACGTGCATCACTGATCAGCACTCAGCAGCTGCAGGAGGTGGTGTAGTGCAAAAGAAAAAAACTTCCTTAATTGAGTGATCAAGTACTGGTTAGCACTTGGTAATAGAAGGGGGGGGGACTGGGAAAGGGGTTAGGGAGAGAGGGATTAGGGTGGATTGGAAAAAACAAGGATCAGTAGGGTCTTCTACATCCTTATCTTAAGCACTGTGTGGCACTTCAAGTCTCAGGTAGATCTGGAGCTGAAATGACACAATGACTGCTCTGTGCATGTCTACAAGCTCGAAATGAGGCAGTGCAGAGCAGTCTCTGAGAGGTCAGACTGCCCTCCTGCTCACAAGTTGGTGCAGTTGGACATAATCGTCTGATCGCACCAATCAGCGCCGGATTGCTGACACAGCGCTCTCCTAGCACCAGCCTATAGCACCTGTTATAGCACCGGTCATAGCTGGACATCAATGTTTCAGGAATTTTCATTTGCCAAAACATTGAAATTGCTTTGATTTGCTATTCGGAATTGACCAGCCAATCACAGCGATTGTGGAGGAAGCGTTGAAACTCTTCGTGGCGACGAGTCTCAGTGCCCTGCTATCAGAAACAGCAGACACCTTCATCCAATCACCATGCCTTCAGACACATTGGCTGCATTATCGACGTGACCTAACTGTACTTCATAGGTTGGCGACACCTTCCCGACCATGACGTGTAGGTATGTCGAAGATCGTGAAGGGATTAATTGTTTTCACACTGTTGCTGTAAGCGTGGTTAGACAATTTTTATTTTGGGGGTCAGTACAATTACAGCGTCGACAGGGTTATTTAGTATTTTTATAATTTCTATAATTTGCTTCCTTTGCACAATAAAATGTTTTCGCAATTTGTTTTTCCATAGTCATACTCTAATAGCTTTCATTCATAACTGTTTTGTTTTTGTTTTTTCTTATAAATGCATCAACTCTACATAAAAAGTTTTGTATTGAGTGAGTTTTCATTTATAACGGTTTTGTTTTTGTTTTGTTTTTCTTATAAATGCATCGACTATACGTAAAAAGTTTTTTGTATTATGTGAGTTTTAATTTATAACTTCTTTTTGTTTTGTTTTTTTTCTTATAAATACTCTAATAGCTGTAACTTTATTTTTTTATCGATGGAGCTATATAAGGGCTTGTTTTTTGCAGGACAAGATGACATTATGGATAACATTTGTTTTATATGTAATTTTATTATCACCTTTAATTCTGCTTTGTGTGTCATTATGACCAAAAAGCTATGTTTGGCGTAGTTTTTTATTTTTTTTATGGTGTTCACCAAACTGGCTAAATAATGTGAAAGATTCAAAGACTGATTTTTTCCTGACGCAGCGATACCAAATCTATGTACCGCATATACTTGTGCATAAGCTGAGATTTTCAGCCCATTTTTTTGGGCTGAAAGTCCCCCCCCTCGGCTTATACACGAGTCATATACCTGTGGGTGTCACAGATCATTCTTACCCCGCGGTTTCTGCAGCTCCCCCCCCGCTTCTCCATAGTCTCCCTTCCTGCTGCCTTCAGCGGTCACGTGGTACTGCTCATTAAACTCATGAATATGCGCATATTCATGAGTGTAATGAGCGGTATCACGTGACCGCTGAAGGCAGGAAGGGAGACCGTGGAGAAATGGGGCTGCAGAGACCGCGCCAGGAGGGGGGGTAAGTATAGCGATATTCACCTGTCCCCCAGTCCATCCCTGCTCACCGCTCCCTGCTGCGTCCTCTGTCTGTGACGTTTAGCCAGCAGAGGGCGTGGTGACGTAGTTAGTGCGTGCCCATGCCCTCTGCTGCCTCAATGTCACTGACAGACGATGTGGCAGACAGCGGTGAGCAGCGATGGACCAGGGGACAGGTGTATATCTCAGGTTCCGGGTCCTGAGCAGGAGAGGCGAGTATGGCATTTTTTTGCAGCAGCAGCAGCATATGGGGGCATAATATATGGAGCATCTTATGGGGGCAGCATATGGGGGCATATTCTATGGAGCAGCATATGGGGGCATATTGTATGGAGCAGCATATGGGGGCATATTCTATGGAGCAGCATATGGGGGGCAGCATATGGGGGCATAGTCTATAGAGCAGCATATGGGGCAGCATATGGGGGCATATTCTATGGAGCAGCATATCGGGGCAGCATATGGGGGCATAGTCTGTGGAGCAGCATATGGTGGCATATTCTATGGGGACAGCATATGGGGGCATATTCTATGGGGCAGCATATGGGGGCATATTCTACGGGGCAGCATATTGGGGGCATATTCTATGTGGCAGCATATTGGGGGCATATTCTATGGGGCAGCATATAAGGTATATTCTATGGAGCAGCATATAGGGGCATATTCTATGAAGCAGCATATGGGGGCATATTCTATGGGGCAGCATATGGGGGCATATTCTATGGGGCAGCATATGAGGGCATAGTCTGTGGAGCAGCATATGGTGGCATATTCCATGGGGACAGCATATGGGGGCATATTCTATGGAGACAGCATATGGGGGCATATTCTATGGGGCAGCATATGGGGGCATATTCTACGGGGCAGCATATTGGGGGCATATTCTATGGGGCAGCATATTGGGGGCATATTCTATGGAGCAGCATATAGGGGCATATTCTATGGGGACAGCATATGGGGGCATATTCTATGGGGACAGCATATGGGGGCATATTCTATGGGGCAGCATATGGGGGCATATTCTATGGGGCAGCATATGGGGGCATATTCTATGGGGACAGCATATGGGGGCATATTCTATGGGGACAGCATATGGGGGCATATTCTATGGGGACAGCATATGGGGGCATATTCTATGGGGACAGCATATGGGGGCATATTCTATGGGGCAGCATATTGGGGGCATATTCTATGGGGCAGCATATTGGGGGCATATTCTATGGGGCAGCATATAAGGTATATTCTATGGAGCAGCATATAGGGGCATATTCTATGAAGCAGCATATGGGGGCATATTCTATGGGGCAGCATATGGGGGCATATTCTATGGGGCAGCATATGAGGGCATAATCTATGGAGCTTCATATGGGGCATAATCTATGGAGCATTTTATGTGGCATAATCTATGGAGCATCTTATGGGGCCATAACCTTTATGGAGCATTATATGGGGCATATTATTCTATGGAGAATCTTATGGGGGCATTATTAACCTTTGTGCAGCATTATATGGGGTGTATTTTTATGGAGCATCTTATGGGGCCAATCATGAACTGTATGGAGCATTATATGGGGCTCCTGATTCAATATGGATATTCAAAAACATTTAACTTACTGATGTCTCAATTTTACTTTTATTGGTATCTATTTTTATTTTTTAAATTTACCAGTAGCTGCTGCATTTTCCACCCTAGGCTTATACGTGAGTCAATAAGTTTTCAAAACAGCTAACATAGAAAAAATTCAAAAAAAAACTCACACAACAAGATATGGCTTTACCAAAACCCTGTCTGATGACAAATGCACATTTAGCAGCATGCAGCTGGCCTCCACTAATAGAGGCAAGGGGCAGCTCAGGTGCAAACTACTGATAAAAATAACCACCCTACACCTAACAAACCATGGTGGGGTTGGCTGCCCAGTAGGAAAAATGCACATAGATAAGGCTTGCATAGGACGTCAGTCACACAGGCAAGTGTGATGAAAAGTGTCTGGCTTGCAACCTATTAAAGACGCCCATAGTATTATCAGGCGGGCTGCTACAGCCCCAATAGACCAAGCCAACAGAAAGAGGCCCGACTGCATCCTACAAAAAAAGATATAAGTGCAAAAAAATAATGCAGACAATGAGTACATTAAATGAGGTATTGGTTAATATTTTGGCCAAAATAGATAGAGCCTGCAAGCCAACGTCAAGGCTCCTCATGGTATTGCAGGTCCCTAACACTAATATCAAAACAGCTAACATAGAAAATATTCAAAAAAACTCACACAACAAGATATGGCCTTACCAAAACCCTGTTTGATGACAAATGCACATATAGCAGGATGCAGCTGGCCTCCACTAATAGAGGCAAGGAGCAGCTCAGGTGCCAACTACTGATAAAAAGCCTGCCTGATAATACTATGGGCGTCATTAATAGGTTGCAAGCCAGACACTTTGCATCACACTTACATATGTGTGACTGACGTCCTATGCAAGCCTTATCTATGTGCATTTTTCCTACTAGGCAGCCAACCCCACCATGGTTTGTTAGGTGTGGGGTGGTTGTTTTTATCAGTAGTTTGCACCTGAGCTGCCCCTTGCCTCTATTAGTGGAAGCCAGCTGCATCCTGCTATATGTGCATTTGTCATCAGACAGGGTTTTGGTGAGGCCATGTCTTATTATTCAATAAGTTTTCCCAGTTTTTATGGCAAAATTAGGGGGTACTTTTTTATTAACACGAGGTGCTACATAGGAATTAAAGCAATGTGGAAGAAAAAAATAATTTTTAATTTTTCCCATAAAAATTTTGCTTTTACCCCAATTTTTCATTTCACAAGTGTAAGGCTAAATTCCCACTTGCGCCGTTTTGCGCAGCGTTTCGAGCGCACGTAAAACGCATGCAAACTCTTGTAAACGCTGCAATATTTTGTCGCATCAGCATGCACATTACGACAAAAAATGCAGTGTTTGTATGCGTTTTCAAGCGTTTTTCCATGCGTTTGCATTTTTTAATGCTCATGGGTTGTCTAGGTGTCACATTTCACAGGAGGAAAATCCTTGAAAAATTCTTGCAACAGACTCCACCAATGGGACATCAATGGTCGAGTGTTATGGGAATTCTTTATATAGACCCTGTTTACAGCCGAATTCTTCACATTTGCTTGCTTTTTCCTTTGTCAACATGGATCTACGCTGGAAGAGTTTTCACTTCATCTTGGAGCTGGACATCGCAATGGCTCAGGCTTATGCAGTTGCTTGCCATTAACAAAGGGAGAGAGAGAGACACAGCGAAGACGGCAGCAGCGGCGGTTGTGGATACATCCGATTATTGAACTCCGGGAGAGCTGTGGAGCGTACTACACCCTCTACAGCGAGCTCCAGGGAAACCCGGAGAAATTTACAGACTACCCGAATGTCCCAACAAAGCTTCAGGGATTTACTTGCTTGTGTTCAACAATCCATCCGGAGACAGGACGCACAGCTCCGTCGTGCGGTTCCTCCCGTGGAACGGCTCCTTGTCACATTACGGTACGTATTGCAAAACCAATGCCTGCATAATTTTCTTTGTTCTGACATGTACTATTCCAAAGCTGGCAGAATTATTGTTCTGCCATGTAGTAAACAAAGGCCTGCAGAATTATTTTTATGCCATGTACTTATTTTTTTTTTTTTTGTTTAAAAAAAATATACATAAATATTAGTTTTTGTTCTTTCTCTGTTTCGCAGATTCCTGGCTACTGGAGAGAGCCTATCTTCACTCCACTTCCATACCGGATTGGAATATCCACCTTATCTGCAATTTCCCCAACTCTTTGGGAGCGGTTGATGGGAAACACATCCGTCTAATCAAACCCAAAAGAACAGGCTCTGAGTACTATAACTACAAAAAGTATATCCATAATGGGATTGGGGGAGCTATGTGCCAGCACAAGGGGGCAATGTGCCAGGATGGGGGTTATATAAATACCAGGATGAGGGACATATGCGGTATATGATTTGAAAGATGGACACTGGCATTATAAGACACACCTCCATTTAACATAAAAAAAAACATTTTTTTCTCTTTTTCTTCACCAAATTTGGGGGTGCATCTTATAATCAGGTGTGTCTTATAAAGCGAAAAATACGATACTTTTCTACAGTACTCATGGCCATTACGGATGCAGACTGTATGTTTGTAGCTGTAGACATTGGGGCATTTGGCCGTGGGAATGACTCCCAGGCTTTTAAGAACTCGGACATGGGCCGTAGGTTGTATGCCAACCATTTCAATTTCCCCATGCCACGGCATCTTCCCCACACCGAAGGTCCGCCACAGCCATTTGTAATGGTTGGGGATGAGGCCTTTCAAATGTGCGCAAACCTGCTGAAACGCTACTCCAGCCGGGACTTGGACCACACAAAAAAAATCTTTAATTACAGGCTGACCAGGGCCAGAAGAACTGTAGACTGTGCCTTTGGTATACTTGTCTCCAGATGGTGCATTCTCGCCACAGTCATTAATCTGAAACTGGAAACAGTGGATGAGGTTGTGAAGGCGTGTGTGGTTCTACATAATTTTGTGATGGCTAAAGAGCACCCGACCTTTGAACTAGATGAACCTGCTGCAAACCCATTGCCTGAATTCACTCAGCACCCTCTCAGGTCATCTGTTGAAGTTGGCGAAATGAGGGACCAATTTGCAGCCTACTTCATCTCAAATGTAGGACAGTTGGAATGGCAAGATCAAATGTAAAAATGTTTTCTTGTGTGTATGTTAATAAAAAACCTGTTTTGATACCTGTACCGAGTGCACTCTGTCTTTTTACACTTCAATACAATAATGAACTGGCCAGGTGTACCAGTGAATTCATGATGCTATGTTTTGTGCATCATGAATTTACTAGCACTCCTGACCAGGTGACTATACATAGTCACAAGTTGTATGACCTTTATCATCTCTCCAGTTTGTGTTAAATTTACAGCGACGGTGGAGATAATACAACTAATATTTGTGTCACCTGGCCTGATGTTACAAATAGTGATTTGGTGATGCACTAGCATCCGTCACTCTTTATGACACCTGACCGTGACTATAAATATTTTTTGTAGGATCACTACTGTGTCTTGAGTTTGAACGCAGACTGGAGAGATAATAAAGTTTATACAACTTCTACAATCCCCAGGCCTAGTGTCATGCTCAAGTGAGGATGCCCAAAATAACGCATCCTGACTTCATAATGTTATCACACATGGGCATGTGAATACACATGACTTAAACTGCATGCGTCTGCATGAAATATATGTAGACTGAAGCGACGCTGCTGGTTAAAACTCGTGTATTCACCTGCCCAGGTGTGATAGAGTTATGATACAAGGCCATGGTATTGTACATATGATGTGTATTTTCCCATAATCTCCTCAGTTTATTCACCACACAATATAGGATGTGGTTAATTACAAGGTATATCTAGAATCCCCTGGCCTTGTGTCACAAAAAGTCAATTGATGGTATAAACACACCATCCTCAATTAACTTTTTATGATGCCTGACAAGGTAACAATAGATATGCCTTGCACGCAACACCATCCTCTATTCAGTCTGTGCAATATTACCATACTGAAGAGACTGGTGGGGAAAATACAAGTCATATATTTGTGTTTTTGACTACACATATCTCCAGGAATGACACAAGAAACATATGTCACTAATGGAGGTATGTGTGGGCAAAAACGCAAAGTGTACGGCGCAGTGTGTGTAGGCGGCGAAAGATACATTAATCAAACCGTATTAGGTGAAAGCAGAAATTCATATTTATTTAAAAAAAAAAAAATTCTGACGTTTGGGAGAAGATTGTGCTACTTTGGGGGTGTGGAGGGACGAGGAACGGCTGGTGGACGAAGAAGGGGTTCTATGGGAAGGGGCGACAAAAGTAGTGGGGGAAGGGAGATCAGGGATGGAACGAGCGGCAGTTTGAGACACACTGGTAGGTGAGGGGGGAGAGACGCTCAAAGTTCTCTTTTTTTTTTTGTGTTTCTTTGAGGTTTGTGTCCCCTGCCTGGACTTCTTCGAGCTGCCTAACCGCCTTCCACTTTCTGACCACCTGGAGCTGGGTGACCTTTGCTGCGTTTCATGAAAAAGAGAGTGTAGGTCCCAAGAGAATGTAGGTCCCCCTGTTGCTGATGTTGCTGCTGCTGCTGCTGATGGTGCTGCTGATGCTGCTGGGTGGTGGTGGTGCCAGTGCTGGTCCTTGGAGTAGGAGTAGTGGTGCCAGTGCTGGTCCAGTCATGAGGAGTGCTGGCGGCAGTGCTGGTCCTTGCAGTAGGAGTAGAGGCGCCAGTGCTGGTCCAGTCATGAGGAAAGGTGGTGGCAGTGCTGGTTAAGGCGGTAGGAGTGGTGGTGGCAGTGCTGGTCTGGGCTGTAGGATTGGGGGCGGTGGCGGTGCTCCAAGCAGGCGTGGTGGTGGTGCTCCGG
Source organism: Dendrobates tinctorius (assembly GCF_039654945.1). NCBI lineage: Eukaryota > Metazoa > Chordata > Amphibia > Anura > Dendrobatidae > Dendrobates > Dendrobates tinctorius. The sequence goes on along the minus strand of NW_027361829.1, from coordinate 22,410,246 downwards.
ACAGGAGCAGCGCTTGCCATGGTGGTGGCGGTGGAGTGTCCAGCAGCACTCAGACTTGGGGTGGTGTAGTGTTGTCCGGCTTGGCTTGGAATGCAGGTGGCTGTGCAGTGGTATGCAGCTGAAGTCGGTAGTGAGGTGTAGCAAGTCAGTTGTGGCACATTTGGAAATAGCTGTCCGTACTGATTCTGCTGCATAGCCTGCAAATAAGCAGTGTTGCAGGCCTGTATCACATTCAGCTATTGCTCAGGACTAAGGTGTTCCGCCATGCCCCATTCAATTTTACTGAATAAATGGTGCGCTGGTCTGTTGAGGTCAGCCTCCAGACGATCAAGGCGACTGTCGACAGAGAGGAAGCAGTGTTCCATGTGGTTAAAACCACGTTCCATGAGGGAAAAAACGCTTTCCACTCTGTCTGACAGCGCCTTGAGGCTGGCATGAAAGGCCTCGCTCAAGTGCATGAACTCGGGCTAGACATTCATGTCCAATGCCCTCTGCCGCTGGCAGGAAGTGCCCGCATAACCAGTAGCAGAGACCTGGGACAGGGGAACACCTGATTGACCAGCTTCCTGGTCACCAGCTGTCCGTGTTGCTGACCTGCAAGGTGCTTCCTGGCTGTCGGATGGCTGGGACTGGTCCGAGGTCGTTCGATGAAGGACTGCTCCAGGGACAGGTTGCAGGCTGCTACTCCAGGTGTTGTGGAAAGAAAAGAAAAACAATAGTCTCCTGCATTTATAAGTTCCCAATGCTGTGGAATAGAAAAGCACAGGTTTAAAAAAAAAAAAAAAAAAAAAAAAAAATTTAAATACTTGCGCTCTGCTGGCAAGGACCAGTCTTAGGAACGCCAACTCGCGATGGTAACAGTATTTGGTTCTGGTCTTTGCCGCTGAACCACTGCGAACCTGTCCCTCAGCACGAACATGAGGGTTGAAGTGGTCCCTCATCGAGCGCCAATGTGTTCGGACTTTGTTCACTGTTGGAAAAACAAAGAAAAAATATTATACAATGCACTCATGGCAAAATCTGTATCATCACAAGAACCTGAGTGAACATGGCAAACAGTCAATGCGGCATCACAAAACAATTCAATAGACAATGCACTGATTGTTCACTATGATAACACAATTGTGTTTCATGCTAGATATATTCTAGCAGGAAACACAACAGTGTCATCAGGAACAATAGTCAATGCGGCACACTACAGGAATACAATACACAATGCAGTCACTGTTGATCCTGATAACACTGTTGTGTTTCCTGCTAGAAAATATCTAGCAGGAAACAACAGTGTCATCAGGGACAATAGTAACTGAGGCATCACAGAGCAGGGAAATACTAAACGCCTTTTTGGAACTTGGAGAGGCACTCTCCCAGCCGTCCATCAACGCTGCGGCCACCTCATTCCATAGCCGCCGGGTCAGCACAGTGTCCTTGTACTGCTGGTCACGGCTGTCCCACAACGGGACACGCTCCTCGACCAGGCGGATCAGGTGCTCGTTGTCGAGATAGATAAAAAGAAGCAAGATAGAAGATGAAAAACAGGACAGAAAAAAAGGAAGAGAAAAAATAAATTTAAACAAAAAAAAGGGACATTCAAACTCATTTTATACTTACATTCCGTCTCACCACCGGGACTTGTCTTGGCTGCTCCTGCTGTTCGGCCTCATTTGCTGGATCCGATGTTGATGCCTGAAAAAGAACAAAAATTAGTACACATTCGTAGATGCAGCAGCTATACTTAACGAAAAGCAGGAAGATACTCACCTCACGCTCTGCTTGGGCCAGTTCTTGCCGGGATGGTGTATATTCATCCCCAGAAGACATGCTGCAATTAAAGACATTAGGTTTAAGAATACTCACATTTTGGCTGCTGCAGCTTGGATCCAAAGGGCTCTGTAATTTGGAAGGCTGTCTGGTCTCTTCAAGGCTGTCTGTAGAGTAGTGGTCTGACAGTGCAGACACCTTTTTATGTACACTCCTCACAAACAATGTTGCTTGTGTAGGGGGTGGTTTAAACAAGTGTCTTGACATTGTTTACTCCAAAATCGCATGCGCCGAAAAGCGCAGACGTGCGCACATCCATGCGCTTGCCAGCGACCCCATAGACTGTAATGTGATTTTTTTTTTTTTTTTTTTTGTGCACCTTCTGTGCGTACGCATGTGCTTTTTTGACGAGGTTGGGCGGAACAAAAAATGCAACATGTTGCATCTGGCGCGTCTGGGTGCACACCTGGAAAAAGCGCAGCGCACGAAAACGCAGATGAACGCGTGTAAACGCTAGACAATGCGCCCTCCATGTTAAAGATGGGGGAGCATGCGCACGATGCGCTGCGCGATAAAGCGCTAATGTGAAACCAGCCTAACAGGAGAAAATGGACTCCAAAGTTTTTTGTGCAATTTCTACCGAGTACACAGATTCCCTGTGCTTGGTGAGGGGGGACTGTTTGGGCACACTTCCGAGGTCTGAAAGTAAGAAGTGATGTTTTGGAGCTCATACTTTGGTGGAATGTTTTGCCGGCACCACATTACTGCCAACAAGATTTGGGCTCTGCTCTTGTACTTTCTTAGCAGTTGCCAGAGGTCCCTCTCGTTTTAGCACACAGTACCGCATCCAGCGGTAGCTCTGGCAGAAAGAAATCTGAAGAGTGGGGATCTGGTGTAGACATTTATCTACGTAAATGTGATAACCCTGATCCAACAGTGAGTGCTCCAATTCCAACACAATTTTCCCACTCCCTGGACAGTGGGGCATTCTGGGGGTTCAATTTGGCTGTCACCCTGAATCTGTGGGTGATCACACAGTTTGTTCATTTTGATTCTGTACCTTGCACTCTTATTGGGCAATTATTGCTATTTAATCCTCCTCTTGAAGTGGTTTAGGGACTCATCTGCGCAGATGTCCCTTTGGTGGATGTACAACTCAACAAATTTGCTACTGAAGTGATCAATGACCGGCCTGAATTTGAAAAGTCAGTGAAAGTTGGGGTCATCTCGTAATGGACATAAAATTATCAAAGCGTGACTGGGTCATAGTCATGTGGAAAACTGGAGTGTTATAGAAAATATCAGCACTCAAATATTGATGACGTTCTGGCTTCTTCACTATCCCCATGTGAAGTACAAGGCCCTAAAACTTGATTATTTCTGCCACATCTATCGGTGTCCAATTAGCAAACGAGGAAGTCGGGTTTTGGGAAAAATGTTGTTCGGAAAAGTCAATTTCTCTGAGGCTGGCAGTATCAAATTGGATTCCTGATCAGGCCACAAAATCAGGAATATGAGGCTCATAATTTTACGATTTTGTGTGTATCTGTCTGTCTTTGTGGGTCGGTCTGTCTGTGTGTGTCTAGTATTTTCACGTGTATTGTTTAGCCAAATTTTATTCAGATGTGTTTGGTGTATACATTGTCAGATGAGAATTAACATTGCATTAGAAAAGAAAAGAGAGAGAATGGAATAGCAAAATAAAAAATGAGAAAATGAAAATTTAATATATACCAAGTGATTTTCAGTAGAAATATTTACTGACCGCCCACAACTAACCTACGCTTACCGTAAATCTATAGATTAGAAAAGAACTGTGGTAAAATAATTAGTACAGTAGATTTCAAGTATATTTCTTAACTAAATAAAAATTTGCTAGCCGACGTCAGTACAAAAAAAATACTGAAAGCCTGCTACTAAGTCTAACTGTAATTTTAAGGATTATTAGGAAAAAGTAGTGTAATAATTACTACAGTAATTACCACTAAATTTATGAAACTTACGGTAATTATAATATACAGTGTGAACGTCAGTAAAACAATTACTGAGTGCCAGTATAGAAGAAAACAGATGGCACTCAACGGTTAAAATCACTCTTTATTCCATTATTTTTAAAACATCGGCGTCGGGAGGATGGGAGCAGGAGTGGAGGAGACGACAGCCGTTTCGTGCTGCGGTAGCGCTTCTACGGGTCACAGTTATTGAGTGCCCACAACGAACTGACCCTAACTGTAAAAAATACTGTAGTATAAGCTAATAACAAGATTTACTTAGTCTGCTGTTCCTATGTCTAACCTTTTCAGCTAATTATTATTTTTTTCCCACAAAAATTGAGCACAGATACCAATCACTGATGTGCATCACTGATCAGCGCTCTGTGGTAGCAGGATGCTCACACACAAGTGGTCTGTGAGGGTAAAAATCACAAAGTAGCAGGGAAAAAGCTCTGTTCTAAAATTTTGCATGGCCTGATCAGTAATTCATGACACTGATCAGCACTCCGCACCATAAAACTCATTTACAGGAGTCGTGTGAAAAAAAATACTCTGGTCTTGCCTTTTAGGCAAAAAATGGCACTCAACGGCAGCTTGACAAGGTGTGGTAGGTGGTTGAGGAGGTGGAATTTGGGGGTTTAGGAGGGGAAGACTGGTGATCACAAAAGTGAATCACATGCAGCAACAGGAGGCACTGGGTCAACAGCAGCAGAGAAAAGCAGCAGCACTACAAGCTCCAGTGAACAAAAGCAGGATCAACATTTTAACGATTTGTCTGCAATTGATCAAACTGTGCAGCTGGTTGAACCTCTGGCACATCACTGGGGGGGCCCTTGTAGTAATTGGTGATTGGTCCTTTCCAAACTAAAGGAAAGACTGCGTGTTCCTCTTGTTAGTATTCAACTCTAGTGTTTAGTTTAAAAACTTACCAGATGTATTGTTTGTGTCCCATAGCTTGAGAGGTTAGTCATCATCATTATTATGTTTTTTCTTTCATAAACTCCCTATAAAAACAGTCAAAACAGCCAGTTATTGCATTGTGGTGTTTTTTTTCCATACACTGACCTCATGTTCAAAATCTCAGCATGCTCTATCAGATAGTGTATTGTGAAATGTTTCTCTGTGTTGAACTCAATGGAATCTATGTTAAAATACGCATGCCACATATTTTCATAAATTGCATGCTGGTTTTTCAGCAGTTTTGTAGTATTTTTTTTTCCTTCCAAGCTGATATACTGTAGATTAGAGATGGGCGAACCTGAACAGTAAAGTTTGGCGTCCGTACCAAACACCTACTGTTCAGGCATGGACACTGAACACTGACTTCACCAGGAACTCTGTGTACCTGTTAGGGTTCGCCCCCCTAAACACCGGGTGTTTGTCGCGCTGTCGTGTGCATGACATCACGGCACCCCGACCTTAACCCCTGCACCCCAGCCTTAACCCCTTCGCGCAGGAGCCCATTTTCGTTTTTGCATTTGTTTTTCGCTCCCCTTCTTCCCAGTGCCATAACTTTTTTATATTTCAGTCAATATGGCCGTGTGAGGCTTATTTTTTGCGGGATGAGTACTTTTGAACAACACCATTGGTTTTACCATGTCGTAATCTCATAAACCGGGAAAAATTCCAAGTGCGGTGAAATTGCAAAAAAAGTGTAATCCCACACTTGTTTTTTTTTTAATACCATGTTCACTAAATGCTAAAATTGACCTGCCATTATGATTCTCCAGGTCATTACGAGTTCATAGACACCAAACATGTCTAGGCTCATTTTTATCTAGGTGGTGAAAAAAAATTAAAAACTTTGTTAAAAAAAAAATTGCGTCATATTCCGATACCCATTGCGCCTCCATTTTTCGTGATCTCGGTTTGGGTGAAGGCTTATTTTTTGCGCTCCGAGATGCCGTTTTTAATTATACCATTTTGGTCCAGATACGTTCTTTTGATCGCCTGTTATTGCATTTTAACGCAGTGTCGTCGCGACAAAAAAACTTAATTCTGGCATTTTGAATTTTTTTCTCGCTTTGCCGTTTAGCGATCAGGTTAATCCTTTTTTTAATTGATATGGCGATTCTGAACGTGGCGATACCAAATATATGTGTGTTTGATTTTTTTTTGTTTTATTTTGATTGGGGCGAAAGGAGGGTGATTTCAACTTTCGTATATTTTTTTATATTTTTAAAACTATTTTTTTTACTTTTAGCATGCTTCAATAGCCTCCATGGGAGGCTAGAAGCTGCCACATCTCAATCGCCTCTGCTACATACAGTACAGGCGATGCTCAGATCGCCTATATGTAGCAAAAATACAGCATTGCTATGAGCACCGACCACCAGGTGGCTCTCGTAGCGATCCGGCATCAACAACCATAGAGATCTCTGGTTGTTATGCCAACGCATCGCTGAAACCCCGATCACGTGACGGGTCGGTGATGCACGAATTTCTGACCCGGTGGCCGGAAGCACTGGTCAAACTGACAGCGGCAGTTAACTAGTTAATAGCCACGAGCAGATCGCGATTCCACCTACAGCTATTGCATGCATGTCAGCTGTCTTCAAAGGGGGAGATGCGACATGCGCAGTACTAGTACGTCGCAAAGGGGTTAACCCCTGCACCCCAACCTTAACTGTAGCCCCAACTCTAATGGAAAAATAGAAATACATTTTTTTATATTATTATTTTTGCCTACCTAATGGGGTGATAAAGGGGGGTTTGATTTACTATTTTTTTTATTTTGATTGCTGTGATAGATTCTATCACAGTGATCAAAATGGAACAGTAGGAGAAATCTGTTGTTGCCGGGTGCCGACCGGCAGCTCTCGGCGGGCGCACTGAGCATGCGCCCACCATTTTCTTCCCGGAAGAAGACGCCGGGGATAGAGCCTGAGAGACCAGGGAACTTTGGAGGTACTGGGGGCGTGCTCGGGTGACCCCATTTCTCTCTCCTCTGATGTGCCAGATCATATCAGAGGAAAGAGTAATAAATGGTAAATCGGACTTTTTTTTTTTTTTTTTCCAGTCGCCGTTATTCAGTGAATAATGGCGATCGCAACACTGGGGACAGTAAAAACCGACCCGAATCATGTTCTCCAGGGTCTCAGCTACCCCCAGTAGCCGAGACCCCGGAGATTTTCTGATGCTGAGGGGCGTTACAGCCTTATCTCTACGCTGAAGAATAAGTACCCTGAACTGCCGCCTTTGAAAGTCGTATCGGCGGTCGTTAGGGGTTATTTAAAATAAAAACAAAACACACTTTGTTATTTTTAAATAAAAAAGGAAAACCGTTATACTCCCCTAACACCCATTACATGGAATCCCTTGTCTCCTGTAATAAAGCAAAGATTAAAAACAACAATATCCCTCACCTGTCCCGATGTTCTGTCCCACGCTGTAATCCATGTCTGGGGATTAATAGTTTTTCAACTTAGACAATGGCCAGATGCTACTGTCCAAGCTGAGACCCCTTATGAATGAGCTGTTGCGAGCTCAGCATTGGAGACTAGTGATGATCTCTTCAAAGTTACCACCGGTCACTAAGGCTTGCATTCCCAGCACCATGATAAAGTATCACAGTGCAGAGGGAAGTTCACCGCGAGAATTTCACTTTAGTGCACTCGCCTCTGCATATTGAGACTTTCTGACTATGTTAGTGTTGATCTCACTAGAAGGAGGTCACCGCAGTTCATTGGCCTGGCTGGGAACGCAGCCTTAGTGATCTGCGGTAACCTCGATGTGTTTTAATTTTATTTCAAATAGAAGACTTTGTTCTTGCTGTGTGTTTATTTACAATATAACTATAGGATTAGTAATGGAGAGGTGTCTTATAGACACCTCCATTACTAATCCTTGGGCTTGAGGTCACCGGACAATACAAAGGTGACAACAACCCCACAAATATTAAAATATTACCCAATTTGCCACCGCTACAGGGCAATGTGAAAGAACCGGGCAAAGCGCAAGAATTGGGGCATCTAATAGATATGCCTTTCGGGGTGGCTGTGGGCTGCTATTTTTAGGCTGGGGGGTCAATATCCATGGCGCCTTACCAAGCTGAGAATACCAGCCCCCCGCTGTCTGCTTTAGCTAGGCTGGTTGTTGAAAATGGGGGGGACCGTTGTTTTTTTAAATTATTTATTTAAATAAAAAAAAAACAGTGGGTACCTCTCTCTCTTCTTGATAACCAAGTAAAGCTGACAGCTGAGGGTTGCATTCCGCAGCATTCAGTTTTGGCTAGCTGGTTATCAAAAATACAGGAGAACCCACGCCGATTTTAGTTTTTTTAATTTATTTAGCGCAGGCGCCCGCTGATAAAGACTTTTTTTTATCAGTCGCTGCCTGCTCACTCTTGTAAGCGGCAGCAAACGTCGGCTGATGGAAGCAGTAGTTCCATCAGCTGATTGCACTGACAGGAGATAAACTTTTTACCTTTGATCACAGCTGCGGGCTCATGCTGTCATTTGACAGCATGGGAACAGCAGCTTTCTGACTGGTAGTATTGATTATGCCCATCAGAAGCAGTGTTTGCACGCAATGTTGTGCACATGATAGCATGCACTTGATGTTCGCCCCCCCCCCCATTCAAGTGAATGGGGTCCGGGTAGTGTACTGATACCCAAACTTTTATTAACTGTTCGGCCAGACACGAACATCCAGAGTTTCCCCCATCTAATTCCTTTTTGGAAGTGATTAAACGAAACTTCGTGTGACATCCCCCCCCACGGTTCTATTACTGAAGAAAATGTTGCTCAAATATAGATAAAAATATTGAATCAGAAATAAAAAATGGACTAACTACTGCATCTCTTGTTCATATATGGATACGTTTTATTGTCCGTATTTATTTTATCCCTATGATGCTCCATTTCACATCTGCATTTTAATATGCTTGTCTGAGTGAACTATAGAGTTTTATCCTATGTGACCCTTACATTTATTGATTGACCTTCTTTTTTTCTCCAAATTTTTAGTCTTGGCTGAGATAGTCTTCCTGAGGACCTGTGTGCTGTCTTCTATAAGATGCTGATTCCTGTGGACATCTGCTTTTTCTTCCAGCTACCAGTGGAATGAACTAAGAACCAAAACTGTTTAAAATGTTTAACAAGAACTTTTACCATTATGGCCTTTAGTTGAGCTGTTGCTACATAGTGACTACCGTGTCACAATGAATTTTTCTTTCTTGTATTTTCTTACTGTATTCAAAACATTGTCATAAAATTCATAAAGAAATTATTAGGTACAATGGTTTGCATTACTGACCACATTATTTAAACATATCACTAACGTTAACTAGATTGTAAAAGTAAAGTGAACCTTACATGTTATGCCCACTGATAACATTTGTGAGCATGTTGAGACGAGCTGTGGTTCTCCCACTAACTAGCATGTTGGCACTCTGTCCAGATTTCTCATATTTCAGGCTATTTTTATTGCAGTGTCCTATCCATTTAACATAGTTTTGTTCAATTCTTAAGAGTCAAATCGGTTTTCTTTTAGGTTAAATAATAATTAACATAACGGTGTTCTAGCATTTTTGTTTTGTGTGAAATGATTGTGCAATATTATACAAAGGAGAGGAATTGTGTTTACTACACTCATACTTACCGTAATTAGTTTCTTGCATTGCTTAATTTTCCTTTCCCCTAGGTTTGATGTACCGTAGGTTGCTGTGGGCAAGTTCTTTTAACTTTTCATCTATGATGAATTATCCTAACCTGGAGTACCTGATTGAGGTTTCTCCTAGCTTTTGTATCTATTTTTTGAGAAATTTAATACACTACTGTACATTGTAAATGGTCAATACATTAATGTATTATAATGCTGTGTTTGTGATGGTTTCTATGTTAATCTTGGAAAACACAGAGCAAAATAAATTTTATTTACAAACATATTTGTTCATTTATATATATTTTTTTTCCATTTAAATTCTTGAAAATGTTAAAGTGCAATGTTACTTTGAAGAGATTAGATTTTTTTGCATTACATTTCATTGAGGAATGTCTAAAGTTTTTTTTCACTGCAACTATTTGAAGGCGCCGGTAGGTACCTCCTTTATACATTTAACTTTTTGATCAAAGCGTACCATACTAGTTTATGTAATTATAAAATGTATAAGTTGGGGAAATATTATGAAAAGAAATAACGTAACTACCTTTCTGCATCATACCAAGGACAGTCGCTGGAATTAACCCCTTAAGGACCAAGCCACTTTGTAGGTTAATGACCAGGCCTTAATTTTGAAATTGGACCACTGTCACTTTATGTGGTTATAACTCTGGAACGCTTCAACGGATCCACAGAAATTTGTCAAAAACTTTGAACATTTTGCAATTTCCAAACTTTTTTTTTGGACCCCTAAATCAGAGTGATGTTGCACAAAATAGTTAATAAATTACATTTCTCACGTGTCAACTTTACATCTGCACAATTTTGGAAACATAATTTTTATTAGGAAGTTAAGGGTTAAAAGTTGACCAGCGATTTCTCTTTTTTCCAGCAATTTACAAAACCATTTTTTTTAGGGACCACCTCACATTTGAAGTGAGTTTGGGGGGTCAATATAACAGAAAATACCCGAAAGTGACACCTTTCTAAGAACTGCACCCCCCTCAAGGTGTTAAAAACCACATTCAAGAAATTTATTAACCCTTTAGATACTTCACAAGAATTGAAGCAATGTGGAAGAAATGAACATTTTAACTTTTTTCCCAAAAATTTTACACAATTTTTTTATTTTGTCAAGGGTATCAGAAGAAAATGAACCACAATATTGTGCAATTTCTCCTGAGTACACCGATACTACCCCCCCATGTGTGGAGGAAGACCAATCTTTAGGGTATGTGCATACGTTGCGGATTAGCCTGCGGAATTTTCTGCAGAGAATCCGCATCTCATAGCAAAAAGCGCAGGCTAAAACACTTGCAGCTTTTCTGCGGAACTGATGCGGATTCCTTACGGTTTATCATCAGATTCCACTGCGTTTCTGCACTGCGGATATGGAGAGAGACTGACGAATCCGCAAAAAGAATTGACATGCTGCGAAAAATAAACCGCTGCGTTTCCGCACAGAATTTTCTGCTAGTGTTTTTGCATTTCCCATTCATTAACATTATGTGCACAATGCACTGCGGATTTGATGCAATTCCACGAGTCCGGAAAAACGTCAAAATCTGCAACGTGTGCACATACCCTTAGGCACATGGCAATGCTCAGAAGGGGAGGGAGCATCATTTGAGGTTTTGAATGCCAAATTGGCTGGAATCGAGAGCGGATGCCATGTCGCGTTTTGCGAGCCCCTGATGTACCTAAACAGTGGAAACCCCCCCCATAAATGACCCCATTTGGGAAACTAGACACCCCAAGGAGCTTATCTAAATGTGTGGTGAGCACTTTGAACCCCCAAGTGCTTCACAGAATTTTATAACAGAGCCGTGAAAACAAAATATTTTTTCTACAAAAATGATCTTTTCACCCCCAATTTTTATTTTCCCAAGGGTAACAGGACACCAAAAGTTATTGTGCAATTTGTCCTGAGTACACTGATACCCCATGTGTGGGGGTAAATCACTGTTTGAACGCATCGCAGAGCTCGGAAGGGAAGGCGCGATATTTGACTGGAATTGAGATCTGACGCCATATATATACATACACTATGTAATAAACTATAAGTGGCAAAAAACAGTTTTCAACAAAAACATACTAAATAACTTTTGTGCAGTCTATGAATTTGTTCTAAGAAGTAGAATTGCCTCCATCAGATCCTCCTTCATAGATGACCTCAAATCTGACCTAATAATTTTAACGCCAGAGAACAACCTCTCTACAGTAACTTGGGTTGGAGGCAAAGCCGTAACCACATGGGCAACATCTCTAACAATTTCCAAGTATAAAAGAATTGCCTCATGCACAGTCAGTTTTGATGAATGGTTGAATTTTTCTATTTCTTTGAGAGCAAGTGAAACATTTTGCTGAAATATGGTCTGCTTACTATAGGAGACAGAGTGAAATCTTTTTCCTTGCAGCAACGCTTTGCCTGCTCCATGTCATCCAAATACTTGTCAAAGTCAAACTCCTCATCTGATGAGGATGAAGATATGGCAGCAGCAGCACTGTCAGGACCCGAGTCCTCTTGCGCCTGGCAGTCCTCCGGTAGGCCACTCTTCCTAACTGCTACCTCAGTCAGACCTTCTTTTCCTTTAGTAAGCTGTTGATCATCAAGCAATATACGATGACTTGGGTCCACATAAACAGCTGCCAGAAAAATTTTATTTTCCGATAGCTGTGTCTCTCCATTTCATTGAAGCAGAAATGCCATCTGCGATTAAACAGCAAAATAGCAAGTTCTTCCACTCCCTCATGAAAATGCCAGGAGTTAAATCCTCAGCTTGTAATTTTTTAGTCACAGTAAATGAGTGATTAAGCAATTCCTTCAATTCAGCCACCTGTGTCCATTGACCTTCATTTAGGGATACCTGAGGGTTCGCCATATCTATAAGAAACTGTTTTAGTTGATCAACAATTGCCCTTTTCCAGCACATCTCTTCAAGACGGAATCAATTTTAGGGGTTCTGGCGGCAATAACCAATTTCCTCACTTTTCCAATCAGATTTCCAGCATGTCCCTCTTGCAGACTATCTCTTATTGCCAGCTGCAGCGTGTGCACCACACAGCGCATGTGATGAATAGGAAAGTGTTTTGAAGTAGCTTCAACAAGATCATCTATTTCTATAGTATAATTTTGCTGTTCTTCTGTTGTAATATCTGTTTGTTCCTCAGTTACATGAACAGCACTGTGGCCTTCCATCTCAAACATACTGAATCCTAAATGTTCTTCTAGCTGTTGTTCATTATTCTCATTCATCAGTGTAATTGTACTTATGTTTGAAGCATTGTCCGTTGCAATAGCAAGAACCTGTTCTTTTTTGAGTTTGTAATCTTGCAGAACTTTTTCCACTAAGGCCTGGAGAAACTGGCTGCTGTGATGAGCTTTAGTATCTTTTACTGCCAGCGTGTTGGTAACAATTTTTGTTGTCACAAACCTATCAAATATTGATGGCAAAATAGTTCACTCTGTGACGTGTACAGGCATCCATTTTAAGAAACATAAAGCAACTTTTGAGAGTCTTTTTAAGATCTTCCTTTTGTTTAAGGGCTTCTTCAATCACTAATTTTCTAATACTTTCTCTTTCCAGAGACACACCAAGTTTGCGGGCCATTTCTCCATTAAGAGCTGTAAAAGCTGGTTGTGCAAATAATGATAATGGTACACCGTCCTTCACAACAAGCTGTATGAGCTGCCTTTTAGACATATCTGCTGTCATTGTTACAGTAACTCTGTCACTTACAAAATATCTTGTTAATGATGTTTGAGACGCCCTTTCCTCCTCCTTTGCCTGGCAGGAAGTGTTAGTGTTGTGAGTTCATTTTCCCCTTCACCGTCGATGTCTGATGAACTCCCTCTTCTGGTGAAGGAAGGTAGTGAGGCTGATTACCAAACACCTGATCTGGTAGATGATGACTGGGTAACAGGAACTTCTGACTGGTTAAAAGGCAGCCGACGCCCTTCTGAGTCGCTGGTGATTTCTCTGCTGGATTCTTGGAGACCAGTCTGACTCCTGCTTCCCAAAGATAAGTTTTTGCTCTGCTATTGAACTTATTAGTTTTGTTTTGTTTACCTTGTTTTTTGGAGTTCAGCCATCCCCGGTCGGGGGTGTGCTGAGTTACATTTTTGTCTCTGATCAGTTTGTCTCTTTGCTCTGTCTTCAGAATTTACCTGAGTGCTGATATAGTCTTTTTGAAGACCTAGCGACTACAGGGCCTGTTTTTCCTATCAGACGGTTGGGACATTTTTTTGATAGGGTTTTTTACGGATTGCAGACAGCAGCTTTTCTATCCTGTCCTTTTTAGTTAGCTTGGGCCCCATCGTTTGCTCAACCTATCTTTCTATCTGTGTTAGTGTTTTCATCTTGCTTCACCGTCATATGTTGGGGGCTGCCTTTTGCTTTGGGGTCTGCTCTGGGGCAGTTTAGATTTCCCCTTACTTTCTTTAGGCCTATTTAGTTCTTCGGCTGTGATCGAGGGGTCTAGGGCATCGTAGGAACCCCCCACGGCTACTATTAGTTGTAGTGGATAGGATCAGGGGTCTGCAATTCGATAGCTACCAACCTCTCTGGTTTTCTGGACTTAGCTTGTATTTTTGTTTTTTCCTCCTTCGGTAACTCATTCATAAGTTAGTCTGTGTGCTACCCAGCTTTCATTCTTTTTGGTACAGATAAGATATGGAGACAGATATGGATAAATGGATAGAGCAGATTTCTAATCTGCTTTTGATATTGAAAACATCTATGAGCTCAAAAACCTTTCAGGTGATGCGGTTTTTCAAAAATCTGATCTGCTTTTGCAGCTGAAAAACGTATCCACAAAAAACGCAGCAAAAATGCTATGTGTGAATGTAGCCTTAGATCAGGAATAGAACAGCCATTTATAGGACATTTCATAACTTTCCCAAATTCCTATGAAAAAATATTCATTACATTCTGCATTGAACTACTGTACCCAATTTATTATATATTTTAGGAGTCGAACAATTTTACCCGGACTCCACCAAAATGAGCACCGACTCTGACTCCGACTCCACAGCCCTGGTTTGGAGAGCCCCTGACGTAGATGTACCTAAACAGTGGAACCCCCCCCCACAAGTGACACCATTTTGGAAACTAGACCCCCATGGAGCATTTTGAACCCCCAAGTGCTTCACAGAAGTTTATAACGTAGAACCGTGAAAAAAAAAAAAAAAAAAAATCATATTTTTCTCCTTCGTCTCATTGGGGGGGGGACAGGTACTGTGGATGTATGCTACTGCCACCTGGAGGTTGACACTGAGTGAACAAAAAAAGTTAGCTCCTCCGCCGCCGCATACACCCTCGGCGGACGGTCCCTCTCCTCGCCCCAGCAAGGCGGAAGGAGCTAGGGTGCCTGCACCATCCAAAGAATTACCCCATCCGCTCTACCTGGTGGAAATTTAGTCTGCGGCTTCGGCGTGACTAGGCCGCGGGTGGAAGTTCCGCCCCCGGCGTGACATCATATCTGGCGCCGCCCCCCGCTGGCACGGCGGGCACCAAACAAATTGAGGCCCCGGCTTCAGTATGGGATAGGCCGCGACCGGGAGAGGACGTCTCCGCCTACCCAGAGGAGAAGGGAGCGCCACAGAGGCAGGAGCGCGGGGGGACACAGGATCTCAGGGTAAGTGCGACCCCTGACCCTGGAGCCATGCTACGTGCGTTAGAGGGTTATCCTCCTCCTCCCTTCCCCTCAACACTCATAAATTGTGCCTAGCAGCAATATGACCGGAAAGGGAAAACCGCACACGTTCCTTTATGCCGCATGCATTTCCTGTGGGGCTATGTTCCCACGAGAGCAGATTATAAAGTTATGTGAAGCCTGTGACTCCGAACGCGCCCAGGAGTCCTCCCTTGCGACCGAGCCCAGGGGTCCGGATCCCCCAGAATGGGCGTTAGCACTCTTGCGGTCCATGGCTTCGCTTACAAAGGCGATCGAGACCCTTCAAGCCCCGGATAGGGGCAGAGACGACGGCTTGCCTGTTTGGGAACGATGATCCAACTCACAAGAGCCTCCGGTCTGCAAGGGCTGCACTCTCTCTAGACAGGCGCATAGGAAGAGAACCCACACTGCGTCTCCGGGCCCCTCCCGTGCTTCGGCATCCGTGAGTGCGGCGTCTTGTTCACCGTCACCATTTTCCGGGAGCGAGCAGAGTTCAAATTATGATGCAGAGGAATCCCTGGACCTGGACGCTCCAGGGTGTCGGGAGACGGTTGACAGTCTCATCGAAGCTGTCAATCAGACTTTGGGTACCGAGGATGACATCTCCCCAACCTCAGGTCATAAGGTGTCCTTTAAGAGGGCCAAGCGACCGCATAGAGTGTTTAGCACTCACCCAGAGTTCGAGGACATAGTGCAGCATCACAGGGAATGACCAGACAGGCATTTTTCGGGCCAGAAGACGCTGGAAGCGAGATAGCCATTTCCAGGATCCCCCAGTGTCACGCTTGGCCTCAAAAACTTTATCAGTGCCTAGTGTTTCTTCCATTAAAGACCCCACGGATTGCCTCATAGAGAGCTTGGCCCGCTCGGTATATGAATCATCAGGATCAGAACACTCTACCTCATTCGCGGCAACATGGGTAGCCAAGGCCATGATGTCATGGTCAGAGTCATTAAATAAAGTCCTGCAGGAAGAAGACCTGCCGACGGAGGTGTCTGAGATAGCAAGTTAGATCACGATGACAGGTGACTACTTAATCAATGCCTCCTTAGATGCGGCTAATTGCGCAGCACTAGCGGCGGTGAATGCAATCGCCATTAGGAGAGCCCTGTGGTTAAGGTTGTGGCGGGCTGATTCGATTTCCAAGAAATCCTTGACTTCCCTGCCTTAACCACCTATTTGGGGAAAAATTAGACAAACTCATCTTGGATGCTACAGGAGGAAAAAGCAGTTTTCTCCCACAGCAGAAAATCAAACTGCTGTTTCGTCAGCCTCAGGCACGCTTTCGGGCGTTTTGCAACCCCGGGTGGATGGCAGCGACCAGTTCCTCCGCTCCAGCTCGCTACAACCAAAACAAGGATAGTCAGGTCACATATAGAGCCAACCCGCTGGGCAGGATGCGAGCCCGCCTGCCCAGGTCAAGGGGAGCCAGATCCCAGAGACCCTCAGCTTAATGACTCGGGGCATCCGTTACCCGAAGACGACAAAGTAGGCGGCTGTCTACTCCGGTTCTGCCACGCCTGGGTCGCGGTAGCACGTGACGCGTGGTTGGCGGAATTAGTATCGTCCGGGTATAAAATAGAATTTGTCAAATGTCCTTCAAAACGATTTTTTCTTTCCCGGCTTCCCAAAGCGGAATCCCAGGCAGAGGCATTGCTAGGAGCCATTGAGGTACTCCAGCGCAACGGGGTCATTGTCCCCGTACCAGAGTACGAGAAAACTCAGGGTTTTTATTCCAACCTGTTCGCTGTCCCCAAAAAGGACGGGACAGGAAGGCCGGTACTGGACCTAAAGCTCCTGAACAAGTTCATCAGGATCAAACACTTTCGGATGGAATCCCTCCGTTTAGTTATATCGGCCATGGAGCAGGGAGAATACTTGGCCTCGATCGACGTCCAGGATGCTTACCTGCACATCCCTATTTTTCCTCCGCATCAAAGGTTCCTGCGTTTCGCAATCGATGGTAGGCATTTCCAATTTGTAGCTCTGCCTTTCGGGTTGGCCACCACCCCCAGAGTGTTCACGAAGGTAATGGCGGTCGTCATGGCCATTCTACACTCTCGGGGCATAGTGGTCTTGCCGTACTTAGACGACCTCTTGGGAAGGATCCGTCATTTCGGGCATGCGAGGAAAATGTCAACATCACGCTGGATACCCTATCCCTCCTAGGATGGTTGATCAACGGGAAGAAGTCATCCCTTGTTCCAGCTCAGAGGATTTCTTTCTTAGGGATGATTTTCGACACCTCCCGAGGGTCGGTAGTTCTCCCTCAGGACAAGGCTCTAGCGTTCCGGCAGAGAGTTCGGAAACTTCAACAACCAGTCCCTCACACCATTCGGTTCGGGATGAGGGTCCTAGGGATGATGGTGGCGGCAATGGAAGCAATTCCGTTTGCCCAATTTCATCTTCGTCCCCTGCAGCACACCCTCTTGACATCCTGGGACAAGAGCCCATTCACGCTCGATCGTCAGTGCAGGTTGTCCTCTCAGGTCACAGTCACTGCAGTGGTGGACGCTTGACTCCTCTCTTCTTCAGGGGAAACCCTTCCCCCCAGACCAATGGTTGGTGGTCACAACTGATGCGAGCCTCCTCGGTTGGGGAGCAGTTTTTCGCCATCACACGACTCAGGGGTGATGGTCACAACAGGAGGCACGCCTCCCGATCAACTTGTTGGAGATACGAGCGGTGCGGTTGGCACTGCAACATTTCCAGCACTTTCTAGCAGGTCGTCCTGTCCGGATTCAATCAGACAACGCCACGGCAGTGGCTTATGTAAATCATCAAGGGGGCACGTGCAGCAAAGCAACCATGCGCGAGATGGAACATGTACTTCGCTGGGCCGAGGAGAACCACTCGGTAATTTCAGCAGTCCACATACCAGGCGTGGAAAACTGGGCAGCGGACTTCCTCAGCCGGCAGGATGTCGTACCCGGGGAATGGGCCCTGCACCCCGAGGTCTTCCAGCAGATTTGCCAACGGTGGGGAACACCGGATGTAGATCTGATGGCCTCCCGGGTGAACACCAAGGTACCAGTGTTTGTCGCTCGGGACCCGCGAGCGATCGCAGTGGATGCGTTGGTTCTGCCATGGAACCAGTTTCGCCTTCCATACTTGTTTCCCCCGCTGCCTATACTTCCGAGGGTCATCAGAAAAATCAAAACAGGGGGTTCCGGCAATTCTGCTGGCCCCAGACTGGCCCTGTCGGGCATGGTATGCTGATTTAGTGCAGCTCCTCGCAGACTATCCATGGCGTCTGACAGAACGACCAGACTTATTGTCTCAGGGGCCGATCTGCCACCCGAACTTAGGGGCCCTGTGTTTGACGGCATGGCCATTGAATCTTGGATTCTGACCCAGGAGGGGTTTGGGCGTGAAGTGGTCGCTACGATGGTTAGCGCCCGAAAGCCTACCTCAGCAAAAATTTACCATCACACTTGGAAAGTCTTCTTTGGTTGGTGTCGAGATCGCGGGCTTGCATCACTGATTTTTTTTTTTTGATTCCCAACATCTTGGCTTTTCTTCAGTCAGGCCTAGAATCAGGGTTGGCTTAGGAGTCAGATATCAGCCTTGTCTGTCCTCTTCCAGCGAAAAATCGCTAATATGCAGGTGAGGACGTTCATCCAGGGGGTCTCACATTTGGTACCTCCCTATAGAGCACCTCTAGATTCCAGGGACCTTAACCTGGTCTGTCCTGCAGGAGGCTCCTTTTGAGCCATTACGAGAAATTTCGTGTACCTTTCCAGGAAGGTGGTATTCTTGTTAGCCATAACTTCCATTAGGCGAGTCTGAGTTGGCGGCCCTGTCATGCCGAGCTCCGTTTCTCACTTTTTTCAAGGATAAAGTGGTTCTCAGGCCAGCTCCCCCCTTTCTGCCGAAGGTCGTGTCCTCGTTTCACATTAATGAGGACATTGTGCTGCCTTCATTTTGTCCAGCGCCAGAACATCAGGTGGAAAAAGCGCTTCACACGTTAGACCTAGTGAGAGCTCTCAGAAGGTACGTGTCACGGACGGCACCCTTTCGCCAGACTGACACGCTGTTCGTGCTCACCGAAGGGCGCAGGAAGGGACTCGCAGCCTCAAAGTCAACCTTAGCCCGATGGATCCGTCTAACTATTCAAAAGGCCTACCGCATTAGAGGCACGCCGATTCCAGCAGGGATCAGAGCACACTCTACGCGGTCAGTGGGCGCCTCTTGGGCGCTTCAGCACCAGGCTTCGATGGAGCAAGTATGCAAGGCAGCAACCTGGTCCAGCCTGCACACATTTTCTAAATATTACAATGTGCATACTCAGGCTTCGTCAGATGCGAGCCTGGGTAGAAGAGTTCTCCAAGCAGCAGTGGTGCACCGTTAGACAGAAGGTGCATGTGGCTTGGATTGGTGAGTCAATCTGACACCCAGGGACTGCTTTAGGACGTCCCACAGTACCTGTGTCCCCCAATGAGACGAAGGAGAAACATGGATTTTTGTGAGTACTCACCGTAAAATCCTTTTCTCCGAAACGCTCATTGAGGGACACAGCACCCACCCTATTAGCCAGTTGGCTCTTGTTTGTTTAATTAATATATTTCCTTTTTGGGATTAGGGTGGCCCTTTTTCCAGACATATTCTGCATTAAGGCTGATTTATTTTGTGTTCTCCTACTGCTGTTGCACTAAACTGGTTTCCGCCCGCAACCGGGGCAAGGGTGTATGCGGCGGAGGAGGAGCTAACCTTTTTTTGTTCACTTAGTGTCAGCCTCCAGGTGGCAGTAGCACACACCCCACAGTACCTGTGTCCCCCAATGAGCGTCTCGGAGAAAAGGATTTTACGGTGAGTACTCACAAAAATTCATGTTTTTCCACAAAAATGATCTTTTTGCCCCCAAATTTTTATTTTCACAAGAGTAACAGGAGAAATTAGACCTACAAAGTTGTTGTCCAATTTGTCCTGTACGCTGATATGTGGGTGTAAACCACTGTGATCGCCTTACTTCGTTCTTTGGGAGGCAGAATGAACAAATCCACAAAAAGTGAAGAATTGGTTTTATTTTTTACGCCGTTCCTCGTGCGGTATTAGTGATTAGGCGACTTTATTCTTCGGGTCGGTACGATTACAGTGATACCACATTTTTAATCCTTTTTTTATGTTTAGCTACAGTTACATACTAAAAAACGCTTTTTTTTCCAAGAATTTTTTGTAAGAAATTTTTGCATCGCTGTATTTTGAGAGCTATAATTTTTCCATATTTCAGCCAGCAGTCATGTTATGGCTTGATTTTTGCGGGACAAACTGACATTTTTATTGGTACCATTTTTGGGCACATGACGTTTTTTGATCGCTTTCTATTCCAATTTTTGTGGAGGCAGAATGAACAAAAACCAGCAATTCAGGATTTTTTTTTTCTCAAATTCACAAAAGGTGAAGAATTGTTTTTATTTTTTACGACGTTTCTCGTGCAGTATTAGTGATTAGGCGACTTTATTCTTCAGGTCGGTGAGATTACAGCAATACCAGATTTATATCCTTTTTTCATATTTAGCTTCTGTCACACACTAAAAGATGCTTTTTTGTAAGAATTTTTTGTAAGAAATTTTGGCATCGCTGTATTTTGAGAGCTATAATTTTTGCATATTTCTGCCGACAGTCATGTGAGGGCTTGATTTTTGCAGGACGAGCTGATGTTTTTGTTGGTACCGTTTTTGGGCACATGACATTTTTTGATCGCTTTGTATTGCAATTTTTGTGGAGGCAGAATGAACAAAAGCCAGCAATTTAGGATTTTTTTTTTCTCCGTTCCACGTGTGGTAAAATTGATATGGCTGCTTTATTCTTTGGGTCAGTAGGATTACAGCGATACCTCATTTATATAGTTTTTTTTATGTTTTGGCGTTTTTTACACAATAAAAACTTTTATAGAAAAAATAATTATTTTGGCATCACTTTATTCTGAGAGGTATAACTTTTTTATTTTTCCGCTGATGGAGCTGTATGGCAGCTTGTTTTTTGTGGGACAAGATGGCGCATTCAGCGATACTATTTTTATTACCATTCTTTTTTTTATCGCATTTTATTCCACTTTTTCAGTAGTTCTTGCGGCTCTCATGCCCAAGATTCCCAGCCCGCAGTGTGAATAAATCATAAGCGACTGCGGGGCAGGATCTCTGACCGCGCGTCCACGCAGGTGCGATAGGAAGGCCAGGATGTGATGTGACAGCACGGGCAGCGCTAACTGCGAATGCCCCAGAAAATATAGTACAGCGCAGGAGTCAGGATTTCAAAAGAACGCTGAGGAGGCGGAGCAAAGACTCGAGGAAGAAATGAGTGATGGATGTGAGGAGTCTGTGTCAGAGGGAGAAAGACCTGCCCCCTGGTCAAAATTCAGGTATTTTTGACCAATTTGAAAAAATGATTATTTCTGCGGTGGAAGGGACGCTAGGTAAAAGCCACCTTGACAGAATGCAGCATTAGTGCTGCACAAGGTGGCTCTTTTACTTAAAAACGCCTTGGGGGGTTGACAGGTTCCCTTTAAAGATAGAAGTGTCATTATAATGCTCCTAAATAAAAATATCTGCAATATACTGTCGCCTCACACTATTCCCCTCCCTCCTCATACAGTCTCCTCTTACATCACCCCTGTTCACCATACTGTCTCCTCATATATTTACCCCCTCACTCTCTATACTGTCTGCTCACACATACCCCTGACTCCCCATACTGTCTGCACACATCCCATCACCCTCACTCCCCATACGGAGTCCACATACATTCACCCGTTTGCTCCCCATACTGTCTGCACCCATCTCCACTCACCATACTGTGTCTGCACCAATCCCCATACTGATTCCTCATACATGCCCTCATACATACTCTTAATTGTGTCCTCAAATCTCCCCACACATTAAATCCCCACTCCAAATCCCCCCACACATATTAAATTCCCTCATCCCCATGCCAAATCCCACACACATTAAATAACCCCCCGTCCCCACTCCAGATCCCCCCACACACATTAACCCCTTCATGACCCAGCCTATTTTGACCTTAATGACCTGGCCATTTTTTGCATTTCTGACCAGTGTCCATTTGAGGTAATAACTCTAGAACGCATCCTAGCGATTCTGATTGTTTTTTCGTGACATATTGGGCTTCATGTTATTGGTAAATTTAGGTCGATAATTTTTGCCTTTGTGAAAAAAACGGAAATTTGGAGAAAATTTTGAAAATTTCGCAATTTTCAAATTTTGAATTTTTATTCTGTTAAACCAGAGCGTTAGGTGACACAAAATAGTTAATAAATAACATGTCCAACATGTCTACTTTACATCAGCACAATTTTGGAAATAATTTTTTTTTTGTTAGGACGTTATAAGGGTTAAAAGTTGACCAGCGATTTCTCATTTTTACAACAAAATTTACAAAACCATTTTTTTTAGGGACCACCTCACATTTGAAGTCACTTTGAGGGGTCTATATGGCAGAAAATACCCCAAAGTGACTCCATTCTAAAAACTGTACCCCTCAACCTACTCAAAACTACATTCAAGAAGATTATTAACCCTTCAGGTGTTTCACAGGAACTAAAGCAACATGGAAGGAAAAAATGGACATTTTAATTTTTCCAACAAAAATTTTATTTAGCATCAATTTTTTCATTTTCACATGGGTAGCAGGATAAAATGGATCCTAAAATTTGTTGGGCAATTTCTCCTGAGTACACCCGATACCTCATATGTGGTCATAAACCACTGTTTGGGCGCACGGCAGAGCTCAGAATGGAAGGAGCACCATTTGACTTTTTGAATGGAAAATATGCTGGAATATTTAGCGGTTGCCATGTTGCGTTTGGAGAGTCCCTGTGTGCCTAAACATTGGAGGTCCCCCACAAGTGACCCCATTTTGGAAACTAGACCCCCGAAGGAACTTATCTAGATGTGTGGTGAGCACTTTGAACCCCCAAGTGCTTCACAGAAGATTGTAACACAAAGCAGAGAAAATTTTAAAATTATTTTTTTTCCTCAAAAATTATATTTTAGCAAGCTAATTTTTATTTTCCCAAGGAGAACAGGATAAATTGGACCACAAAAGTTGTTGTCCAGTTTGTCCGGAGTACGCTGGTACCCCATATGTGGGGGGAACCACTGTTTGGGCGCACGGCAGGGCTCAGAAGGGAAGGAGCGCCATTTGACTTTTTGAACGGAAAATTAGCTCCAATCGTTAGCGGACACCATGTCGTGTTTGGAGAGCCCCTGTGTGCCTAAGCTTTGGAGTTCCCCCACAAATGAAGCCATTTTGGAAACGACCCCCTAAGGAACTTATCTAGATGTGTGGTGAGCATTTTGAACCCCCAAGTGCTTCACAGCAGTTTATAACGCAGAGCCATGAGAATAAAAAATCATTTTTTTTCCTCAAAAAATTATTTTTAGCCCACAATTTTTTATTTTCACAAGGGTAACAGGATAAACTGGACCCCAAAAGTTGTCTAGTTTGTCCTGACTACACTGGTACCCCATATGTGGGGGGGAACCACTGTTTGGCACACGTCGGGGCTTGGAAGGGAAGTAGTGACGTTTTGAAATGCCGACTTGATGGAATGGTCTGCGGGCGTCATATTACGTTTGCAAAGCCCCTGATGCGCCTAAACAGAGGAAACCTCCCACAAGTGACCGCATTTTGGAAACTAGACCACCCAAGGAACTAACCTAGATGTGTGGTGAGCACTTTGAACCCCCAAGTTCTTCACAGCAGTTTATAACGCAGAGCCGTGAACATAAAAAATATTTTTTTTCCTCAAAAAATGATTATTTAGCCCACAATATTTTATTTTAACAAGGGTAACAGGATAAATTCGACCCCAAAAGTTGTCCAGTTTGTCTCGAGTACGATGGTACCCCATATGTGGGGGTAAACCACTGTTTGGGCACACGTCGGGGCTCGGAAGGGAAGTAGTGACGTTTTGAAATGCCGACTTAATGGAATGGTCATGTTACGTTTGCAGAGCCCCTGATGTGCCTAAACAGTGGAAACCCCCCACAAGTAACCCCATTTTGGAAACTAGACCGCCAAAGGAACTTATGTAGATGTGTGGTGAGCAGTTTGAACCCCCAAGTGCTTCACAGAATTTTATAATGCCCAGGCATGAAAATAAAAAAAAAAATTTCCACAAAAATAATTTTTTTAGCCCCCTATTTTTTATTTTCCCAAGGGTAACAGGAGAATTGAGACCCCCAAAGTTGTGCATTTTTTCCTGAGTACACAGATACCCCATATATGGGGGTAAACCACTGTTTGGGCACACGTAGGGGCTCGGAATGGAGGGAGCACTGTTTGACTTTTTGAACGCAAAATTGGCTGGAATAAATGGTGGCTCCATGTCGCGTTTGGAGACCCCCTGATGTGCCTAAACAGTGGAAACCCCTCAGTTCTAGCTCCAATCCTAACCCCAACACACCCCTAACTCTAATCATAACCCTAACCACAACACTAACCCCAATACACTGCTAACCCTAACCACAAGCTGTGGTGCTAATAAACATATGGATATCTTATAGCCTACATATTGTAATATATTGTTTATATGCTTTGATATAGTGTGGTCATTAGACCAAGGGTAGAAAGTATTGCAAATATGAAATATGGTTGTTTGAATCCAAACACTATATTGCAATATACTAGGGTGTAATATCATTAATGCTGGACTTTGATACTGAGACACAAAGCGTTTGCTCTGTGTCAATACCGTAAGACAAGGAATTGTTCTGTGGTCTTTGAAGGCTCTGTGTTTCAAAGATTCATTATCCTGATTTGCACACAAGTGACCCCTGTTGACAAACAGTGATAGATACTGAATATTTCACTTGGGGGTGGTTGATGGGAATTCTACAAGGAGCTTTTCAACTAATTCTGTGTGGTATTCTAATATAAGAGTTGTGTGGTGCATTCTTACATATAAGCTAGGACAATAGGAATAACAACTGTACAGATAATGAATATTTATGCTGCTTGAACAAGGAAGTTTTGTGCTCAATAATAGTATGATTCTCGATTAACAAGAGAGACCAAAATGTTTTATGGTCTCATGTAGCAATATTGGGTCATGCATGACATCAATAATCGAGGACCGATTGTGATACATATCTTGACATGTATGAGTGTGTGTCTGAGTTACGATAGATATCCAGTTTTCAGAATAGGTGATTATGGAAGTCATGCTGCCCATCTTAGAGCATTATGCTATGAGCATGAAGAGTTAACTTTGTAACAAGCAACATATGTTGAACTTTGAACAATGATAGACAACTTTGACAAGTTGACCAGAGGCACACAGAGCCTGGGTTATAATCCGTAGCAAAACAT
Organism: Dendrobates tinctorius; assembly: GCF_039654945.1. NCBI lineage: Eukaryota > Metazoa > Chordata > Amphibia > Anura > Dendrobatidae > Dendrobates > Dendrobates tinctorius. The sequence goes on along the minus strand of NW_027361829.1, from coordinate 22,384,881 downwards.
TGTGCTATTGTTAAGAGACATGCTAATGACAAACTAATCTCAAACAAACTAAGATTATAGTAGTCTACTGTATAACAAACAGACCTTGAAGTCTTGTGCAGTTTCAAGATTCTGATGACTCAGCCTAAACATACTGCACAGAGGGAATGTGGGAATTTTGTGTATAAAAAGGTGGACCCAGTTCAGTGAGGGAGGGACATTTGCAGAGGGGACATTTCCAGAAGCTATCGTGGGTGCACAGTTTCTGTGATGACAAGACCAGAGTATTTTCCTTCACACTGACACTGTGGGGTCCCTCCAGTAGAGAAGTGATGCTACAATGCTTGGTAATGTATAGTATGGATACTTATTTCTCTATGTACTATAATTCATAATAATTGTATGATTAACATGAAATTAATTAACAAGACAGGGTAATATTATATCTGCCATTCCATTAATTTGGTGTTTTATAATCATTGTATAATAAAATTGTGTTATATCCAAGTAGTAGCCTTCTTTAAAGCCGTATCCGAACCTTATTGCTAAACAGTTGGCAATACACAAGCCTTTCCCTAATCCCAACCCCAACCCACCCCTAAACCTATTACTAAACCCTAATTCCACCCTAACCCTAATTCCAACCCTAACCCTAATTCCAACCCTAACCCTAATTCCAACCCTAGCCCTAACTCTAGCCCTAATTGAAAAATAAAAATATTTTCTCTATTTTATTACATGTGCCTGCCTATGGGGGTGATAGGGGGAGGGCGGTGATTTACTTTTTTTTTTATTTTGATCACTGTGAGAGTTAATCACAGTGATCAAAATAAAAAAAATTGAATCTGCAGCCGGGAATGCCGGCGGGCGCACTGCGCGTGCGCCCGCCATTTTCCAAGATGGCGGCGCCCATGCAGGAGGGACGGCGGGACACCGGGAGGCAGAGCGGGACATAGGAGGTACCGGGGAGGGTGAGGGGAGGGATCGGACAGCGGGGGGGGACAGGAGGGAAGGGGAGGGAGAGCAGATCGCGACGGCAGCGGCCCATCGTTGCCATCAGTCCACGGGTTAAATTAGTGTCTCCAGCCATGTCCGATGCTAGTGCAGCATCGGCCTTGGCTGGATTGTAATATTTCATCAATTTTCATTGATGAAATATTACTTTCGCTCTGATTGGCTGTTTCACTTTTAGCAGCCAATCAGAGCGATCCTAACCACGTGGGGGCGAAGCCACCCCCCCTGGGCTTAACTCAATGTTGTCCTGTATCTGCTGGTCGGGTGACATTTCAGTGACCCCGGTCACCCATCCCGCAGGAACGCTATTTATAGCATGACGCCTACGGGGGCGTCATGGGTCGTTTGGGCATGACTTTTCATGACGCCTACGTAGGCGTCATGGGTCGTGAAGGGGTTAAATCCCCATCTCCATGTCAAATCCCCCACACATTAAGTACCCCCATCCCCACGCCAAATCCTCTCACACATTAAATAACCCCCCATCCCCACTCCTAATCCCCCACACATTACTTAAATAACCCCCCATCCCCACTCCTAATCCCCCACACATTACTTAAATAAACCTCCATCCCCACTATAAATCCCCCACACACATTAAATAACCCTCCATCCCCACTCCAAATTCCCCCCACACATTAAATAAACCCCCATCCCCACTCCAAATTCCCCCCCACATTAAATAAACCCCCATCCCCACTCCAAATCTCCCCCACATTAAGTTCCCCCATCCCCACTTCAAATCCCCCAAATAAATTAAATAACCCCCATCCCCACTCCAAATCCCCCCTCAGGGCCCCCTTTAATTTTCTGTGATTCTTCAGCTCCACAATGGAGCACACTTACCACCAGCGTTCGCTCTGGGCGCCGGCAAGTGACGTCAGCAGCGTGATCACATGACATGATCACGTTGCTGGCGTCGCTCTGACCCGGCGGTCAGAGCTTTAATTGTACTGGCGTCTGTATAGACGCCAGTACAATTCCTCCCTGGGACCCGGCGACCGGCAGCTTCTCTGCGCTGGCTGTCAGCTTGACAGCCGGCACAGAGAACAGCTGACTCCCAGGCCGGGGGGCAGCAGAATGCAGCCGCTGGGGGGAGACAGTGTGGACCACCGCATTAGGTGGCCCGACTGCGCCCCCCTGCCAGTTGCGCACATACCCTGGGTGCCCCCTCTGGATACGCCTCTGATGTTGGGTATCCGTGTACTCGGGAGAAATTGCACAAAAATTTTGGGTTCAATTTTTCCAGTTATCCTTGTAAAAAAAAAAAAAAAAAAAAAGTGAAAAAAAATTTGGTCTGAATTCAAATTTTTGTGAAAAAGTTAAAGCTCATTTTTTTCATTCCACATCCTAAAAATTCCTGTGACGCACCTGAAGGGTTAATAAGCTGCTTGAATGTGGTTTTGAGCACTGTGAGGGGTGCAGTTTTTAGAATGTTGTCACTGTTGGGTATTTTCTGTCATCTAGACCCCTCAAAGTTACTACAAATGTAATGTGGTCCCTAAAAAAATGGTTTTGTAAATTTTGTTGAAAAAATGATAAATCACTGGTCGACTTTTAACCCTTACAAAGAAAATTGTTTCAAAAATTATGCTGATGTAAAATAGACATGTGGGAAATGTTTTCTATTTTGTGTGACTTAACTCTCTGATTTATGGCATAAAAATAAAAAATTGTAAAATTGTAAAATTTTAGACAAATTTCTGTTTTGTTTTGATTTTTCACACATAAACGCAAGTCATATCAAAGAAATATTACCACTATCATGAAGTGCAATCTCGAATAAACAGTCTCCGAATCGGTGGGATCTGTTGAAGCATTTCAGAGTTATTACCACATAAAGTGACACTGGTCACAATTGTAAAATTTGGCCTGGTCATAGAATCATAGAATGGTAGCGTTGGAAGGGAGTTCCTGGGTCATCTGGTCCAATCGCCCCTGCTTAACCCCTTCCTGACATCTGACGTACTATCCCGTCCATGGGACCCGGGACCCTATGCCCATGGACGGGATAGTACGTCTACCGCGATCAGCGGCGCCCACGTGGTGAGCGCCGCTAATCGCGGCCGGGTGTCAGCTGATTATCACAGCTGACACCCGGCACAATGTGTCAGGGGTGGTCACGGACCGCCCCCGACACGTTAACCCCTTGCACACCGCGATCAAACATGATCGCGGTGTACCGGGGGTTAAAGGGAAGCATCGGCAGGGAGGGGGCTCCCTCCGTGCTTCCCTGAGCCCCCCATGGCAGCGCAATGTGCAGCGCTGCTGCCGGGGGCTCCTTTCCTGCAGGCCCCCGAATCCAAGATGGCGACGGGGGCCTTCGGGGACCTGCAGGAAGCTGGCTTCCTCAGTGCCTGCAAAGCGCAGGCATGAGGAAGCCTTGTGCACTGCCTGTGACAGATTGCTAATCTGTCACAGTGATCTGTGATGTGACAGATCAGCGATCTGTCACAGAACAGTGATGTCCCACCTGGGACTATTTAATAAAGTAAAAAAAAAAATAAAGTGTTAAAATAATTTAAAAAAAATTGCCAAATAAATTACAAAAAAAAAAAATATTCCCCCAAATAAATCCATTTTTTGAAAATAAAAAAAACAAACAATAAAAGTACACATATTAGGTATCGCCGCGTCCGTAACGACCCGCCCTATAAAACTGTCCCATTAGTTAACCCCTTTAGCGAACCCCTTAAAAAATAAAAATAAACGAAGCAAAAAATAATGATTAATTATCATACCGCCAAACAAAAAGTATAATAACGCGCGATCAAAAAGACGCATAGAAATATCCATGGTACCGCTGAAAACATCATCTTGTCCCGCAAAAAACGAGCCGCCACACAGCATCATCAGCGAAAAAATAAAAAAGTTATAGCTCGCAGAATAAAGCGATGCAAAAATAATTATTTTTTATATAAAATAGTTTTCATTGCATAAAACCGACAAAACATAAAAAAACGACCTAAATGAGGTATCGCTGTAACCGTACTGACCCGAAGAATAAAACCGCTTTATCAATTTTACCGCACGCGGAACGGTGTAAACACACCCCCCCAAAAGAAATTCATGAAACGCTGGTTTTTGTTCATTCTGCGTCCCAAAAATCGGAATAAAAAGCGATCAAAAAATGTCACGTGCCCGAAAATGGTACCAATAAAAACGTCAACTCGTCCCGCAAAAAATAAGACCTCACATGATTCGGTGGATCAAAATACGGAAAACTTATAGCTCTCAATATGTGGTGATGCAAAAACTATTTTTACAATAAAAAGCGTCTTTTACCGTGCGACAGCCGCCAAACATAAAAACCGCCATAAATAGTAAATCAAACCCCCCGTTATCACCCCCTTAGTTAGAGAAAAATAATAAAATAAAAAAAATGTATTTATTTCCATTACGGTTAGGGCTAGGGCTGAGATTAGGGTTAGGGGTGTGTTGGGGTTCGGGTTGGAGTTAAAATTGGGGGTTTCCACTGTTTGGGCACATCAGGGGCTCTCCAAATGCAACATGGCGTCTGATTTCAATTCCTGCCAATTCTGAGTTGAAAAAGTCAAATGGTGCTCCTTCCCTTCCGAGCCCCGACGTGTGTCCATACAGTAGTTTTCTCCCACATATGGGGCGTCAGCGTACTCAGGACAAATTGGACAACAACTTTTGGGGTTCAATTTCTCCTGTTACCCTTGGGAAAATAAAAAAATTGGGGATTAATTGATCATGTTTGTGGAAAAAATACAATTTTTTTTATTTTCATGCCCGGGCATTATAAACTTCTGTGAAGCCCTTGGGGGTTCAAAGTGCTCACCTCACATCTAGATAAGTTCCTTAGGGGGTCTAGTTTTCAAAATGGGGTCATGTGTGGGGGGTTTCCACTGTTTAGATACATCAGGGGTTTTCTAATCGCGACATGGTGTCCGATCTCAATTCCAGCCAAAAACGTCAAATGGCGCTGCTTCCCTTCCGAGCTCTGCCATGCGCCCAAATAGTGGTTTACCCCCACATGTGGGGTATCAGCGTACTCAGGACAAATTGCACAATAACTTTTAGGGTCCTGTTACCGTTGGAAAAATAAGAATTGAGGGTGAAAAGATCATTTTTGTGGAAAAAATATGATTTTTTAATTGTACTGCTGTACGTTATAAACTTCTGTAAAGCCCTTGTGGGTTCAAAGTTCTCACCACATATCTAGATAAGTTCCTTGGGGGGTCTAGTTTCCAAAATGGGGTCACTTGTAGGGGGTTTCCACTGTTTAGGTACATCAGGGACTCTCCAAACGTGACATGGCGTCCGATCTGAATTCCAGACAATTTTGCATTGAAAAAGTCAAACAGCGCTCCTTCCATTCTGAGCTCTGCCATGCGCCGAAACAGTCGTTCTCCCCCACATATCAGGTATCAGCATACTCAGGACAAATTGCACAATAACTTTTGCAGTCCATTTTCTCCTGTTACCCTTGGTAAAATAAAAAAAATTGAACCTGAAGTACTTTTTTTGTGAAAAAAAGTTAGATGTTCATTTTTTTTAAATATTCAAAAAAATTCCTGTGACGCACCTAAAGGGTTAATAAACTTCTTGAATGTGGTTTTGAGCACCTTAAGGGGTGCAGTTTTTAGAATGGTGTCACTTTTGGCTATTTTCTATCATATAGACCCCTCAAAGTGGCTTCAAATGTGATGTGGTCCGTAAAAATAAAATGGTGTTGTAAAAATGAGAAATCGCTGGTCAACTTTTAACCCTTATAACTTCCTAACAAAAAAAAATTTTGGTTCCAAAATTGTGCTGATGTAAAGTAAACATGTGGGAAATGTTAGTTATCAAGTTTTTTGGGTGCCATATCTCTGTGATTTAAGGGCATAAAAATTCAAAGTTGGAAAATTGCAAAATTTTCAAAATTTTCGCCAAATTTCCGTTTTTCTTACAAATAAACGCAAGTTATTTGAATGAAATTTTACCACTAACATGAAGTACAATATGTCACGAGAAAACAATGTCAGAATCACCGGGATCCATGGAAGCGTTCCAGAGTTATGACCTCATAAAGGTACAGTGGTCAGAATTGTAAAAATTGGCCCAGTCATGAACGTGCAAACCACCCTTGGGGGTGAAGGGGTTAAAGCAGGATTCACTAAATCATCCCAGACACATGTCTGTCCAGCCTCTGAAGACTTCCATGGAAGGAGAACTCACCACCTCTCGTGGCAGCCTCTTCCACTCAATTATCACCCTAACTGTCAAAATTATTTTTCTAATATCTAATCTGTGTCTCCTCCCATTCAGTTTCATCCAATTGCTTCTAGTTTTTCATAGTCTTTCCTTGTGCAAATGAGAATAAAGATGATCCTTCTACAATGTGACAGTCCTTGAGATATTTGTAGACAGCTATTATGTCTCCTCTCAGTCTTCTTTTTTGCAAGCTAAACATTCCCAAATCCTGTAACCCTTCCTCATAGGACATGGTTTGCAGACCTGTCACCATTCTGGTTTGCAGACTGTTTACCATTCTGGTCGCTCTTCTCTGAACTTGCTCAAGTTTGTTGATGTCTTTTTTTAAAATGTGGTGCCCAAAACTGGACACAGTATTTCAGATGAGGTCTGACCATAGAGGAGTAGAGGGCAATAATGACTTCACGTGATCTAGACTGAATGCTTCTGTTAATACATCCCAGAATTGCATTTGCCTTTTTTTGCTGCTGCATAATACTGTTGATTCATGCTCAGTTTATGATCTATGAGTATACCCAAGTCTTTTTCACATGTGCTGATGCTTAGCCCTATTCCTCCCATTCTGTATATACTTTTTTCATTTTTATTTCCCAGATGTAGTACTTTGCATTTTTCCACGTTAAAAACCATTCTGTTAGTTGCTGCCCACTGCTCCAGTTTATTTATATATTTTTGAATTCTCTCTCTCTTCTCTAGCATTAGCTATCCCTCCTAGCTTTGTGTAATCAGCAAATGTAATTAGTTTACCCTCAATTCCTTCATCTAAATCATTGATAAAGATGTTGAACAATACAGAGCCCAGGACAGAACCCTGTGATACCCCACTTGAGCCATTCTTCCAACTGGATGTGCAGCTATTTACGACCACTCTTTGGGTCCGTAAACTAAGCAAGTTATGAATCCACCTACCTTGTCCATTCCATACTTAGTCATTTTTTCAATACAGATGGTGTGAGATACTTTGTCAAATGCTTTGCTGAAGTCACGATATACTATATCTACAGCATTTCCCTGATCCACCCAGTCAGTGATTCTGTAAAAGAAGGAAATTAAGTTAGTCTGACATGACTTATTAGTTACAAACCCATGCTGACTCTGGTTAATCACTTCATTCTTGTAACGCCAGTATGTTTGTATCTTGTTTCCCCGGCGTTACTTTGCATGTCTCTGCATTAACCCTTTGCTCCTTTCCCCCTATCTAACAGGAATACTGTTGTCCGTTACCTTTATGGATGCTGCTCAGTTAACTGCTCCGCTGCGTAGCCATACATGTGTGTGTGGCTCCGCTGCTCTGCATGACCACCCTCTGGTGTGGTCCCTGGCTGCCGCTGTGGAAAGCTATCCATGGTTTTCTAGGTCCTCTCCACTGAGTATGGCTTACCACGTGTGTTCAGGCTTGCAGCTTGCCAGGTGTCCTTTGCAATGCTGATTTGTGTCTGGCTGTGCCTAGGGTGCACACGGCCACACCTCCCCTGGTTTTATGTGGAATGGGTGTGTGCTAAAATTGCTGCTCCAGCCTATCGCTGTGAGGCAGCTCCTATATAAAAGTTCCATGCCCTGAGGGGCATTGCCAGAGCTTCGCGTTGAGTTCCTGAACCTAGCTATGTGTGTTTGTGTGTTCAGCTCCTGCTCTGATTGCGATCTGCTCTGGGAGAGCTGATGCCCTTTGTCCTGTCCTGTTTGACCGCCTTATGTCTCTGTATGTCTGTGTGGTGTTTAGAACCTGTTCTGCTTGCCTGCAGTTGTCTGACGACCTCTTTCAGATGTGCTGTGCCTGATGTCCTCCGCCAGATGTCCGGATCCTATCCTTCCCTGCCTGATGTCCGGAGCCTGCCGATTGCTGCCAGAGGTCCGGAGCCTGATGGCTGCAGCCTGATGTCCGGAGCTGATGTCCGCAGCCTGGTGTCTGGAGCCTGTCGATCATGGTCAGATGTCCAGAGTCCGATGCCAGTGTGCTGATGCTCTATCTGAGATCCGAGTCCAGATGTCCTGCCTGAGACCTGATGTCCACCTGGTGTCCTGATGTCCTGCCTGAGACCTGATGTCCACCTGGTGTTCCAGTTGTCCAGTCCATGTTTCCTGATGTCCGGCCCGTGTTCCTGATGTCCGGCCCGTGTTCCTGATGTCCGGCCCGTGTTCCTGATGTCCGGCCCATGTCTCGATGTCCGGTCTGTGGTCCTGGTCATCCTGCCTGTGTCCAGATGTCTGGTCCATGGTCGTGGTGGTCCAGCCTGTGTTCCAGAGTTGGTCCCACCTGTGTTCCTGTAGAGTTTCCAGCCTTGTTTCCCGGTGATGGCTCTGCCTGGATCTAACCAGCTGATGACCTATGTTGCCATGCTGGAGTTTCTGTTCCTGTCCTGCCTGTGTCCCGATGTTGCGCCAGTTCCCTGAGGTCCACCCGGTGATGACGTCTATACAGGCCCTAGTATGCCCGTGCCAGATGACCCTGGACTGCATCAACCCATGATGACTCTTGCCATCGTCTCACGTCTGTCCTGGGTGTGTGTCTGATGTTCTCCTGCTGAGCCAGTGCTATGCCTGAGGCCTGAGAGAGAGGCTGTCCTGATATGCCCATGCCAGATGACCCTTGACTGTATCAACCTGTGATGACCCCTGCCATCGTCTGAAGTCTGTCTGAGGTCGGTGTCTGATGTTTTCCTGCTGAGCCTGTGCTACGCCTGAGGCCTGAGAGAGAGGCCACCCTAGTATGCCCGTGCCAGACATCCCTGGACTGCATCAACCCGTGATGTCCTCCTGCCTTCGTCTGTTATCCTGAGACGTGTACCCTTCCCTGATGTGTGGAAACGGGAACCTGGCATAATCATGTTTCGTGCTTGTACTTTGTTTTGTCTTCAAGTAAACTTTGTCTATACCTGAAGTTGTGCGGTGTCATGTCGTTCTGCTACCTCGTCCACATGCTCAGCTGCCACAGACCCCGGTCGCTACCCTTCCCTAGTCTGGGTAGGCCCGGGTCCCCCCTGTGGTCCAGTGGGTCCACATTCTGTCCCCACCTGGGATGCTCGCAGCACGTCGGCGTGGTCGGTCGACGTGGAGGCGCCTGCTCGGCCATGCACGCGGTCGCTAGTCGTGACAATTTTTATCCAGGTACTTGCATACATGTTGTTTAATAATTTGTTCAAAGATCTTTCCTGGTATAGAAGTCAGACTCACCGGCCTATATTCCCTGGGTCCACCTCCTTCCCCTTTTTGAAGATAGGAACAACATTTGCTCTTCGCCAGTCTTCTGGGACTTCGGTTCTCAAATAATTTTCAAAGATTATGGAGAGTGGTTCAAAAATTTATTCTGCTATCTCCTTCAGTACTCTGGGGTGTAATTCATCTGGACCTGCAGACTTGAATTCATTTATCTTAGTGAAGTGTTTCCTCACTATCGTTTTGTTTATAGATATCCTGGATTCTTCTATTCCTTTAATAGGACAATGAAGATCAGTTGATGTTACATTTCTTTTCTGAGAGAAAACAAATGTAAAACAGAAATTTAAAAGTTCGGCCTTCTCAACATCCTTTCTTACAATTTCATCATTTTCATCCTGTAAAATCCTATAGCATCTTTGACTTTTCTTTTACTTTTAACATATTCCCAAAATCCTTTTTTATTGCTTTTGACATTTCTTGCAAGCCTTAATTCATTGTCAGCTTTAGTAATCTGATTCGTGCCCTGCAGGTTCTGCAGGCAGTATTATATTCTTCTTTAGATATGCCTCCCTCTTTCCATTTGATAAACATGTCTGTCTTCCTTTTTAGCATGTGTTTAAGTTCTGTGTTCATCCATCCTGGTTTCCTTAAATGCTTCGTATTCCCTCTTTTTGGAATTGTTAACGATTGTGCTTTGAGAATCTAATATTTCAAGATTTCCCATCCTTCCTGGATGTTTTTGTCCTTAAGGATATCCAGCCTTTGGATCCCTCCGATTCTTTTTCTGAGTCCCTTAACCCCTTCACCCCCAAGGGTGGTTTGCACGTTCATGACCGGGCCAATTTTTACAATTCTGACCACTGTCCCTTTATGAGGTCATAACTCTGGAACGCTTCCATGGATCCCGGTGATTCTGACATTGTTTTCTCGTGACATATTGTACTTCATGATAGTGGTAAAATTTCATTCAAATAACTTGTGTTTATATGTGAAAACAGTGGAAATTTGGCGAAAATTTCGCAATTTTCCAACTCTAAATTTTTATGCCCTTAAATCACAGAGATACGGCACACAAAAAACTTAAGTAACATTTCCCACATGTTTACTTTACATCAGCACAATTTTGAAACCAAAATTTTTTTTTTTGTTAGGAAGTTATAAGGGTTAAAAATTGACCAGCGATTTCTCATTTTTGCAACACCATTTTATTTTTACGGACCACATCACATTTGAAGCCACTTTGAGAGGTCTATATGATAGAAAATACCAAAAAGTGACACCATTCTAAAAACTGCACCCCTTAAGGTGCTCAAAACCACATTCAAGAAGTTTATTAACCCTTTAGGTGCGTCACAGGAATTTTTTTGAATATTTAAAAAAAAATGAACATCTAACTTTTTTTCACAAAAAAAATACTTCAGGTTCAATTTTTTTTTATTTTACCAAGGGTAACAGGAGAAATTGGACAGCAAAAGTTATTGTGCGATTTGTCCTGAGTACGCTGATACCTGATATGTGGGGGGGAACCACTGTTTCGGCGCATGGCAGAGCTCAGAAGGGAAGGAGCGCTGTTTGACTTTTTCAATGCAAAATTGGCTGGAATTCAGATCGGACGCCATGTCACGTTTGGAGAGCCCCTGATGTACCTAAACAGTGGAAACCCCCAACAAGTGACCCCATTTTGGAAACTAGACCCCCAAGGAACTTATCTAGATATGTGGTGGGAACTTTGAACCCACAAGGGCATCACAGAAGTTTATAACGTACAGCGGTACAATTAAAAAATCATATTTTTTCCAGAAAAATGATCTTTTCACCCCCATTTTTTATTTTCCCAAGGGTAACAGGACCCTAAAAGTTATTGTGCAATTTGTCCTGAGTACGCTGATACCCCACATGTGGGGTTAAACCACTATTTGGGCACATGGCAGAGCTCGGAAGGGAAGCAGCGCCATTTGACGTTTTTGGCTGGAATTGAGATCGGACACCATGTCGCGATTGGAAAACCCCTGATGTACCAAAACAGTGGAAACCCCCCCACAAATGACATCATTTTGGAAACTAGACCCCCCAAGGAACTTATCTAGGTGTGTGGTGAGCAATTTGAACCCCCCAGTGCTTTACAGAAGTTTATAACGCCCGGGCGTGAAAATAAAAAATTTGTATTTTTTCCACAAACATGATCAATTAGTCCCCAATTTTTTTATTTTCGCAAGGGTGACAGGAGAAATTGGACCCTAAAAGTTGTTGTCCAATTTGTCCTGAGTACACCGATACCCCATATGTGGGAGAAAACTATTGTATGGGCACACGTCGGGGCTCGGAAGGTAAGTAGTGACGTTTTGGAATGCAGACTTTGATGGAATGGTCTGCGGGTGTCATGTGCGTTTGGAGAGCCCCTGATGTACCTAAACTACTGAAACCCCCCACAAATGACCCCATTTTGGACACTAGACCCCCCACGGAACTTATCTAGATGTGTGGTGAGCACTTTGAACCCCCAAGGGCTTCACAGAAGTTTATTATGCCCGGGCATGAAAATAAAAAAATTGTATTTTATCCACAAACATGATCAATTAGTCCCCAATTTTATTATTTTCCCAAGGGTAACAGGAGAAATTGAACCCCAAAAGTTGTCCAATTTGTCCTGAGTACGTTGACACCCCATATGTGGGAAAAAACTACTGTATGGACACACGTCGGGGCTCGGAAGGGAAGTAGTGACGTTTTGGAATGCAGACTTTGATGGAATGGTCTGCGGGTGTCATGTGCGTTTGGAGAGCCCCTGATGTACCTAAACTATTGAAACTCCCCACAAGTGACCCCATTTTAGACACTAGACCCCCCCACGGAACTTATCTAGATGTGTGGTGAGCACTTTGAACCCCCAAGTGCTTTACAGAAGTTTATAACGCTCGGGCATGAAAATAAAAAAATCATTTTTTTCCACAAAAATGATATTTTTGCCCCCAATTTTTTGTTTTCATAAGGGTAACAGGAGAAATTGGACCCCATAAGTTTTTTGCAATTTGTCCTGAGTAGGCTGATACCCTACATGTGGGGGGTAAAACACTGTTTGGGCGCATGGCAGAGCTTGGAAGGGAAGGAGCACCATTTGACTTTTTCAACTCCGAATTGACTGGAATTGAGATCAGACGCCATGCTGCATTTGGAGAGCACCTGATGAGCCCAAACAGTGGAAACACCCAATTCTAACTCAAACCCTACCCCCAACACACCCCTAACCCTAGCCCTAACCCTAATGGGAAAATGGAAATAAATACGTTTTCTTTTAATTTTATTATTTTTCCCTAACTAAGGGGGTGATAACGGGGGGGGGTTTGATTTACTATTTATGGCGGTTTTTATTTTTAGCAGCTGTCATACGCTAAAAGACGCTTTTTATTGTAAAAATAGTTTTTGCATCACCACGTATTGAGAGCTATAATTTTACTGTATTTTGACCCACCGAGTCATGTGAGGTCTTATTTTTTGCGGGACGAGTTGACATTTTTATTGGTACCATGTTCGGGCACGTGACATTTTTTGATCGCTTTTTATTCCGATTTTTGGGACGCAGAATGAACAAAAAACAGCGTTTCATGAATTTCTTTTGGGGGGGTGCGTTTACACCGTTCCGCGTGCGGTAAAATTGATAAAGCGATTTTATTCTTCGGGTCAGTACGGTTACAGCGATACCTCATTTAGGTTATTTTTTTGTGTTTTGGCGGTTTTATGCAATGAAAACTATTTTATATAAAAAATAATTATTTTTGCATCGCTTTATTCTGCGAGCTATAACTTTTTTATTTTTTCGCTGATGATGCTGTATGGCAGCTCATTTTTTGCGGTACAAGATGACGTATTCAGCGGTACCTTGGATATTTATATGCGTCTTTTTGATCGCGCGTTATTGCACTTTTTGTTTGGCGGTATGATAATAAATCATTATTTTTTTCCTTCGTTTTTTATTTTTATTTTTTAAGGGGTTCACTAAAGGGGTTTACTAATGGGTCAGTTTTATAGGGCGGGTCGTTACGGACGCGGCGATACCTAATATGTGTACTTTTATTGTTGTTTGTTTTTTTTTATTTAAAAAAAATGGATTTATTGGGGGAATATTTTTTTTTCGAATTTATTTGCAGATTTTTTTTAAAATTATTTTAACTTTTTTTTATTTTTTAACTTTATTGCATAGTCCCTGGTGGGACATCACTGTCCTGTGACAGATCGCTGATCTGTCACATCACAAATCTGTCACAGGCACTGCTGCAGACTTCCTCATGCCTGTGCTTTGCAGGCACTGAGGAAGTCAGCTCCCTGCAGGCCCCCGAAGGGAAAGAGCCCCCCGCAGCAGCGCTGCACATTGTGCTGCTGTGGGGGGCTCAGGGAAGCACGGAGGGAGCCCCCTCCCTGCCGATGCTTCCCTTTAACCCCCGGCACACCGCGATCATGTTTGATCACGGTGTGCAAGGGGTTAACGTGTCGGGGGCGGTCCGTGACCGCCCCTGACACATTGTGCCGGTTGTCAGCTGTGATAATCAGCTGACACCCGGCCGCGATCAGCGGCACTCACCACGCTAGACGTACTATCCCGTCCATGGGCATAGGGGCCCGGGTCCCATGGACGGGATAGTACGTCTGATGTCAGAAAGGGGTTAAAATCTGCCTTTCTGAAATCTAACCTTGAAGTCTGAGTCTTCACAGGTCTTCCTCCTCTAGTTATCCAAAATTCTAAAATAGCGTGGTCGCTACCTCCTAGGGTCCCAGTCACTCTTGCCTCCTCAACCATTTTCTCCTTGTTTATAAGGATTAGATCCAAGGTAGCAAATCCCCTTGTTTTCTCCCCTACCTTTTGGAAGATAAAGTTGTCAGCAAGAGAGGATAAGAATTTGCATGACCTGTTAGTTTTGCCTGAGAGCGATTCCCAACAAATGTCTGGATAGTTGAAATATCCCATAACTACTATGTCATACATTTTGGGGAACTTGGCCTTTTGATGCATAAAGAATTCATCTATATCTTCAGCTTGCACAGGCGGTCTGTAGTAAATGCCTACAATGGTGCCCTTTCCATTGTTCTCTCCTTGTATTCTTACCCAAACAGTTTCCACAGAACTCCCAGTCTCTGAAGCTTCAATCTCTGTGCAGATATACGTATTTCTAACATACAATGCGACACCTCCTCCTCGTTTATCAAGTCTGTTTCCTGCAAATAAGTTGTATCCTTCTAGCCTTGTATTCCAATCATGTGTATCATCCCACTAAGTTTGTGATTTCAATTATATCATTTCTTTTCCTGCTTTAGTAGTTCCAATTCTCATTGTTTGTTGCCCATGCTTTATGCATTTGTATAGAAACATTTTAGTTTGAGATTGGTTTCTCTTCCTCCAATATTTTTATTTAGATTTTTTTTGTCTTCGTTCTTCCTTTCCACTTCTAATAGCAGAGTTCTCAATATTATTTGTCAGGTGTTTGGCTTTTTCTGGCCTTTTGCTTCCCTTCCCACATTATTCTAGTTTAAAGCTCTCCTGATGAGTGTAGCAAGGCGACTTCCAAATACATGTTATCCAGTCTTCGTAAGGTGCACCGCATCTCTAGCAAGTAGTCCATCATATAGGTAATTCACTCCATGATCCAGAAATCCAAATCCTTGCTGACGGCACCATCGACATAGCCAGTTGTTCACCTGCAGAATCTTATTCCACCTCCTTGTTCCATGGCCATCCACTGGGAGGATGGAAGAGAAGACCACTTGTGCTCCCAATTTCACTTTCTTACCTAAGTTTTCAAAGTCTCTGCAGATGATTTCCAGGTCATTTCTTGCGGTGTCATTTGTCCCCACATGTAGTAGCAGGAATGGGTAGTCATCTGTAGGTCTGAAGAGTCCTGATATCCTGTCAGACACATCTTTAATTTTTGCACCTGGAAGACAGCACATTTCTCTTGAAGTTATATCTGGTCTGCAGATAGCGGCCTCTGTTCCTCTCAACAGGGAATCCCCCATGACCACCACTCTCCGTTTCTTCTTCACAACATTTTTCTTTCTCCATCCAGGAGGACTCTGAAGGCGTACAAGGTTGATCTTTGTGGGTAAAGTGTTATCTTGATGTATTTTTTCATTGTTTTCCTGCGTGAGAGCCTGGTACTGGTTCCTGAAAAACGCACCAAAACCCGCAAAAAAAAGCACACAAACGCATGATGCGTTTTTTTCATGCGTTTGTGTGTGCAAAAAACGCGCAGCAAAAAAACGCAAGTGTGAAAGTAGCCTTAGTGTGATCGAGAACAGTGTAATTGGCGCAATCCTCTGGAATGCAGTTCAGAAAACACAGCCATGGAGTAGGAGACACATGTGAGTGAATGCAATATTTCCAGTTGTAGCATATATTGTCCTGGCTGTTGTCTGAACATCCTATGATTTACAGCTACAGGAATTACTTGTGTAAATATTTTTTTTCCCTGAGACCACCACAATGCAATGGAAATCGGCTTTCTATCCTTATCTAAACAAGAGCAGAACAGCCCAAGAATTTCCATCTTTCATTGTTGAACATAATACATATGTTCTACTTTTTAGGAAGCATGTTCATATTTACAATCAAGTTCAGGATGGTTTTGGCCTTGAACAGAGGAAAACTACAGCATAACAGCCTGTAAACAGACAATCGATGACCTAATAATCTTCATGTACCAGAAATTGTATTGCTGTACGGGACCAATTATGTTTAACTTGCTTAGACCATTTCACACCCCAGTAGCGTACACTGTGGTTTGATGGGAAACTGTTTACATGTTACTCATTAAACACAGCGGACAATTATATTGGGATGTGTTCACATTTTAGACGCAGTCTGGTTTTGTTTGTTTTTTCCATCAATCTAGTTAAAGCTGCAACATTTTTGCTGCAGTTTAAAAGAAAAAAAAAACCAACGTATTGTGAACGCAGCCTAAGACCAGTGTTATTGATTCAAATGAAGGCTGGGGAAATCTCATATTTGTACAGCAGTTCAAAGTGTGATTGGTCCGAAACTCTTATTACATAGACTGGGCTTATAGTTTTAAGTGAAGGGCGATCTATCATGGTTCTTGAGTAGTTTTTTTAAATAGTCTTGCTATATAGGTTTTCACATGTTTGTGGAGCGCCCGCCAGGGCCGTGGGGATACTCTGTACCAGGCCGGTTCTTAAAGGGATGTGTCACGGCAGCAGTGACCCGGTCCGTGGCCCTGGGCATCCTATGAAAAATGATGATTAAAGGGAAAATAAAGTTTATAAAAGGTAGTTTGTGACACCACCTGTGGTATGCGGCAAACAGGAGATGTTAGCCGACGCTGCTTGAGGAGACCACTGGGGCTGATGGTGATGCAGCAAAGTTGTTACCGCTCTCCACAGGTACAGATAAACCCCAGGGCAGTTGTGATGAGATACGATGGTGATGATAGTGGTTGTGGTGCAGGGCAAGTGATGCAGTAAATAAATTGGAGGACACAGCAGTGTGCAGTCTTCACAGGTTTTACAAACAGTTCTGATGTTACAATTCCCAGCCTGGGTACTGTCCTCAGGTTCTGTGGTCCAGACAGCTCTCAGGTAAATTGGGGTACACGGTACCAGAACCCCCTTAAGATGTTCCTTTTCTGGCCGTCTCACTGCGCTGGCTCCCTCCTCTCCTGCCCTGCGCCTTCACACACAGTGTCCCAAGTCAGCAGCCCCGGATCTTGTCGGGCGACGAGCTCTAAGTCCCCTGGATCCTATCCGGCTGCCTTTTCAGCGAATGTGTTGGATGTGGCTGCAGCACATGCAGATTCTACAACCTCCGGTTTACTAGCTGATTCTTTAGTTTCTTCACTAGTCTGGGGCCGGTCCCCTACTGCGACCTGGTCCTTCCACCCGACTACGGTCGGGTGGATACAGGCCCCACGGGTGGATTCCTCACTACCCGTGCCCCTAGGACCCTTTCCTCCTCTCTTCCACTGAAGCTGATCTTTCTGTTTTTTGGTCTTTCCTCTTTCTTTCTACTGTCTTCTGGTCTAAGGATGAGCTCCTTACTGTTTAAGTCCCCAGCTCAAACTAACTCCTTCCACTGTCTGCTGGTCCAGGAATGAGTTCCTCACTGCTCAAGTCACCAGCACCAACTGAACTCTTTCCCTCCAACTGTCACTTCTTTCTGCCCCCCCTGCTGCTTTCTCCACCCACACCCTCTGCCTAGTCCCTCTCTGGCCTAGAGAGAGCTGGTGTTGGATGTCTGGGTTCAGGGTAGTGCCCCCCTCCTTACCTGAGAGCGAAGTACCACACCTCTAGCTGAGATGCAGTATCTCTGTGGTGACTGGACCCTCAGGGGCGCCACATTTTCATAAGTTTTCTAATATCTGGGTCCATACGTTGGAACATTGACCTGCTCAAATGTGTTTAACCAGATCCCATCACTGATCATCCTAGACTAAATCCTAACAAATATAAAGAACCAAATGTTGTAGTCCTTTGCATCTATTAACATGGCTATCATCTAATCAGAAGATTATTCCATTTTCCACTTACCTTCCATATCTACTATCGCTTGCTGAATGAAAGCACTCTCACCCGGTACATATTAACGTAATAGACTTAATCCAACATTGGGTGACCAGTACCAGCAAACTGATTTATTAAAAAGTAGAACTGTTCAAAATGACCTAATATTTTACTGATGTACGGGAAGAAGAAACCATGTACCATCAACAATGTCTAATGCAAAAATGTTCTTTTCCCTTCTAAAACAAAAGACTTGTCACTATAACAAACTATTTTTATTTTTTTATTTTTTTTTTTTAAATAGGTGATCACCAGTATTTTCTAATATCCGATCATTTCCATTTTTATTTTTAAATCTCAGATTTTTGTCATTGCCTTATTCAGTGTTATGACTTTTTAAAACATTGTCAGCTTTGTCATGGCATAGTTATGACTATATTCTCTTTATTGGTAAGGTTATAGTTTTAGGTTTTTAAGGTACTTTCCATTAAGATGAGAATCTTGTCGTCTTCATGAGTAGAGTAAGCATGGAATGACTAAATATAACTGCTGATGTCAAGTTTTCCCTTCCCAGACATGCAAATGACATAATGCCCTAGCATCTTTTATCTAAAGAAGCCTAAAAAAAACTGCAAAGGGAATGGCTACAAATCACACAAAACAGCGCTAAGTGGTGCATTGCTAAACACTGGAAAACTTGGAAGAGATCTGTAGACCGTATGAAACAGTTCAGACAAATACAAGAAATTAAAGACAAAATAAATCCTTTTATGGTTTCTGAAATCCACACACATTTTCTCTTGTGTATCCAATGCTGTTAATTCTTAGAAAGGCAGATGACTTATTTACTGTACTTTTTAATACTCTTAAAGCTATAAATATACTGCTTGAGACCTCTGAGACAGGGTGGAAAATCGGTTCATACCTAAATGCTTATGCAAATTGCCTCTTCAGAAAGAAAGAGGACTTTTACTCTACAGCGCCACCTATTGGTAGTAGCGATCCAACAAGTCACAATCAACCCTTTAACGAGTCTTGTAGTATGACTTAGGATACAGTGATGTATCTATAAGGGGTACAGAAGTAGCAGTTGGGTCCATCCCTGGTAGTCAATGAGGCCATAAGAATATACCATTATTCTAACTATTACATGGTAGGTGAGGTGGATGTTACAAATTTTATGTTGGGTCCCAGGAGTTTCAAGTTATTCCTCTGTTAACTGTCACATGCCAGTTAGTTGTATTATTCTTTTTTGGGTTGTCATGTCATCATTATTTTATAACTAAGCAGTTGTAGAATACTAAAAAATGTGAGTCCTCAGATGTTGATACCTTTTAATGGCTAGCTGAAAGTTTGGTGACAAATTGCAAGCTTCCGAGACTACTCAGGTCTCTTCATCAGACAGAATAATACAAAATCTGAAGAATCACCTATTTATACCCAACACAGCACAGAAATAATGCAATATATAAGACACATGACATGAAGCAGAACTATCATGGGAGAGGGATAAACAGTTGTGGCTGTAAATATTGGAGCAGTTCATAGATAAGGAGTGTGAAAGTTTTATTGTCCTCTGATTGGGGTCTGGTCCATGGTCCTGTTGCCCCCAGATGGACTGAAGAGTAATTTCCGTAGTTGGTGTATAAACACATAAATCCATGCGACACATTAATTTCTGCTCTATGTGTCAAAGGTTGTCATAAGTTTGTACTCCCAATTTTTTCTGTATCTCTAATTTGAGTTACCTTTTAATACAAGTAATTTCATGTACGTGATGCTGTGATCACGGATACAAAAATGTTTGGCCACAGGTAGATATATTCTTTTTTCTTTTATTGATTGGCGATGAGAATTCATCCTTATTCTAAGCTTTTGCCCGGTTTCCCCCACATAAAGACCCCCAGTTGGACATTTTGTACATATAATTAAGTACACCAAATTAGATGTGATGCAGCTGAAAATACCTGGGATCTTGTAGTCCTGATGTGAGTTGGGAATCTTTATCTTGTCCATGGTCATTATGAATGGACAGGTTTTACATTTTTTCTGGTTGCAGGGAAAGGTTCCTGTATTTGTTGGAGAGGACAGGGAGCTTCTTACAATGATACTTCTTTGATTTGGGGGCAGTCTGGATCACAGTAGTGGGGAGTCTGGAAATACAGATTGTAATCGAGCATCTTTTTGTAACAAAGGTTATAGTTTCCGTGCAACTCCCCTTATCACCTCCAGATTTTGATTGTAGGTGACTACTTGAGGCACCCGGTTACTTTCTTACTTAGATTTGTAATGTAGGCGATGATTACTTGATATTCTGGTGGCTCTTGCAATCTGGTTTTCAATTGTTATTTCATGGTAGCCCTGGTTCAAAAAGATCTTTCTGAGGTCACCAAGAGCTTTGTCTCTGTCTATAGGGTTGGAACATATCCGATTTGTATCTGATGGCCTGGCTGCATACAATAGAGGTATTTTATGTGTTTTGGATGGAAACTGTCCTATTTAAGGCATATTGGATGGTCAATTGGCTTCTGTTTCATTGGGATATCTCTTTTTTTATTGTTCTGTAGCTTAATGATGGTGTCCAAAAAGTTATTTTCAGTACAGGAGTAGTTGAGTGTTAAGTTGATGTTGGGATGAAATTGATTAAAGTGTTCATGGAAAGTCTTTAGCTGTTGATCAGATACTGTTCAGATGATTAAAATATCGTTATCTTGTCCCATCAGGCTTCTGACTAGAGATGAGCGAATTTGTTCAGTTTTTGTCCCTGAATCTGATTTTGACATATTCGAGCCATAATCGAACACTATTCTTGCCGATTGTATGTTTGATGTTCGGTTCCAAACATATTTGGTGATTTCTACTCCCATTAACTCTAATGACGTTCGGCTGTGTTCGACGAATATTGCAAAAACAATATTTGATGCCAATCATATTCGGAACTGAATCCGAACAAATTCGCTCATCTCTACTTCTGACCTACTACCATTACATTGACAAGAAGTCACTTTCAAGATTGGCCATGAAACGATTTGTGTACTGTGAAGCCATTTTACGTCCAGTTGCTATACCATTCTCCTGTAGATATGTATCAAGTTTAAAAAGGTTGTGGGTGAGGATGAAATTTGTAATTTTCACAACAGAATGAGCATAAATTCCTGATTTTCCATGAAGACTTTGTAGGAATTTAATCCATCCTGGATTCTCTTTCCATCCATATCCCATGCCCAGATACGAGACAGCTTGGATGTAACAGACAGGAAAGTAGTGCCTGCATGTCCGCAAAGGATTATAATGTGACCCACAATGATGCGCTCATAGAAGAAACGCAGGTAATGAAAGTACATTGCAAAGGTGATAGCTATGATGAGTTAGGACATATCAAATGGGGTCAAATAGTAGTGGAAAACTGCTTAACAAACATTGGAATGGTTAACAACTATTTTTCTGTGCACATCTTCCAAGTTCATTATTGTATTCTATATATTAGAGTGGCTAATTAAATCATTTTGGGTAAAATCCAGCCATGTATACACTTTAATATACACTGCTCAAAAAAATAAAGGGAACACATAACAGAATATAATGCCAAGTAAATCAAACTTCTGTGAAATCAAACTGTCCACTTAGGAAGCAACACTGTTTGACAATCAATTTCACATGCTGTTGTGCAAATGGAATAGACAACAGATGGAAATTATCGGTAATTATCAAGACACACTCAATAAAGGAATAGTTCTGCAGGTAGGGACTACAGACCACATCTCAGTACCAATGCTTTCTGGCTGATGTTTTGGTCACTTTTGAATGTTGGTTGTGCTTTCACACTCTGGGTAGCATGAGACAGACTCTACAACCCACACAAGTGGCTCAGGTAGTGCAGCTCATCCAGGATGGCACATCAATGCGAGCTGTGGTAAGAAGGTTTGCTGTGTCTGTCAGCGTAGTGTCCAGAGGCTGGAGGGGCTACCAGGAGACAGGCCAGTACACCAGGAGATGTGGAGGGGGACCGTAGGAGGGCAACAACCCAGCAGCAGGACTGCTACCTCAGCCTTGGTGCAAGGAAGAACAGGAGGAGCACTGCCAGAGCCCTGCAAAATGACCTACAGGAGGCCACAAATGTGCATGTGTCTGCACAAATGGTTAGAAATAGGCTCCATGAGGATGGTCTGAGGGCCCGACATCCACAGATGGGGGTTGTGCTCACAGCCCAACACCGTGCAGGACACTTAGCATTTGCCACAGAACACCAGGATTGGCAAATTCGCCACTGGCGCCCTGTGTTCTTCACAGATGAAATCAAGTTCACACTGAGCACATGTGACAAACGTGAAAGAGTCTGGAGACACTGGAGAGCAATCTGCTGCCTGCAACATCCTTCAACGTGACCGGTTTGGCAGTGAGTCAGTAATGGTGTGGGGTGGCATTTCTTTTGAGGGCCACACAGCCCTCCATGCCATGTGCTCACCAGAGGTAGCCTGACTGCCATTAGGTACCGAGATGAGATCGTCAGACCCCTTGTGAGACCATATGCTGGTGCAGTTGGCTCTGGGTTCCTCCTAATGCAGGACAATGCCAGTCCTCGTGGCTGGAGTGTCAGCAGTTCCTGCAAGATGAAGGCATTGAAGCTATTAACTGGCCCGCCCGTTCCCCAGACCTGAATCCGATTGAGCACATCTGGGATATCATGTTTCGCTCTATCCACCAACATCACATTGCACCACAGACTGTCCAGGAGTTGGCAGATGCTTTTGTCCAGGTCTGGGAGGAGATTCTGCAGGAGACTGTAAAACAGTGACCGGGTTGTAGTCATGTCAGCACAATCCATACTCTCTGCGCTGGTGGATGCTTCTTCCCTGCTGTGTCCCCCATTCTTCCTTGCGTTCAAAAGACAAGAGGCAGAGTCCAAAGCAACTTTAAACAAAACGGGTTTATTTTCTTCAGGACAAAGCACATCCATAACACTTACAGCACATTTGTCACAGTACTAGCAATGCATTTTCTTCATCTTTCCCTAATTTCTTCTACTTCACAGAATAGGCAACAAAGATATAACTGGACGAGGAGCCTGGTGAAAACACCACTTCAATATATCTCCCTGAAACTGACTTTGTCCCAGACTCAGAAATACTGTCTACTGGATCGTCCATCCCTTCAATGGTTATCCTTCACTTTCACGATGGCCCACTCTAACTTCTTCTGTAAATTCTTCACTCTTCACTATGTTGCTGCATATACTGTGCTCCTAACTCTTCTCTTCTTCCTTTATACTCCCACTCTATCCTTGGATGGCTGGGCTTCTACTTTAGAATGTTTTGTGGTAGCTAAGCAGCCCAGGCCAGAGGCCACCTGAGCAGCACACAGGGTTCTACCTCTGACTGACTATATCCCGGAAATCTCACTAGCTTATTCCCCAGCTACCCCTCCTAGCATTAACCTCTAAGTGTCCTGCAACTAAACCTGCCTAAGTAGTGTACTCAGTGCCCCCATCTAGTGGCCCTTTTCCTAACTGCACTGTCCCTATTTTAAATATAGTACAAAGATACAAAAATATGACACAATGCAATATATTTCAATTATATACAGGTAAATGTACATAGCAGCATGAACATTTAAAGGGGCTAAGCCCTGACCCCCTTACAAGACCATCCGCCGCCTCATCAGGAGCATGCCCAGGCGTACAGTAGGGAGGTCATACAGGTGTAGGATCGCAGGTACGCAGGATGCAGTGATGAGCTGGAGACAGAGTAAGAGAAAACTCAACCTTTATATATGGACAAACTGTAAAGCTGACAATAGTTTTCCACGCAGGGAAGCTAGACACAGATATACAAATAACGCGATATCAACCAGTACGGCAAGTGCCAGTAACTATATGGTCGTGATATGGCAGACTACGGGTCCTTAGACTATAATTAACGAAGTGTCACTTATCAATCACTGACGTCCTGCAGAGGTGCTGTCTGGGAGATCTCTGTTTGGCGTCTCAGCCTCTGGGCCCAGCCGAAGAAGAGTTGTCGTAGGCTTCGGGAAGTCCCACGCCCTGGTGCTGAGGGGGTGCTGTAGGCCCCAGGCTGGTTCCCCGCTGCTGGAGCTGTCCCTTTGGGAGACGAGGCTCAGGTGGCCGCAGGCCTCAGCCTCCAGGCCACATCCGCGGTCTGGAGCTGGACAGTGGAGGCCGTGGATCTCGGCATACAGGCCGCAGATGGGGTATGGAGCGGGGCAGAGGCGGCCGCGCGTCATGGCGTACAGGCCGCAGCCGCGGTATGGAGCGAGGCAGAGGCGGCCGCAGGTTTCGGCGTACAGGCCGCGGTATGGAGCGGGGCAGAGAAAAAACCGACTGGCACATCCAAACTAATGTGAATAGGTGCATACCAAGAGGAGCTACCCCCATATACAATATACAAAGAATGGATGCACTCTATCATGCTAAGGCATGTCAATGTGGAATACATGTAATTAGAATTGCAATACAGCTTTAGAATTATAGAAAAAATATGAGTCTCTTAGCATAAAATTTGGCCAAATATTATCTGCCCACCAGCCAACGTCAAGGCGGCCTCAAATCTGATGGGTACCTACACTGTGTGAATACCTCTCTAAGGCTGATGTCTGAATTCCTAGGTGAATGTGGACACCTCTGTCAACAATGCCTGCATTTATGGGTAAGTAGGGACCTGCTATAGTTAAAATCACCACCTGGTGGAGGGCGGAGTGCTCGGTCAGTAAGCTAATATACAAGAGACAAAAAAACTGACTGGCACATCCAAACTAATGGGAATAGGTGCATACCAAGAGGAACTTCTTATGAATGGGTCACCGAGGAGAAAAAAAACAACAAGCTAAGTCACAGAAAACCAGAGAGGTTTGCAGATCCCTGATCCTAACCACACAACTAGCAGCAGCCGTGGAGCGTACCCAGGGCTGTCACTACGAATTTTGGGGCCCCATACTCGCAAATTTTCAGGGCCCCCTTGAGACTCCACCCAGGCTCCACACCAGCCCCGCCCTCAACCCCTCGAACTGTCCACAGTCCCACTGCTCTCTTGAAAAAACTCCACTTCTCACCAATCACACATTAACAGTTCCCATCTGCAGATCACACACATAGCCAGCAGCTCTTGTTTTGGCCAAAAGATTTTTTAAATCTGCCTCCATGACAAGGCAGACTCTTTTAGCCAGGCCCTGCACTACTCCAACTTATTAAACATTTGTTAAAATATCCAATACAATTTAGGTATATTTTTTATTTATTTTTCAATTTTTAAAATGACCAATGATATCACATCCAAAGGGACAAAAGGACAAATACCACCGCACCATGACCAGACACCATATTACCACCACATGGTGACCAATAATACTAAATACAAGGAACAAATACAGCCACATCATGACCAGACCACATATTTCCACCACAGTGACAGAATAATAGCACATACAAGGGACAAATACCACCGCAGCATGACCAGACACCATATTACCACCACATGGTGGCCAATAATACCACATACAAGGAACAATACAGTCACACCATGACCAGACCACATATTATCACCATAGTGACAGAATAATAGCACATACAATCGACAAATACCACCGCACCATGCCCAGATCACATTACCACCACATGGTAACTTCCCCTGATGAAGCCGCCAGTCGCAGCGGCGATACGCGTGGGGCCTGCCTACCACCCCCTTTCTTTAACCCCTTTGGGACTCTTGCTGCTCTGACCTGTATCTGGTGGCTCTAATTTGCTCATTATGCATTCACTGCAACTTTGCAATTTCAGCCATGGTATAACCATTCTTGGGTGTCTTTTGCACTAGGAAATTTCATTCTGTGGTTAGTTCCACATGCTTTAGGGCAGTTACGATTTACAAATTTTCTTATATTGTTTTATTATACGCTTGATATCAAGTCTGTTTTTCTGCCTTATCTTTGCCTGCAATGTACATGGCTGTCTTGTTATATAGAATTGCATGATACGTGCCTGCTTATGAGTGGCTATAAATAGTCCAATATGGGCAACATCTTAGTTTCATATTACCTGTTTTTTGGGGGTGTCTGGGTCATTTGTTCTTTGTCTGTATTTTAAATGTTTTTAGCTTATTGTATCCAATATGAAATAAAGGTTTTTTATTGACTATTGTCTATTGGGATGTGCATACCATTATTAGCCTAGTCTTTTTCTCCCTTTTTTTGCTTCTCTGCTTATGGGCTAGGTATTGCACTCCACTGGAGATTGAGATATGACAGTAGTGCACCCCTCCTTTTGCATTTCATATTACCACCACATGGTGACTGAATACTACAATACTGATCATTAATAAAAAAACATAATACTATCACAATAAGTGCCATTATACACAGGAGATCTGTACTTAGTGTGCAGTGTCTGTGTACTGGTAATACAGTGATCACCAGTGACATTATACACAGGAGCCCTGTATATAGTGTCAATGTACAGGCAATATAGTGATCACTGGTGACATTGTACACAGGAACTCTGTATATAGTGTATAGTGTCAGTGCACAGGTAACACACTAACTCACCAGTGACTGAAGTCCTTCTACTTCGCTTTTCATCTTTCATCCGGCACAGACCGCCATCACGTCTTCCAGCCAGGGCTCATCTCTGTAGGAAATAACACAGTTCTCAATAGCTGATCACTTCTACAGCACATCTCCCACCATTTCCCCAACTTATACACTATGCCAGATGAAGAAAAAAAGCAACATAATGCCCTGCACAGTAACAGAACCTCACTTTTGTTCCCACATGGAAAACAGTATTCTAAAAAGTAAATGATATTACAGCAGTAATGTTCCCTAATTGGCCTCTACAGTAATTATGTCCGTCCACTTGCCACTATAAACTAATAATGTAGGTTCTTCATTTTGGCCTCCATGCAGTAATTAATTAATAATAAACCCCATCTTGGGCCCCTATGTCCCTTATGCTGGGACCTATGTCCCTAGTGCTGACCCCTATGTCCCTTGTGCTGACCCAATGTCCGTTGTCCTGACCCTGCATCATGCTGCATCCACAGAAGAACAAAAAAAAAAAAGATTCTTCATACCTGACTGTGTGGCACCCCAGGAGTTCGGTTGCCACAGTGGCCCTGCCTCCCTCCAGGGGAGTGATGTCATGCCTGGAAACAAAGAAGGAATCCCCTTACCAGGTAGTTCCAGCATACAATGCAGTTCCTGCTCAAGGCCAGCAGAGGGAGCTCTAAAGATAATCCTTTAATTGTCCCACCATGGGGAAATTACAGCAGCAAGGCAGGAACATGTACAGATACAGATGCATAAAGGCATTACATTGACAGTAGGTAGGTACATATACGAAAAAAAAAAAAAGATATAACCGGACTATCACAACTTTGGATCTATCAGTTCACTGTTTGGGTCGTTCTCCATTTTGGACAGTGCTGGTTATACAGCCTAACTGCAGCAGGAAGGAAGGACTTTCGATAGCGCTCCCTCTCACATTTAGGATGAAGTAGCCGGTCACTGACAGTACTGCACATCTTTGTCACGGTCTCATGCATGGGATGGGAATCGTTCTGCACCATGTAGCTCACCTTGGCCAGTATCCTCCTGTCGCCTACTTCCTGAACTGGATCAAGGGGGCATCCCAGGACAGAGCTGGCCCTTCTAATCAGTTTGTCCAGCCTATTCCTGTCCCTGGTTGATATGCCACTACCCCAGCACGCCACACCAAAGAAGATGACTGATGCCACAACAGAGTTGAAGAAGGATGCAAGGAGTGCCCCCATAACTCCGAAGGCTCTCAGCCTTCTGAGCGGATAAAGCCTACTGTGGCCCTTCCTGTACACTGCATCCAAGTGAATTTCGGGGCCCCATACTGGCAAAATTTTTGGGGCCCCCTTGAGACTCCACCCAGGCTCCACCCCAGCCCTGCCCTCCACCCCTCAAACTGTCCACAGTCCCACTGCTCTCTCTTGGAAAAACTCCACTTCTCACCTATCACACATTAACAGTTCCCATCACCAGATCACACATATAGCCGGCAGCTTTTGTTTTGGCCAAAAGATTTTTTAAGCCACCACCATAACAGGGTAGACACTTTTGGCCGAGCTCTACTCTACTGTATAAATATTTGTTAAAATATGCAATACAATTTAGATATATTTTTATTTATTTTTCAATATTTAAAATGACCAATAATATCACATACAAGGAACAAATACCGCTACACCATGTCCAGACCACATATTACCACCACAAAGTGACCAAATAATAGCACATGCAAGGGACAAATACCACCGCACCATGTCCAGACAACATATTACCACCACAGTGACAAAATAATATCACATACAAGGAAAAAATACCGCCACACCATGACCAGACCACATTTTAGCACCACAGTGACCGAATAATACCACATACAAGGAACAAATACCGCTACACCATGTCCAGACCACATATTACCACCACATGGCGACTGAATACTACAATACTGATCAGTAATAAAATAACACAATACTTTCACCATAAGTGCCATTATACACAGGAGACCTGTAGTTAGTATGCAGTGTCTGTGTACAGGTAATACAGGTATAAGGGGTAAGGTTTCTCCTTGTGGAGAGTGACATGCCAGCTCTGGCTTGTCAAGGTAAGGAGGCTTATTCGTCATGCAGTGCTCCTCTGGGAAAATAATATGCAAATTGCCTCTTCAGCAAAAAAGAGGACTTGAACTCTATAGCGCCACCTGTAAGTAGTAGCGATCCTACAAGTCACAATCAACCCTTTAACGAGTCTTGTAATATGACTTAGGATTATCCTAAGTCATATTACAAGACTCGTTAAAGGGTTGATTGTGACTTGTAGGATCGCTACTACCAACAGGTGGCGCTATAGAGTTCAAGTCCTCTTTTTCTCTGAAGAGGCAATTTGCATACAGGTAATGCAGTGATCCATAACATTATACACAGGAACTCTGTATATAGTATACAGTATATAGGTAACACACTAACTCACCAGTGATGTCTCTCGGTGAAGTCCTTCATCTTCGCTTTTCATCTTTAATCCAGCACAGATCGCCATCACGTCTTCCAGCCAGGGTTCGTCTCTGCAGGAAATAGCACAGTTATCTAGAGCTCCGCTTGCAGAACACATTACTTATTTTTTTCCCAACTTCTACATTACACCACATGAAGAAAAAAAGGTGACATAGTATCACTGTGCACAGTAACAGGAAAGCCCCCCCATTTAAAACAGTATACTCAAAAAATAAAATAAATACAACACTGCAGTAATAATATTCTTTAATTAGCCCCTATGGTAATAATATCCCCCATCCTGACCCCCGTGTGTCTCATTCCTGGCTTCAGCCATATGTTCTCTCATCCTGCCCTCATGAGTATCCATTCTGCCCCATATGATCTCCCCATCTTGCCCCATCTGTCTCCATCGTATCCATCCTGCCCCATATCCTGCCCCATCTGTCTCCAACCCTGCCCCATCTGTCTCCAGTCCTGCCCCATCTGTCTCCAATCCTGCCCCCAGTGTATTCAATCCTGCCCCGTATCTCCATTCTTCTGCCCCGTGTCTCCAATCATGCCCTGTGTCTCCAATCATGCCCCGTGTCTCCATTCTTCTGCCCCATATCTCCAGTCATGCTCCGTATCTCCATTCTGCCCCGTATCTCCAATCATGCCCCGTATCGCCATTCTGCCCCGTGTCTCCAATCATGCCCCGTATCTTCATTCTGCCCTGTGTGTCCAATCATGCCCCGTATCTCCATTCTGCCCTGCATCTCCAATTTGCCCCGTGTCTCCAATCATGCCCCGTGTCTCCATTTTGCCCCGTGTCTCCAATCATGCCCTGTATCTCCATTCTGCCCTATGTCTCCATTTTGCCCCGTGTCTCCAATCATGCCCCGTATCTCCATTTTGCCCGTGTCTCCAATCATGCCCCGCATCTCCATTCTGCCCCGTGTCTCCAATCATGCCCTGCATCTCCATTCTGCCCCGTGTCTCCATTCTGCCCCATGTCTCCAATCATGCCCCATGTCTCCATTTTGCCCCGTGTCTCCAATCATGCCCCCTATCTCCATTCTGCCCTGCATCTCCATTTTGCCCCGTGTGTCCAATCATGCCCCGTATCTCCATTTTGCCCCGTGTCTCCAATCATGCCCCGCATCTCCATTCTGCCCTTTTGCCCCGTGTCTCCAATCATGCCCCGCATCTCCATTCTGCCCCATGTCTCTAATCATGCCCCGCATCTCCATTCTGCCCCGTGTCTCCAATCATGCCCCGTATCTCCATTTTGCCCCATGTCTCCAATCATGCCCCGTATCTCCATTCTGCCCCATGTCTCTAATCATGCCCCACATCTCCATTCTGCTCCGTGTTTCCATTCTGCCTCGTCTCTCCATTCTGCCCGGTCACTCCAATCATGCCCCCATCTCCATTTTGCCCCGTGTCTCCATTCTTGCCCCTCATCTCCATTCTGCCCCATGTCTCCAAT
The DNA here is from genome assembly GCF_039654945.1 of Dendrobates tinctorius. Classification (NCBI taxonomy): domain Eukaryota; kingdom Metazoa; phylum Chordata; class Amphibia; order Anura; family Dendrobatidae; genus Dendrobates; species Dendrobates tinctorius. The sequence goes on along the minus strand of NW_027361829.1, from coordinate 22,354,506 downwards.
TATGCCCCACATCTCCATTCTGCCCCGTGTCTCCAATTATGCCCCGCATATCCATTCTGCCCCGTGTCTCCATTCTGCCCACATCTCCAATCATGCCCCGCATATCCATTCTGCCCCGTATCTCCAATCATGCCCCGCATCTCCATTCTGCCCCATGTCTCTAATTATGCCTCGCAACTCCATTCTGCCCTGCGTCTCCAATCATGCCCTGCATCTCCATTCTGCCCCGCGTCTCCAATCATACCTCGCGTCTCCATTCTGCCCCCTGTATCTCCAATCCTGCCCCGTCTCCATCCTGCCCCTAGTGTCACACTCCAATCTGCCCGTGTGCCTTCAATCTACCCTGGCAGGATGGAGACACATGGTCCATGTGTCTCCATCCTGCCAGGGAAACATATTGGACGCTTTCAGTATTTAAATAAAAAAAAAAAACTTTCTACTTACCTGACCGCGCTCCTGCCGTGAAGATGCAGCTGCTGCTGTGAGCTGAAGGACCTGTGGTGACGTCATCGTCACCTGATCAGGGGGTGGAGCTGAAGACGTCACCACAGGTCCTTCACCTCTTTCATTTCTGCGCAGCTCTCACCTGACGTCGGCCGCTGTTGCTGCTCTTCTGATGTGTGCGCGCCGCACCCCAGGCGCGGCCACAGCACACAGCAATTAGGGCCCGGCCGCAGCACACATTACTTGGGGCCCAATGACTAGAAGCATAGGAGTGGGGCCCCTGACATGCAGGCCCCCCTTCTGTACTGCTGTTCACCGGGCCCCATACAGCAGTAAGGGCTGTCATGCCCTGATGGCGGCCCTGAGCGTACCTACGATGGTCCTAGACGCTTCGTCACAGCCGGAGGGCTAAATAAGCCTGAAGCAAGAAAAGGGGAAAACTAATTGCCCCAGAGCAGACCCCAAAGGAAAGACAGCCCCCACACATGTATTGACGGTGAAACAAGATGAAAGCACAAACACAGGCAGGAAAATAGGCTGAGCAAACGATGGGGCCCAAACTAACTAGAAAGGATAGGAAAAGACACTGTCTGCAATCTGCAAACAACCCTGCAAAAATAAAGTCCAGCACTTCTGATAGCAAAATTAACCCTGAAGTCACTAGACTTCTCCCACTATATCAGCACTCTGAAATATTCTGAGACAGAGCAAAAAGAGGCCAATCTAATAAGGGACAAAAATAAAATTGGCAAATACAGATAAATAAGAGTGGAAATTTAGCGCAGCCCCAGCCGGGGCTGGCTGACCACACAAAAAAACTGAATAGACCAACAAAATCAAGTGTGAACATTATCAGAAAAACTTAGCTTTAGATGACTGGAACAGGACTGAAAACCAAGACCTAACAAGCCAGAAGGAATCACCAGCACCAGACTAGGGCGTCGGCTGTCTTAAATCCAGTCTGAGATTCCTGAGGTCCAATCGTTATCCTCATTATCAGGTGGCAGATTTCTACTAATTAAATCAGCCTCACTACCTCCAGTTACCACCAGAGGGAGCCTGGAAGGAGAACTCACAACTGGTGGACCAAAAAATGAACTCACAACAGTAGCCCCCCTTGAGGAGGGGTCACCGAACCCTCATCCACGCCACCAGACCGGATGGGCCCGGTGAAAAGCACAAACCAATCTATTGGCATGAATATCAGAGGCAGAGTCCCAAGAATTATCCTCCTGGCCATAACCCTTCCATTTGACCCAATACTGGAGTCTCCGTCTAACCAACGAGAATCCAAAATCCTTTCGAGAATCCAAATGAGAATCCAAAATTTTCTCTACCTCATATTCCATATTGCCTTCAACCAACACTGGGTCAGGAGGTGCTGCCATAGGAACCACTGGCTCAACAAACCTCTTCAACAGAGACTTGTGAAATATGTTATGGATCTTGAACGTAACTGGAAGAGCCAATCGAAAAGAAACAGGATTAAGAATCTCCAAAATCTTATAAGGTCCAATAAATCTTGGCTTAAATTTTGGAGATGCTACCTTCATAGGAATATTCTTAGACGACAACCAAACCATATCACCCACTTTAAACCGGCGACCAATGGTCCTATGCCGGTTGGAAAATCGCTGGGCCTTTTCCTGAGAGAGTGACAACTTATCCACCACTTGGTCCCATATCTGCTGCATTCTAACAACCACAGTGTCAACACCTGGGCAAGACGAAGATTCCACTTGCCCTGAAGAGAATCGAGGATGAAACCCAAAATTACAGAAAAAGGGTGACATCAAAGTGGCAGAACTAGCTCTATTGTTCAGTGCGAATTCGGCCAAGGCAAAAATAAGACCCAATCATCCTGATCAGCAGATATAAAACATCTTAAATAAGACTCCAAGGTCTGGTTTGTTCTCTCAGTCTGTCCATTGGTCTGGGGATGAAATGCGGAGGAGAAGGATAACTGAATTCCCAGATTGGAACAAAAGGCTTTCCAGAATCTGGAAACAAACTGGACTCCTCTGTCGGACACAATGTTCTCAGGAATCCTATGTAACCGAACCACCTGTTGTAAAAACAAGGGCACCAACTCAGCGGAAGATGGCAATTTTGAGAGTGGTACAAGATGGACCATCTTCGAAAATCTATCACAAATCACCCAGATAACAGTCATTCTCTGAGAGACAGGAAGATCAGAAATAAAATCCATTGAGATATGGGTCCATGGCCTCTTGGGCACCGGCAGGGGCATCAGCAACCCACTAGAACGAGAACAGGGTTTAGACCGAGAACAAGTCCCACAGGACTGTACAAAATTCCTAATGTCACGAGATAAGGCAGGCCACCAAAAAGACTGACTCACAAAATCTCTGGTACCAAAAATACCTGGATGACCAGCCAATGCGGAGCAATGAATTTCAGACATCACTCTCTTTCTCCACTGGTAAGGAACATACAATTTTCCCATAGGGCAACGCTCAGGTTTATGCTCCTGAAGTTCCTCCAGGACGCGTCTCAAATCGGACGAAATGGCAGAAAGAACTACCCCCTCACCTAGGATGGTAGTAGACTCGGTCACATTATGAGAATCAGCAAAGAAACTCCTAGAAAGGGCATCTGCCTTAACATTCTTAGTGCCCGGAAGAAAAGAGACCACAAAATTAAAACGCATGAAAAACAAGGCCCATCTAGCCTGCCTAGGATTCAAGCGTTTGGCCGACTCCAGATAAATCAAATTTTTGTGATCGGTGAGGACCACAACTTGATGTCTAGCTCCCTCGAACCAATGTCTCCACTCCTCAAATGCTCATTTCATGGCCAACAATTCCCGATTCCCCACGTCATAGTTGCATTCAGATGGGGAGAACTTTCGAGACAAGAAGGCACAGGGATTCATCTAAGAAGTCACAGGGTCTTTTTGGGACAAAACAGCTCCTGCACCAATCTCAGAAGCATCTACCTCCACCTGAAATGGAAGTGAGACATCAGGTTGCCTTAAAACTGGAGCTGAAGTAAATCTCCGCTTAAGCTCCTGAAATGCTGAGACAGCCTCAGGAGACCAATTCAGCACATCAGCGCCCTTCTTGGTCAGATCAGTCAGTGGTTTGACAATACCAGAAAAATTACCAGTAAATTTACGATAGAAATTAGCAAAACCCCAAAACTTCTGGAGAGCCTTCAAAGAAGTAGGCTGAACCCAATCAAAAATGGCCTGTACCTTGGCCGGGTCCATTTCAATAGTCGATGGAGACAAGATAAATCCCAAAAATGAAATCCTCTGTACACCAAAGAGGCATTTCGATCCCTTAACAAACAGGCAATTCTCCCTCAAAATCCGGAACACAGTCCGGACGTGTTCCACATGAGAATCACAATCACTAGAAAAGATCAAAATATCATCCAGATAGATGATCAAAAGCTTATCCACAAAGTCACGGAAAATATCATTCATAAAGGACTGGAAGACAGAAGGGGCATTAGTGAGCCCAAAAGGCATCACCAGGTACTCAAAATGTCCCTCCGGAGTATTAAACGCCATCTTCCATTCATCCCCGTGCTTGATGCGAATAAGATTATACGCCCCCCTGAGGTCAAGCTTAGTAAACCAGCAGGCACTCTTAACTCTGGAGAATAAATCAGACATCAGAGGTAACGGGTACTGATATTTAACCGTCATCTTGTTAAGGGAACAATAATCAATACATGGTCTTAATGAACCATCTTTCTTGGCCACAAAAAAACCCCCAGCACCTAAAGGTGACGAGGATGGTCTAATATGACCCTTCTCCAACGACTCCTTAATATAGGACCGCATAGCATCATGCTCGGGTACTGATAAGTTGAAAAGCCGACCCTTGGGAAATTTACACCCAGGCATCAACTCAATTGCACAGTCCTAACTCCTATGAGGAGGCAAAGACGCAGACTTACTTTCACTAAATACATCAGAAAAATCGGCTAGATAATCAGGAATATCATGAGACTGAGGAGAGGTGCAGAAAACAGGAGCGTCCCTAAGAACACACTGACAACTCCAACTCACCACAGACCCAGACTTCCAATCCAAAACTGGATTATGAGTTTGCAACCAGGGAAAGTCCAGAACAATAGTATCATGCAAATTATGCAGCACCAAAAATTTACAATTTTCTTGGTGGTCTGGGGCAACTCGCATTATCACCTGGGTCCAAAACTGAGGTTTATTCTATGCCAAAGGAGTAGCATCAATACCCCTCAAAGGAAAGGGGTCTGCAGAGGCATCATGGACAAACCACAATGTTTAGCAAAGTCCAAATCCATCAGATTCAACGCTGCTCCTGAATCCACGAAAGCCTTAGTAGAAAACGTGGATAAGGAGCAGATCAGAGTAATTGTCAAAAGGAACTTAGGTTGTACACTGCCCACAGCCAATGTGTGTGCAAAACGTTTCTCTCGTTTAGGGCAGACAGAAATAGTATGAGAGGTGTCTCCACAGAAAAAACACAGCTTATTACGCCTTCTAAACTCCTGACGTTGCGCCCTAGACAAAACCCCATCACATTGCATAGGTTCAGACGTTTGTTCAAAAGGTGGCAGCGCCTCCCGTGTAGTCTTACGTTCACGTAAACGCCGATCAACTTGAATGGCTAATGACATAGAATCATCCAGACCAGAGGGAACAGGAAATCCCACCATAGCATCCTTTACGGTCTCTGACAAACCTTTCCGAAAGGGAGCTGCCAATGCATGTAATAAGGACCGCCCACTTTCGGAATTTTTGACAGTATAACTCTGCAGAATCCTGACCCTGGTTTAATGCCAACAGGGTTCTCTCAGCTTGATCAACAGCATTAGGTTCATCATACAACAACCCCAAGGCCTGAAAAAATGCATCCACATTAGTCAGAACAGGATTTTCAGGTATCAGAGAAAAAGCCCAATCCTGGGGATCGCCGCGCAGCAAGGAGATGACAATTTTAACCTGCTGCACAGAGCTCCCCGATGAGTTAGGCTTCAAGGCAAGAAATAATTTACAATTATTCTTAAAATCCAGAAATTTAGACCGAACCTCAGAAAACACATCAGGAGTAGGGATCTTAGGTTCAGCAGCATGTGACTGAATGAGGTAGGTGGAAATTCCCTGCACTTCAGCAGCAAGTTGCTCCACATGATCAGACAATTGCTTAATCTCCATTAGGAAAAAAAAAATCCTTCTTCGGCCCCAGAAAAAAAGGAAAAAATAAATAAAAAAAAAAATTGACACTTTTTTCTTTTTTTTAACAACTTTTTCCTGCTTTTAAGTACCCTAGAATCTGCGGTATGGCTGGTGATTCTGTTATGAATGGGTCACCGAGGAGAAAAAAAACAAAACAAGCTATGTCACAGAAAACCAGAGAGGTTGGTAACTATGCAGATTGCTGATCCCTGATCCTAACCACACAACTAGCAGCAGCCGTGGAGCGTACCTACGATGGTCCTAGACGCTTCGTCACAGCCGGAGGACTAAATAAAGCCTGAAGCAGGAAAAGGGGAAAACTAACTGCCCCAGAGCAGACCCCAAAGGAAAGACAGCCCCCACACATGTATTGACAGTGAAACAAGATGAAAGCACAAACACAGGCAGGAAAATAGGCTAAGCAAACGATGGGGCCCAAGCTAACTAGTAAGGATAGGAAAGGAAAGGAAAGACACTGTCTGCAATCTGCAAAAAACCTTACAAAAATAAAGTCCAACACTTCTGGTAGCAAAATTAACCCTGAAGTCACTAGACTTCTCCCACTATATCAGCACTCTGAAATATTCTGAGACAGCGCAAAAAGAGGCCAATCTAATAAAGGACAAAAAGAAAATAGAAAATTGGCAAATACAGATAAATAAGAGTGGAAATTTAGCGCAGCCCCAGCGGGGGCTGGCTGACCACACAAAAAAACTGAATAGACCATCGAAATCAAGTGTGAACATTAGCAGAAAAACTTAGCTTTAGATGACTGGAACAGAGCTGAAAACCAAGACCTGACAAGCCAGAAGGAATCACCAGCACCAGACTAGGGAGTCGGCTGTCTTAAATCCAGTCTGAGATTCCTGAGGTCCAATCGTCATCCTCATTATGAGGTGGCAGATTTCTACTGATTAAATCAGCCTCACTACCTCCAGTTACCACCAGAGGGAGCCTGGAAGGAGAACTCACAACTGGTGGACCGAAAAATGAACTCACAACAGGAGCTACCCCCATATACAATATACAAAGAGTGGTTGCACTCTATCATGCTAAGGCATGTCAATGTGGAATATATGTAATTAGAATTGCAATACAGCTTTAGAATTATAGAAAAAATATATGAGTCTCTTAGCATAAAATTTGGCCAAATATTATCTGCCCACCAGCCAACGTCAAGGCGGCCTCAAATCTGATGGGTACCTACACTGTGTGAATACCTCTCTAAGGCTGATGTCTGAATTCCTGGGTGAATGTGGACACCTCTGTCAACAATGCCTGCATTTATGGGTAAGTGGGGACCTGCTATAGTTAAAATCACCACCTGGTGGAGGGCGGAGTGCTCGGTCAGTAAGATAACATACAGTCATGGCCAAAAGTATTGACACCCCTGCAATTCTGTCAGATAATATTCAGTTTCTTCCTGAAAATGATTGCAAACACAAATTCTTTGGTATTATTATCTTCATTTAATTTGTCTTAAATGAAAAAACGCAAAAGAGAATGAAGCAAAAAGCAAAACATTGATCATTTCACACAAAATTCCAAAAATGGGCCGGACAAAAGTATTGGCACCCTCAGCCTAATACTTGGTTGCACAACCTTTAGCCAAAATAACTGCGACCAACCGCTTCCGGTAATCATCAATGAGTTTCTTACAATGCTCTGCTGGAATTTTAGACCATTCTTCTTTGGCAAACTACTCCAGGTCCCTAATATTTGAAGGGTGCCTTCTCCAAACTGCCATTTTTAGATCTCTCCACAGGTGTTCTATGGGATTCAGGTCTGGACTCATTGCTGGCCACCTTAGAAGTCTCCAGTGCTTTCTCTCAAACCATTTTCTAGTGCTTTTTGAAGTGTGTTTTGGGTTATTGTCCTGCTGGAAGACCCATGACCTCTGAGGTAGACCCAGCTTTCTCACGCTGGGCCCTACATTATGCTGCAAAATTTGTTGGCAGTCTTCTGACTTCATAATGCCATGCACACGGTCAAGCAGTCCAGTGCCAGAGGCAGCAAAGCAACCCCAAAACATCAGGGAACCTCCGCCATGTTTGACTGTAGGGACCGTGTACTTTTCTTTGAATGCCTCTTTTTTCTCCTGTAAACTCTATGTTTATGCTTTTGCCCTAAAAGCTCTACTTTTGTCTCATCTGACCAAAGAACATTCTTCCAAAATGTTTTAGGCTTTTTCAGGTAAGTTTTGGCAAACTCCAGCCTGGCTTTTTTATGTCTCGGGTTAAGAAGTGGAGTCTTCCTGGGTCTCCTACCATACAGTCCCTTTTCATTCAGATGCCGACGGATAGTACGGGTTGACACCGTTGTACCCTCGGACTGCAGGGCAGCTTGAACTTGTTTGGATGTTAGTGGAGGTTCTTTATCCAACATCTGCACAATCTTGCGTTGAAATCTCTTGTCAATTTTTCTTTTCCGGCCACATCTAGGGAGGTTAGCCACAGTGCCATGGGCTTTAAACTTCTTGATGACACTGCGCACGGTAGACACAGGAACATTCAGGTCTTTGGAGATGGACTTGTAGCCTTGAGATTGCTCATGCTTCCTCACAATTTGGTTTCTCAAGTCCTCAGACAGTTCTTTGGTCTTCTTTCTTTTCTCCATGCTCAATGTGGTACACACAAGGACACAGGACAGAGGTTGAGTCAACTTTAATCCATGTCAACTGGCTGCAAGTGTGATTTAGTTATTGCCAACACCTGTTAGGTGCCACAGGTAAGTAACAGGTGCTGTTAATTACACAAATTAGAGAAGCATCACATGATTTTTCGCACAGTGCCAATACTTTTGTCCACCCTCTTTTTTATGTTTGGTGTGGAATTATATCCAATTTGGTTTTAGGACAATTCTTTTTGTGTTTTTTCATTTAAGACAAATTAAATGAAGATAATAATACCAAAGAATTTGTGTTCAGGAAGAAACGTAGTATTATCTGACAGAATTGCAGGGGTGTCAATACTTTTGGCCATGACTGTACAAGAGACAAAAATACTGACTGGCACATCCAAACTAATGTGAATAGGTGCATACCAAGAGGAGCTAGCCTTAGAGAGCTGTTCACACAGTGTAGGTACCCATAAGATTTGAGGCCGCCTTGACGTTGGCTGGTGGGCAGATAATATTTGGCCAAATTTGATGCTTAGAGTCTCATATTTTTCTTCTATAATTCTAAAGCTGTATTGCAATTCTAATTACATATATTCCACATTGACATGCCTTAGCATGACAGAGTGCAACCATTCTTTGTATATGGAGCGGGGCAGAGGCGGCCGTGAGTCTCAGCGTATCTCCTCGCGCTGCTCAGCACCGTCCTCTCCTCCAGTCAGACAAGCTCCCGTCCTGTCTGTCTGGAAAGCGCTGACTCACTCTCGCTCTCCAGTGCCTTCTTGACTCCTCCTTCCTGTCTCATCGCCGAGTCCGCTCCGCTGGTTTCCTGCGCTCCTTTTATAGTCTCCCCACCCCCTTTCTTTGTCCCGTCCCCACCTTTTCTGGTTGAGTGTTGGTCCAGGCCTGTAACTACTTCCCCCGGGAAAATACCCCCTGGGAACCTGGGTGACAGCCCCCCTAGTTCCGGCTTGGCTACATAGCGGGCCTTTATTCTGGGTTTCTCTCTCCAACACTCCCTGATCCTTTTTGCTCGCCAGTCCTCGGGCGAGTGTTTTGGGGGTTTTATGCTCCGGCCTTGGTGCTGAAGTCGTTTCTGCCACATAAACTGATCTTGTTCATATCGTTCAGGGGGTTTTCCTGCTGTAGACCGCTCGGCCCGTTGCAGTTCGTTTGGTGTGGTGGAGTTGTCTGGGGTGGTGGAAGGGGGTTGGATAGCTGTAGTCACAGGGGCATTGGCCCTGGGTGTGTCGGCCCTTGCTGTCAGATAGTTGTCTTCGTCTTCATTATCCCAAACTGTTGGTGTAGGAACTGGGGCCTCAAGAGGGGCCTCGAACTGTTTGGGATCTGCGGATATACAGGGCCGCAACATGTTGCGATGTACTGTTTGGACGAGTTGGTCCCCTTCTTGTCATGATCCATTTTTGTATCTGTGTCAGTTTGAGCTTCTCTGATATAAACTTATTTCCTTTCAGGCCATCGGGAGTTAATGTCAGCTTTTCCCGCTGGTGTTACTACATGTTTAGCTAGTCTGCTGGTGTCGGTGGGGACCACACCCACCTTCCTATATAAGGTCACTCGGTGCACCAGCCTACTGTTGGTAATACAGGTCCTTTGGAAACCAACCGTTGTGATGACTGGTCCTACCTGGTGCAGAGGTGGTTCAGCTTATCTGGAGCAGTGGTGATGCTGCTGAAGAGAGGAGCTTTCTGGAGCAGTGGTGTTTCTGCTGAAAGCTGAGTTTGGGTGCCTTACTCTGCTGTCCTGTTATGAATGAGTCACCGGAGGAGGAAAAAACAAAAATGCAAGCTAAGTCCAGAAAACCGGAGAGGTTGGTAGCTAGCGGATTGCAGACCCCTGATCCTATTCACAACAACTAACAGTAGCCGTGGTGCATTCCTACAGTGGTCCTAGATGCCTCTTCACAGCCAGAGAACTAAATAAACCTAAAGAAAGAAAGGGGAAATCTAAACTGCCCCAGAGCAGACCCCAAAGCAATAGACAGCCCCCAACATGTATTGTCGGTGAAAACAGATGAAAACACAAACACAGAAAGACAGGCAGAGCAAACGATGGGGCCCATCTAACCAGATAGGAAAGGACAGAAAAGATGCTGGCTGCAATCCGCAAAAACCCTACCAAAAATGTCCCAACACGTCTGATAGGAAAAGCGGCCCTGAAGTCACTAGACTTCATAATCCCTATATCAGCACTCCGATATATTCTGAAGACAGAGCAAAAGAGATTTAACCGATCAGGGACAAAAATGGAAATTCAGCAGAGCCCCAGCCGGGGCTGGCAGAACACAAAACTAAGCAAATCAGACAAAATCTCATGGAACAATAACAGAGCAAAACTTAGCTTTAGAAGACAGGAACTGAACTGGAGGCCAGAGCTCAGAGCAGAGAAATCACCAGCAACCCTACAGGGCGCCGGCTGCCTTATATTCACTCAGAGATTCCGGATGTCCAATCGCAATCCACCTGTTCAGGTGACAGGTTTCTCCCATCCAAATCAGTTTCACCACCTCCTTTCACCAGCAGAAGGAGTTCATCGGACATCAAAGGTGAACGAGAAAATGAGCTCACAACAGTACCTCCCCCTTGAGGAGGGGTCACCGAACCCTCATCCACGCCACCAGGCCGATCAAGATGGGCCCGATGAAAAGCACGAACCAATCTTTCGGCATGAATATCAGATGCAGAGACCCAAGAATTATCCTCCTGGCCATAACCCTTCCACTTAACCAAATACTGGAGTCTCCGTCTAGCCAGACGAGAATCCAGTATCTTCTCAACCTCATATTCCACATTACCTTCAACCAATACAGGTTCAGGAGGTGCCACCACAGGAACTACTGGCTCAACAAACCTCTTCAACAGAGACTTGTGAAACACGTTATGGATCTTAAATATAACAGGAAGAGCCAATCGAAAAGAGACCGGATTAAGAATCTCCAAACTCTTGTAAGGTCCAATAAATCTAGGTTTAAACTTTGGAGAAGCCACCTTCATAGAGATATTCTTTGATGACAACCAAACCATATCACCCACCTTAAACCGGGGACCAATGGTCCTATGCCGGTTGGAAAACCGCTGGGCCTTTTCCTGGGAGAGAGACAACTTATCCACCACTTGGTCCCAAATCTGGTGCATTCTCTCCACCACAGTGTCAACACCTTGGCAGGCAGAAGACTCCACCTGCCCTGAAGAGAATCGAGGATGAAACCCAAAGTTATAAAAAAAAGTGACATCAAAGTGGCAGAACTAGCTCTATTATTTAAAGCAAATTCGGCCAAGGGCAAAAATGAGACCCAATCATCCTGATCAGCAGAGATAGAACATCTCAAATAAGACTCCAAAGTCTGGTTTGTTCTCCGTCTGCCCATTGGTCTGAGGGTGAAACGCAGAGGAGAAGGACAACTGAATTCCCAGCTTGGAACAAAAAGTCCTCCAAAATCTAGAGACAAATTGAACTCCTCTGTCCGATACAATGTTCTCAGGAATCCCATGCAAGCGAACCACCTGTTGCAAAAACAAGGGCACCAACTCTGAGGAAGATGGCAACTTAGGGAGTAGTACAAGATGGACCATCTTAGAGAATCTATCACAAATCACCCAGATAACAGTCATTCTCTGAGAGACAGGAAGATCAGAAATAAAATCCATTGAAATATGGGTCCATGGCCTCCTGAGCACCGGCAAAGGCATCAACAACCCACTAGAGTGAGAACAAGGTTTAGACCGGGAGCAAGTCCCACAGGACTGCACAAAATTCCTGACATCACGAGATAAGGCGGGCCACCAAAAAGACCGACTCACCAAATCTCTAGTACCAAAAATACCTGGATGACCAGCCAGTGCAGAGCAATGAACTTCAGACATTACTCTCTTCCTCCACTGGTCAGGAACATACAATTTTCCAATGGGACAACGCTCAGGTTTGTCCTCCTGAAACTCTTCCAGAGCACGTCTCAAAACGGGCGAGATGACAGAAAGAACTACCCCCTCACCTAAGATGGTAGCAGGCTTGGTCACAATACGAGAATCAGCAAAGAAACTCCTAGAGAGGGCGTCTGCCTTGACATTCTTAGTGCTCGGCAGAAAAGAGACCACAAAATCAAAACATGTAAAAAACAAGGCCCACCTAGCCTGTCTAGGATTCAAGCGTTTGGCCAACTCAAGGTAAATCAAATTCTTGTGGTCAGTGAGGACCACGACTTGATGTCTAGCTCCCTCAACCAATGTCTCCACTCCTCAAATGCCCATTTCATGGCTAACAGTTCCCGATTCCCCACATCATAGTTACGTTCGGATGGGGAGAACTTTCGGGAAAAGAAAGCACAGGGATTCATTTTAGATGTTACAGGATCTTTTTGGGACAAAACAGCTCCTGCACCAATCTCAGAAGCGTCCACCTCTAGCTGAAACGGGAGTGAGACATCAGGTTGCCACAAAACCGGAGCAGAAGTGAACCTCCGCTTTAGCTCCTGAAAGGAAGAAACAGCCTCTGGAGACCAATTCAGCACATCAGCACCCTTCTTAGTCAAATCAGTCAATGGTTTGGCAATACCAGAAAAATTAGCTATAAATTTACGATAAAAATTAGCAAAACCCAAAAACTTCTGGAGGGCCTTCAAAGAAGTGGGCTGAACCCAATCATAAATGGCCTGTACCTTGGCCGGGTCCATTTCAATAGTTGACGGAGACAAAATAAATCCCAAAAATAAAATCCTCTGTACACCAAAAAGGCATTTCGACCCCTTAACATACAGGGAATTCTCCCTCAAAATCCGGAACACAGTCTGAACATGTTCCACATGAGAGTCCCAATCCCTGGAAAAGATCAAAATATCATCCAGATAGATGATCAAAAATGTATCCACAAAGTCCCGGAAAATATCATTCATGAAGCACTGAAAGACAGAAGGGGCATTAGTGAGCCCAAAAGGCATCACCAGGTACTCAAAATGTCCCTCCGGAGTATTAAACGCCGTCTTCCATTCATCCCCATGCTTAATGCGAATAAGATTATACGCCCCGTGAGGTCAAGCTTGGTAAACCAGCAAGCACCTTTAACTCTGGAGAATAGATCAGAAATCAGGGGTAACGGATACTGATATTTAACAGTAATTTTGTTGAGGGAACGATAGTCAATACAAGGCCTTAATGAACCATCTTTCTTGGCCACGAAAAAAACCCCAGCACCCAAGGGTGAAGAGGATGGTCTAATATGACCCTTCTCCAACGACTCCTTAATATAAGATCGCATAGCCTCATGCTCGGGTACAGATAAATTGAAAAGTCGACCCTTGGGAAATTTATACCCAGGGCTCAGCTCAATTGCACAGTCATAACTCCTATGAGGAGGCAAAGACGCAGACTTATTCTCACTAAACACATCATAAAAATCAGCCAAATAGTCAGCAACATCATGCGACTGGGGAGAGGTGGAGAAAACAGGAGTGTCACTAAGAGCACACTGACAACCCCAACTCACCACAGACACAGATTTCCAATCCAAAACTGGATTATGGATTTGCAACCAGGGAAACCCCAGAACAATGGTATCATGCAAATTATGCAACACCAAAAATCTGCAATTTTCTTGATGATCTGGAGCGACCCGCATTACGACCTGGGTCCAAAACTGAGGTTTATTCTCCGCCAAAGGAGTAGCATCAATACCCCTCAAAGGGATAGGCGTCCGCAGAGGTGTCATAGGAAACCCACAACATTTAGCAAAATCCAAGTCCATCAGGTTCAGAGCCGCTCCTGAATCCACAAAAGCCTTAGCTTTCAACCAGTACGGCAAGTGCCGGTAACTATATGGCCAACTACGGGACCTTGGACTATAATTAACGAAGTGTCAATTATCAATCTCTGACGTCCTGCAGAGGCGCTGTCTGGGAGATGTCTGTTCGGCATCTCAGCCGCTGGGCCCAGCTGAAGAAGAGTTGTCGTAGGCTTTGGGCAGTCCCACGCCCGGGTGCTGAGGGGGCGACGTAGGCCCCCAGGTTGGTTCCCTGCTGCTGGAGCTGTCCCTTTGGGAGGCGAGGCTGAGGCGGGCGCAGGTTTCGGCCTGCAGGCCACTGCCGCCACTGCCTAGTTCCAGGCCGCGGCTGCGGCCCGCAGGTCTCGGCGTACAGATTGCAGCCGCGGTATGGAGCGGGCCAGAGGTGGCCGCGTCTCGGCGCACAGGCCGCAGCCGTGGTATGGAGCGGTGCAGAGGCGGCTGCGGGTCTCGGCATACAGGCCGCAGCCTCGGTATGGAGCAGGGCAGAGGCGGCCGTGAGTCTCGGCATACAGGCCGCAGCCGCGGTCTGGAACGGGGAAGTGGCGGCCACGGATCTCGGCGTACAGGTCGTAGCCGCAGTATGGAGCGGGGCAGAGGTGGCCGTGGGTCTCGGCGTACAGGCCGCAGCCACGGTATGGAGCGGGGCAGAGGGGGCCACGGGTCTCAGCGTATCTCCTCATCGCGCTGCTCGGCACCATCCTCTCCTCCGGTCAGGCAAGCTCCCATCCTGTCTGTCTGGAAAGCGCTGACTCACTCTCGCTCTCCAGCGACACCTTGACTCCTCCTTCCTTCCTCTCTTCTCTCCTCGCCGAGTCCCCTCCGCTGGTCTCATGTGCTCCTTTTATAGTCTCCCCGCCCCCTTTCTTTGTCCCGCCCCCACCTTTTATGGATGAGTGTTGGTCCCGGCCTGTAACTACTTCCCCCGGGAACATACCCCCTGGGAACCTAGTTCCGACCCGGCTACACAGCGGTCCTGTATTCCGGGACACTCTCTCCTACACTGGCATGTGGAGACCACACACAATGCTGAGCTTCATTTTGACTTGTTTTAAGGACATTACATTCCACTTTCATTTTGTGTGTGACTCGAAATCCAGGCCTCCATTGGTTAATAAATTTGATTTCCGTTGATTTTTGTGTGATTTTGTTGTTAGCACATTCAACTTTGTACAGAACAAAGTATTCAATGAGAATATTTCATTCATTCAGATCTAGGATGTGTTATTTGAGTGTTCCCTTTATTTTTTTGAGCAGTGTATTTGCACTGCAGTCTGCCACATACACTGCCTGCCTAGCACTGATATCTATGCAGCTGGATTAGTCCTTAGAAGGACTGTTAGCTGAGATGGATATGTGTCTAATATATTGTGGTATACCTACACTAACTAAGACACAAGCAAATCTCTCCCTAGCTCAGCAGCACCTCTCCCTACTCTGTCAGATTCCAGAGTAGACTGACGAGTATGGCGGTGCTAGGTCTGAAATAGACCTTAGACCTGATGACGCTGTGCGGCCAGCCAATCAACTGTAATGATACAACCAACATGGCTGCGGCATTACATTGGGTGACAGACAATTCCTGCATGTTCATTGGCTCTCTAAAGCGCGCCAAGTATGCAGTGAGGGAACCTCTGAGCTCCCACCGAGCAATCCTGGAAATACTCGGCAAGCTCCGAGCATCTCGATCAGTGAGATGCTCGGGCGAGTACTGAGTAGTGGCGAGCATGCTCGCTCATCACTAATTATAATATAATACTGTAGAATCAGACCAATCATAAATTAAAAGAAAAATATTATGCTGTTCTTTTACTTCCATAATGCCATGACACTTTTGACAAAACCTAAATTCTAAAATAAAATGTATATATTATGTTATATATTCTTAATACATACATTTTCTGAAAGTAGTTTGGTACATTGTAAAAATGCCTTTACCCCATGCATAAAATATCATGTTTGTAGTAAGAAGTCAGGCTTTAAGGAGTTGTCCACCTTAGGGATATATGAGGCTAAAAATCATATTTTCAGTGAGGTTGCACTAAACTTTTTGCAGGACTTGGCTTTTACAGACTGTTTCCCTTCACATTCATTTTTCTATGAGGTCTGTGACAGATAAGTTACAATGTCCCAGACAATGTTTGCAGCTATCAATACACAGCACAACAAAAAACACACAGCCTATAAAAGGCAAATGGTGTAGCATTTCTAATAAAGTTCAACTGCAAAAAGTGATTTTTATCCCGAAATACATGCATTTAAATAAAACAAAGAGGCCTGAACGTTGGTCAAACCCTTCAGTAGATTCTGGAATACCATTTCCTGAAAACACGACTGAAATGCTCATACATGCCACTTACACCTATTCCCAAATGCACGTGTTCACATATTTGCAAAGCTATAGAAACCAAAAAAAATGTGCTCCAGTTGTAATTTTACATTTGAGTCACGGCATCGATAAATGTCCTGAAACGGTGCAGGTCGAGATTAGATGGTTTCTTACACTTTAGTCAAAATAAAAAAGACCCCTACTCACTTTAAAAAAAAAAGAGGAAATCCTGAGGAATCCTAAAATTTCTGTTATTTTGTTACTTCTAAGGGGGCTGATAAAGAAAACTTTCTAAATTCCTTCCCGGAGATCCTGATGGTTTTACTTTGGTTAGAGATGACCGAACAGGCTCTGATCTTCCTCCCTGTTCTTTCCCCTCCATTACACACACAGAACGTGGACGTAAAACGTTTCCTTCTGCCCCTTGGATATAATGGAGTGCGGCACCCTATGTATTTCACCCCGAACATGGAGGCTTATATTATACGAGAACGACGAGTCTAGAGTTTAATAGGAGGCTGGATGTAGTGGGTCACACAATTTCAGTAAGGTCAGTAAGCTTGGAGGAAGGTAAAGGTATTCTCTACAATTCCACGTTATTCATTCCTCCTAAAGATCATTCTAAAAATAAAGCATGTTGCAATCCGCTTAGGTCAGTTGTCCAAAAGTCCAAATTCCTTTGCTGCTTTTGTAGATTGAGAGTAGATTGGGGAACATCTGTTTTTTATTATTCAGCCTTTTCCGTGTTTATTATTTCACGTGATAACAATCAGGCAATACTTGTGTGAAAACCCGAGGAGAACAATAACCTATTTATCACGATTCTGAGAGCTTTGCGCTTTCCAGTAGGAAAAATCACTTGAAATTGATTATGATTCTGAAGTTAATTCATAAAACTAGCACCTCTTTTCGGAATGGGTACAAAGGCCACTATGTATGAACAAAGAGCTGGTGCTATGGAAGCATTGCCAAAAAATACAATAAACGATCAAGTATAGGCAATCTGAGATTATAAACTATTATCATACTGTGCTTCACATGGGATCAGGTTATAGGGGGCAACAGGAGGATATTACTGAGGGAGCAGCTTAGCCAGATAGCATGTACAGACTAGAAATAAAATAATTGTGCTCTTTCTCGTCTGTAGTGGCAAGGGATGGCCTGGCACACCAGAGTACCCAGAGTGGGCCATTGATCTAATTAATTGGTCTAACAAGTAACCAACCCTATGTAAAGGGAATCTGTCACCAAGTTTTTACCACCTAATCTGAGAGTATCATCATTTAGGGGCCGAGACCCCAGTTTCAGTGATGTTACTTACTGGGCTGCTTGCAGTAGATTTGATAAAATCACTGTTTTAGCAGGAGGTGATTATAAATGGAAGACGATTATACCTGCTGTCAAGTACTCCTCCATATTCATGAGCTCTGTATAACCCTGCCTCCACCACTGATTGGCAGCTTTCTGCCTATGCACAGTGAGCTCAGATGTCAATCAGTGGTGTGGGCAGGGTTATAGCATTCAAAGAACTGAATGGGAGGAGACACAGATTAGATATTAGAAAAAACTTTTTGACAGTTAGAGTGATCAATGAGTGGAACAGGCTGCCACGAGCAGTGGTGAGCTCTCCTTCAATGGAAGTCTTCAAACAGAGGCTGGACAGACATCTGACTGGGATGATTTAGTGAATCCTGCTTTGAGCAGGGGGTTGGACCAGATGGCCCAGGAGGTCCCTTCCAACTCTACCATTCTATGATTCTAACTGATAGATCTGTGGCAGAGAAAACAGGGATTTTATCGAAACTGCTGCAAGCAGCCTAGTAATCAGGGTCTCAGCCCTTACATCATGCTGCTCTCACATGGTAAGCAAAAACTTGGTGACAAATTCCATTTACAGCTGATGCAAAGCCAATCACTTGTTAGGAACAAAAGAATGGATTCTGTAAACCACATAGTAGTCTGCAAAGATGCAAAAAAAAATAGACGCATCACACCTATAGTTATCCTGTCTCAAGCTAAAAACGACTAGTATATAATATTTTCTGTAAGTTATGCAAAAAATAATCTTCCTGGTCTTTTAAATTATTTTGTTTTTAAATATGCGTGACACAAAGGGTTAAGGTGCTTTTTATATTCAGTGGTCCAGTCTTAATTTACATTTTTGCCATCACCCTGTGTGAAGAGACAGCAATGGAACATCCCAACAGGGATTCCAATAATCCCACAAGAATTTAAACAACAAATGCCAGCAAGAAATGGGACCTAAAGCTCAACGTTTAATATATGATGATTAAAACGTGGTCTCCTAAACAGATTCACATAAAGAAATGTTGGCAGCAGATTATTCAGGATACTCTGCAAGCGTGTGACAGCAGAACATCTTTATTCGGGAACAGTCAGGAATAATACAACCCCTGGCAAAAATTATGGAATCACCGGCCTTGGAGGATGTTCATTCAGTTGTTTAATTTTGTAGAAAAAAAGCAGATCACGGACATGACACAAAACTGAAGTAATTTCAAATCGCAACTTTCTGGCTTTAAGAAACACTAAAAGAGATCAAGAACAAAAAATGTGGTAGTCAGTGATGGTTACTTTTTTAAACCAAGCATAGGGAAAAAATTATGGAATCACTCAATTTTGAGGAACAAATTATGGAATCATGAAAAACAAACCAACAAAAAAAACACTCCAACACATAACTAGTATTTTGTTGCACCACCTCTGGCTTTTATAACAGCTTGCAGTCTCTGAGGCATAGACTTAATGAGTGTCAAACAGTACTCTTCATCAATCTGGCTCCAACTTTCTCTGATTACTGTTGCCAGATCAGCTTTGCAGGTTGGAGCCTTGACATGGATCATTTTCTTCAACTTCCACCAGAGATTTTCAATTGGATTGAGATCCAGACTAGTTGCAGGCCATGACATTGACCTATGAACATCCTCCAAGGCCGGTGATTCCATAATTTTTGCCAGGGGTTGTATATGATAAGCTTAATAGATCAGGAATAAATCATTTGTGTGTCTCTATCTGTGCATCATCTACTGCAGGCTGCTTCTCTCATACACAGACACAGAAAAACAGGAAATACAATCACATGCTCTCCCTGTGTGAGCCTCTGGGAGTTTTTTTGGGGTCTAACTTTATAAACAGCATATAAATCTAGCAACTAAACACTCATAGACAGGAATGGAGTTGTTGTACCAAACATATTCCAAAACACCCACTCAACAACTACTTATCCTGTTAGTCCCACTGCGGTTCTGAAGTCCACAAACTTAGTATGGCAAAGCCATTATCTAGAGCCATCAGCTATCATCTTGTCAGACTCGCAATAAACTCAAGTAAACCATGTTCCACTAAGTCATGTAAGTGGTGATGTTTAGTGCTTAGTCCTTGCACTAATCTTCTCACTGCTGGCATGTTTAATGCATCTTTGGTTGTCCTCATAAATAACTGTTCGTTGAGCTAATGGCTTGCTGAAATCTTCCAAAAGTTGTTTCAACCAAATTATTTCTTGACTTGCATAAGCAGCAGACATATATTCTGCTTCTGTAGAGAAGAAAATGCGACTGACACTTGTTTTCTGCTGAACCAAGAAAT
Source organism: Dendrobates tinctorius (assembly GCF_039654945.1). NCBI lineage: Eukaryota > Metazoa > Chordata > Amphibia > Anura > Dendrobatidae > Dendrobates > Dendrobates tinctorius. Next base: position 22,334,524 of record NW_027361829.1, on the reverse strand, counting down.
TGAATTTTCTCCTAACTTGAACAAGTAACCACTTGTTGATTTCTGATCACTTGAATCTCCAGCCCAATCTGCATCCACATGACCTCTGAGAGTGAGATCCCCTGATGCAGATATCTTAAGATTTATCCTTTGAGTTTATTTAAGATATTGAAAAATTCTCTTAATTGCATTCCAGTCTCTTTGGCGTTGCTTGCTTACACGTCGGCAGAAAATTCCGACTGTGGCTGTGATATTCGGACGAGTTGTGGTTGCTATGTACAGAAGTGCCCCCACTGCTGGTCTGTAACTCTCATTGCTGGGTAGCAGATCTTCTCCTTCCAACTTTAAGTAGGATGGATCCATTGATGTTGACACACATTTGGTTTCTTACCTTCCAAACTGGTTTAGGATTGCAGAAATTTTAGAACTTTGATTGAGAAGAAAACTCCCATCTTCCTCTCTCTGGATTTGGATTCACAAATAATATGTCACATTTCCAAGGTCCTTCGTCTCAAAGTGTTGGTTGAGAATTTCACATAGCTTTGCAATTTCCTTTTTCATCTTGATGAGACATGATTACATAGTCTACATATAGGAGAACATATATCCACTCCTTCACCACATATTTCGTATACCAACATGCATCAGCTTGAGATCTTTTAAATCCTTCATCCAATAAAACTTTGTTCATTTTTGAGTTCCATGCTCTGAGTCCATAGAGAGATTTTTGCATTTTATAAACAAGGTGCTCTTCACCCTTATTAATATATCCCTTGGGTTGGCTCATGTACAACTCTTCTTTAATGTCACCATATAGGAAGGCTGTTTTGATGTCAAAATGTCTCACTGTCATCTGTTGAACTACAGCTGCGGACATTAAAGTTCTGAATGTTGTTTGCTTTGCAACTGGAGAAAATGTAACATCATAATCACCATATTTTTGTGAGTACCCTTTTGCGACCAATCTAGCCTTAAACCGATGAACTTTACCTTCTGAGTCATATTTGTTTTTGAAGACCCATCCGAAAGCTCTTTTTCCTTGTGGTAGCTCAGTAAGCTCCCATGTCTAGAGTTGGTGGAGGGACTCCATCTCTTCATTAGCAGCATTTATCCACTTCTGCTTCTCGTGGACAGGCAGGTTTTGCATCTCTTGCCATGACTGTGGCTCTGGTTCAAGAAGTGTTCTGACCATATAAGAAAAGGCATCTAGCTGGGATACCTTTGTTGGGCCTTTCTGATCTCCTGACTGGAGGTTGACTTGGTTCTTCTGTGTCTTCCTTGGTGGCTTCAGAGCTTATCCACACTTCAGTGCTTTCCTTTTTGGCATCTGGGTTTGGTGATTGAGATTCTTGTTCTTGCTTCTTAAGTTGAATAACTGGTTTTACTTCATGGAATTTGAGCGATACAGAGTTTTCATCAATCACTACATTTCTGCTGATTGTTACTGTGTTGGTCTCTGGGTGCAGGATTCTGTATCCCTTTTGAGTTTCTCTATAGCCCACCAGGACTCCTTGCTTTGCGTGTGATTCCCACTTGGAATGTTTTTCTTTGGGAGCATACACAAATGTTTTGCTTCCTAAATATCCTGATGTGCTTCAGGTTAGGCTTCTCGCAGTTCCATAGCTCATATGGATTTTTATTTGTGGCTTTACCTGGCACTCTGTTTTGAAGATAGCAAGCTGTCATGATAGCTTCTCCCCAATACGTTGTATGTAGATTTTCATCAAACAGCATACTTCTTCCACTTTCACAGAGAGTACGGTTCTTTCTCTCTGCAATGCCATTTTGTTCTGGGCTGTATGGAATGGTAGTCTGGAACACAATTCCATTCTTTTTCAAAATGGTTTGCACCTTACCACTTGTATATTCTGTTACATTATCTGCACTATGGAACTTCATCCTTACTATAAAGCAGGTAGGCGACTGTATATATGGAGTAGTCATCAATAAATGTGAGAAAATATCTCTTCATGCTAGTAGTTTGAACACTTATTGGACCATTGGATCATTTATTATGTGAGGGTGGACTGAAGGACACTGGGTGATTCTAAAAATAGCTTACATGCCTCAGGTATAAAGACTCAGAGAGAATGATCTCATGAGACAGAGCTACCAGTCGAACATTCTGCAAAACACCAACGGACGAGAGACAAGACTGCAGCCAATTCATCATGGCACCATCACAAGGGACACAAATTAATGATTCTATAGTAAACAACCTAGGGGATTTTGGCTCCGATTGGAAGGACACAGATCTGATCCAGTGACCATCTCTGAACCATGGATATGTTTGGAGAAAGCCAGGTTTTGGGACATGCTGGTCGCCTGGTTCCATGGAGATGGTCGGACAAGCCAGGTGGTGACTTTTGTGTCAACTAGCTTTGGACCTTGTATGGACTCTATGGACTGTTCTCTGTCATCTCCCTATGCTTGTTGATATCTCTTCTCTGTGTGTGTGTATCACAGGTGGAATGGTGACCCTGGGAGCTCTGACATCATGTCAACTGGCTTTGGACCTTGTACAGACTCTATGGACTGTTCTTGGTCATCTCCCTACGCTTGTCGATATCTCTTCCCTGTGTGTGTATCACAGGTGGAATAGCGACTCAGAGCTCTGACGTAACATCTACCATTATCCCGGGGAGTCAGCGGAAGGGTGAGACCCTGTAATGTGCACCATCTTGGGGGAATTTGCTGGAATTGTTCTGTTTGCTATTGTGGGTTGTGGTTCAATAAATTATTGCCACAAAGTTTTACCCTAAACCTGTGTTGTCTGTGTAGTGTATTACCCATAGGGAGATATAGTGGGCGTTCAGTGGTATGAGCCCAGGTCCATGCAGTTTTGATAAAGGCAGTCGGGCCAGCCGGCGAGAGCACCCACTGACCCCGTTTCTCCACAAGGAACAATCAGGAACAATATATGATAAGCTTAATAGATCAGCAATAAATCATTTGTGTGTCTCTATCTGTGCATCATCTACTGCAGGCTGCTTCTCTCATACATAGGCACAGAAAAACAGGAAATACAGTCACATGCTCTCCGTGTGTGAGCCTCTGGGAGTTTTTTTTTTACTTTACAAACAGCATACTAATCTAGCAACTAAACACTCATAGAAAGGAATGGAGTTATTGCACCAAACATATTTCAACAAGAAAAAAAACATACATCATTCGTGTTGAAAACCAAAAATATATCTCTTATGAGTCTTAGATCTGTCACCAAGCTGAATCAAATGTTGCAATAGGAATAAATGCAATTATTGGTTATAAATCACAATATGTTACTGGTCAGTCAGATAAAGAAAAATGATAACAGGTTGCACTGCAAAGTAAATGTGGTTATCTCAATGCCAGTCACGATTTATCAAACAGATGCTATAACATTGACAATACTAAATATCAAATCATATAGCATTCCCAAGGATTTGGCTCACCCAGCTTAATAGTTGATTGCTCCAATCGTTCAGTCAAGTTTCTGGAGCATTGTGAGATTAAATAGATTGGTATGTGTATTCACCCAGTATTTTCCCAATACTGTGTGACTGCAAAAAGAATAAGAAAAGTACACTCTAATGCACATGGCATGTCCAATATTTGTCTCAGCAAATACATAAAATACCAAAGGATCTTCATTCAATCATAGACAGACAAGGAGTTAAAAATATTTAAATAATACACAAGTGAATAATACATAACGGTATCTGACTAAAATGAAGTAAAAAACACCCCCATCAGAAGATACTAATTATGTAGGAGCAAAAGCCCCGGAATACCACTCAATCATAACCACAATGGTACGAACTGCAAATCGGAAAAATTAAGGAGAGGAAAAGTCAAATTTCATTATAAATACCAGCCCTGGTGGAAAAAGTAAGTCCCATGTTTTTCGTTGGTGCTAGCTGGTCCTCTAGAGGTCACTTTTTGTGACTGTGATTTGCTGGATCCTGTGCAATATGCACATTGCCAGGATCCTCTATTTCCAGCTAAAGCGGTCACAAGACTGCAAGCATGTGATTCGCATAATTACTGTTCTGTACAAAGTAGTTTCTCAAACAATTTTTTCAATAGGGCATTGAGCGAAGCAAGTGAGAAGCTAATCGGCACATGGCCACACGTACAGTTGGGAAAAAAAGTATTTAAAAAGTATTTAGTCAGCCACCAATTGTGCAAGTTCTCCCACTAAAAATTTGAGAAAGACCTGTAATTGACATCATAGGTAGACCACAACTATGAGAGTCAAAATGAGAAAACAAATCCAGAAAATCACCTTGTCTGATTTATTTTTTCAAATTATGGTGGAAAATAAGTATTTGGTCATTGACAAAAGTTCATCTCAATATTTTGTTATATATCCTTTGTTGGCAATGACAGAGGTCAAACATTTTCTGCACGTCTTCACAAGATTGGCACACACTGTTGGTTGTATGTTGGCCCATTTCTCCATGCAGACCTCCTCTAGAGCAGTGATGTTTTGGGCTTGTCGCTGGGCAACACAAACTTTCAAATCCCTCCAAAGGTTTTCTATGGGGTTGAGATCTGGAGACTGGCTAGGCCACTCCTGGACCTTCATATGCTTCTTACGAAGCCACACCTTCATTTCCCTGGTGGTGTGCTTGAGATAATTATCATGCTGAAAGACCATCCATGTTTCATCTTTAATGTCATTGCTAATGGAAGGAGGTTTGTACTCAAAATCTCACTATACATGGCCCCATTCATTCTTTCATGTACAGTCATGGCCAAAAGTTTTGAGAATGACACAAATATTAATTTTTACAAAGTCTACTGCTTCATTTTTTCTAATGGCAATTTGCATATACTCCAGAATGTTATAAAGAGTGATCAGCTTAACAGCAATTACTTGCAAAGTCAATATTTGCCTAGAAAATTAACTTTATCCCCCAAAACACATTTCAACATCATTGCAGCCCTGCCTTAAAAGGACCAGCTAACATCGTTTCAGTGATTGCTCCATTAACACAGGTGTGGGTGTTGATGAGGACAGGGCTGGAGATCAATCTGTCATGATTAAGTAAGAATGACACCACTGGACACTTTAAAAGGAGGCTGGTGCTTGGCATCATTGTTTCTCTTCTGTTAACCATGGTTATCTCTAAAGAAACACGTGCAGTCATCATTGCACTGCACAAAAATGGCCTAACAGGGAAGAGTATCGCAGCAAGAAAGATTGCACCTCAGTCAACAATCTATCGCATCATCAAGAACTTCAAGGAGAGAGGTTCCCTTGTTGCCAAAAAGGCTCCAGGGCGCCCAAGAAAGACCAGCAAGCGCCAGGACTGTCTCTTAAAAGTGTTTCAGCTGTGGGATCGGGCTACCAGCAGTGCAGAGCTTGCTCAGGAATGGCAGCAGGCAGGTGTGAGTGCATCTGCACGCACTGTGAGGCGGAGACTCTTGGAGCAAGGCCTGGTCTCAAGGAGGGCAGCAAAGAAGCCACTTATCTCCAGGAAAAACATCATGGCAGACTGATATTCTGCAAGAGGTACAGGGAGTGGACTGCTGAGGACTGGGGTAAAGTCATTTTCTCTGATGAATCCCCTTTTCGATTGTTTGGGACATCTGGAAAACGGCTTATTCGGAGAAGACCAGGTGAGCGCTACCGCCAGTCTTGTCTCATGCCAACTGTCAAGCATCCTGAAACCATTCATGTGTGGGGTTGCTTCTCAGCCAAGGGAATGGGCTTTCTCTCAGTCTTGCCTAAAAACACAGCCATGAATAAAGAATGGTACCAGAATGTCCTCCAAGAGCAACTTCTCCCAACCGTCCAAGAGCAGTTTGGCGATCAACAATGCCTTTTTCAACATGATGGAGCACCTTGCCATAAAGCAAAGGTGATAACTAAATGGCTCAGGGAACAAAACATAGAGATTTTGGGACCATGGCCTGGAAACTCCCCAGATCTTAATCCCATTGGGAACTTGTGGTCAATCATCAAGAGACGGGTGGACAAACAAAAACCTTCAAATTCAGACAAAATAAAAGCATTGATTTTGCAAGAATGGACTGCTTTCAGTCAGGATTTGATCCAGATGTTGATTGAGAGCATGCCAGGGAGAATTGCTGAGGTCCTGAAGAAGAAGGGTCAACACTGCAAATATTGACTTGCTGCATTAACTCATTCTAACTGTCAATATAACCTTTTGCTACTCATAATATAATTGCAATTATATTTCTGTATGTGATAAAAACATCTGACAAACACACATAAAAACCAGAGGGCAGCAGATCATGTGAAAATATAATATTTGTGTCATTCTCAAAACTTTTGGCCATGACTGTACACTGTTCAGTCGTCCTGGTCCCTTTGCAGAGAATCAGCCCCAAAGCATGATGCCAGCCCCATGCTTCACAATAGGTATGGTGTTCTTTTGATGCAACTCAGCATTCTGTCTCCTCCAAACACGACGAGTTTTGTTTCTACCAATCAGTTCTACTTAGGTTTCATCAGACAATATGACATTCTCCCAATACTCTTCTGAATAAACCAAATGCTCTCTACAAACTTCAGACTGGCAGAGACATGTACTGGCTTAAGCAGGGGAACACGTCTAGCAAAGGATTTGAGGATCTGAGTCCCTGGCAGCATAGTGTGTTACTGATGTTAGCCTTTGCTATGGTGGTTCCAGCTCTATGCAGATATGCTTGCATATATTTATGAAAAAAATGGAAATATGGTGGAAAATTTTGAAAATTTCACAATTTTCAAACTTTTAATTTTTATGTCCTTAAATCAGAAAGATATGTCACACAAAATAGTTAATAAATAACATTTCCTACATGTCTACTTTACATTAGCACAATTTTGGAAGCAACATTTTTTTTTGTTAGAAAGTTACAAGGGTTAAAAGTTGACCAGTGATTTATCATTTTTACACCAAAATCATTTGAAGTCACTTTGAGGGGTGTACATGACAGAAAATACCTAAAAGTGACACCATTCTAAAAACTGCACATCTCAAGGTGCTCAAAACCACATTCAAGAAGTTAATTAACCCTTCACGTGCTTCACAGGAACTGAAGCAATGTGGAAGGAGAAAATGAACATTTAACTTTTTTTCACAAACGTTTTACTTCAGAACCAGTTTTTATTATTTTCACAAATGTAAAAATCGAAAATGAACCTCAAAATTTGTTGTGCAATTTCTCCTGAATATGCTGATACCCCATATGTGGGGTTAAACCACTGTTTGGGCGCATGGCAGAGCTTGGAAGGGAAGGAGTGCCGTTTGACTTTTTCAATGCAGAATTGGCTGGAAATGAGATCGGACGCCATGTCGCGTTTGGAGAGCCCCTGATGTGCCTAAACAGTGGAAATCCCCCACAAGTGACACCATTTTGGAAACTAGACCCCCCCAAGGAACTTATCTAGATGTGTGGTCAGCACTTTGAATCCCAAAGTGCTTCACAGAAATTTATAACATGGAGCCATGAAAATAAAAAATCATATTTTTTCCACAAAAATTATCTTTTCGCCCCCAAATTTTTTATTTTCACAAGTGTAACAGGAGAAAATAGACCCTCAAAGTTGTTGTGTAATTTGTCATGAATACGCTGATACCCCATTTGTTTAGGTAAACCACTGTTTGGGTGCACGGCAGAGCTCTGAAGGGAAGGAGTGCCATTTTAGAATGCAGACTTTGATGGAATGGTTTGCGGGTGTCATGTTGCGTTTGCAGAGACCCTGATGTGCCTAAACAGTAGAAACCCCCCACAAGTGACCCCATTTTGGAACCTAGACCACCGAAGGAACTTATCTAGATGTGTGGTGAGAACTTTGAACCCCCAAGTGTATCACAAAAGTTTATAATGCAGAGCCGTGAAAATAAAAAAATATTTGTTTCCATAAAAATAATTTTTCAGCCCCCAATTTTTTATTTTCACAAGGATAGCAGGAGAAATTGAAATCCAAAAGGTGTCCAATTTGTCCTGAGTATGCCGATACCTGATATGTGGCGGTAAGCCACTGTTTGGGCGCACGGCAGAGCTTGGAAGGGAAGGAGCACAGTTAGACTTTTTCACCGCAGAATTGGCTGGAATTGAGATTGGACGCCAAGTCGCGTTTGGAGAGCCCCTGATGTGCCTAAACAGTTGAAACCCCTCAATTCTAACTCAAACCCTAACCCCAACACACCCCTAACCCAAATCCCAGCACTTACCACAACACAACCCTAACCCTAATCCCAACTCTTATCATAACCCTAACCACAAACATAACCGTAACACACCCCTAACCCTAATCCCAACCCTAACCTTAATCCCAACCCTAACCCTAATCCCAACCGTAACCGTAATACAAACCCTAACCCCAACTCCAGCGCCAACCCTAACCCTAACTTTTGCTCCAATCCTAACCCTAACTTTAGCCCCAACCGTAAAAAAAATTTAGCCCCAACCCAAACCCTATCTTTAGCCCCAACTCACATTAGCCCAACTCTACTCCTAATGGGAAAATGGAAATAAATATATTTTGTTTATTTTATTATTTTTCCCTAACTAATGGGGTGATAAAGTGGGGTTTGATTTACTATTCTTTTTATTTTGATCACTGTGATTGGGTCTATCACAGTGATCAAAATGAACCAATAGGAAAAATCTCCTATTGTTGCCAGGTGCAGGCCAGTAGAGCTTGGCGGGCGCACTGCGCATGTGCCCGTCATTTTCTTACCTGAATAAGACGCTGGCAGCTGTCGGGGAAGCAGGAGGGCCCAGGGACATCAGGAGGTACCGGGGGAGATCAGGAACCGAAATTAAATGGCAAATCGGACTTTTTTTTTTCTGCGGTCGCAGTTATACTGTTAATAACCAACCCAAATCATGTTCTCTGGATCTTGGATACCTCCAGCAGCCGAGACCCTGGAAAAATTCCAACTCTGGGGGGCGCTATACACTTAAACCTCAGCACTGTTAAAAAGCGGTGCTGTGGTTTATGTACCCATGACTGCCGCCGTTAAAAGGCGTATTGACGGTCGTTAAGGAGTTAAAATAGTTTGTAGCATCTAGTTTGTTATAAAGGCCTGATCCATAGTCCACAAAAAATTCTTCTGTTATTAACATCATAGAGAAAGGGACATGACTTTAAAATTGTTTGTAGCATAACTTATTTGTCATGCAGGCCTCATCCACACTCAAACAATTCTTTTTTTCTGTGACTAACATGATACAGTACACCATATTTCAACTTGAATACCAACAGGTCTGACAAACACACATGATTTATAACCATGTATGTGACTGGATTACTACTGCCTATCATCAGTTACTACATAGAACCACATGAAAAAATGATGATCTGAAGGAAATCATTATATGTAAAAATACAATTATACTGGGACAGATAGGAAAGCACAAAGCGCTTGTTGCTCATAGCACTCAAGGGACTCAAAGGTCCAGGGAAAACAGCTACCACAACTATAGAATAAGGACTGGGAAGGTGCCAGTTACTTTTGCAGCTACACAGAGTAACAGAAAGATAGTACCCTCTGTCACCAATAAACTCTCTATAATCTGATTAGTAGCACAATGTTATGTCATGCGGCACAATGGCAATTGATCTCCGTATTAACCAATAATGGACGCCATGTAACTAACACCACCCAATAGCCCAACTTACAATGACCTTCAAAATAAATACATGGTAAATTACCTATTGGTATAAGTAGTACCGGGTGCCTTTCCCTCCTAGGCCAGCACGTCCGCCCCGACGCATGTTTCGGACTCCTTTCTCAAGGGGCCTACCCAACAGGGACATGACTTTAAAATTGTTTGTAGCATAACTTCTTTGTCATACAGGCCTCATCCATACTCAAACAATTCTTTTTTTCTGTGACTAACATGATGCAGTACACCATATTTCAACTTGGAATTTACTGTTGCTGAAATTCAGCTGTTTGCCGAGGTGGTGTAGAGTTTAAAATCTAATTTTTTGTTGCTAATACTGTGCTCCTACTACACTATCTGAGCAACATGACTGGGAAAAAGCAAGCCCGTGGTGGAAGGGTATATAAAGGCTTGGTGTTCAAGGTGTATGCGGGGAAGGCGGTAATGTTTTTAAAGCACTAGTGAAGCAATGTCACATCCTATGCAAATACAACTGACAACTTCTGTTACTGGACGGGCTACTCCACTACTTTCCTTTGGCTGACGCATAGGGGTATGCCTTGTCGATGATGTCCAGAAAGAGCATGTACTTGAGTGGATGGCAAACGCAGCTTCAAGTGGCCTCTCCTACCCTTCCTCTACCTCAACATCACACCAAGACAGTCGACAGAGGTGGCACCCAAATTCCCCTTACTTACCCCCGCGTCCCAACTCTCTAACCGTACAACTGACCGTACAGAACCACAGATGGGTGAGTCAGAAGAGCTGTAAACACATTCTATGCCATGGTCATCAGAAGTGTACTCAATAGCTTCGCAGAGTCAAGAGGAGGAAATCTGCACCAATGCCCAAAATTTTTTTTAGCTTGGGTCTGAACAGCATCCAGATCCTCGTTATCAGACGTTAACCCCTGGGGCGAGGTGATCCTGATGAGACTCAGATATCTGAGGCTCACGTGGACTGTGCTGTGCTGTCAGTGCAAGAAGAGAAGGACGGTGACTCCAAGGGCAAGGAATGTGATAACACAGAGGGTGATGATGAGGTGTTAGATCCCAGTTGTCGTGAACATAGAGGCACACAGCTGAATAGGTCATCTGAGGAGGAAGATGAGGATGTTTCATTGCGCCGTAAATCCCAGACAAGTAGTGATGCTGCCATGATGTGCAATGAATCTGCGGCGCCCACCAGGGCTGTGGGGTACTCGGTCCGGGTGGGTCAGTTCTTTAGGGGATGTCATGGCAGTGGTGACCCAGTCCGTGGCCCTGGGCATGCAATAAAAATGCTGAGGGAAAGTTTATAGTGTATTTAATGTGAAGCCACCTGTGGTGTTCGGCCATTGATGGCCGACGCTGCTTAAGGAGACCATTGGGGCTGGGATGGTTCTGCTCCCCACAGGTGGAGCGGGGCCCCAGGGCTACCAATAAAGTTCTTACAAGGGGTCATGGACCTTGGGTTGCTTGACTGAGGAAGTGGGAGTTGACTGAAGACACAAGGGATGTAGTTTCTTTTACCTTTACTTGATAATTTGAAATGCAGACCGGGGCACAGAATACAGATGGTATGAGATCCAGGCAGCCTGGAAGCAATTTAGGTTCCCCTAAGCCAGATGGGTTTGGAGGCCTTCCTATTGCGCTGTCTTCTGAGGTCCTGGCTGCCTAAAGCTATGCTTGGGCATCAGTTCCTCCTTGTCCTTAAGTCCTTGCCCTATTGGTAGGCAGCTTGAGCCTACTACAGGTGTCGCTCCTTCGTGGCAGCTCCGGGCTCTAGGGTGCCGCTGTGCCGACTGGTAATTAATGGGACCAGGAGACCTGCAGTCCCCTGCCCTCCAGATTTAGCTGCTGGGACTTCTGTCCCCACACAGCCACGGACTCCAGCTCTGAAGTGAGCTTGGTCACAGCTCCACTCCTCAGGTTCTCTTTCACTTCCCTCATTCTTCTCTTACTCTCTCTCACAGACTGAATAACCACCGCCTCCAGGCCAGAACTTATAGGGAAGCTTTCCTGTAAACCAGGTGTTAGAGCTCCCCCTTCTGGCCTAAAGTCAGGAAAAGTGTTGGATGCTGGTGTTACCCGGCAAGGGGAACCCTCCTTGCTTCCAAGCATGACATCACCCCCTGAGAGAGAGGCAATGCCAGTGGGCAATCGGACTCCTGGGGTGCCACACATCCTCAGCCACAACTGTGCCTGTGACCAACAGTGTCTATTGTTCTGCAGCTCACAGGGGTGGCAATGGTTGACTAGCCTGGGCCTTTTTTTAGGCTGTGTGCACAGGTTGCATTTTTTTGCGTTTTCACAGCGTTTTTCCTCAGCGGAATAGCCACGAAAATGCTAATAAAACGCATCCCATGCAATCCGATGGGATTCCGCAATGCTGTGCTAATGCTGCTGATTTTTCCGCTGCTGAATCGCATAGTGGACAAATACGCAGCAGGCTCATTCTTTTTGCGGAATCGCGGCGATTCCGCACCCATAGGACTGCATTGATCTGCTTACTTTCCGCTTGTGGCTATGCCCACCATGCGCAAAGTAAGCAGATCATGTGCGGATGGTACCCAGACCTTGGAGGAGAGGAGACTCTCTCCTTCAGGCCCTGGGTACCATAATCCTGTAAAAAATAGAATAAAAATAAAAAATAGAGATATACTCACCCTCCGGTGGCCCTCGAAGTCCTTCCTGCCTCTCGCCACGCTCCCGGCATCTTCGGGTCCCAGTAATGCTTTGCGCGAATGACTGCTGATGACGACGCGCTCTCGCAAGCGTGACATCATCTCAGGTCCTACGCGCAAAGCATTACTGGGACCGGAAGCAGTGGCGTAGCAACTGTTTGTGGCGCCCGGGGCGGTCGAAAAATTTGCCGCCCCTTTGGTCAATGATAATCCGGATTCCGGAAGCATCCGAAGAGCCCACACTACACTCAAAGATATAATTTTTAGTCTGCTACTAAAGGTACAGTCACACTTAGCGATCTACCAGTGATATGACGCGGTCAGGATCGCTGGTACATCGCTAAGTGGTCGCTAGTGAGCTGCCACACAGGCAGATCTCACCAGCGACATCGCTGGGGACGGGGGTCGCTACTTACCAGTCAGACGTGGCGATCCTACGTCCTCCCGCCCGGCTCCACGCTCGTCGCTCGTCTCGCCGCAGGAAGCTGACGACAAGAAACAGTCCTGGACGTTCTCGCGCGATCAGCGATAGTCAGCGGGGGAGCGGGTCGTAGGTAAGTATCACACATAGCGATGTCGCTAGCAATATCGCTATATCGCCACAAGTTATAGCGATATTGCTAGCGATATCACTTAGTGTGACAGTACCTTTACTCTGCTGTTATTATTTCTAAATTTCTAGACTTTCATCTTCTTGCAGTTCTCTATATATACACGGGTATAGGATGTGTATGAAATCCAGCAGACCTGTGTATGCGGTCATACATGATGAGAGAGGAACCCCGGCCCCTGCACTCGGCTGGGGGCCACCGTACGGCTGTGTACTTAAGGAGCATCCCCAGAATGACAACCGATGGCGGCGGTGTGACATCACATCACTACGACCATTAGACAGGACGGCTAGATGAGGTCTCCACCATCATCATCTACGACGCAGGACAGAACACTGCAGATGATTGGTGGCATTGGACTGGCTGCAGCGGTCACGCGACACCCCTTCCAGACATTGATGACCATAGATTGCCCAAGACTCTGCTGTGAGCGTGATGAGCGGCGCTGATCCAGGGGGCAAGAATAGGATTTGGGGGTCTCGGCTTAATTATTCCACCTTGGACCCAACAATAAGTGATGGAAATCCCCTTAAACTGTGGTGTAGAGATGAGGAGACCACCCAGCACCGGCCTCACTATCAGGGGGCGCAGAGAATTGCCCCATTTATATCACATCAGGACTACAACCCCCAGCAGACACCCCCACAGTAATGTGCCTGCCCCACACCCCAGGACGCAAGTAATGAGGGGCAGAGAACTGGTGACAGTACAGACCCCAAGGAGCCCTTGTGGGGTCCCAGACGAGGACTGTGGGCTGCCAGTGTGTGCGCCCACCTCCACCTGCCCTGCTGTACTGGGCACAGGAATGGCGCTGGTGTCGGGCACTCACACACCACCGGAGACCTCTCACCTTGTCAGACGGCGGCTCCGCCATGAATGAATGGGGCCTCGGCCCATCCTCCCGGGAAGGCTGCCAGCGTCCCCACTTCCTACACAGCCCCCAGCGCCGAAGCCGCCTCAGTACCGAGGAGCAAAGGCTGGAGGGGGCGGGACGCTGCTGAACGACGTCACAGCCCGCCCCTTCTATCGATGGCGAACAGGCCGCTCTGCTCAGCCTCATGTGCCCGCACACAGGCCGGCCCGATGCTGCTGCACTGTGCCTCCGCGCTTCTCCCACAGAGGAGATGAATTGCTGCTGCTGCCGCGCCGCCCCCACACACGTGCCGCCTGGGGCGGACCGCCCCCCCCGCCCCACCACGCTACGCCACTGACCGGAAGATGCCGGGAGCGCCGCAGAGCAGATCGGGGGCCATCGGAAGGTGAGAATAGCAATATTTTTTATTCTTTTTATTATTTTTAACATCCTATCACATTTCCAAGCAAAGCTTGAAATTGCTTGGATTGCGCAAGCATTCCGCAAGCGAACAACGGATTGGGTGTAATGGAATACCTGTCGGTCCCAATTATACTATCTATACTATGGTGAAATTGATGCCACTTTTGTGTTGTCTGCCAGTAATTTTTGGAAATGTGAACACTCCTGGTTGGGTGTCCATCTGCTGGATTGGGCATGGTGGAAGACCTATCAGTCCCTATTATACTATTTCTACTGTGGTGAAATTGATGCCACTTTGATGGTATCTGCCAATAATTTTTAGAAATGTGAACACTCTTGGTTGGTTCTCCTTCATGCATATTGCCTGTAGCAGTAGGCCTCCGAGACAGTTAGGCCTCCACTTCCTTGGACTCAACTACCCTTGCTACTATCCTTAAATTTTTCTGACAATGGTAGTCTACAAAACTGAAATTTGTGCCACCTGAGTGTGGCTCAGCATGAAAGCAGGTATAGATGTTGCATCAGGGCTCCCAGAAAAGAAGGCCTTCACCGATCCCTCACCCACCTCGTCTTACTGTGACGTTCAGTTGAAAGCTGTAAATGCTGTCCCAGACCCCGATACCTTGTGTTCGGCTGATTGCTGCAGTGCCATGCTGCAATTTGTACTGTGGGTGAATTGAAGCCACTTTCCTGGTGTTTGTCCCCGATTTGATGTGTTTTGGCAGCATTTGGGGCCGCTATAAGGATGTTGTGCATGTGTTTGTTTTTGTCTCCTATTAAGATGAATGGCGTTCGGTTATGTTCGGCGAATATTCAAACGAATTAATCGGCGAATATTGCAAATTCGGCGATCGTAATCCGAACCGAATATTGAAATATTTGCTCATCTTATTCTCTCCCAATCCACCATTCTGTATATCTATCAATTTGAGCTAGTCTTGTGCAACACTGAGGAACAGTAGCAACTCGACTGGGAAATGGTAGACCGCACAAGATTACATGAGTGCAGTAGCAGCTAACAGCCATCTATCTATCCCCATTGCAACACGTAGCCCAAGAACTATCAATGTAGAGCATCAAGGATTAGATTTCCATGCTGAGCAGCTGCACACGAGCCTGAAATTATCACGCACAATGCTAAGCGTTGGCCAGGCTGGTGTAAAACACATGGCAATGTAAAATGCATTCTATGAAGTGGTTAATCTCACACTTCACGGTTCATAGTTCTGCAGTCTGATATACAAAGCTAGGGGTCTCACACACTGAGTAATTGCAGCAGATTTTTCTGTAGCAAAACACTGTGTAAAATTTGCTTTTGATGTTTTTTTACCCCTTTCATTTGAATGTGTGAAAACATTGAATGATCTGATATGCTGGAAGTTTGAATAAAATGCCTTGAGGGTTCAAATCCGCAAGAAAAATAAGTAGGTGGTGAATGAGGTTTCAGAAACTCATTCACTTTGCTAATATTGTAAACTGCTGTGTTTATCTGTGGATAAAGTGCAGCATGTCAATAAGCACCAGGTTTCCCATATTTTATAGGAATCATTTCTGCAAAACCTGTAACTATCTCTCACAAATTAGGGAGTTTTTACACTAATTTAAGTCACAATTAGAGTTGAGCGAAACGGGTCGAAAAATTTCAAAAGTCGCCGACTTTTGGCAAAGTCGGGTTTCATGAAACGAAACCCGACCCTAGGATGAGGTCGGCCACGAGGTCGGCGACTTACGCGCCAAAGTCGCGTTTCAAAAGTTTGTTTTGCGCTCTTTTTCAGCCAATCAGGATCCACGGACACTGTGGGCAACGTGATGACATAGGCAGGGGTCACCACCATCTTTCAGAAGGGCATGCAAGTGATTGGCTTGCTTTGGTGGGCGTCACAGGGGGTATAAAAGGGCGTGCACGCCGACCGCCATCTTACTTCTGCCGATCTCAGTATAGGGAGAGGTTGCTGCTGATTCTGTAGGGAGAGCGTTAGGCAGGGAAGAAGACAAAAAAACTGCTTCTGCTGCTAGCGATTTGGCCTGCACAACACACCAGTCACTGTGTGTGCAGTGCAAGGGGAGGCTATATAGTGGTGTATCAGTGGTGTTGGTTGTTGGGCTGCCTTCTAAGGCTTCCTGACATTCCTGCATTGCTGTTTACCCACTGCTCCGCAAACTGCTTTTTTAAAAGCAATCCCAATTTTTTTTTTTTGTCCTGCTGAGAAGAAAAAAAAACTACTTCTGCTGCTAGCGATTTGGCCTGTACAACACACCAGTCACTGTGTGTGCAGTGCAAGGGGAGGTTATATAGTGGTGTATCAGTGGTGTTGGTTGTTGGGCTGCCTTCTAAGGCTTCCTGACATTCCTGCATTGCTGTTTACCCACTGCTCCGCAAACTGCTTTTTTAAAAGCAATCCCAATTTTTTTTTTTTGTCCTGCTGAGAAGAAAAAAAAACTGCTTCTGCTGCTTGCGATTTGGCCTGCACAACACACCAGTCACTGTGTGTGCAGTGCAAGGGGAGGCTATATTGTGGTGTATCAGTGGTGTTGGTTGTTGGGCTGCCTTTTAAGGCTTCCTGACAGGCTGGCATTGCTGTTTACCCACTGCTCTGCAAACTGCTTTTTTAAAAGCAATCCAATCTCCCTTATCCTCTAGTCACTTTTGTCACAGCTGTGCCATCGAGCCTGTGACATAGCGCTCAGATATCAGTGGCCCTCACACAATCCAAAAGTGTCCAGTGTCCACAAGTGTCTGCAGAAATTCAAAATCTCCCTTATCCTCTCGTCACTTTTGTCACAGCTGTGCCATCGAGCCTGTGACATAGCGCTCAGATATCAGTGGCCCTCACACAATCCAAAAGTGTCCAGTGTCCACAAGTGTCTGCAGAAATTCAAAATCGCCCTTATCCTCTAGTCACTTTGGTCACAGCTGTGCCATCGAGCCTGTCACATAGCGCTCAGATATTCATTGGGCCTCACACAATCAAAAAGTGTCCAGTGTCCACAAGTGTGTGCAGAAATTCAAAATCTCCCTTATCCTCTAGTCACTTTGGTCACAGCTGTGCCATCGAGCCTGTCACATAGTGCTCAGATATTCATTGGGCCTCACACAATCCAAAAGTGTCCAGTGTCCACAAGTGTGTGCAGAAATTCAAAATCTCCCTTATCCTCTAGTCACTTTGGTCACAGCTGTGCCATCGAGCCTGTCACATAGCGCTCAGATATTCATTGGGCCTCACACAATCCAAAAGTGTCCAGTGTCCACAAGTGTGTGCAGAAATTCAAAATCTCCCTTATCCTCTAGTCACTTTGGTCACAGCTGTGCCATCGAGCCTGTCACATAGCGCTCAGATATTCATTGGGCCTCACACAATCCAAAAGTGTCCAGTGTCCACAAGTGTGTGCAGAAATTCAAAATCTCCCTTATCCTCTAGTCACTTTGGTCACAGCTGTGCCATCGAGCCTGTCACATAGCGCTCAGATATTCATTGGGCCTCACACAATCCAAAAGTGTCCAGTGTCCACAAGTGTGTGCAGAAATTCAAAATCTCCCTTATCCTCTAGTCACTTTGGTCACAGCTGTGCCATCGAGCCTGTCACATAGCGCTCAGATATTCATTGGGCCTCACACAATCCAAAAGTGTCCAGTGTCCACAAGTGTGTGCAGAAATTCAAAATCTCCCTTATCCTCTAGTCACTTTGGTCACAGCTGTGCCATCGAGCCTGTCACATAGCGCTCAGATATTCATTGGGCCTCACACAATCAAAAAGTGTCCAGTGTCCACAAGTGTGTGCAGAAATTCAAAATCTCCCTTATCCTCTAGTCACTTTGGTCACAGCTGTGCCATCGAGCCTGTCACATAGCGCTCAGATATTCATTGGGCCTCACACAATCCAAAAGTGTCCAGTGTCCACAAGTGTGTGCAGAAATTCAAAATCTCCCTTATCCTCTAGTCACTTTGGTCACAGCTGTGCCATCGAGCCTGTCACATAGCGCTCAGATATTCATTGGGCCTCACACAATCCAAAAGTGTCCAGTGTCCACAAGTGTGTGCAGAAATTCAAAATCTCCCTTATCCTCTAGTCACTTTGGTCACAGCTGTGCCATCGAGCCTGTCACATAGCGCTCAGATATTCATTGGGCCTCACACAATCCAAAAGTGTCCAGTGTCCACAAGTGTGTGCAGAAATTCAAAATCTCCCTTATTGTCTAGTCACTTTGGTCACAGCTGTGCCATCGAGCCTGTCACATAGTGCTCAGATATTCATTGGGCCTCACACAATCCAAAAGTGTCCAGTGTCCACAAGTGTGTGCAGAAATTCAAAATCTCCCTTATCCTCTAGTCACTTTGGTCACAGCTGTGCCATCGAGCCTGTCACATAGCGCTCAGATATTCATTGGGCCTCACACAATCCAAAAGTGTCCAGTGTCCACAAGTGTGTGCAGAAATTCAAAATCTCCCTTATCCTCTAGTCACTTTGGTCACAGCTGTGCCATCGAGCCTGTCACATAGCGCTCAGATATTCATTGGGCCTCACACAATCCAAAAGTGTCCAGTGTCCACAAGTGTGTGCAGAAATTCAAAATCTCCCTTATCCTCTAGTCACTTTGGTCACAGCTGTGCCATCGAGCCTGTCACATAGCGCTCAGATATTCATTGGGCCTCACACAATCCAAAAGTGTCCAGTGTCCACAAGTGTGTGCAGAAATTCAAAATCTCCCTTATCCTCTAGTCACTTTGGTCACAGCTGTGCCATCAAGCCTGTCACATAGCGCTCAGATATTCATTGGGCCTCACACAATCCAAAAGTGTCCAGTGTCCACAAGTGTGTGCAGAAATTCAAAATCTCCCTTATCCTCTAGTCACTTTGGTCACAGCTGTGCCATCGAGCCTGTCACATAGCGCTCAGATATTCATTGGGCCTCACACAATCCAAAAGTGTCCAATGTCCACAAGTGTGTGCAGAAATTCAAAATCTCCCTTATCCTCTCGTCACTTTTGTCACAGCTGTGCCATCGAGCCTGTGACATAGCGCTCAGATATCAGTGGGCCTCACACAATCCAAAAGTGTCCAGTGTCCACAAGTGTCTGCAGAAATTCAAAATCTCCCCTGTCCTATAGACACCTTGTACCTTGTTTTACATTACTATATAGTTTGTTGGATTTTGTCTACATTTCTACCAAAAATGAGGAAGGCTGGTGGAAGAGGACATGGAATTGGGCGGGGGTTGGCAGCTGGTAATGATGGTGTTGGTGGTGGATCTGATGGTAGTGGCAAGAGCAAAATAGGACCGAATGCAGGAGGTGTTGAGCCTGCGTCATCGTCTGGCTACATAAGGCCTCGAACGCTTAGTTTTCTAGGAGTTGGCAAACCGCTTTTAAAGCCAGAGCATCAGGAAAAAGTTTTGTCTTACATTGCTGACTCAGCCTCCAGCTCTATCGCCTCCTCTTCTTCAGTTGTAAAAAGTAAAAGCACTGAGTCGTCATTGGAGGCTCATGTTCATGAACCACACCTTTCCTTGTGTCCTTCACCCCAACCAAGATTGAAGGATGACGCAGGCCATACTACTGATTACTCCATGGAGCTGTTTTCACATACCATGCCTGGATTATCAAGTGAAATGGTGAATTACCCAGGCCAAGATGAATCTGACATGGAGTGCACTGATGCACAGCTGCTGATGGATGATTCTGCTGGTACATTCACTCAGAGCACTACATTGTCCTCGCAGTGTACAGAGCCAGATTCTGACCCTGATGAGACTCAGGTGCCCCTTCCCGCACACTATACCACCATACACGGTGACACAGAGGAAGGTGCACATGACATAGAAGAGGAGGTGATGGATGACCCAGTTGTTGACCCAGATTGGCATCCATTGGGGGAAGAGGGTGCTGCTTCCAATAGCTCAGATGAGGAGCATCCACAGCAGACATTGACATCGCAACAGCTGTTATCTGGCAGGCCCGGAGCACTCCAAAGACAGGTTCCAAACATCAAAAGAGTTGCTGGACAGCTTGTCCAGAGGGTCAAAAGATCACAGCGTGCTAGGCCGCAAAATGTCTGCCAAAGTAGGAAGAGTGCAGTGTGGCACTTTTTTGACCAAAATCCTCATGATCAGGCCAAGGTTATCTGTAAGAAGTGCGCAAAGACCTTTAGCCGAGGGAAAAATCTGAAAAATTTGAATACCAGTTGCATGCTTAGACATTTAACCAGCATGCACTTGCAAGCATGGACACAACACCAAACCTCAAGTGCCACATGTGCAACTGATCACAACGAAGGTAGTCAGCAACGCTACATTGTTTCCCCCACTGTAAGCCCACCGGTTAGCACAGCAGCAAATGTTGAGGTGTCGTTGCAAGGCCACAGCAGTCAGGGAATCCCACTGTTATATCAACGAAAGACTGATTCTAGGCCATCAGAAAGAACACCAACTCCATCACCATCATCAACCCTCTCTCAGTCCGCCCTGTCCACCGCTACTTCCACCATATGCAGCTCTCAAGTCCAGCTCACCCTCCCAGACACTATGAGTAGGTCAAGAAAGTACTCAGTCTCTCATCCGTGTACACAGGGTTTGAACGCCCACATTGCCAAACTAATCTCGTTTGAGATGATGCCCTTTCGGTTGGTGGAAAGCACAGCTTTCCGCGAACTCATGGCCTATGCAGTACCACGCTATGACCTACCCAGTCGCCACTTCTTCTCTCGCAAAGCCATCCCAGCCCTCCACCATCATGTGAAAGACCGCATTGTCCATGCACTCAAGCAGTCAGTGAGCGGAAAGGTGCACCTCACAACAGATGCATGGTCCAGTCGGCATGGCCAGGGCCGTTACGTGTCCATCACTGCGCACTGGGTTAATGTGGTGGATGCAGGGGCCACAGGGGACAGCGGTGGTGGGACAGTGCTGCCTAGCCGACGGTATAGGAAACAGTTGGCTGTAGGCGTTCGACCCTCCTCCTCCTCCAGAAGCGAAAGCTCGTCCACAGAGCGCAGTCGTACGAGCACTCCATCTGCAGCTGCCACTGTTGCACACGATGTGTCCCCCTATCGAGCAGCTAGTGGAAAGCGTCAGCAGGCTGTGTTGCAGATGATGTGTTTGGGCAACAGACACACCGCCGAGGTGCTGGCCGAGTACTTGAAGCGACAAACTGAGTCATGGCTGGGCAGTGTACATCTTGAGGCAGGCAAGGTAGTTAGTGATAACGGCCGTAATTTTGTGGCAGCCATAGCCCTTTCAAAACTCAGCCATATACCTTGCTTGGCTCACACCTTGAACCTGGTGGTGCAGTGCTTCCTCAAAAATTATCCGGAGTTAACAGCCCTGCTCCAGAAGGTGCGAAGACTGTGCGCGCACATCCGCCGGTCGCCTGTACACTCCGTTCGTATGCAGAAGCTGCAGCGATTGCTCCACCTTCCCAACCACCGCCTCATTATCGACATTGCAACAAGGTGGAACTCCACCCTGCACATGGTGGAGCGGCTGTGCGAGCAGAGGCAGGCGATAATGCATTTGTGGGAGGATACACGGCCAGGCACTTTGAGAGCAGACATGGAGTTGACAGGTGTGCAGTGGTCGAAGCTGAAAGACCTCTGTAAAGTCCTTCAGTATTTTGAGGAATGCACACGGCTGGTAAGCGCAGACGACGCCATCCTAAGCATGAGCATCCCACTTATGCGTCTGCTCATGCAAACTTTGACGTACCTTAAGGAGCAGGCGTCTGCAGCCAATGTTGATGAGGAGGAAGAGGAGGAGGGAATCCTTGATGACATTCAGCCATTGTCTGCTCAGGGACCTCTCCTGGACGAGGTGGAGGAAGAAGAGGAGGAGGAGGAGGAGGATGATGGGGATGATTACTTAGGGGAGGAGGATGCATCTCGTGGGGCAAGTGAAAATGTTGGCGTGGCAAGGTCTGGTACAGGGTTTGTGCGTGACTGGAGGGATGTGGATTTGCCAGAAAGTGCTCCTCCAACCAGCACTCGCAGTGCATCATTGACACCGGGAACATTGGCCCACATGTCAGATTATGCCTTGCAGATCCTAAAAAGGGACCCACGCATTGCCAAAATGATGAACGATGACGACTACTGGTTGGCCAGCATCCTGGATCCACGCTATAAAGGCAAATTACAAAACATCATGCCACAGGAGAACCTTGACCTAATATTGGCTAATAAACAAGCAACTCTGGTAAATCGGTTGCTTGAGGCATTCCCAGCACACAGCAGCGGTGATGGTTCTCACACGAGCCGTACGGGCCGGGGGCAGCTTGGCAGAGGTGTTCGTGGTGCACACAGCAGAAGTGGCGTTGGAGACAGGGGTTTCATGACAATGTTGTGGACTGATTTTTCAAGTACCGCTCACACAACTGGTAATACTGCATCGATGGAAAGTGACAGGAGACAGCAGTTGTCAACTATGGTTACAAACTACTTTTCCTCCTATATCGATGTTCTCCCACACAGGTCATTCCCCTTTGACTATTGGGCCGCTAAACTGGACACCTGGCCTGAATTGGCACAATATGCCTTACAGGAGCTCGCTTGCCCAGCTGCAAGTGTGCTATCGGAAAGAGTCTTCAGTGCAGCTGGATCAATCCTGACAGAAAAAAGGACCCGTCTGTCAACCCAAAATGTGGATGATCTAACCTTCATTAAAATGAACCACGCATGGGTTTCCAAGGATTTTGTCCCACCTTCCTCTGATGACACATAGGGTGACAGAAAAATGGCTTGCTTTGGTCCACCTCTTCCTGGGACTTGACCTATTTCACCTTTTGCATCAGCTGAATGTCCAACATCAACATATGCCACTTTCTAAAACTCCCTAACTGTGCTGCCTCCCCCCCCATGGCCGGGGTCACCACCTAGCGCACGACACCGTGCGAGTGCCATTGCCCTGTACAGGTGGGTAGGCTGACTCTTGGGCGCGGGCACTGGTACAGGGTCCTTCATAGTGCAATCAAGTGTCTCTGACGGTGGTGGTGCACACCCGCCGTCAGACACACCGCCGTACTATGAGGGGCCCAGTGCCAGTACCGACGCCCACGAGTGGGCCCCCCTTGCTTGGGCAGGGCCCCAGCATTTGCAATCTTTACCTCTCCCTGCTCCTCCGCTGTGTAGTCTGGGCCGTCAAATCCATACTGTGCCTGACACCGTCTGAGCCTGCCTCCTGATGTATAGACATATATTTTGAATGTGTACGCTATCCATACATGTTATCCGGGGAAACGGTACCCTTTCTAACCTTTGTGCAATCACGTGCAATCCATACTGGGCCTAACACCGTCTGAGCCTGCCTCCTGATGTATAGACATATATTTTGAATGTGTACGCTATCCATACATGTTATCCGGGGAAACGGTACCCTTTCTAACCTTTGTGCAATCACGTGCAATCCATACTGGGCCTAACACCGTCTGAGCCTGCCTCCTGATGTATAGACATATATTTTGAATGTGTACGCTATCCATACATGTTATCCGGGGAAACGGTACCCTTTCTAACCTTTGTGCAATCACGTGCAATCCATACTGGGCCTAACACCGTCTGAGCCTGCCTCCTGATGTATAGACATATATTTTGAATGTGTACGCTATCCATACATGTTATCCGGGGAAACGGTACCCTTTCTAACCTTTGTGCAATCACGTGCAATCCATACTGGGCCTAACACTGTCTGAGCCTGCCTCCTGATGTATAGACATATATTTTGAATGTGTACGCTATCCATACATGTTATCTGGGGAAACGGTACCCTTTCTAACCTTTGTGCAATCACGTGCAATCCATACTGGGCCTAACACCGTCTGAGCCTGCCTCCTGATGTATAGACATATATTTTGAATGTGTACGCTATCCATACATGTTATCTGGGGATACGGTACCCTTTCTAACCTTTGTGCAATCACGTGCAATCCATACTGGGCCTAACACCGTCTGAGCCTGCCTCCTGATGTATAGACATATATTTTGAATGTGTACGCTATCCATACGTTTCAGTGTAGCGCACATGCAGCCACGGACATGTAAGGGCATGACACACCAGTTATTGGCCAATCTCATGTGCCAGAGCCTCACGTGTCCCTCTAGTAAGCCGGACTCGGACCGCGGGGCATGACGGAGTCTCGTTCGTTAACGGAATTAAGCTTGCAATGTGTGCATCTGTTCTGTAGCTGGCATGGTTGAGGTTTCCCAGGTGGAGGCGAATTTAACCGTAGGCTCCACTCCTGGTGGTGCCCTTCTGGACATTCCTTTAAGGTTCAGCTTTGCAACCATACTGCCCACGTAAAACAAACACTTTGCCTTCATGAACGCTGTTTGGAGGGTCATGACTCGTGGGAATAACGCCGCCCAATCAGTTAACCTGCTAGAGAGATCGTTCGTTGCTCCCAAGCATGACATCACACTCCCTAGGAAGAAGGTAATGCCACTGTGGCGACCGTACTCCTGGGGGCGACACAAGTGCACTGATGCCCAGCCACTGCTCGATGAATCTGCTGGTACATTGACCCAGACCACTACATTCCCCTCGCATGCTACACGACCTGAATCTGACCCTGATGAAACTCAGGTTACCCTTCCCATATACAGTTCCATCTTACACGGTGACAAAGAGGAAGCTGCAGATGAAAGTGCAGGTTCGGCCCACCCGCCATCAGACACACCACCGTACTATCAGGGGCCCTGTGCCAGTGCCGTCGCCAACGAGTGGGCTCCCCCTGCTTGCTCAGGATCACAGCACTTGCAAAGTTGAAATACTGTGCAGTGAGATGGAAGATGGGGACGACGAGGAATCCAGACAAGTACAGGGATTCCCTAGCGAGGAGACTTATTTGATTGTTTTCAATGTTGGGACAGCAATTTTTGGGGAGCACTATACTCTGGAGAATGATAGATGGGGCCCACCATACACTGGAACATTCCAAAGGTGGACATCAGACACTGGAGCAGCATTTACAGGGCCCATTATACACTAGAGCATTAGAAATGGGGCCCATTATGTTTGGAGCATTATTTGGGCCCATAAGACAGTGGAGCTTCATCCATGGGGACCAACATATACTGTAGCATTATGTGGAGCTCATCATATACTGTTTCAAACATTATATGGGACCAATGATTCTGTATGGAGAAATAGATGGGCCTCGTCATGAGATGTAAAAAGTGAGGTATTTTTCATTGTACTATACCGCTATTTCTCTGCCGTATCGGAGCATGATGAGTTGTGGTATGTGTTAAAGGGGCGCTCTTTCGCCCAGGGCACATGAAAACCTGCAGCCAGCCCCCCCCCCACAACTTTAGCCAAATAACCCCCATTTTTCAGTGCGTAACTTGTATTATGAAGTTAATTAAAGTTGACAAGCTTAAGTAAGAAGAATTGATGCTTTTGGCATTCAAATGGGCACTGTAGGTGTGTTTCCTGTCCTCCTCTCACTGCCGACTTTTATTCCCCATTGACTTACATTGGGTTTCGTGTTTCGGGACGACCCCGACTTTTCCCTATAATCGGACGATCTTGCTCGACCCGACTTTTGGAAAAGTCGGGTTTCACGAAACGAAACGCGACCCTAAAAAACCAAAAGTCGCTCAACTCTAGTCACAATCTGATTTTCAATGAAACAATGATAGAGGAAAGATCATGTTACTATGCATCTTTATTTTTTTTTAAGGGCCTCAATTTGTGTAGAAAAGCATTTCCCCAATATACACGATCGTTTTAGCTAGCGCTACGATGGCGCCCATAGAGGTGATGTATGATGTGATGACAAACCTTGCCTGATCCCCTCTGTCTATGCCAAATAAACTGGTTCCCAAACACAGTGAATTTCTGAATCTATTGAGATAAATTGGATTGGAAAGCTTTAAGTTTATTAGTTTTATGCTTGGGAGAATCACATTAGATGTTTTACTTGACAGCACAGAGTTTCAGCACCACTGATTTTAAGTCCATGGAGCCAGACATGTAGATAATAACGTAAATCACAGATTTTTATATAGCGCAAATTGTATAATAAATAATTGTAATGTTAGTTTGACTTATATTAGCGATATATGAATATATCAATTATCCACAGCAAGGTTGTTTAATAATTGATGCAGTTTGAAGATCTTTTTCATGAGTACGTGAAGACTGTAACATCTGCCCTTGGGCTCTAAGCTCAGGGACTGTAGGAACAGGGGAGGAGAAGATGAGATATCTATTTATGCATCATCACTGTACATCAATAAATATATAAGAAATGTTTAAGTGCTAGAACATGGAAATCTTCTCCTTATTTCTTAGAATTTGGTCTCATACCTTTGGTTTATTTTTCAGCTTGATAGAAATGCCATGTGCCTATTGGTGGCCTTAAAGAAAGCTATGTCATCTTTTGAAGGTCTGGAGTGCATTCTAGATCATGAAGTGAAGTTGCTATTGCAATTTGATTTTTAGATGACTACTTTGACTACAGGTTGTGTTTCTTGTCTGATAATATACATTTATCTTAATATAAATTTACATATTAAATTCTATGATGGTTAGGGTACATTTCTCTTTCCCTCATACTGCAAACTATAGAGTGGCCAAATATATACACTACATGGAGAAATGGATTGAGACACCTACCCATTACTCCTACTCGAGCTCATATGATGTTCCATTCTAAATTTGTAGGCAGTAATTTGGAGTTGGTCCTCACTTTCAGCTAAAAAGGCTTTCTACAAGATTTTTTAGTGTCTGTGGGAAGACCAAAAAGGTTCTTAATTCCTGGTCATTTTTTAGTTTCCTACCTCTGAAGCTAAAAATTTATAAAAATTGAAGCTGTAATATATCTCATTGTTTTCAATGCTAATGTGTTAAGAACTAAAAATAACAGAATAGTTTGTTTGAATCTAGTTTGTAGAATTTTTTATTTCTTGTATGTTATAAAAACCATTTGCTGGTGACGATGGGATCCTTGCCATCTGGACAGGCTGTTAAAGAAACACTAAGCATTGTCTATATGGAAAAAGTATTGGGACACCTACACATTGCACAATCCATAGGCCGTACACTTTTGTAAATGGAAAAAAAAACAACAACACTGACACTTGTTTTTTTGTGTGTGTTTTTTCCGTGTTTTTTTTTTTCTCTTTCCGGGTTCATGGATCCCGTTTCTGTGCTGGCAGAGCAGCTACAGAGGTTGTCACTGGAGGTGACCAACCTTGATTCTGAGGCAGACTCCTGTTGTGGGGGACTCGGCAGGTAGGTCAGTCCAGCTTGAACCCAAAATTGCCCTCCCAGACAGGTTTTCAGGAGGTAAAGACAGGTTTTTTTTTGTATTTAAAGAAGCTTATAAACTGTATTTTAAACTTTGCCCTTACTCCTCTGGGGAGGAGGGGCAATGTGTTAGAATTGTGATTTCACTGTTGCAAGGGGATCCTCTATCCTGGGCTTTTTCTGTGTCACAGGATTCTATGTGTCTACAGTCCATAGAAGGGTCTTTCAGGGCTTTAGCCGTTATCTATGATGATCCTGATCGTATTTCCTTGGCAGAATCCAGGCTTTGCCACCTTCAGCAAGGTAATCATTCAGTGGAGAATTATAGCTCTGAATTCAACAGGTGGGCAACAAATACCAAATGGAATGACCGGGCTCTTAGAAGCCAATTTTGTCAAGGTCTTAGTAAAAGGTTAAAAGATGCTTTGGCAGTGTATGAAACTTCTGAGTTACTGGAGGCTGCCATGTCATTGGCTATATGGGTGGATAGACACCTGCGGGATAGATGGGTAAGATCACCTTCTCCTGACACCTCTTTCTGGGACAATACCCCTGTGTCAGGGGGACGGCCCAGGGATGAAACTATACTTGGGGAGTTAAAGGAACCCATGCAGTTAGTCGGTGCTTCCGCATCATATGTCTCTTCCGACATTTGCAAGAAAAAGGTCTTTATTTTTAACGGAAGAAGAGACATTTTATTTGGGCCTGTCCTTTGATTTCTAAACAAAAAGAGACTCGATTAACCCTTGGAAGCCCGGAGTTTGGTAATCAAGTGGTATGTTTGCTTTCAACCTGTTATTCCAGGTTTTTCCTGACAGCAGGGCTGGTGCTAGAGTGCAGGACTGAAAAAATTTCTGTGTTTGCAGACAGTGGAGCTGGAGTCAGTATGGTTGATGCGGAGTTTGCTAGAACTCATGAGCTTGAATATCTAAGGCTATTCCTATTTGCGCCATTGACTCAGCGCCACTTGTACAGAGAGCACTGAAGCAGATTGTACATAACATAAGACTGAGGGTGGGGTCTTTTCAATATGAGGTAATTCCTTGTTATGTCCTGGAAGGTCTCCCCACTCTTATTGTTCTGGGTTTACCTTGGTTAGTGAAGCATAATCTCACTGTGGATTGGCAATTCAGAGAAATTGTGGAGTGGGGAGATTATTGTCATGATAACTGCCTAAACATTTCCATTTTTGCAGTATCCACAGGGACCTTACCAGTGCTTTTGTTGGGCTTTGAGGACGTATTTTCTGAGAAGGGGTGTCAGGATTCGCCCCCCCCATCGGGCATATGACTGTCCTGTTAACCTGACTCCCGATGCTAAACTACCCAAGTCCAGACTGTACAATCTGTCTGGTCCTGAAAGACAAGCCATGAAAGGTTTTATTGCTGAGTCTTGAGAAAGAACATATCAGACCTTCATATTCGCCTGTGGCGGCAGGGTTCTTTTTCGTAAAAAAGAAAGATGGTGGTCTCATATCCTCTTCCTCTGATTCCTGATTTATTCAACCAGGTTTTCTCCAAGTTGGATTTAAGGGGCGCCTATAACCTGGTTAGAATCAGGGAAGGGGATGAATGGAAAATTCTGTACCCCAGGGGGACATTTTTAGAGTCTGGTTATGCCTTTCGGTCTGACCAATGTACTAGCGGTGTTCAGACATTTTATTAATGATATTTTCCATCATTTGTTGGGCAGGTTTGTGGTGGTCTATCTGGATGATATTTTGGTTTATTCACCTGATTTGGAGACACATCGGGGGCATGTGAGATAGGTGCTTCGGCTATTAAGGGATAACAAGCTTTATGCCAAACTAGAGAAATGTATTTTCGCTGTTCAGGAGATGTAGTTTTTGGGATACTTGTTGTCTTCTTCGGGTTTTCGGATGGATCCGGGAAAGGTTCGGGCTGTACTCGATTGGGATCATCCAGAGAATCTGAAGACATTACAGCATTTTCTGGGTTTTATTAATTTTTACCAGAAGTTTATTAAAAATATTCGGTAATGGTGAAATCCCTTACTGACATAACAAGGAAGGAATCTGATTTTTCTAAATGGTCGGATGCTGCTCAGCGGACGTTTTCCTCCTTAGAGTTGTATTGACACTGCACCTATACTAAGTCAACCTGATGTTTCGCAACCTTTTATCATAGAAGTGGATGTGTCGGAAGTGGTGGTTGGGGCTGTGTTGTGTCAGGGTCCGTCACTGTACAAATGGCATCCGTGCACCTTCTTTTCCAAAAAATTATCCTCGTCTGAGAGAACTTATGATGTGGGTAATAGGGAGCTTTTGGTGATTAAATTGGCAATCGAGGAATGGCGACATTGGGTGGAGGAGGTAGTATATCCTATGACTATTATCACGGACCACAAGAATCTGTCAACTTCAATCGGCTATATGTCTCAACCCTAGACAAGCTAGGTATCAAAAATAGGGCAAGGGGAAGGAGGAAAGTCAGCTCATCACAACATATCGTTGTGTGTAAGTGGAAGCCCCAGTTTTTTTCTGGAGCCAACTATATCCACACATCCTACATGGCTTTTGCATAAAGGTTTTTATAAATGTGGACATTCAACTTGTAAAGCGTGTGAACATGCAGACTATAATAAACACAATTTCGTGTCTGTAGTCACTAACAAAAGTTTTTTGATTGGCAGTTATATTAATTGCAACACCTCTGGTGTAATTGGAGCACCCCGCAGGGCCTTAGTATACTCGGTATCGGGCCCGTTGACTTCAATGGGGGTTGTCACAGTGGCAGTGACCCTGTCCATGGCACTGGGCATCCAGTAATAAAATAGAGGAAAGTTGTGTGATGTTTAAGTGTGAAACCACCCGTGGTGTTCGGCAATGAGTGGCCGATGCTGCGGTTTTGGTCCTCGGGGCTGATGGTGACGCAGCAAAGAATGGTTCAGCTCCCCACGGGTAGAGCGGGGGCCCCAGGGCAAAGATATTTGATTAATGGTTCAGATGGCGGTGAATGTTGGGGTGCAGAGAAATAAGAGAAGGACACAGAAAGGTGCAGGTTTCTTTACCTTTTACTTGCAAGTGGCGGCAATCCGGTGTACCACATACAGGTGATGGAATGAGTCTGGCTCGCCTGGAGGCATTCAGGGGATCCACCCTGCCAGGTGGGGTTTGGGACCTTCCTTCTGCGCTTTGTTTTTGGGTCCCTGCTGTTTGTAACGAAGCTGCGACCCTCTCTGGTGTGATGGTTTCTAACCTGTATGGCTGACAGCGTGAGCCTATTTCACGGGTACTGACCTGTTCACTGTCAGACCCGGGCTCTTGATCTGCTGCCGTGCCTTCAGGTGTTCATTGTCGCCGAGGACCTTGCAGTCCCCTGTACTTCCAGATTCAACTGTCAGGGCATATCGCTCCTGTTCAGCCTAGGACTCTGGCGTCCTCTTTTTATCTCAGCGCTTCGCTCTGGGGTCAGCTATACGCAATTTTAGCTTCCCCAGAGCCTCTTGTCTCATGCTCTTGTCCTTTCCCTCTTCAGCTCCCCGTCACCAACTGACTGGATCTTCCAGAAAGATCCTTCACCTCAGGCTTAACTGTCTTGTCATCTGCTCAGCTGCTCTCGTTTCCATGACAACTCCCCTGTTTTCTCTTACAGCTGACTGCTTGCTGACTCACTAACCCCCTCTGCTGGCCAGAATTTATAAGGCAGCTCCCCTTTCTGACCTGAAGCAGAAATTGTCATGTAATCGTGTTACCTGGCATGGGGGCCCCCCCTTCTGCCTCCAGGTATGACTTTACCCCTTAGAGGGAGGCAATGTCACTGTGATAACCGGACTCTGAGGTGTCACATTCCCCCCCAGTGAAGTTCAGTACTCCCGGACTGAGGAAACATAACAAGAATTGTTAACAATAACATTTAATGAAAATCTACAAAGTCTTAAAAATGTATAAATTATCAAAACCAGAAAAGAAAAAGAAACAATAACCCAGTTACTGCAGCGACCAGTCCTTACGCTGTCATCCAGGAATTGTCTTTGTCCTTGTACCTGGAGTTTGATTGGTGGGAACCGCCTTAGCCCACTTTGTGTGTCATCCCTGGGCACGGTTACAGGGCACTCTGTAGATAGGCCTGGTTTTTCGGCCACGTCGGCGGCTTATTTTCAAGGCCAAGTTGGGGTAACTATTTACAAATAAAGTTCTGACCACACATAGTCCTGTGGCCCAATTGTCCTTTAACGGGTTATTGCGAATACTTAAAAAGTTCAAACAGTAAGTCTCTGTTTGTTCTCATTCTTAACGGTTACAACTATACATTCTTATTAACTTATTTACATTATGTATTCTCTATAACGGACAGGGATCTGACCTCTGGTACTACAAGTGGATCTACGCAGTATAGGTATCTCCGATGACCTGACCTGTTCTCTAATGTCTACTGATGGTGCACTAGTCACTACGCTATTAGTGGACTTGTGTAATATCGGTATTCTGGACTGCCTTCTCTTGGCTCTTAGACTCACCATGAGGTTGACAGATTCACTGCTAGCAGGGGACAGATCTCCGCAGTCCACTGCAGATGTGGCATTTGTTACTGGAGCCATTTCATTAAGAGTCTCTGCTTCATTTGGTGCAGTAGGCTGGTGAAAGGTTAGGACTGGTACTACGATAGCCTGATTCACTTGTGTCCACGTCCGAGGAAATTCTCCAAGGATAGTATGGATCTTCTCTTCCACCTCTACTGTGGGCTGTGGAGTGTCTTGGACTTCCTCTTTGTCTTTCAATTGATCAGGGCACACCTTTAGATGATCTCTTGAGACTGCCTCTAAGGTTTCTCCTCCATCCTTGCTGATGAGGCATACCTTGGTGTTATTAAAGTCTGAAGGTATAATGATGTATGGCTCTGCCTCCCACTGGTCATCTAGTTTGTGAACTTGTCTTTTTCTTTTGAGTACTTGCTCTCCTAGTGTCAAGAGAACTGCAGGGGCGTGTTGATTGTAATTCCTTTCCTGCCTCTGTCTTGCTTGGGACAAACTTTTCTACACACATTCTTGCACTTTGCGGTATTGTTGCTGCCGCTCTGTATCCCAGTCTGCATTTGATGATAAGTGTTAAGACTCCCATGTCTAAATCAGTGGGTAACTTGCCAGGTCTTGCCCTCATCAGGTAGGCCAGAGTGCAATTGGTGGAGTTTACCAGTATATGATTATATAGATCTACCAGATCTGGCAACTTCTCTGGCCATTGGTTTCGTTCTTCCAGAGGTAAGGTCTTCAATAAGTCAATGACCACCTGGTTCATCTTGTCACACATGCCATTTGTCTGTGGATGGTACTGCGTCATCCTGATTTTCTTGCAACCGTACATGTTACAGAACTCCTGGAACACTTCTGCCTCAAAGGCTGGACCTTGGTCGGTGAGCACTTGTTCAGGGTATCCGTGCGGTCGACAAGTGTTGCTGAAATGCCTTGGCTGCTGTCTTCGCTGTTTGGTCTTTAACAGGCACGACTACCAAGAACCTTGAGTAATGGTCAACGATGGTCAGAGCATAGGTGTAGCCATTCCTACTCCGAGTTAACTTCACATGATGCAAGGCTACCAGTTCAAGTGGCTGTTTTGTGATGATCAGCTGTAATGGGGCTCGCTGGCTGTTTCCTGCGCAGGTTGCATGAGCCACATTCTCGGCACCACTTCTCAATGGCTCTCATGCCAACCCAGTAGAATCTTTCACGAAGTAGTACCTTCAACTTCTTCCAACCGAAGTGTCCTGCTCCATTGTGGTACGCCTCCAAGACCAATGGCGCATCACGCTTCGGGACTACCACCTGCCAGACCAGTTCGTGTGTGCACGAGTTGATGTTCCTCCAACACAGTTTACCCTCGTAGATGAACAGCTTGCCTCTCTCCTTCCATAACTGCTGTGCTTCCTGTGGGTCATCTGGACCAGGGTGTGAATCGGCTTGTGTCAGCCACTCCTTTACTAGGCAAACAGCTGGGTCACTATCTTGTGTCTCTGCCCACTCATGATGGGGTAATGGATTCAATGTTACCTCTCATACGATAAAGCGCTTATTCCTCACCCCTTGGGAGCGCTGGGCTGCAACTGGACGGTGGAAGGCTGGTAACTCAATTTCTTCAAACTCTTCTGGATCTTCTCCCCCGTCTGGTGAATTGGGCATCCTGGACAGCGCATTCACATTAGCATTCTTAGGTCTTGCTTGGTACTTGATGGCAAACTCGTAGTTGTACAGCCAGGCCATCCATCGCTGCTCAAGTGCACCTAGCTTTGCCGTTTCAAGGTGGGTTAGCGGATTATTGTCCGTGTAGATGGTGAACTTTGCTGAAGCCAAGTAGTGCTTGAAGTGCTCTGTTACTGCCCAGACTATGGCGAGGAACTGCAGTTTAAAGGAACTGTAGTTGTCGGGGTTCCTCTCAGTGGGACGAAGCTTCCTGCTGGCGTAGGCAATCACTCTCTCTCTGCCTTTCTGCACTTGTGACAGCACTGCTCCCAATCCCACGTTGCTGGCATCAGTGTAAAGTACAAATGGTTGGTCACAGTCAGGGTAGACCAGGACCTCATCTCCCGTGAGGGAAATTTTCAACATGATGAAGGACTCTTCTATCCTTTTGTTCCACTCGAACGGAAGACTCTTGTTCTTGGTTTTCTGGGATTGGCCCACTAGAAGATCTTGCAGGGGTGCAGCTATTTTGGTGAAGTCCTTGATAAATCTTCGGTAGTAGCTTACTAACCCAAGAAACTGCCTTACTTCATGAATAGTGCTAGGTCTTTGCCAGTCCTGGATAACGATGACTTTGTCAGGGTCGGGTGCCACACCTTCCGCGCTCACCATATGGCCTAGATACTGCACCTTGGGTTTCAAAAGGTGACATTTGGACGGCTTTACTTTCAAGCCAAAGTTGGATAGGGCTTCGAATACCTTGGCTAGGTGCTTCAAATGGTCTTCGTAGGTTTTGGAGAAGACGATGATGTCATCCAGGTACAGCAGAACGGTTTCAAAGTTTTTATGTCCAAGGCAGCATTCCATTAACCACTGAAATGTTCCTGGCGCATTACTGAGCACGAACGGCATGTAGTGAAAATCGCAGAGGCCCATTGGTGTTGTAAACGCTGTCTTCTCTTTGTCTGCCTCTGCCACAGGAACCTGCCAATACCCACTGGTGAGATCTAAGGTAGAGAAATAGTTAGCGGTTCTCAGTGCAGCTAGTGATTCCTCAATTCTAGGTAATAGGTAAGCGTCCTTATGTGTAATGCTGTTAGTCCACCTGTAGTCTACACACATTCTCATAGTACCATCTTTCTTTTTAACGAGGACTAATGGAGCTACCCAGGGGCTACAACTATCTCTGATTACCCCAGCCTCCTTCATCTCCCGTAACATACTCTTGGTACATTGATAGTGTGCTGGGGGTTCGGGTCGGTACCGCTCTTTAATGGGTGGATGATCTCCGGTGGGGATATGGTGTTGGACCCCTTTTGCCTGCCCAAAGTCTAGAGGATGTTTGCTGAAGACCCGTTAAAATTCTCGAGCCACCCGGTAAGCCCCATGTTTTTGGTGCGAAGGGGTGGAGTCAGTGCCTACGTGTACCTGCTGACACCAATCCTCCTGCTGCCCTTCAGAGCCATTCTCTTCCACCTTGTCAGATGGAAGCAAGGGTTCTAGTGCCTCTATTGCATTGTTACTGACAGTGAACAACTTAGCAAGGGTGGCATACCGGGGTACATGGACCTCTCTCTCTCCACAATTTAAGAGATGTTGGTACTCTCCCCTTGCGGACATCAACTACCCCTCTGGCTGTCAGGATAGTGGGCCTACTATCAGAGTACATGGGTTCTACCAGGGCTTGGTAATCTTGACCCCTGAGGCCTATTGCTGCCCGACACCAAATTAACATTTCACTTCTGGGAGGTACTGCAATGGGGAAAGGATCACTTTCTCTTACACTTCCGACTTCTCCACCAGACAGCTTTACCTGTTGTCTCTGCATCAGGGCTCTGATCTCCTTTTGCAGGACCCGCTGCTGACTCGAGCTAGCGGTCTCGGCTACCTATTGCAACAAAACAATAATTTCTCCAAGACAATGTTCAATTACATTGGTGCCTAAAGTGATCATAGGATGGCATTCTCGTTTGTCAATATCAACTATATTCAAACCTTGCGATTGCAATTCTACTCGGCCAATCTTGATGGTCACCTCTTTATATCCCATCTGAGGCAAGAACTTACCATTGCTGGCAAAGATGGCAAGGTTTTTATCTGGGCGGTGAGTAATGTCTGAATCAGCCCAGTACTGCTTAAAAAGAATATATGGCATCGTTGTCACCTGGGAGCTGGTGTCCAGTAAAGCATTCATCGGAAAGTCGTCAATCACGACAAGCAGGACTGGCCGTCCTCTTACGTACTTGTCTCGCCAATTTGGTGGGCCTGGTCATCTTACTCCTGGGGGTTGGCCCTTTGCCCCAGGGGTTGCTTGTTTGAATGACAGAATCTTGCTAGGTGTCCCGCCTTGTTGCAGCGGCGACAGATGGGCTGTCCGTCCTCGTCGTAATTATCGCGATCTCTCTCTCTGGTTGGTGGGATTCTCCTCTGCTGTCGCCATGGGACATCATCTGGACTGGAGGCCAGCTGGATCTTTTTCTTTGGAGTGACTTGTAGGGAATGCACAGTTGTGAGTGCAGCCACACTTTTTGTTAGTTCCTTGACTTGGAGACGTAAGTCTGCAGCAGAGTCATAATCTTGTGATGGCGTGTCAGTCTCAATAGAGGTCTTTGGAAAGGATGCCGTCTCCAGCTGGTATGTAATTGCTGGATGCCTAGAGGGCTCTGTGCTGCTAGGATTTGATTCACGCAGCACCCGCAAGGCTCTATCCTTAAAGTGTGCAAAGTTCAATTCAGGATTTTGTAGGGCCATTATGCGCAGCTGTGTCCTTTGATTGTAAGGGCCCCGTCACATATAGCGACTCACCAGCGATCCCGACAATGATATCAACTTGTCAGGATCGCTGGTGAGTCACTACATGATCGCTGGTGAGCTGTCAAACAGACTGCTTCACCAGCGATCAGCACCAGCGATGCCGAGCGCGCGGCGTCGCTGTGTACATTAGATACTAGCGCCTGATGCAGGGAGCTAGTAACTAAGGTACACATCGGGTTTCTAAGCAGCGTGCGTCACTTAGAAACCCGATGTGTACCTTGGTTACCAGCTCCCTGCTTCAACGCGCTGGTAACTAAGGTACACATCGGGTTTCTAAGCACAGCGCGCTGCTTAGAAACCCTGCGTTTACCTTAGTTACCAGCTGATCGCTGGTCTCCCGCCTGTCACACGCAGCGATG
The DNA here is from genome assembly GCF_039654945.1 of Dendrobates tinctorius. NCBI lineage: Eukaryota > Metazoa > Chordata > Amphibia > Anura > Dendrobatidae > Dendrobates > Dendrobates tinctorius. Next base: position 22,297,833 of record NW_027361829.1, on the reverse strand, counting down.
CGTGCTGGCCAGCGGGAGATCAGCGATCAAATAAATGTCCAGGGCTTTCCAACAACGATCAGCGATACCGGCAGGGGGGCCGGTCGCTGATAGGTGTCATACACAGCGATCTCGCTGGTGAGATCGCTGTTGCGTCACAAAACTTGTGACTCAGCAGCGATCTCGCTAGCGAGATCGCTTTGTGTGACGGGGGCTTTAGACTGGAGTCCCTCTATAAACTGCTCTGTTAGTGGTCTATCTTCATCTTGCATGCTCTCAGGGTCAACCTGCTTTACGGCCCGTAGCGCCTCCTGAAGGTTAAGAGCATAGTCCCGTATACTGTCCTGCACCCTCTGTTTGCACCAAAAGAATCTCATTTTTATCTCTGTTGCAGTGCAGGTATCAAAAGTGTCTTTCAGCCAGGCTAAGATTTGTTTGACAGTCCCTTTATCAGTGTCCGGCCAGGACTTTACTTCCCTCTGGGCCGCACGAGTTAACTGGCCAATGAGGATACTGACTTTTTGACTCTCAGACAGGGGGTACACTTTGAACAAACTACATAGTCTTTCCTTAAAATCGCTCAGGGTGTGCGACTCCCCTGAGTACTGTGGTAACCAGGCCGCTCCTGGTATATATGGCATTGATAGAGGCATTATGGAGGCTGCGGCTACAACCGCCGCTGAATCTCCACCCGAGTTGGGAATTTTCTTCCTCCCTCAGTGTACCTCAGTCAAGCTCCGTTTACCTTTACTGTTGTCAACAGCTGCTCTTTGACAGGCTGGATTGAGCTCTTCCTAGTCTCCAAATTGGATCTTCCAGCTTCACTTTGCCCACTGACGTCAGAGTGCGGGCAGGGCTTCACGTCGAACTTTATTTCTGGCTCCGCCTATAATGGCACGCCGCTCTCTGCTCGCATGCACTGTGTGATGCAGTTAAGGCGGTTATTTGAAAGCTCATTAAAGCCTCTAGCACTCAATTTAATAAAGTCTATGGCACACAGTACCCAGCTTTGCAAGGCTCCTTGTACCCAGCTTCGCTAGGCTCGATAAATCCTGTTCGTCGTGATGTCAGTTGGAGTGCCCTGCAGGGCCTTAAGGTACTCGGTACCAGGCCCGTTGACTTCAATGGGGGATGTCACCGCGGCAGAGACCTGGTCCGTGGCCCTGGGCGTCCAGTAATAAAATAGAGGAAAGTTCTGTGATGTTTAAGTGTGACGCCACTCGTGGTGTTCGACAATGAGTGGCCGACGCTGCGGTTTTGGTCCTCTGGGGCTGATGGTGACGCAGCAAAGAATGGTTCAGCTCCCCACAGGTAGAGCAGGGGCCCGAGGGCAAAGATATTTGATTAATGGTTCAGATGGCGGTGAATGTTGGGGTGCAGAGAAATAAGAGGACACAGAAAAGTGCAGGTTTCTTTACCTTTTACTTGCAAGTGGCGGCAATCCGGGGAACCACATACAGGTGATGGAATGAGTACGGCTCACTTGGAGGCATTCAGGGGATCCACCCTGCCAGGTGGGATTTGGGACCTTCCTTCTGCGCTTTGTTTTCGGGTGCCTGCTGTTTGTAACTAAGCTGCAACGCTCTCTTGTGTGATGGTTTCTAACCTGTATGGCTGACAGCATGAGCCTATATCACGGGTACTGACCTGTTCACCGTCAGACCCGGGCTCTTGATCTGCTGCCGTGTCTTCAGGTGTTCAATGTTGCGAGGAACTTGCAGTCCCCTGTACTTCCAGATTCGGCTGTCAGGGCGTACCGCTCCTGTTCAGCCTAGGACTCGGGCGTCCTCTTTTTATCTCAGCGCTTCGCTCTGGGGTCAGCTATACACAATTTTAGCTTCCCCAGAGCCTCTTGTCTCATGCTCTTGTCCTTTCCCTCTTCACAGATCAGCTCCCCGTCACCAACTGACTGGATCTTCCAGAAAGATCCTTCACCTCAGGCTTAACTGTCTTGTCATCTGCTCTGCTGCTCTCGTTTCCATGACAACTCCCCTGTTTTCTCTCACAGCTGACTGCTTGCTGACTCACTAACCCCCTCTGCTGGCCAGAATTTATAAGGCAGCTCCCCTTTCTGAACTGCAGCAGAAATTGTCATGTAATCTGTGTCATCTGGCATGGGGGCCCCCCCTTCTGCCTCCAGGCATGACTTTACCCCTTAGAGGGAGGCAATGTCACTGTGATAACCGGTCTCTGGGGTGTCACATTATCTATTTGGTTCAGTGTGTTCAGTGCAACTTACAATATGTTGGTTGCACTACTGGCCCATTAAAAAAGCACATAAGAAGACATTTATTAAACACCAATAGCTTGACTGTGTTTAATATCTCAGCAGTATCCAAAAATTTCAAGTATATACATAATGGGGATACTAGGTGTCTAAAATTTAAAGGCATAGAGAAGGTGTTCAGACCCATGAGAGGGGGAGATCATAGAAGAAAAATCCTCAATAGGGAATCTTATTGGATCTTTAAACTAAATTCTAGGGTCCCATTGCGTATGAATTCTAGACAAGATCTGACATTACAATATTAGTCATATATATTTTTTCGGTGGCTCAGGGGGACGCTCCTGCCTCCTGCCCTTTGCGGAGGTTATTTGCACTGTCTGATTTGCGCCGTAAAGTAATTAGGGAACATCATAACTCTGTACTTGCTGGTCATTCAGGTGATAAGGTAACCATGGACTTCCTTTCTCGTCGTTTTTGGTGGCCATTGTTGCATTGGGATGTAGTTGAACAGGTGTCTGCTTGCAGTGTTTGCACGCGTTCTAAAGTATCGCATACCCGTCCGTCTGGTCCTCTTTTTCCACTACCCATTCTCCTAACAGACCATAGACACACATGTCTATGGATTGTATCACCTACCTACCGGTATCGACAGGCAAAACTGTGGTTTTAGTGGTTGTAGCTAGGTTCATTAAAATGGTGCATTTCATAGCTTTACCGGTACTTCCGAATGTCAGGACTCTTGCTCAGGTTTTTCTTAATGAGATCATGAAGCTTCATGGAGTTCCCTCCGATGTGGTGTCAGATCGAGAGACCCAATTTGCTTCTAAATTCTGGAAAGCGTTCTTTACTCAACTGGGGTGCAGCTGTCCTTTTCCTCTGGTTTCCATCCTCAGCTGAATGCACAGACCAAGCGCATTAATCAGAATTTAGAGACTTACCTCAGGTGTTTTGTCTCCAAAAACCAGGAGGATTTGACATCTTACTTACCGTTGGCCGAGTTTGCTATTAACCCCTTTACCCATAAAGGTGGTTTGCACGTTAATGACCAGGCCAATTTTTACAATTCTGACCACTGTCACTTTATGAAGTCATAACTCTGGAATGCTTCAACGGATCCCGGTGTTTCTGAGATTCTTTTTTTTTTACACATTGTACTTCATGAAAGTGGTAAAATTTCTTGGATATGACTTGCGTTTGTGAAAATAATGGAAAATTGTCAAATTTTGGAAGTCTTTCTAGCTTTGAAATTTTATGCCCTAAAATCACACAGATATGTCACACAAAATACTTAATAAGTAAAATTTGCCACATGTCCACTTTACATCAGCACAATTTTGGAACAAAATTTTTCTTTGTTAGGAAGTTATAAGGGTTAAAAGTTGACCAGCGATTTGTCTTTTTTACAACAAAATTTACAAAATCATTTTGTTTAGGGACCACATCACATTTGAAGTCCCTTTGAAGAGTCTTTATAATAGAAGATACCAAAAGTTACATCATTCCAAAAATTGCACCCCTCAAGGTGCTCAAAACCACATTCAAGAAGTTTATTAACCCTTCATGTGTTTCACAGGAATTTTTGGAATGTGGTAAAAAAATGAACATTTAGCTTTTTTTTCACAAGAAGTTTAGTTAAGATCCATTTTTTTATTTTGACAAGGGGAACAGGAAAAAATGGACCCCAAAATTTGTTGTGCAATTTCTCCTGCGTATGCCGGTACCCCATGTTAGGGAGAAAACCACTGTTTGGGTGCACGGCAGAGCTCGGAAGGGTAGGAGCGCCATTGGACTTTTTGAATGCAAAATTTGCTGGAACAATTGGCGGACGCCATATCACATTTGGAGAGCCTCTGATATGCCTAAACAGTGAAAATCCCATTTTTGAAACTAGACCCCTCAGGGAACTGATTTAGATGTGTGGTGAGCACATTGAACCCCCAGGTGCTTCACAGAAGTTTATAACGTTGAGCCGTAAATATTAAAAAAATCAAATTTTCCCAGCAAACATGTTTTTAGCACAAAATATTGCATTTTCATAAGGGTAACAGGAGAAATTGCACCATACAATTTGTTGTGCAATTTCTCCTAAGTACACCGATACCAAATATGAGTGAGAAAGCTACTGTTTGGGCGCACGGCTGGGCTTGGAAGGGAAGGAGCATCATTTGACTTTTTGAAAGTAAAATTTCCTGGAATCATTAGCGGACATCCTGTCCCATTTGAAGAGCCCCTGATGTGCCTAAATAGTGGAAATCTCCCACAAGTGACCACACTTTGGAACCTACACCCTCAAGGAATGTATTTTGATGTGTGGAGAGCACCTTGAACCCCCAGGTGCTTCACAAAAGTTTATAACGTTTAGCAGTGAAAATAAAAAAATCACATTTCTCTCTCACCCATGACAGCACCACGGAGAGAGGGGGTCCGCCCATCAAGGACAGGAACCTACAGATAAAAAGGCGGCACCTCTCCTCCGCCCCCCAGTTGGGTTCCTGTCCTTGACGAGTGACCCACGGAACCAGCAGCAGCGGCAGCAGCTTACCTGAAGAGGAGTCCAGGATCGTCCTGTTCGCACTCCGGCAGCGGGGAGGCCCCTGTTGCGGCGGGGTCGGTTCCTGAAGCCACCACCGCTGCAGCTGATGGGCTGTTCATGGTTGAGCGGGCGGGGGGAGGACCGAGCCACCGCTCCAGAGAGGAGAATGGGGCTGGGGGACACCGGCACGCGCAGGCAGCGCCATGGTACAGAGGTGTACCAAGATGGCGCTGCCCCGGAAATGAAAATGACGACTTCCGGGTCCCGCGGTCAGCGCATGCGCGGTGCGCGTTCCCCGGGGTTCAGCGGTGCAGGCCAGGAGTAACAGGTGACGTCAGCGCGGGAGATTTGAAAAAAAGAACGCTGAAGCTGCCTCTATGCTGGAAGCGTCCTGTGAACATGGAGGACAGTGACCAGCATGAGCAGCAGGCAGTACAGCAGCGTAAGCAGCAGCAGCAACATAGGCAACACCACCAGCGCCGGAAAAAAGACAAGGACGGGCGGGAGAGCCGGTCCAGTAGTCACTCCATGCAGCAGAGTAAATCAACTGCAAGGAGCAAGTCACCTGCCGTGGATTGCCCAGTGAGGGATTTAAATCCACCTCCAGAACCGGTACCTGCAACCGCGCATATGGGGTAAGTGATCTACGTGAATGTTCCCCATTTTAATAGACTTCTTTCCCTTATTAGGGAAAGAAGAAAGAAAAAACAAAGAACAGGGAATGCCCCACCTGTAAAAGGCATTACCAGCAGCCTGGGATAAAAAATTATGCGACTCCTGCATACAGGAAGTTCTCTGCGATGAAACCCCGGATTACGCCTCAGATCTAAGGGCAGTAATCCTTTCGGAGGTTCAGAGTGCCCTTTCATCCATAAAACAGAAAGGGAAGGGAAGAAAGGGGGACACGGTAATAAAATCCCGATCGGAAAGCTCAACATTAGGGGAAGTCACCTCCCATACTTCAAACACCGACTCGTCATCCTCTGATGAGGAGACAGAGGGTCGTCATTGTTTCCCCCTGGATGAGGTGGATGCATTAGTAAAGGCGGTAAGATCCACCATGGGGGTGGAAGATCCCCGGCCCGATAGATCAGTCCAGGACATTATGTTCGGGGGACTGGGTCAAAAGAAACGGAGGGTATTTCCATTAAATGAGAATGTCCACGGCCTCATAAACAGAGAATGGGAGAGACCAGATAGGAAGAACTCTACGGTTCCATCCATTAAAAGGAAATACCCGTTTGAGGAAGCATCCACGTCCTGGGATAAAGCCCCCAAGCTGGACGTGGCGGTCGCCAAGGCTTCAAAGAAATTTGCACTCCCCTTTGAGGATATGGGTACTCTGAAGGACCCATTAGACAAAAAGGAGGATACCCTACTCAAGGGCACCTGGGAATCAGCAGGAGGAAACATTAGGCCAGCTGTAGCGGCAACCTGTACCACCAGAGCCGTCATGGTGTGGGTAGACTGACTAGAGAAGCAGCTAAAAGAAGGTACTCCCAAGGAAAAGATCCTAGAATCCATTCCTATGATAAGGGCGGCAGCGGCCTTCTTAGCTGACTCTTCGGCTGATTCGGTAAGGTTGTCATCCAAAACGGCAGCCCTATCAAACGCAGCCAGAAGAACGCTGTGGTTAAAATGTTGGCCTGGAGATTTACAAACTAAAATGAAACTATGCGCCATCCCCTGTGAAGGGAAATTCCTGTTCGGGGAGACCTTGGATGACATCCTTGAAAAGGCGGGCGACAAAAAGAAATGATTCCCAAACCTAGGCCCAATAGGCCCCACAGGCTTTAAACGGTCCTTTCGTAACAAAAAATTCTTTCAGAGGAGGCCCCCGAGAGAACAGAAATGGGACGACAGAAGAAGGGACAGGGGGTTCTTCTTTGGTAATTCATCCTGGGACAAAAAGCCTTCCAAGTGACTGTTTGCCCAGGGTGGGAGGAAGGCTATGCTTTTTTCTCCCAGCCTGGAAGAAAATATCAAACAACCCCTGGTTGATAAATCTCATAAGATCAGGATTAAGGATAGACTTTTTTTCTCTCCCACCTCAAAAATATATAGTGACCCCAATAAAATCCTCAAAGAAAGAACAAGAAGCCCTCGAAAAAGAGGTCCTAAGCCTGTTGAACAAAAAGGTCCTACAGGAGGTTCCCCTGCGGGAGAAAGGCAGAGGGTTCTACTCGCCTCTCTTCCTAATAACCAAACCGGACGGTAGCTTCCGGACAATTATAAATTTAAAAAGACTGAATTATTACGTCAAAAACGAAAAATTCAAAATGGAGTCGATCAAATCGACCATCAAAATTCTCTTTCCACACTGCTTTATGGTGGTTTTAGACCTCAGCGATGCCTACTACCATGTCCCCATCCACAAAGACTCCAGACAATACCTCAGACTGGCGGTCTCTATAGCAGGCGAAATAAGGAAATTCCAGTACAGGGCCCTGCCATTTGGGATCTCGGTTGCCCCACGAGTCTTCACGGAATTGGTGGCAGAGATGATGGCTCACCTAAGAGAACAAGATGTTCTAATAGTCCCATATTTGGACGACTTTTTAATAGCGAGCGACTCAGCCCAAAGATGCAGGGAACAGAGGGACAGAGTGATGGGCACTCTAAAAAAAAACCTTGGGTGGCTCCTAAACCTGAAAAAATCAAGGCTGGAGCCCAGGAGAGTCCAGGAGTTCCTAGACCTGACACTGGATTCAAACACCCAGGTGTGTTACCTGCCAGATCACAAAAAGGAGAGGATCGCTCACATGATAGAAAGAGCAATGCAGAACCCTTCCATGACACTAAGAAAAGCAATGTCTCTGTTAGGGTCCCTCTCCACATGCTTGCCGGAGGTCCAGTGGGCACAGATACACACGAGAGATCTTCAATGGGATGTCTTGAGCAACCGGTCGGTTTTAGGAGACCACTTGGAAGGCCATATTACTCTAAACTCAGAAACTATTCCCTAGCTTGGTGGGGGAACAGAGACAACCTGTCCAAAGGGATTCCCTGGGTGACAAAAATCACACATATAATCACCACAGATGCCAGTTCTGTGGGATGGGGAGCACACATGAGCAACAAGGTGGCTCAGGGGGAATGGGGAGGTCAGGAGCTAAAAGCCTCCTCGAACCAAAAAGAAGTGCTGGCAGTAGGCTACGCACTAAAACACTTTTTACCAGCATTAAGAGGCCATCATGTCCGCATATTTTCGGACAATCGAGTGACGGTGGCCTACATAAACCACCAGGGGGGAACCAAGTCCAGAACACTAATGAACGCATCCTCCGAAATCTTCACGCTAGCCGAGGAAAGCCTACTATCCCTATCGGCATTACACATACGGGGAGCAGAGAACCAGACAGCAGAGTTTCTGAGTCGCACCCAACTACATCAAGGGGGGTGGGTTCTAAAACAGTCCATTTTTCAGAAGATTGTGAAAATGTGGGGGACCCCGGACATAGATTTGTTCGCCGACAACAAAAACAAAAAAGTGGAAGCATTCTGTTCCCTAGATCCCAGCGGGAATCCTCGGACCCTGGATGCATTTATGCTTCCGTGGACACAAGGACTAATGTATGCCTTTCCACCGGCCATTCTCATCCCGGCAGTAATAAGGAAAGTCAAGAAAGACAGGGCACGAATAATATTAATAGCCCCCTTTTGGCCAAAAAGAACATGGTTTTCATGGCTGAGAATGATGTCAGTAACCGACCCCTGGGTTCTACCAGATCTCCCCGACCTTCTGTCTCAAGGTCCCGTGCTACACCCTCGAGCAGTGAACCTCCATTTAACAGCATGGAATTTGAAAGGGCACTGCTGAGGGGGAAAGGGTTCTCAGAAAATCTGGTTTCCACGTTACAAAAAAGTAGGAAACCAATCACAACCAGGGCCTATGGTAGAACCTGGAGGAAATTTCTATCCAGCTCCGGGGCAAGGGTTCAGGACGGAATACAAATTGATAAAATCCTTGAATTCCTACAAAAGGGGTTAGAACAGGGGCTAGCAACTAATACACTGAAGGTACAGGTAGCGGCTCTAGGCGCCCTCTATAATCAGGATGTGGCAGGCGACCCTTGGGTAACACGATTTATGAGGGCCGCAGCCAGGTCTAGACCGATAACCACCGAGAAGATACCATCATGGGATCTGAACCTAGTGTTGTCTGCCCTAACAAGACCCCCATTCGAGCCCATTCAGTCAGCTCCATTAAACACTTTATCATTAAAAACGATACTATTAGTGGCCCTAACATCCGCTCGCAGAGTGAGTGACATTCAAGCCTTATCGGCGATACCCCCATTCACAAAAATCATGGATGATAGAATTATATTCAAACCTGACCCAGCATATTTACCTAAGGTGTCAACACACTTTCATAGATCACAAGAGATAGTCCTTCCTTCTGCCCAAACCCTAGGAATAGGGGAGAGGAAAAATTTCACACACTAGATGTGAAGAGGTGCCTAGTGCAGTACCTAGAGGCCACCAAGGGATGTAGGAAGGAAGGGTCTCTCTTTGAGTGTTTACAGGGACCTCTGAAGGGGCTCAAGGCGTCCAAAAGTACCCTGGCAAGATGGATAAGGGATGCAATTGCCCTGGCATACTCATCCAGTTGGAATACCATCCCGGAAGGTTTAAAAGCCCACTCTACAAGAGCAATGGCGACCTCATGGGCAGAAAGATCAGAGGTATCAATAGAGCAGATCTGTAAGGCGGCCACCTGGTCAACACCTTCTACCTTTTTCAAACACTATCGCCTAGATCTAGCCTCTACGTCTGACCTGACCTTCGGGAGAAGGGTCCTTCAGGCGGTGGTCCCTCCCTAAGCTACCAATCTCTGAAATTCTCTCCGTGGTGCTGTCATGAGTGAGAGAGAATAGCTTAGTTACTCACCGATAACGGTGTTTCTCGGAACCCACAGTGCAGAGTTCAGAAGGGAAGAAGCACCATATTGTTCAGATTTTGCTGGAATGGTTTCAGTGTGCCATGTCACTTTGGCAGAGTCCCTGAGGTGCCAGAACAACATAAACCACCTATATGTGAACTAATTTTACAAACTCCCCAAGTAATTCATCTATTGATGCAGTGATCATATTGACACCATATGTGCCTCACAAAATTTTATACCACTTAGCGGAGAAGAAAGAATAAATTACATTTTTACCACTAAAATGTTGTTTTAGCCCCAAGTTTTTAATTTTTCTAAGGGCTAATAGGATTTTTTTTGTTCAACACACTGAGGTCCATTTTATCCTGAGTGTGCCATGTAATTGGGAAATATTTTTCAGGCACAGTGCAAAGCTCAGAAGGCAAGGAGCGCCAGATTTTATTGTTATGGTTTGCAGATGCCAAGACCCACTGGGAGAGCCCATGAGGTGCCAGTACAGCAGAACCCCCCTCGTTTTACAAACTACACCTCTCAATGAATTCATCTAGGGGTGCAGTGGTCATATTGACACCATGGGTGTGCCACAGAATTTTATACCATTGGCTAGTGCAAAAAAAACCCTAAATTTTTACCAACAAAATTTTGTTTTAGCCCCAAATTTTACATTTTCACACAAGAAGTGGGTAAAAGCTGGCACCATAATTTGTCCCACAATTTCTACTGAACGAGGCAATACCCCATATGTGGCAGTACAGTACTACCTAGCCATACGGGGAGTGTTGTGAATTCTCTTACTTCTGAGTCGGGGCTCCCTCTGGTGGTTACTGTGGGTAGTGGAGCTGGCCGGATTGACAGAGGTCTGCCACCTGATGATGATGATTGGAGATCTGGGGTTACTGATTGGAGTATTTAACATAGTTATTACGGTTGAAGGAAGACTTTAAGTCCATCTAGTTCAACCCATATACTATCCTAACTTGCCCTAACATGTTGATCCAGAGGAAGGCAAAAAAAATCCATGTGGCAAACAGTAAGCTTCACATTGGGGAAAAAAATTCCTTCCCGACTCCACATACGGCAATCAGACTAGCTCCCTGGATCAACGCAATATTAAGGAAACTAGTGTATATACCCTGTAATATTATACTTTTCAAGAAAGGTATCGAGTCCCTTCTTAAATTTTAGTAGGGAATCACTCATTACAACATCATATGGCATGGAGTTCCATAGTCTCACTGCTCTTACAGTAAAGAATCTGCGTCTGTGAGTATGCTTAAACCTTCTTTCCTCCAGACGTAGAGGATGCCCCCTTGTCCCCGTCACAGCTGTAAGAGTAAAAAGATCTTTAGAAAGGGCTTTGTACTATCCCCGCATATATTTCCACATTGTATTAAGATCACCCCTAAGCCTTCGATTTTCCAAACTAAACAACCCCAAGTGTAATAACCTATCTTGGAATTGCAGACCCCCTAGTTACCTAATAAACTTGGTCGCTCTTCTCTGCACCCGCTCCAGTTCAGCTATGTCTTTCTTATACACCGGAGACCAGAATTGTACACAGTATTCTAAGTGTGGTCGCACTAGTGACTTGTATAGAGGTAAAATTATGTTCTCCTCATGAGCATCTTTGCCTCTTTTAATGCATCCCATTTTTTTATTTGCCTTTGCAGCAGCTGCCTGACACTGGCCACTAAATGTGAGTTTGTCGTCCACCCATAACCCAGGTCTTTTTCAGTGACAGTTTTGCCCAGTGTTTTACAATTAAGCACATAATTATACATCTTGTTCGTTCTACCCAAGTGCATGACCTTACATTCATCCCCATTAAAGCTCATTTGCCATTTATCAGCCCAAGCTTCTAGTTTACATAAATCCTCCTGTAATATAAAATTGTTCTCCTCTGTATTGATTACCCTGCAGAGTTTAGTGTCATCTGCAAATATTGAAATTCTACTCTTTATGCCCCTACAAGGTAATTAATAAATATGTTAAAAAGAAGCGGGTCCAATACTGACCCCTGTGGTACCCCACTGCTAACCGTGACCCAGTCCGAGTGTGCTCCATTAGTAACCACCCTTTGTTTCCTATCCCTGAGCCAGCTCTTAACCCACTTACATATATTTTCTCCTATCCCCATTGTTCTCATTTTATGTATCATCCTATTGTGTGGTACTGTATCAAAAGCTTTTGAAAAGTCCATGTACACCACGTCCACTGCATTCCCTTGGTCCAGTCCGGAACTTTCCTCTTCATAAAAGCTTATCAGATTAGTCTGACAGGAACGGTCCCTTGTGAACCCATGTTGATATTGGGTCATGAGGTTATTCTTCTCCAGATACTCCAGTATAGTATCTCTTAGAAAACCCTCCAGGATTTTACCCACAGTGGAGGATAAACTTACTGGCCTATAATTTCCAAGTTCAGTTTTTGTCCCCTTTTTGAACATTGGCACCACATTTGCTATACGCCAGTCCTGTGGTACAGACCCTGTTATTATGGAATCTTTAAAGATTAAAAATAATGGTCTATCTATGGCTGTACTTAATTCCTGCAGTACTCGGGGGTGTATCCCATCCGGGCCCGGGGATTTGTCAATTTTAGTGATTTTTAGACGCAGTCGTACTTCCTGCTGGGTTAAGCAGGTGACATTTAATGGAGAATTTTTATCCCTGACCATGTTATCTGCCATGGGATTTTCTTGCGTAAATACTGTTGAAATAAAGTCATTTAGCAAATTGGCTTTTTTTCTCATCCTCATCCACCATTTCTCCCAGACTATTTTTAAGGGGGCCAACACTATCATTTTTTAGCTTCTTACTATTTATGTAGTTAAAGAATATTTTGGGATTATTTTTACTTTCTCTGGCAATGAGTCTCTCTGTCTCAATCTTTGCTGTCTTGATTTTCTTTTTACAGAATTTATTTAATCTTCTGTATTTATTTAATACCTCATCACTACCTACTTGCTTTAATTATCTAAATGCTTTATTTTGTCCCCTATTGCGCCCCTTACAGCTCTATTTAACCATAGTGGTTTCCTCCTATTTCTAACATGTTTATTTCCATACGGTATATATTGTGCACAGGTCCTATTCAGGATGCTAAAAAATGTCTCCCATTTTCTTTGTGTATTTTTATGTCTCAGGATAATGTCCCAGTTAGTTGCACCAAGATCATCTCTTATCCGTTGGAAATTTGCCTTCCTGAAGTTTAGTGTCCTTGTAACCCCTCTACTATACATCTTATTGAAGGACACCTGAAAACTTATTATTTTGTGATCACAATTACCCAAGTGACCCTCAACCCTTATATTTGATATGCGGTCTGGCCTGTTGGTTAATATTAGGTCTAGCAGTGCCCCCCCTCTTGTTGGGTCCTGAACCAGTTGTGAAAGGTAATTGTCTCTCATAGTTGTCAAAAATCTATTACCTTTGCTGGAACTGCAGGTTTCGGTTCCCCGATGTATTTCAGGGTAGTTGAAGTCCCCCCATAATAATGACTTCTCCTTGAGTCGCCGCTTTATCTATTTGCTTTACGAGGATATTCTCTGTTGCTTCCATTATTTTTGAAGACTTATAACAAACCCCAATCAGTAATTTATTATTTTTTCCCCCTACCCTTATCTCCACCCACAGGGACTCTACATTTTCATTAGATTCATATATATTATCACGCAGGATGGGTTTTAAGGATGATTTTACATATAAACACACGGCTTCCCCTTGCTTACGGTATTTGTACGGTCAATTCTGAACAGACTATAGCCCTGTAAATTAATCGCCCAGTCATGGCTCTCATCCAGCCATGTCTCAGATATCCCCACCATGTCATAATTATGTTCCAACAACATTAACTCCAATTCCTCCATTTTATTGGCGAGGCTTCTGGCATTAGTATACATGCACTTTATGTATCTCTCTGTACTTCTATTCTTTCTTAAATTATTAACTGTTCTAACCCCACCCTCCATGCCACCCCCACCCCCAAATTGCATTATTTGTGCCCAGGTCTCTATCTGCACTGTCTTCCCCTTCTATAAAAGGAATACCCTCCCCCCATGCCTAGTTTGAACACTCCTCCAACCTTCTAGCCATTTTCTCCCCTAGCACAGCTGCACCCTCCCCATTGAGGTGCAGCCCGTCCCTAGAGTAGAACCTGTAGCCAACTGAGAATTCAGCCCAGTTCTCCAGGAACCCAAACCCCTCCTTCCTACACCAATTCCTGAGCCACTTATTAACCTCCCTAATCTCCTATTGCCTCTCTGGCGTGGTACAGGAAGTATTTCCGAAAATACCACCTTGGAGGTCCTTGCTTTAAGCTTGCAGCCTAATTCCCTGAAATCATCTTTAAGTACCTTCCATCTACCTCTAACTTTGTCATTTGTGCCAATGTGCACCATGACCGCTGGATCCTAACCAGCCCCTCCAGTAATCTGTCAACCCGATCAGCGATGTTTCGGACTCGAGCGCCAGATAGGCAGCACACCGTTCGACGATCCCTGTCTTTGTGACAGATTGCCCTATCTGTTCCCCTAATAATTGAGTCCCCCACTACCAGCACCTGTCTGGCCTGCCCTACTCTCCTATTTCCCCCCTTACTGAAGCAAACACTCCTCTGGCTTTCAGAGGACACGCCTTGCTGCAGCAGTGCTACTCCTGCACTGACACTCCCCTCATCTGCCAACTTAACAAACTTATTGGGGTGTGCCAGATCAGGACAAGCCTCCCTGGCACTCTTCCCTCTACCCCGCCTTCTGACTGTCACCCAGCTAGATGATTCATTGTCCTGCAGCTCCAACCTAGCATCCCCCCCTCATCTATCCCATTGAGCATCTGCTCAGTGAGCAGAAGACTCCTTTCCATATTGTCTATGGATCTCAGTGTTGCCAGCTGCATATTTAGATCCAATATCTGGGCTTCCAAATGCCCAACGTGGTCACATCTCGCACAGCAGTATGCACCCTCGACCGACTGTTCAAGGATTTCATACATGCGGCAAGACATACACTGGATGGCATTGGCAATAGTGGAGCACATCCTAAGGGGGATTGCACCAGACAAATCTTCCTTCAATCCCTGCTGGTGATTAGTTCTTCCTGTGCATTCTGAGGTCTGATGTCTCCTGCCTGATCCTGCATTGCCACCTGATGATGATGATTGGAGATCTGGGGTTACTGATTGGAGTATTTAAGTCAGCAGGCTTCCTTCAATCCCTGCTGGTGATTAATTCTTCCTGTGCATTGTGAGGTCTGATGTCTCCTGCCTGATCCTGCGTTTTTCAGTTAAGTTGTTCATTTGCTAATCCTTTGCATCTGATCTGGTTTTGCCTCTTTCTGCTTGTTGTGAGGGTTCAGCGTGTTCCCTGCTGGGGGAAGCGCTGGACCCCACTCCATATGTTACAGCTTTTGTCAGTTTGTTCAGTCCCCTGTTATATTAGTCTCTTTTGCTTTGCTGCCAGTTCATACCAGAATGCTGATATAGTGGGGGCGAGGTCGTGAGACCACAGTGTTCTTTTGTATATCAGACGTGTTGGATTTTTTAGGGTTTTTGCGTGATTGCAGACAGTGTCTTTCCTTTCCTATCCTATCTAGTCAGTTCGGGCCCTATCATTTGCTCAGTCTATTTTCTGACTGCATTTGTGTTTCATCTTGTCTCACCGACAATATATGTTTGGGGGCTATTTATTTCTTTGGGGTTCTACTCCAGGAACGTTAAGATTTCACTTTTCTTGCTTTAGGCCTAGTTAGTAGAGTTGAGCGAAACGGGTCGGTCAAATTCAAAAATAGCTGACTTTAGCTAAAGTCAGGTTTCGCCGATCGAAACCCGACCATAGCATGAGGTCGCCGAGCCGAGCGCCAAAGTCGCGTTTCAAATAATGCTTCCAGCACCTTTTCTCAGCCAGTGATGGAGGATGCACACCGTGAGCAACGCGATGACATGTGCAGTGGCCACCACCATCTTAGAGAAGGGCATTGAAGTGATAGGCTGGCTTTGTGTGGCGTCACAATGGGTATAAAAGGCCGTGACCTCCAACTGCCATCTTACTTCTGCCGATCTTAGAATACGGAGAGGTGCTGCTGCTGCTGATGATTCTGAATAGGGAGAGCGTTAGGCAGGGAAGAAGAAAAAAAATTGCTTCTGCTGATAGCGCTTTTCACTGTACAGTTAGTGTGCAGTGAAAGGGGAGGATTTTTGTTGTGTGCAGCAGTGCTGGTGGTGATTAGGCTGCCTTTTAAGGCTACCTGCTAGCTGCATTGCTGTGTGCACACTGCTGTTCAAACTGCTTTTTTCAAAGCACTCCAACTCTTATTATTTTGTTCTGGTGAGTTACTGAGCGTTCATTTTTTCACACACTGTATAGCGGTGTACGCTCCTCACACATTATCGTGTACCACCTTGTATCACGGACAAATAGAAGCTATCTGTGTGTGACTCTGGAAAAACAAGCCGAGGAGATTTTCCATTTTTCCAGACCTACACTTTAGACAGCTGTTCGCTTTTCAAACAGTTTCATATATCTGCTCTATGATTACGGTCAAAACTAGACAGAGACAGCGTGTGTCAGTCCATATACAAATAGACGGAGATTGACAATTTTCCATACAGACACCGTATAGCGGTGTACGCTCCTCACACACTACCGTGTACCGCCTTTTATCACGGACAAATAGAAGCTATCTGTGTGTGACTCTGGAAAAACAAGCCGAGGAGATTTTCCATTTTTCCAGACCTACACCTTAGACAGCTGTCCGCTTGTCAAACAGTTTCGTATATCTGCTGTTTGATTACGGTCAAAACTAGACAGAGACAGCGTGTGTCAGTCCATATAAAAATAGACGGAGATTGACAATTTTCCATACACACACCATATAGAGCTGTCCGATTCTCAAACAGTATTGTATATCTGCCGTTTGCAATACAGTAACATCTACAGTTATTGCAAAAAGTATTGACACCCCTGCAATTCTGTCAGATAATACTCAGTTTCTTCCTGAAAATGATTGCAAACACAAATTCTTTGGTATTATTATCTTCATTTAATTTGTCTTAAATGAAAAAACACAAAAAGAATTGTCTTAAAGCCAAATTGGATATAATTCCACACCAAACATAAAAAAGAGGGTGGACAAAAGTATTGGCACTGTTCGAAAAATCATGTGATGCTTCTCTAATTTGTGTAATTAACAGCACCTGTAACTTACCTGTGGCACCTAACAGGTGTTGGCAATAAGTAAATCACACTTGCAGCCAGTTGACATGGATTAAAGTTGACTCAACCTCTGTCCTGTGTCCTTGTGTGTACCACATTGAGCATGGAGAAAAGAAAGAAGACCAAAGAACTGTCTGAGGACTTGAGAAACCAAATTGTGAGGAAGCATGAGCAAACTCAAGGCTACAAGTCTATCTCCAAAGACCTGAATGTTCCTGTGTCTACCGTGCGCAGTGTCATCAAGAAGTTTAAAGCCCATGGCACTGTGGCTAACCTCCCTAGATGTGGACGGAAATTTAAAATTGACAAGAGATTTCAATGCAAGATTGTGCCGATGTTGGATAAAGAACCTCGACTAACATCCAAACAAGTTCAAGATGCCCTGCAGTCCGAGGGTACAACAGTGTCAACCCGTACTATCCGTCCGTGTCTGAATGAAAAGGGACTGTATGGTAGGAGACCCAGGAAGACCCCACTTCTTACCCCGAGACATAAAAAAGCCAGGCTTGCCTGAAAAAGCCTAAAACGTTTTGGAAGAATGTTCTCTGGTCAGATGAGACAAAAGTAGAGCTTTTTGGGCAAAGGCATCAACATAGAGTTTACAGGAGAAAAAAAAAGGCATTCAAAGAAAAGAACACTGTCCCTACAGTCAAACATGGTGGAGGTTCCCTGATGTTTTGGGGTTGCATTGCTGCCTCTGGCACTGGACTGCTTGACCGTGTGCATGGCATTATGAAGTCTGAAGACTACCAACAAATTTTGCAGCATAATGTAGGGCCCAGTGTGAGAAAGCTGGGTCTCCCTCAGAGGTCATGGGTCTTCCAGCAGGACAATGACCCAAAACACACTTCAAAAAGCACTAGAAAATGGTTTGAGAGAAAGCACTGGAGACTTCTAAGGTGGCCAGCAATGAGTCCAGACCTGAATCCCATAGAACACCTGTGGAGAGATCTGAAAATGGCAGTTTGGAGAAGGCACCCTTCAAATATCAGGGACCTGGAGCAGTTTGCCAAAGAAGAATGGTCTAAAATTCCAGCAGAGCATTGTAAGAAACTCATTGATGGTTACCGGAAGAGGTTGGTCGCAGTTATTTTGGTTAAAGGTTGTGCAACCAAGTATTAGGCTGAGGGTGCCAAAACTTTTGTCTATCCCATTTTTGGAGTTTTGTGTGAAATGATCAATGTTTTGCTTTTTGCGTCATTCTATTTTGTGTTTTTTCATTTAAGACAAATTAAATGAAGATAATAATACCAAAGAATTTGTGTTTGCAATCATTTTCAGGAAGAAACTGAGTATTATCTGACAGAAGTGCAGGGGTGTCAATACTTTTGGCCACAACTGTATACAGAGTCAGTGTGTGTGTGTGACACTCCGTAAATACATATACGGAGATTGTTAGTTACACAAAAAACGTATACAGCTGTACACTTCTGATACAGTTCTGTATATCTGCTTGTTGGATTACGGTCAAATACATACTGTGAGAGCGTCTGTGACTAACAAAATATATACGTAGATTTAATTTTTTTAATACACCTTACACAGGTGGACGCTCCTCATACAGTACCATCTCTCTGCTGGTATTTTTGGTACATTTTCCCAAACATGAGGAAGTATGGTGGAAGAGGCCGCAGACGTGGGCAGGGGGGCGCAGCTGGTACTGATGGTGGTGGTGCATCGGCTGGTTCTGGCAAAAGCACAATAGCAGCTAAGGCAGGAGGTGTTGAGCCTGCGTCATCGTCTGGCCCGAGAAGGCCTGTAAGGTTCCCTTTTCTTGGAGTAGGAAAACCGCTTTTAAAGCCGGAGCATCAGGAACAGGATTTGGCGTACATTGCCGAAACAGCCACCAGCTCTATTGCCTCCTCTTCTGAACGTTCGAAACCTGCAAGCATGTAGTCGTCAGTGTATGGTTCTGGTCAGGAAAAACACCTTTCCTTGTGTCCTTCACTCCCACCAAAAGTTAAGGATGCGGCAGCCAACTCTTCAGATTAGTCTATGGAGCTCTTTTCACATACCATGCCTGGGTTATCCAGTCAAATCCTGAATTCCCCAGTCCAAGATGGATCTGACATGGAGTGCACTGATGCACAGCCACTGCTAGATAATTCTGCTGGTACATTGACCCACAGCACTACATTGCCCTCGCAGTCTAATACCACCTTACACGGTGACACAGAGGAAGGTAAAGAGGAAGGTGCAGATGACTTTGAAGAGGAGGTGATGGATGACCCAGTTCTTGACCCGGATTGGCATCCATTGGGGGAGGAGGGTCGGCTGGCAATAGTTCAGATAAGGAGAAGGATCCGCAGCAGGAATTGACATCGCAGCAGCGGTTATCTGGCAGGCTCGTAGCTGTCCAAAAACGTGGACCAAAAAATAAGAGTTGCAGGACAGCTTGACCAGACGGTCAACTTAGCACAGCGTGCAAGGCCAGAAAATGTATACCATAGTAGGAAGAGTGCAGTGTGGCACTTCTTTGTCCAAAATCCTACTGATGAGGCAAAGGTTACCTGTAAGAAGTGCGGAAGGACCTTTAGCCGAGGTAAACAACTCAGAAATTTGAATACCAGTTGCATGCTTAGACATTTAACCAACATGCACTTGCAAGTGTGTACGGGCTACAAAACCTCAGGTAGCACATGTGCACCTGCTCCGACTGAAGGTAGCCAGCAACGCTCCATCACTTCCCCCACTGAAAGACCACCGCCACCGTTAAGCATACCACCAGCACTAAATGTGGAGGTGTCATCGCAAGGCCAAAGCACTCAGGGAATCACAATGGTTTTGCAACACATCACTGAATCTAGGCCATCACCACAAATACCATCACCAAACCCCTCTCACTCCGTCCGGTCCACCGCTACTTCCCCATATGCAGCTCTTCAGTCCAGCTCACCCTACCAGACACTCTGAGTAGGACAGGAAAGTACTCATCCTCTCATCCGCGTACACTGTGTTTGAACACCTACATTGCCAAACTAATCTAATTAGAGATGATGCCCTACTGTTTGGTTGAAAGCGAAGCTTTCTGCAAGCTCATGGCCTACGCTGTCCCATGCTATGACCTACCCAGTCGGCACTTATTTTCTCGAAAAGCCATCCCTGCCCTCCACCGGCATGTGAAAGACCGCATTGTCCATGCACTAAAACAGTCAGTGAGTGGAAAGGTGCACCTCACAGCAGATGCATGGACCAGTAGGCATGGCCAGGGCCATTACGTGTCCATCACTGCGCACTGGGTTAATGTGGTGGATGCAGACTCCACAGGGGACAGCGGCGGTGGAACAGTGCTGCCTAGCCCACGGTATAGGAAACAGTTGGCTGTATGCTTTCGACCCTCCTACTCCATCAGCGAAAGCTCGTCCACAGAGCGCAGTCGCACGAGCACTCCATCCGCAGCTGGCAGTGTTGCACACGAGGTGTCCCACTATCGAACAGCTAGTGGTAAGCGTCAGCAGGCTGTGTTAAAGTTGATGTCTTTGGGCGACAACAGACACACCGCGGAGGTACTGGCCGACTACTTGCAGCGACAAACTGAGTCATGGCTGGGCAGTCTACATCTTGAGGTAGGCAAGGTAGTCAGTGATAACGGCTGTAATTTTGTGGCAGCCATAGCCCGTGCAAAACTCACACACATACCTTGCCTGGCTCACACTTTGAACCTGGTGTTGCAGTGCTTCCTTAATAATTATCCGGAGTTAACATCCCTGCTACATAAGGCGCGAAGACTGTGCTCGCACATCCGTCACGCAAACGTCCACTCCACTCGTATGCAGAAGATGCAGCGATTGCTCCACCTCCCCAAGCACTGCCTAATCATAGACGTTGCAACAAGGTGGAACTCCACCCTGCACATGGTTGATAGGTTGTGCGAACAGAGGCAGGCTGTAAGGCATTTGTGGGAGGATACATGGGCAGGCAGTTTGAGGGAAGACATGGAATTGTCGGGTGTGCAGTGGTCAAAGCTGAAAGACCTCTGTAAAGTCCTTCAGTGTTTTGAGGAATGCACACGGCTGGTAAGCGCAGACAACACCATCATAAGCATGAACATCCCGCTTATGTGTCTGCTCATGCAAAGTTTGACGCACATTAAGGATCAGGTGTCTGCAGCGGAGGAGGAGGGAAGCCGTGATGACAGTCAGCCATTGTCTGGTCAGGGAACTATCCTGGACGAGGTGGAGGAAGAGGAGGAGGATGAGTGGGATTATAATTTTGGGCAGGAGGATGCTTCTCAGGGGGCAAGAGAAAATGTTGGCGTTCCAAGGTCAGGTACAGTGTTTGTGCGTGACTGTAGGGATGTGGATTTGCCAGAAAGTGCCCCGCCACCCAGCAGTGGCAGTGCAGCATTGACACCTGGAACATTGGCCCACATGTGCGATTATGCCTTGCGGATCCTAAAAAGGGACCCCCACATTGCCAAAATGATGAGGGATGACGATTACTGGCTGGCCAGCATCCTCGATCCACGCTACAAAGGCAAATTACACAACATCATGCCACAGGAGAACCTAGAGATAATATTGGCTAACAAACAAGCAACTCTGGTAAACCGTTTGTTTGAGGCTTTCCCAGCATACAGCAGCGGTGCTGGTTCTCCCACAAGCCGTAGTGGGCACAATGGAAGAGGTATTCGTGGTGCACACAGCCGAAGTGGCGTTGGAGACAGGGGTTTAATGACCACGTTGTGGAATGATTTCTCAAGTACCGTTCACACGACAGCTAATACTGCATCGATTAAAAGTGACAGGAGACAGCAGTTGTCAACTATGGTTACAAACTACTTCTCCTCCCATATCGATGTTCTCCCTCACAAGTCATTCCCCTTTGACTATTGGGCCTCTAAACTGGACACCTGGCCTGAATTGGCACAATATGCCTTACAGGAGCTCACTTGCCCTGCTGCTAGTGTGTTATCTGAAAGAGTCTTCAGTGCTGCTGGATCAATCCTGACAGAAAAAAGGACCCGTCTGTCGACCCAAAATGTTGATGATCTAACCTTCATTAAAATCAACCATGCATGGGTTTCAAAGGATTTTGTCCCACCTTCCCCTGATGACACATAGGTTGCCAGAAAACTGCCTCGCTTTTGTCCTCCTCTTCCTCGGACTTGCCCCATTCCGCCTTTTGCAGCAGCTGAATGTCCAGCCAACACATCAACATATGCCATTTTTTAAACCTCCCTAAGTGGGCTGCCTACCCACCCCCTAATGGCTGGGGTCAACACCTGGCGCACCCGGGCAAGTTCCGTTGCTCTGAACAGGTGGATGGGCCCACTGATGGCTGACGGCACTGGCACAGGACCCCTCATAGTACAACACAGTGTCTCTGATGGTGGGGGGGCCCACTTGC
Organism: Dendrobates tinctorius; assembly: GCF_039654945.1. NCBI lineage: Eukaryota > Metazoa > Chordata > Amphibia > Anura > Dendrobatidae > Dendrobates > Dendrobates tinctorius. The sequence goes on along the minus strand of NW_027361829.1, from coordinate 22,275,648 downwards.
CGTCAAACACACCAGCATACTATGAGGGGTCCTATGCCAGTACCGTCGACCACGAGTGTGCCCCCCTGCTTGGTCATGGCCACAGCACTTGCAAGTTGCAATACTTACCTCTCCCTGCTCCACCGCAGTGTAGTCTGGGCAGTTAAATCCTTCACAGGGACGGCCACTAGAAATTTGGTGTATTGATCGATGATGGTTAAGATGTAGCTATGGCCTGTCCTGCTGGCCTCTAACTTCAGATGATCAATGGCTACCATTTGTAATGGACGTCAACTTACAAGCGGATGCAGTGGTGCTTTATGATCACCTTTCACAGTTGTGATGGTCACAGACGTGTGACATTCCTGCCACCATTTCTTCAATGTCTCCTCTCATGCCAATCCAATAGAATCACCTACGGCCTGTGACTTCTGTCTTTTGCACTCCAAAATGACCAGACACATCATGATAGGTAGTGAGGACCATGTCTACATCTCTCCTTGTGATCACAATTTGATGTAGACGAGTAACGGTGATGTGATCCACACTACTGCGATAAAGCAATCCTTTCTTCACAAAGAACTGTTTTCGCTGTCTCCACAGACACAGTAATTGAGGGTCTGCATCGCCTCTGCAACATCTACCAGGAGGTTTTCCCGCGATGAGTAATTTCCAAATTTCTGCTACCACTCAACTTTCCGTCAGTACTTGTATCCATGTAGTTTCCAGTAGCGGAGAGTCTGGACTGACTTACTGAGATTGAAATATATTCGAAGATTTAAAAGTACCACAACACTGTATACTGTTGTACGCTTCGACTACCTTTCCCTTTTTCTACTTTTTAAATTCTGGTGTAATACATAGTGAGCCTGTGAGTGTCTGTGTCTGACTCCGGAAGTATAGACGGAAATTTACAATTACCCCTAGACTGGATACACCTGGTATGTGCTGATACAGTACCTTTGTTCAAAATTTTGTATTACGGTATCATCCATAGTGAGTGAGCGTGTGTGGTTTACGCCTTCTATATATACGGTGAATCGGAGATACCAATTTTTACCCTATACTCGATACAGCTTGTATCTTGTTATACAGTACCTTTGTTCGACATTTAGTATTACAGTCAAATCCATACTGAGTTAGCGTTTGAGAGGGACTACGGGACTATGTATACAGAGATTTCAATTGTACCCTATAATATATATACTTGCTATCTTGGTATCCAGTACCTTTTTTACAAAATTTTTTATTATGGTCAAACCCAGACTGAGTGAGCGTCTGAGGGTGACTCCGGAAATATATACTGAGATTTCAAATTTGTCTAACAATGTATACAGCTGTATGCTTCTGATACAGTAACCTTTTTAGCTATTTAGAGTCTGGTGTAAACCATAATAAGCCGGTGAACGTCTGTCTGTTACTCCGGCAATATATTAGGAGTTTTAAGATTACCCCAACACTGTATACAGCTGTATGCTTGTGTTACATTACCCATTTACAGCTGTTATGAATGAGTCACCGTAGGAGGCAAAAACAGAAATACTAAGTCCAGAAAACCAGAGAAGTTGGCAGCTATCAGATTGCAGACCCATGAACCTATCAACAACAACTAGCAGTAGCTGTGGGGGGTTCCTATGGTGCCCTAGACCCCTCGATCACAGCTGGAGAACTAAATAGCCTAAAGACAGAAAGGGAAATCTAAACTGCCCCAGAGCAGACCGCAAAGCAATAGGCAGCCCCCAACATATAATGACGGTGAAGCAAGAAGAAAAAACACTAACACAGAAAGAAAGATAGGCTGAGCAAATGATGGGGCCCAAGCTAACTAAATAGGACAGGATAGGAAAGCTGCTGTCTGCAATCCGCAAAAACCCTATCAAAACAAGAGCCAACAGACTGATAGGGAAAAAAGCCCTGAAGACGCTAGGCTTCAAAAAGACTATATCAGTACTCAGGTATTATCTGAAGACAGAGCAAAAAGGAATTCAGCTCACCCCAGCAGGGAAGGGCAGAAATCCAGAAAAACAAGGCAAAACAAAACCAAAACACAAATGCATAAAGCAGAACAGAAAACTTAACTTTTGAGGAGCAGGAATCAGACTGGTCTCCTAGAATCCCTCAGAGAAATCACCAGCAAAGTAGAAGGGCGTTGGCTGCCTTATATCCAGTCAGCAATTCCAGTCACCCAGTCATCATCATCCAGCTCAGGTGCTTGGTAATCAGCCTCACTACCTTCCTTCACCAGAAGAGGGAGTTCATCAGACCTCAATGGTGAAGGGGAAAATGAACTCACAACAGTACCTCCCCCTTCAGGAGGGGTCACCGAACCCTCATCCACGCCACCAGGGCGATCAGGGTGAGCCCAATGAAAGGCACGCACCAATCTTTTGGCATGAATATCAGATGCAGAGACCCAGGAATTATCCTCCTGACCATAACCCTTCCACTTAACCAAATACTGGAGTCTCCGTCTAGCCAGACGGGAATCCAGTATCTTCTCTACCTCATATTCCATGTTACCTTCAACCAATACAGGGTCCGGAGGTGCCACCCCAGGGACTACTGGTTCAACAAACCTCTTCAACAAGGACTTATGAAACACATTATGGATTTTAAATGTGACAGGAAGAGCCAAACGAAAAGAGACCGGATTAATAATCTCCAAAATCTTGTAAAGTCCAATAAATCTAGGCTTAAACTTAGGAGAAACCACCTTCATAGCGATATTTTTTGATGATAACCAAACCATATCACCAACCTTAAACTGGGGACCAATGGTCCTATGTCGGTTGGAAAACCGCTGGGCCTTTTCCTGGGAGAGAGATAACTTATCCACCACTTGGTCCCAGATCTGGTGCATTCTCTCCACCACAGTGTCAACACCTGGGCAGGCAGAAGGCTCCACCTGCCCTGAAGAAAATCGAGGATGAAACCCAAAGTTACAAAAAAAAGGTGACATCAAAGTGGCAGAACTAGCTCTATTATTTAAAGCAAATTTGGCCAAGGGCAAAAATGAAACCCAATCATCCTGATCAGCGAAAATAAAACATCTCAAATACGACTCCAAGGTCTGGTTTGTTCTCTCCGTCTGCCCATTGGTCTGAGGGTGAAAAGCAGAGGAGAAGGACAACTGAATTCCCAGCTTGGAACAGAAAGTCCTCCAAAATCTAGATACAAACTGAACTCCTCTGTCAGATACAATATTCTCAGGAATCCCGTGCAAGCGAACCACCTGTTGCAAAAACAGGGGCACCAACTCAGAGGAAGATGGCAACTTAGGGAGTGGTACAAGATGAACCATCTTAGAGAACCTATCACAAATCACCCAAATAACAGTCATTCTCTGAGAGACAGGCATATCAGAGATGAAATCCATTGAAATATGGGTCCATGGCCTCCTGGGTACCGGCAAAGGCATCAACAACCCACTAGAGTGAGAACAAGGTTTAGACCGGGAGCAAGTCCCACAGGACTGCACAAAATTCCTGACATCAGGAGACAAGGCGGGCCACCAAAAAGACCGACTCACCAGATCTCTAGTACCAAAGATACCTGGATGACCAGCCAATGCAGAGCAATGAACTTCAGACATCACTCTCCTCTTCCACTGGTCAGGAACATACAACTTTGGGACAACGCTCAGGTTTGTCCTCCTGGAACTCTTCCAGAGCACATCTCAAATCGTGCGAGATGGCAGAAAGAACTACCCCTTCGCCTAAGATGGTAGCAGGCTTGGTCACCACAGGAGAATCAGCAAAGAAGCTCCTAGAGAGAGCGTCAGCCTTGATATTCTTAGTGCCAGGAAGAAAAGAGACCACAAAATCAAAATGTGTAAAAAACAAGGCCCACCTAGCCTGTCTAGGGTTCAAGCGTTTGGCCGACTCCAGGTAAATCAAATTCTTGTGGTCAGTGAGGACCACGACTTGATGTTTAGCTCCCTCCAACCAATGTCTCCACTCCTCAAATGCCCATTTCATGGCTAACAGTTCCCGATTCCCCACATCATAGTTACGTTCAGATGGAGAGAACTTTCGGGAAAAGAAAGCACAGGGATTCATTTTAGATGTTACAGGATCCTTTTGGGACAAAACAGCTCCTACACCAATCTCAGAAGCGTCCACCTCTACCTGGAACGGGAGTGAGACATCAGGTTGCCGCAAAACCGGGGCAGAAGTGAATCTTCGCTTCAGCTCCTGAAAGGAAGAAACAGCCTCTGGAGACCAATTCAACACATCAGCACCCTTCTTAGTCAGATCAGTCAATGGCTTGGCAATACTAGAAAATTTTGCTATAAATTTCCGATAAAAATTAGCAAAACCCAAAAACTTCTGGAGGGCCTTCAAAGAAGTGGGCTGAACAAAATCATAAATGGCCTGTACCTTGGCCGGGTCCATTTCAATAGTCGACGGAGACAAAATAAATCCCAAAAATGAAATCCTCTGTACACCAAAGAGGCATTTCGATCCCTTAGCAAACAGGGAATTCTCCCTCAAAATCCGGAACACAGTTCGAACATGTTCCACATGAGAATCCCAATCCTTGGAGAAGATCAAAATATCATCCAGATAGATAATCAAAAATTTATCCACAAAGTCTCGGAAAATGTCGTTCATGAAGCACTGGAAGACAGAAGGGGCATTAGTGAGCCCAAAAGGCATCAACAGGTACTCAAAATGTCCCTCCGGAGTATTAAACGCCATCTTCCATTCATCCCCATGCTTAATGCGGATAAGATTATACGCCCCCCTGAGGTCAAGCTTGGTAAACCAGAAAGCACCTTTAACTCTGGAGAATAGATCCGAAATCAGGGGTAACGGATACTGATATTTAATAGTAATTTTGTTGAGGGCACGATAATCAATACAAGGCCTTAATGAACCATCCTTTTTGGCCACGAAAAAAAACCCAGCACCTAAGGGTGAAGAGGATGGTCTAATATGACCCTTTTCCAACGCCTCCTTAATATAGGATCGCATAGCCTCGTGCTCGGGTACAGATAAATTGAAGAGCCGACCCTTGGGAAATTTACACCACGGCCTCAGTTCAATTGCACAGTCATAACTCCTATGAGGAGGCAAAGACGCAGACTCATTCCCACTAAATACATCATAAAAGTCCGCCAAATAGTCAGGAACATCATGCGACTGAGGAGAGGTGGAAAAAACCGGAGCCTCACTAAGGGCACACCGACAACCCCAACTCACCACAGACACAGATTTCCAATCCAAAACTGGATTATGAATTTGCAACCAAGGAAACCCCAAAACAATGGTATGCAAATTACGCAACACCAAAAATCTGCAATTTTCTTGATGATCTGGGGCGACCCGCATTACCACCTGGGTCCAAAACTGAGGTTTATTTTTCGCCAAAGGAGTAGCATCAATCCCCCTCAAAGGGATAGGCGTCGGCAGAGGTGTCATAGGAAATCCACAACGTTTAGCAAAATCCAAGTCCATTAAGTTCAGGGCTGCTCCCGAATCCACAAAAGCCTTGGCGGAAAATGTGGACAGGGAGCAGATCAGAGTAATTGCCAGAAGAAACTTAGGTTGAACACCACCAACAGAAAACGTGTGTGCAAAACGTTTCTCTCGTTTAGGACAGACAGAAATAATATGCGAGGCATCTCCACAAAAAAAACACAGATTATTACACCTTCTGAACTCCTGACGTTGCTCCCTGGACAAAACTCTATCACATTGCATAGGTTCAGACACTTGTTCAACAGGTGGGAACACCTCTCGTGCAGTCCTGCGTTCACGTAAACGCCGATCAACCTGAATGGCTAATGACATAGAATCGTCAAGACCAGAGGGAACAGGAAATCCCACCATAGTATCTTTTATGGCTTCTGACAAACCCTTCCGAAAGAGAGCTGCCAAGGCATTATCATTCCAGGTAGTAAGGACCGCCCACTTTCGGAATTTTTGACAGTACAATTCTGCAAAATCTCGACCCTGGCTCAATGCCAACAGGGTCTTTTCAGCCTGATCAATAGCATTAGGTTCATCATACAACAACCCCAAGGCTTGAAAAAATGCGTTCACATTAGTCAGAATAGGATCATCTGGTTTCAAAGAAAGCGCCCAATCCTGGGGATCGCCACGCAGCAAAGAGATGACAATTTTAACCTGCTGCACGGAGCTCCCTGACGAGTTAGGCTTCAAGGCAAAAAATAATTTACAATTATTTTTGAAATTCAAAAATTTAGACCGATCCCCAAAAAACACATCAGGAGTAGGAATCTTTGGTTCAGCAGCATGTGAATGAGCAAGGTAGGCGGAAATTCCCCGCACTTCCACAGCGAGCTACTCCACACTATCAGACAATTGCTTTATTTCCATTGAGAGAAAAAAAAAATTCCCCCTACGGCCTCAGAGATATAGAGGAAAAAATATACACACTTTTTTTTTTTTTTACAATTCTTTCCTGCTATTGAGTACCCTAGGATCTTCGGTATGGCTGGTGATTCTGTTATGAATGAGTCACCGTAGGAGGCAAAAACAGAAATACTAGCTAAGTCCAGAAAACCAGAGAAGTTGGCAGCTATCGGATTGCAGACCCCTGAACCTATCAACAACAACTAGCAGTAGCCGTGGGGTTTCCTACGGTGCCCTAGACCCCTCGATCACAGCCGGAGAACTAAATAGCCTAAAGACAGAAAGGGAAATCTAAACTGCCCCAGAGCAGACCCCAAAGCAATAGGCAGCCCCCAACATATAATGACGGTGAAGCAAGAAGAAAAAACACTAACACAGAAAGAAAGATAGGCTGAGAAAATGATGGGGCCCAAGCTAACTAAATAGGACAGGATAGAAAAGCTGCTGTCTGCAATCCGCAAAAACCTTATCAAAACAAGAGCCCACAGACTGATAGGGAAAAAAGCCCTGAAGACGCTAGGCTTCAAAAAGACTATATCAGTACTCAGGTATTATCTGAAGACAGAGCAATAAGGAATTCAGCTCACCCCAGCAGGGAAGGGCAGAAATCCAGAAAAACAAGGCAAAACAAAACCAAAACACAAATGCAAAAAGCAGAACAGAAAACTTAGCTTTTGAGGAGCAGGAATCAGACTGGTCTCCTAGAATCCCTCAGAGAAATCACCAGCAAAGTAGTAGGGCGTCGGCTGTCTTATATCCAGTCAGCAATTCCAGTCACCCAGTCATCATCATCCAGCTCAGGTGCTTGGTAATCAGCCTCACTACCTTCCTTCACCAGAAGAGGGAGTTCATCAGACCTCAATGGTGAAGGGGAAAATGAACTCACAACATACATTTTTTCATATTCTTGTGTAATCCATACTGGGCCTGAGAGCGTTTGTGTCTGCCTCCTGAAATATATATGGAGATTCATAATGTTTAACACTATACTATATATACCTTGTATCTGGTGATACTGTACCCTTTTTCAACTTTTTATTTTATTGGGTAATCCATACTGAGCCTGTGAGCATCTGTGTATGACTCATGAAATATATACAGAGATTTACTGTTATCCCTAGACTGTATAGAGCTGTACGCTTCTGATACAGTACCATATGTCTGCTGGTATTTTGGGTCCATTTTCCAAAACATGAGGAAGTATGGTGGAAGAGGACACGGACGTGGGCATGAGGGGGCCACCTGGTACTTATGGTGGTGGTGCATCTGCTGGTAGTGCCAAAAACACAATAGCAGCTAAGGCAGGAGGTGTTGAGCCTGCGTCATGGTGTAGCTCTGGAAGGCCTGTAAGGCTCCGTTTTCTGGGAGTAGGTAAACTGCTTTTAAAGCCGGAGCATCAGGAACTGTTTTTGGCTTGCATTGCTGAAACAGCCTCCAGCTCTATCGCCTCCTCTTCTGAAGTTTTAAAAAATGCAAACACTGAGTCGTAAGTGCAGGCTTCTGGTCAGGAGCAACCCCTTTCCTTGTGTCCTTCACCCACACCAAAAGTGAAGGATGTGGCAGCACACACTTCAGATTACTCCATGGCGCTCTTTTCACATACTATGCCTGGGTTAATTAAAAATGGGACCCATCATATACTAGAGCATTCCAAATGGGGGACATCAGACACTGGAGCAGCATTTACGGGGCCCATTATACACTGGAGCATTAGAAATGGGGCCCATTATATATGGAGTATTATTAGGGCCCATCATACACTGGAGCATTCCAGATTGGGGACATCAGACACTGGAGCATCATTTTCGGGGCCCATTACACACTGGAGCATTAGAAATGGAGCCCATTATATATGGAGCATTATTAGGGCCCATCATACACTGGAGCATCATCCATAAGGCCCATTATATACTGGAGCATTCCAAATGGGGCAGATCAGACACTCGAGCAGCATCTATGGGGCACATTATACACTGGAGCATTAGAAATGGGGCTCATTATATATGGAGCATTATTTGGGCCCATAGCACACTGGAACATCATCCATGGAGACCATCAGATACTGTAGCATTATGTGGAGCTCATCATATACTGTATGGAACATTATATGTGACCAATCATTCTGTATGGAGAAATATATGGGGCTCATTATTCTGTATGGCACACAATGTGGTGGCCATAATACTGTATGGAGTAATATACTGTCTTTTTTTGAGCTATTGTACAATTTAAAATAGATCAGTCATGTCATGTAAGCTGTGAAGTATTCGTCATTGTACTATACCTATATTTCTGTGTTGTATCGGAGCATCATGAGTTGTGGTATGTGTTAAAGGGATGCACTGACACTCTTTGGCCCAGGGCACACGAAAACCTGGAGCCAGCCCCACCCCCCACAACTTTAGCCAAATAAGTCCCAGTTTTCAATCCGTAACTATTATTACGAAGTAAATTAAGATTGACAAGCTTCAGTAATAAGAATTGATGTTTTTGGCATTGAAATGGGCACTGTAGGTATGTTTACGGTCTCCACTCCCTGCCGACTTTGCTTCCCCATTGATTTGCATTGGGTTTCGTGTTTCAGTCGGCCTCCCTATAGTCAGCCGATTTCGTTCGACCCGACTTTTGCGAAAGTCGGGTTTCATGAAACCTGACTCGACCCTAAAAAAGGCAAAATCGCTCATCTCTACTAGTTAGTTCGCCAGCTGTGTCGAGGCGTCTAGGGCATCATAGGTACGCTCCATGGCTACTGTTAGTTGTGTTGTTAGGATTAGGGGTCTGCAATCCGCTAAGTTACCAACCTTTCTGGTTTACTGGTGGCCTAGCCTATTCCTGCCATCCTCCTCGGTGCCCTGTTCATAACAGAATCACCATCCATACTGTAAACTCTAGGGTACTCTAAAGAAGGAAAGAATTGTAAAAAAAAAAAAAAAAAAAGTGTCAGAATTTTTTTATTATATATTTTTTCCTCTTTTTCTCTGGGGCCGTAGGAGGATTTTTTCTCTAAAGGAGACTAAGCAATTGTCTGATCGTGTTTAGCTGCTCGCTGCTGAAGTGCGGGGGATTTCTGCCTATCTCGCTCAATCATCTGCTGTAGAACCAAAGATCCCTACTCCTGATGTGTTTTCTGGGGATCGGTCTAAATTTTTTGAATTTTAAGAATAATTGTGAACTATTTTTTGCTTTGAAACCTAACTCATCAGGGAGCTCTGTGCAGCAGGTTAAAATTGTCACCTACCTGCTGCGTGGCGATCCCCAGGATTGGGCTTTTTCTTTGACACCTGGAGATCCTATTCTGGCTAATGTGGATGCTTTGTTTCAAGCCCTGGGGTTGTTGTATGATGAACCTAATGCTACTATTGATCAAGCTGAGAAAACCTTATTGGCATTGAACCAGGGTCAGGATTCTGCAGAGTTATATTGTCAAAAATTCCAAAAGTGGGCGGACCTTACTAAATGAAATGATGATGCCCTAGCAGCTCTCTTTCGGAAGGGTAAAAGATGTTATGGTGGTATTTCCTGTCCCCTCTGGTCTTGATGACTCTATGTCATTGGCATTCAAAGTGATCGACGTTTACGTGAATGTAAAGCTACATGAGAGGCTCGCCGCCTTTCAAACGAACTTCTGAACCCATGCAATGTGATAAGGTTTTGTCTAGGGAGCAACGTCAAGAGTTTAGAAGGCGTAATAAGTTGTGTTTTTTTTGTGGGGACGCCTCCCATACTATTTCTGTCTGATCTAAACGAGAAAAGAGTTTTTCTCACGCATTTGCGGTGGGTAGTAGGGTGATGATTATTTTAAAAATTTTGCAAAACGAAAATGAAACCCCTTACATTGGAGGAACAATTGCATTCAAATGACATTAGTATCATCAAATTTGTAAAATATTCAAAAAAGTTCCCCCTCTTTTTCATTTCAAAATTTAAAAAAAAAAAGATTTTTCGTGTTTTAATTTTAATCTATAAAGAAAATATCTTTCTAAGTTGTAACAAAAAGTGGTATTTTATTCACATCTAGAACATTCTGGAATTTTTAAAATATTTTGTAATTTAGTATTATCTTTTCATTTTCAGTGCAAAGCTTCAAGTTTTACGATCAAGAAGTGCAGGACAGGTCATTCAGAAAATGTCTTCTAGAAATTCCAGCAACAGCGTAAAGGCAAACAGGTCTATCTGGACGAGGAATCTGCCCTCCTATTCTCAACATAGAAGGGATCCAAGTATTCCATATGTTGAAAAGCTCTCCAATCTCACACGGATGCCAACGAACTGCCAAATTCTTGGAAACTTCAGTTTTCTGTTCAGTAGCGAGAAACGGCGACTGGATCGAATAAAAAATATGATAATGGATATAGAATTGCTCTGGAGGGAAACTCTAGACTTCCCACTTTTATCCAGTGCACTCATCAGAAAGAAACTCAATCGTCTGATTGATCTAAATGACAAAAACAAAAAGAAACCTTCTGATAAATTCACTGCAACACTTTCTCAGTTATTTGATGTCACCAACGTTAATTGAGAATGGAAAAACTCGGAGGATAAAGAGCTCTACCTGAGGCAAGTTGAGAGTGGAGGCATGGTTGGTTTTTCGACGCTCAAAATAGCTCCTTTGGAATCAATTCATCCAAGAAAACGAATCCGACTATCAATATATCAAGCTCAAGCCAGCACTTTGCAATCGCAACCCACACATGATACTGTCTCTGAATCTTTACCCGAGACTCCAAAGCCAACCTCTTCTTCCGCGTCATCTTCTCCTGAACGCACACCGAAATACAAAAGAGCAAGCACTACAACAGTGAGTTTACTGGTACTGAAAAACAACATTTCTACACATAAAGCAAACAAAGTGCTTGCAACCATTGCTGAACAAGGTCATGATGTACCGGTTCCAAGTCAGTCGGATGTCTGGAGACGAACAATCTCAGAAGGACAGAAAATGAAAACCAAAATTTTTGAAAAACTTCAAAGCAAAGATCCCTATTGTCTCCACTTCGATGGTAAAAGAATCCAAGGGGAAGAGTATCAGGTAGTTCTGCTGAAAAATACCACAACCGAAATCAAACTCGGTATTCTGAAATGTGAGAATGGTTCTGCCACAGCTATTCACAAGGAACTACATCAGCTAATTGATGAATACGACGCTTGGGAAAATATTTGCATGATAATCTGCGACACGGCAGCCGTAAATACTGGCCGTTTGAACGGGATTGTAACGCTGATACAGGATGATGTCTTGAGAAAGGGCTTTCAGAAGCCACAATACATTGGCTGTCAACACCATGTACTCGACCTCCTACTGAAGCACGTCATGAATTTCCTTATTCCAGAGTCAACGAAGAAACCAGAACTCAATTATTTCTTCATTGACAAATTAACAGAAAACTATGCCTCACTTCAGATTGATTACCACCAAGTTGCAACAGTTGATGTCAACACAGGCGAGAATCCTGGATGGCGAGATGATTTCAAGTTCTTATATGAACTATGTCAGGCATATCGTCATTACAAAACAACATCACGTTGGCCTCGAATCAGTAGGAAGAAACTCCCAAACCTGCACATGGCAAGATGGAACTCGCAAGCCGTATATGCTGTTATAGCATTTTTTCTGATACCAGAGTGGCGCCGCGTCCTCGGTATAGCATGCGACTTCATCTGCTATGAATGGGCAAATGCCTGGTTCCAGTCGCAACACTACAAAGAAGCATCCTTCAATGAACTGTTAACCTCACTCACCAAGACAAAGTGCAAGAAGGCAATTAAGTGTTTGAAGGCGCACTGGTTGGTCGAGGAGTCATTAATTGACATTCCCAGATCTAACCAAAATGCTGAACGTGCTGTAAAACTGATGGAGGAACTACATGCGAAATCGAAAAAAATTGAATTTTTGAATCTAAAATTCATAGGAAAAAATAATTTTTAAACACTTCTTTTGTACATATTGTACTTATAATTAACTGTTTTACACCGTATTTGTTAAAAAACGAATAACAAAAGTTGCTTAGTTATTACTATTATCATTTCAATAATGCAAAATTGCATGTCCTTTTTTAGGGGGAAAAAACAATTTTTGCCTTATTTCATTTGAATGAAAGGGGGAACTTTTTTTAAAAAACAAAAAAAAGCAATACTTATTCTTAAATAACCCATAAAAGTTCCTCCATTGCACATGGTTTCCTAAAAAAAATTTTTTTGTCATTACACTAGTGGGTAGTGTACAGCCTAAGTTCCTTTTGGCGGTTACCTTGATCTGCTCCTTGTCTACATTTTCCACTAAGGCTTTTATTGATTCAGAAGCAGCTTTGAATCTGATGGATTTTGACTTTGCCAAAAATTTGTGGTTTTTACATGGTATCCCTGTGGACTCCTGTCCCTTTGAGGGGTATTGATGCTACTCCTTTGGCGGAGAATAAACCCCAGTTTTGGACACAGGTGATAATGCGGGTCGCCCCAGACCACCAAGGGAATTGTAAATTTTTGGTGTTGCACAATTTGCATGAAATTATTGTACTGGGTTTTCCTCTGTGGTGAGTTGGGGTTGTCAATGTGTTCTTAGTGACACTCCTGTTTTCTCCACCTCTCCCCAGTCTCGTGATATTCCTGACTATTTGGCTGATTTTTCTTATGTATTTAGTGAGAGTAAGTCCGCGTCTTTGCCTTCTCATAGGAGTTATGACTGTGCAATTGAGTTAATGCACGGGTTGTAAATTTCCCAAGGGTCGGCTTTTCAGCTTATTGGTACCTGAACATGATGCTATGCGATCTTACATCACGGAGTCATTGGAGAAGGGTCATATCAGACCATCCTCTTCACCTTTAGGTGCTGTTTTTTTTGTGGCCAAGAAAGACGGCTCATTAAGGCCATGAATTGACTATCGTTCCCTTAACAAAATCACTGTTAAATATCAGTACCCGTTAACCCTGATTTCTGATTTCTTTTCCAGAGTTAAAAGTGCTTGTTGGTTTACCAAACTTGACCTCAGGGGGGCGTATAATCTTATTCGCATCAAGCACGGGGATGAAAGGAAGGCAGCATTTTATACCCCGGAGGCAGATTTTGAGTTACCTGGTGATGCCTTTTGGGCTCACTAATGCCCCTTCCGTCTTCCAATCTTTTATGAACGATATTTTCCGGGACTTTGTGGATAAGTTTTTGATAATTTATCTGGATGATATTTTGATCTTTTCCAGTGATTGGGATTCTCATGTGGAACATGTCCGGACAGTGTTCTGGATTTTGAGGGAGAATACTCTGTATGTTAAGGGATCGAAATGTCTTTTTGGTGTACAGAGGATTTCGTTTTTGGGATTCATTTTGTCCCTGTCTGCTACTGAAATGGACCCGGCCAAGGTACAGGCCATTTATGATTGGGTTCAGCCCACTTCTCTGATGGCTCTCCAGAAGTCTTTGGGTTTTGCTAATTTCTACCGTAAATTTATAAGTAATTTTTCCGGCATTGTTAAACCACTGACGGATTTGACCAAAAAGGGCGCTGATGTGGTGAATTGGTCTCCAGAGGCAGTCTCAGCATTTCAGGAGCTTAAGCGGAGATTCACTTCTGCTCCGGTTCCAAGGCAACCTGATGTTTCTCCTTCGTCTCATTGGGGGACACGGGTACTGTGGGTGTATGCTACCGCCATCTGGAGGCTGACACTAGGCAAACAACACAAGGTTAGCTCCTCCCTCGCCGTATACACCCTCACCCTGATTGCGGGCGGACACCAGTTTTTTGCTTAGTGTCTATGGAGGCACACATCTGGTCTTTTTTCTCCAGACTTTTTTCCCATGAAGATTAGACAGGGGCAACGGATCCTATTGAAAGGGTCCGATTTCCCCAAACCATCAACGGGCGAGCACATGTCGAGTATCGTCTCCACGTATCCTTTCCCGCACCGTGGGACAAATCTGGGTTTCCCCAGAATTTTTTATTTTAGTTTGTTTTTTTCTTTTTTTTATTTTTTCTATGAAGATGAGACAGGGGCAACGGATACTATTGAAAGGGTCAGATTTCCCTAAACCATCAACCGGCGAGCACGTGTGAGTGTCCCTCCACGTATCCTCTCCCGCGACGTGGGACATGATGCTGGACCTAGCCCTGACCACCCCTAGGTATGGAAACCATGGGCTGTACAGTGGCACAAGATGGTCCGAGCGGCCCCCACTGCTCCACCAACACTAGACGGAGGTGCTGCTAGGCGGCGGACGGTCTCTCTCCTCGGCCCTGGAAGCTGGATGGAGTTAGGGTGCCTGCACCGTCCTGGATCCCGCCACCACCCCTGCCTCCCCGGTGGTTTTCATACCTGTTGGCGTCCCGGATGAAGGTACAGGGCGTGGGTGGGCTCGGTGCACTGCAGCGCAGAGGGCTCCTGGGCAGCAGGGGAGAAGAGAGCAGACTCACTGAGCGCGCAGCTCTCAAATTCCCCCGTTCCCTTTTTCCGGGTAGGTGACGCTGGGTAGGGATTAGCAGGCAGGCGGAGGTATCAATGGGCCACGCGCTGCCGCAGCGTCGCCATTGCAGTGCTGCCAGCCGCCGCCCCCGCGGGCGACTGCTAAGAATTTAGCGCGCGGCTTCGGCCGGAGCTAGGCTGGGGTGGAAGTCCCGCCCCTGTCCACGCAGCGTCACTTCCGGCAGCCCGCCCCCGGGAGTCTGGGCAGGCGCCAGATAAATTGAGCCCCCGGCTTCAAATCGGGGTAGGCCGCGACCGGTAAAGTGGTCGGACTGCCCCACAGAGGAGCACAGGAGCGGTAGGACGTGAGGTGGACACAGGAGTGGGTAGGTGCAGCCACATCTGCGGGAGCACGCTAGAGACCAAGGGGTGCCCCCCCTCTATAAAAAAAAACAAAACAGTGAGACAAAACGCCTGGCAGATGCAGTATGGCTGGGAGAGGGAAGACGCACACTTTCCTCTACGCTGCATGCATCTCCTGTAGGGCTGCGTTCCTGCGAGCACAGAGCAGCAAGTTGTGCGAGGCCTGCGACTCCGAACGTGCCCAGGAGCCCTCCGGCAGTGGAGTCCGGGGAGCAAAATCCGCCGGAATGGGCTCTATCATTATCCCAATCTATGGCATCGCTTACAAGGGCGATCGAGTCTCTTCACGCCCTGAATGGGGGTAGGGATAGTGGCTCGCTTGTCGAGGAGGGGTCCTCCACCTCACAAGAACCTTCGGCCTGCAGGGGCCGCTCTCATGCCAGGCAAGTGCGGAGGAAACGGACCCACATGAGGTCTCCCGGGCTATCCAGAGCCTAGGCATCTGGGAGTTCAGCATCTCGCTCTCCCTCACCAATGGTCGGGAGTGGGCAGAGTTCGAATTTTGACTCAGACGGTCCGCTGGACCTAGATACCCCGGGGTGTCGAGAGACAGTGGACAGCCTCATTGAAGCTGGCATTCAGACCCTGGGGGTGGAGGTTGAGGTTACTTTGGCTTCGAGCCATAAAGTGGCCTTTAAGCAGGCGAGACGTCCCCACAGAGTGTTTGGTACTCACCCAGAATTTGAGGACATAGTGCAGCGTCACAGAGAACGCCCAGATAGGCGCTTTTCGGGCCAAAAGACTATAGAGGCAAGATATCCATTTGCCCCGGATCTCCGTAAAAAATGGACGGAATCACCAGTAGTGGATCCACCAGTGTCGCGCCTGACCTCGAAGTCTCTACATTATTGTCGGTACCGAGTGGCTCGTCCATTAAGGACCCCACTGATGGGCTCATAGAGAGCTTGGCTCGATCAGTTTTTGAGGCGTCAGGGTCAGTGCTTGCTCCCTTGTTCGCGGCGAGGAGGGTGGCCAAGGCCATGATGTCATGGTCGGAATCGTTGAGTAAGGCCGTGCAGGATAGAGACCTGCCTGCGGAGGTGTCAGAGATCACAAATCAGATTGCTATGGCTGGAGACTACTTGATCAATGCTTCCTTGGATGCGGCCAATTGTGCGGCATCCGCAGCCGCTAACGCGGTGGCCATTAGGAGAGCCCTTTGGTTAAGATCTTGGCGAGCTGATTCTATCTCCAAGAAGTCTCTGACTTCCTTGCCCTATCAGGGACGCCGCCTGTTCGGGGAGAAGTTGGATCAGCTCATCTCCGACGCAACAGGGGGAAAAAGCAGCTTCCTCCCGCAGCAGAAAATTAAACAGCCTTTTCGCCAAGTCCCGGCGCGGTTCAGCCACCGGTTCAGCCGGCCCAAGTCGCTCCAACCAGGACAGGGAGCGACAGGTCCCATATAGACCCAATCCACTGAGGAGGATGCCTGCGCGCCAGTCCAGGTCGAGAGGGACCAGGCCTCAGAAATCCTCAGCCAAATGACTCGGGGCACGTTGTAGGTGACATCAGCAGGATAGGCGGCCGCCTGCTCTTCTTTCGCCATGTCTGGGTCAACGTAGCACACGACTCATGGGTGGCGGAACTGGTGTCTTCGGGGTACAAGATAGAGTTTATCAGGTACCCCCCAAGACGTTTTTTTCTGTCCCGACTTCCCAAAGGGAAGTCCCGGGCGGAGGCATTGCTGGGGGCCATCGATTCACTCCAGTACAACGGGGTCATAGTTCCCGTACCAGAGCATGAGAGGGCTCAGGGTTTTTATTCCAACCTGTTCGCAGTCCCCAAAAAGGACGGGACTGTCAGGCCGGTTTTAGACCTGAAGCTCCTGAACAGATTCATCAGGGTCAAACATTTCAGGATGGAGTCTCTCCATTCAGTTATATCGGCCATGGTACAGGGAGAGTATTTAGCCTCGGTCGACATCCAGGATGCCTACCTACACGTCCGTATTTTCCCGCCGCATCAAAGGTTCCTTCGATTCGTCATCAATGGCCAACACTTCCAGTTTCCAGCGCTGCCCTTCGGGCTAGCCACCGCCCCCAGAGTGTTCACGAAGGTAATAGCAGTCGCGATGGCCATCTTACACTCACGGGGCATAGTCGTCTTGCCTTACTTAGATGACCTCTTGGTGAAGGGCCCCTCATTTCGAGCATGCGAGGAAAATGTCGGCATTACGCTGGATACACTCTCCCGCTTAGGGTGGTTGATCAACAGGAAGAAGTCGTCCCTTGTCCCAGCCCAGAGGATTTTCTTTCTAGGGATGATCTTTGACACCTCCCGAGGGTTGATAATGCTCCCTCAGGACAAAGCTCTAGCGCTCCAGCAAGGGGTCGAGAAGCTCCAGCAGCCAGTCCCTCACACCATTTGTTTTGGGATGAGGATACTAGGGAAGATGGTGGCAGCAATGGAAGCAATTCCGTTTGCCCAGTTTCATCTTCGCCCTCTACAGCACGCCCTCTTGGCAGCGTGGGACAGGAACCCATTTTCGCTCGATCAGCAGAGCCGGCTGTCCGTTCAGGTCAGACAGTCACTGGAGTGGTGAACGATCAGATACTCCCTTCATCAGGGGAAACCTTTTCCCCCAGGGCACTGACTAGTGGTCACGACCAATGCCAGCCTCCTGGGCTGGGGAGCAGTTTTTCGTCACCACACGGCTCAGGGCCCATGGTCGCAACAGGAGGCACGCCTCCCGATCAACTTGTTGGAAATATGAGCGGTCCGGCGGGCGCTGCTTCATTTTCAGCACTTCCTAGCAGGACGGCCCATTCGGATTCAGTCAGACAATGCCACAGCAGTGGCTTATGTAAATCATCAAGGGGGCACATGCAGCAGGGCAACCATGCGCGAGATAGGATACGTGCTTCAGTGAGCCGAGAAGAACCAGTCGATATTATCGGCAGTCCACATCCCAGGCGTAGAAAATTGGGCAGCAGACTTCCAGCTGACAGAAGGTCGTGGATGGGGAATGGGCCCTGCACCCCGAGGTCTTCCAGCAGATTTGCCAATGATGGGGAACTCCGGACATGGATCTGATGGCGTCCAGAGGGAACGTCAAAGTGCCCGTGTACGTCGCTCGGTCACGGGATCCACTAGCGTTCGAGGTGGATGCGTTGGTTCTACCATGGAACCAGTTTCGCCTTCCATACTTGTTTCCCCCGTTGCCATTGCTCCCGAGGGTCGTCAGGAAGAACAAAATGGAAGGGGTTCCAGCGGTTCTGCTGGCACCAGATTGGCCCCGGCGGGCGTGGTACGCAGATCTTGTACAGCTGCTCACCGACGTCCCATGGCGACTACCAGAGCATCCAGATCTACTGTCCAAGGGACCGATCTTCCACCTGAACTTAGGGGCCCTGTGTTTGATGGCATGGCCATTGAATTTTGGATTCTAACCCAGGCGGGGTTCTAGCGCGAAGTGGTCACTACAATGGTTAGCGCCAGGAAATCTACCTCGGCAAGAGTCTACCATCACACCTGGAAGGTTTTCTTCGCTTGGTGCCGAGAGCGGGGATTTTTGCCCCTGACATTCTCTGTTCAGAACATCTTGGCTTTTCTCCAATCAGGCCTAGACACGGGATTGGCCTTGAGCTCCCTTAGGAGACAGATTTCGGCGTTGTCTGTCCTTTTTCAGCGGAAGATTGCTACTAATATGCAGGTGAAGACTTTCATCCAGGGAGTCTCTCATTTAGTACCTCCCTATACGGTGCCAGTGTGCACCTGTGACCTTAACCTGGTCCTGAGTGTCCTGCAAGAAGCTCCTTTTGAGCCGCTGCAGGATATTTCTTTATCGTTTCTCTCTTGGAAGGTGGTGTTTTTGGTAGCCATTACCTCCGTGAGGCGAGTGTCGGAGTTGGCGGCTCTGTCTTGTCGAGCACCTTTTCTCGCTTTCCACAAGGATAAGGTGGTGCTTAGACCAGCTCCCCCCTTTCTTCCGAAGGTGGTGTCCTCTTTCCACATCAATGAGGATATTGTCTTGCCCTCGTTCTGTCCTGCACCAGTGCATCGCGTGGAGAAAGCTCTTCACACGTTAGACCTGGTGAGAGCACTCGGGAGGTACGTGTCGCGGACGGCATCCTTTCGACGGACGGATGCGCTGTTCATGCTCCCTGAGGGGCGCAGGAAGGGACTTGCTGCCTCAAAAGCGACCTTAGCCAGATGGATCCGTTTAACTATTCAGGAGGCCTATCGCAACAGAGGTGCGCCAGTTCCGTCAGGGATCTAAGCGCACTCTACATGGGCAATGGGCGCCTCTTGGGCGCTTCGGCATCAGGCCTCGGTGGAACAGGTATGCAAAGCAGCGACCTGGTCCAGCCTGCATACATTTGCCAAGCATTACAATATCCATACTCAGGCTTCAGCGGATGCGAGCCTGGGTAGAAGGATTCTCCAAGCAGCAGTAGCGCACCTTTAAACAAGAGGTGCATGTAGCTTGGATCGGTGAGTCAATCTCCCACTCAGGGACTGCTTTAGGAAGTCCCACAGTACCTGTGTCCCCCAATGAGATGAAGGAGAAACATGGATTTTTGTGAGTACTCACCGTAAAATCCTTTTCTCCGAGACGCTCATTGGGGGACACAGCACCCACCCTATTAACCAAGTTGGCTCTAGTTTATTTAATTAATGTGTATTTCTTTTGTGAATGTCAGGGTGGTTTTTTTCTTTGCCAGACATATTGTTTTCTGCATTAAGGTTGATTGTTATTGTTCTCCTACTGCTTTTGCACTAAACTGGTGTCCGCCCGCAATCAGGGCGAGGGTGTATATGGCGGGGGAGGAGCTAACCTTGTGTTGTTTGCCTAGTGTCAGCCTCCAGATGGCGGTAGCATACACCCACAGTACCTGTGTCCCCCAATGAGCGTCTCGGAGAAACGGATTTTACGGTGAGTACTCACAAAAATCCATGTTTCACTCCCATTTCAGGTGGAGATAGATGCTTCTGAGATTGGTGCAGGAGCCGTTTTGTCCCAAAGAGATCCGGTAACCTCTAAGTTGAATCCCTGTGCCTTCTTTTCTCGAAAATTTTCCCCATCTGATCGTAACTATGACATGGGGAATCGGGAATTGTTGGCCATGAAGTGGGCATTTGAAGAGTGGAGACATTGGTTGGAGGGAGCTAGACACCAAGTTGTGGTCCTCACCGACCACAAGAATTTGATTTATCTTGAATCAGCCAAACACTTGAATCCTAGACAGGCTAGGTGGGCCTTGTTTTTCACGCATTTTAATTTTGTCGTCTCGTTTCTTCCGGGCACTAAGAATGTTAAGACGGACGCCCTTTCGAGGAGTTTGTTTGTGGATTCTCTTGATGTGTCCAAGCCTACTACCATTCTAAATGAGGGTGTAGTTCTTTCCGCCATCTCACCCGATTTGAGACGTATCTTGAGAAAAAAAGACATAGTGAATGTTTACAGAACTTTGAATAAAGATGTTGAGGATGTGAATATAGAATTGAAAGTACAGGTGACGAACCAGGTATCCATGGTTGTCGTCTTACGTCTAGAAGAGACAGTAGAAAGAGGAAAATGTGAAAGATAGCGGAAAGAAAATGTGTTGCTAGCAAATGTGAATTGATATTGAGGTTGCTTATATAGCACTTTAAATTAGGTAGCATAATTTAAAATTTAGATAGCAAGTTAAAACTGTTTGCAACTTTCAAGAAACTGTGCCTCCTATATTAGGAAGTTTAGTATGAGATATGTTTATTAAGCATTACAAAATTTTGTATGTTCCTGTATTGTCAACTTTGTTTACCTTGCAGCCCGCAGACGTGCTGTGTTTAACGGGGGGAATGTGGCCCCCCTGAGGGTTCAGTTGCCACAGAGGTACTGCACCTCCTCCTGAGGTGTGGTGCCCCACCATCCAGGTGAGTTGGGAACTAATAACCACGCTCCAACACTCGCATCCCACACAACACGGTAGTTCAGCAAAGCCACATTGCGGCTCCCTGCTTCGAGTGTAGCAGAGCACCTTTGGTGGCTCCCTGCTTGGAACACTAAATGTGCTGGGAGGTGGGTGGAGTAGAGAATACCTAAAAGAGGGGGAAGGTTTAGAATTTGAGTTAGTCAGTCGGAGAGAGTCACTCAGAGAGGAGTGAGGAAAGGAGGTCCCTGGAAGAGGGATGGAGGAAGGAGGTGCAGCAGCAGATCTCAGTGACCTGGGTCTGCTGGCACGGGAAAGGAAAGAAGGAGAATGACATTGAACTGAAACCTGATCTTCCATAAGAAGAAAAGAATAGTACGGAATGTAGGAGTAAAAGGGAACAGAGGACGTGGGTTAGAGGAAGAACCCTGCCCAGAAGTTCTAAGCGCAAGGCCGGGGCCCGGTCCCCGAGATTGTATGGACACTAATGGTTCTGCAGCAGACACCGGTGGAGTAGTGGGCTGTAAATGCACTACTCCCATCTAAGACTTGGGGGCATAACAGCAACATTGATAGTGAGCTGGGATTCAAGAGTAAGGAGTCCCCGAAGCAGGCTACAGCTGTCTGCCGTACAAGTAGAGTTCTTGGGAACATCTGTCAGGAGGAACTCCAGTGTAACTCAGTACTAGTAGATCTTCACACAAAAAGGCGCTATAAGAGGAGAGACGTTCAGAAAGGTACATGTTGGCGGAGTGTTGGAAGGGAGCATTCCATCTGACCTGGAGGTTGACTGAGTCCCTGACCCGGAGAACACGGCACGGAAGCAGTCACCTGTGTGTACTACAGACTGTGAGTAAAGCTTTGGAACTACAAGCCCCGGTGTCTTCCATTCATTCCTGCGCCAACACCCCTGGTACCACTACATCTGGCTACCAGCTTTTACACTGCATGCGCCTCGCCGCTACCCCTACATCTACACTACCCTGGGACTACAGCTCCACCTGTGGGGAGCTTCACCATCTCGGCTGCCACACACCACCAGTCCCAGAGGATCTGCATGCAGCGTCGGCCTAACATCTTACTTCCCGAACACCACAGGTGGCGTCACGAACTATTCATAAACTCTATTCACCCCTTTTTGCCATGGAGCCCCTAACATGGAAATTTGATTGATATAGATATATATCTCTGTGTGTGCTGCGGCCTGTCCTAATTAGACAGAGTCTTATTGAATGACTATAGACCAGTAGCACTCACATCTGTAGCTCTGAAAGTCTTCGAAAGAATTATGATGTCCCACCTGATAAAATTCACGCAGAAGCTATGGGACCTGCTTCAGTTTGCCTATAAGGAGAATCGTTCGGCAAATGGCACTGTCAATCTGGCACTGAAGTACATTTTGGATCATACAGATGAACTGCACTCATATGTCCGGATTCTTTTCATGGACTTTAGCTCAGCGTTCAATACCATTGATCCGAATTTACTTCATAAGAAAATGGTAGCTCTTGGAGTCCCTCTCAACTTATGCTTGTGGATTTATAACTTCCTGACAGCCAGGATACAGAGTGTAAAAGTTGGACCATTCACTTCGGACACCTTGGTCTCAAACATCGGGGCACCTCAGGGGTGTGTTTTGTCCCCATTACTGTTTTCTCTCTATACGAATGATTGCATCTCTTCAGCAGACTCAGTAAAAATCTTGAAATTTGCCGATGATATGACACTGATTGGTCTCATCAGGGGAAATGCTGAAGACTTGTATCGGAGTGAGGTGAAAAGAATATGTGACTGGTGTAAAGCCAATAATCTTGTACTCAACACTAAAAAAACTGCTGAGATGGTTGTGGATTTTAGGAAAGATCAACATGAGATACTTCCAATCTACATCCATGACGAAGTGGTTCTTAGGGTCACAGAGACCAAATTCCTTGGTGTTATCATCTCTCATGATCTTAAATGGGGGGAAAAACATGGATGCTGTTATAAGAAAAGCACAACAGAGGATGTTCTTCCTGCGTCAGCTGAAAAGATAGTCTGGTATGGGGGAGCCACTGCACATGACAAACTCCGCTTACAAAGGACTTTCAGAACAGCAGAGAGAATTATAGGTTCCCCCCTGCCTAAAATCCAGGATCTTTATGATAAGAGTATTCGATCCCACGCATTGAAAATTTCATCCGATCCCTCTCACCCGGGACACTCCTCATTTCAACTACTCCCTTCAGGACGTCGCTTCAGAGTCCCCAAATGCAGCACCAACCGCCATATGAACAGCTTCTATCCACTCTCTGTTCAACAATTAAATCGTCATGTGTAGACTATATATATATCTGTCTTGTTAGATGTTACTTGTTGTATCTGTTGTTATATATTATGTTGCCTCTTTGCCACAAAGAATTCCTTGTATACTGTATATGTAATATGTACTTGGCGATAATAAATTTGATTGATTGATTCAAGGAAAGAAAGACGCCAAACCTAGTTAGCAGCAATCCTTTTCAGCAGAACTCTGCTGGTTTATTGAATATACTTGGCTTTATCAGTTCGTACAAAGGAGTGGTTACTCATTAACATAAAGGCTGAACTTCTAATCTAATTGGTCAATTTGAATACATGAACATATATGGAAGAGTTTACCAAAAAGCTGATTCTAGCAATATAATTTACGGCCCATTGTCCTGCAGTGTCAGCAATGTTCTGATATCGGCTGGCACATTTGGCCTAACTTCCTCTTCTGTATGTCTGCTAGATATTTCTCGAGTCACAAGACAATGCTATCACGTTGGTTGTCCAGACAGTCTTCATGGGGTTAGGTCAGCTCCAGTAACTAGTTACAAAGTTCAAGACAGCTATGATTATATCTCTAAGTGCGCGTATATGAATATATATAGAGTGTATATAGCAGTATATAAGAGTACATAAATATATAGCCTATAGCAGGCAAGTGAGAGCTAGATGAAATACATATGCATATATATTTCCATAACAATCCCTCCTTAGATATCACTTGCCCTAAAATCCTGATGCTGGTCCAAAGCGCTGCAACTCTTTTATGCTGTCAGTGATCTGACATACGCCTAGCGCATACATCCTCCTCTGTACAGACTTTTCGCAAATGGGCAGTCAGGAGGTCTGTCCCTAATGGGGGTTTGGTGCAATGTAATCAAAGTCTCTTAGCAGTCTATGCAGTCAGTGTATGTGTATTCTCTATCAGGTGGGTAATTTATTCAGTCAGGTAGGTCATCCACAGCATCATTCCAGCTCAGGTGTATCTTCTGGTACGAAGGCCTTTTCCTTCAATGCGGTGCGTGGATTCAGGTGGGGGTTTTCCCCCCAGGTTGGTGGCGTCAGCACTTGGAGAAGGGCCATCAAATCTGGGATCGAGTGCTTCTCCTTAAGAACTTTTTCCACCAACACTCAATCTCCTGACTTCAGTGCGTGCATACCAGGCACCGAATCTGGACCTGGCAATAAAGGAGAAAAACTCGAGAATGGACATTAGCAAGATTCTTGATAAATTCAATTACACATGCAGACAAAGTATCATTTTGCATAGTCAACTGCTAAGTAAAGAATACCCCTAAACTGGGTTTTTTACCCAAATAAAGTTTCATATTGGTGACAGCTTTTTCTGATCCTATGGGAGTGTCTAATGCCAGGGTTTGTCTGTCTCTTGAGCAAATTTTTTAGCATGCTGTTCTTAAGTGTCCCACTTAGTCTATGGTGTGGGATGGTGAGAAGTGTCTAAGCCTAAGTCTGACCCTACTGCTGATCAGGTCTCTTGTGTCAGGTTTGCTGTGTATGTGGGTCCCTGATCACTTGCTATTGCTTCTGGAACCCCCATATCTGCACACTATTTTTGTGAGTAGCTTCTTTGCAGTAGTCTTCGCCAACCGGTTCCTTACTGGGAAGTCTTCAGGCCGGATGGCGTGGGGGAACTTTTCCCGCTTGTCCGATGTTGGATTTATCGGAGGCCAGGCAGCTGCTGGGAATTTTGGCTGTTAAGGTGTGAGTTGAGTCCAATCAGGTCATTCATCTGTGTCTTCAATTCAGTGTGGGGGCCATGTGCCCACGGAACCACCGTAGGGTACACACTTTGAGGTAGACTGGGTCTGTCTCGAGGTAGACGGTTTGAGGTAGACGGGTTTCTTGGAGCCCAGTGCGTTTGCCTTTTAGCATCCAGCTTTCCTTCTCCTTCTTCTGAGTCTGATCCTGATACTTCTTGTACAGGTTTCAGGAAGTCATTTTGTCAGATTTTCTCGTCTTCAGTCGTCTTGTAGTAGCCGTCTGGCTCTACGACCTCTCCCATTTTCCATATTGTCTTCCTCTTGGCTGCTTCTTTGGCTGCCACATCTGCTGTTGATGTCCCGTGTCTCTACTGTGTTGTTTTCCGTGTGCCTTGACCTTCAACACTGCCACCACTTTTAGTAGTTGAAGAGCATCCAGCAGGACTCTGATGGCTCCATGGTGCTTCACGGTCGATCCGCTTGCTGTGATGAAATCTCTTTCAGCCCAGATGGGTTCGAAGTCGGGTGCCATGCCATGCGAGTACCTGGAAGCTTTGTTCTTCACAATCTGGCAGGCCTTTCGTCAGCTCTATCAGTTCCGCTTCTTGGGCTCTTTGGCTGACAAACTTCTGGACCATAGGATGTCTTGATTGCTGGTTGCTGCACAGCCCGTGTGGAACCTTCCTTCACCATTTGCAAAACTGGAGCCATCTACGGTATCTTGCAGGTTTTTCATCTCAGGGTCTGTATCCGCATCCCCCCTTGGGAGTAGAAACAGGTAACGGCTGAGAGCACTGAAGAGTGGTGGAGAACAGCCCTGTCAGGAGGGCGTGTGCTGCAGATATTGTTTTCATGCAGGAGGGCCCCCCCTTGCAACTGGATCCAGGCCGGCTGAGAGGTATTCTGTAGGCCTCTGGTTTTCCTCCGTGGGTCTGTTTTAAGACACCAGTAGCATGACCTTCTCCATCTTTGTCCTTCCTTTTCCGTTCGGCCAAGACGGGATGGCTTCTCGTAATCAGGGAGGCCTAGAGCTGGCGCAGAGACTAAGAAGTCTTTCAGTTTCCTGTACGAGATGACGGCTGCAATTCGTTGATGCAATTGTACAGAGGCTGCATTAAGCATGGAGCACCAGGGATCCAAGTTCTGCAGTACGAGACTAGATCAAGGAAGGCCTGCATCTTCGGAGTTGTTGAGGGAGCCATCTTCTCCTCTGCAGTCCTCCGGTCATCTGTCAAGTGTTTTGTCTAGTGGGCGATATGGTGTCTTCAGGAACTTGCTTTTGACACCACTGGACTCTGTTTTACAGAACTTACATTGCTGCTCCACCAGGCAGAGTAGAGGAGACATGGAAAGCGCTGTGCAGATAGCGGTGTCGATGACTTCTGCATGCTCCACAATCCAGTTGACGGAGATGGAGGACAATGCTCTGGCGAGCTGTGAAAGGCTGTTCCGGGCCCTTTTGGGCATCACTGTCCATTTGTTCTGCACCCCCTTGTGCGTTTTCAGGAACTTGTCGTCCTGGTGAGGGGGAACATTGAGGGGAGCTTCAGGCAGATCCATTGCCGTGAGCACCGTTGCTGTGGCTGGCACGTTTGTCAGCAGAGTGTGCAGATCTGGCACAACTGGGGTTTCAAACACGGTTGCTTCGCTCACAGCCCTCAGGTTATGCACCATTCAATCCAGTCTGGTTCTCCTTTCACAGTCTTCCTCTTGATCGAGAAAAGCTGGGACTGCATGATGATTCCCATGGGTGAGGCGGCTCAATCTGGCCTTGCTCTTCACAGTGCCGTGAGTGACTCTTCTGGCACAGGGCCGGCAGGAAAACAAGCCGTTATACTGGGGTCCTCTTCATCAGAGACGATGTCCAGCTGAGCTTTCTTGCTCTCGCAGGGGGTCTTTTTGCTGGGGCGTCTTCTTTACCAGCCGGCAGCCGTTCCTTTCACCCAGCTTGATTTCAGCTGGAGCTGGAGCCGGAAGCAGTGCAGTTATTTCACGAAGCGGGTATGGTCCCTCTAGGTTGAGAGTTTTCCTCGCCCATGCCAAAGTTCTTAGGCCGTTTCTTGAACAGCAGTTCCACTTAGACCTCCAGTTGGTCAGAGGCAGTTCAGCTCTGGGTGATGAGCAGCGGATGCTGGGCCTTCTGAGCGTCCGGGGTTCCAGACTTGAGTGACACCCGCACTGGCGCAACTTGAAGTCTCCCTTGGACCATAGGCTTCCGGGTGCTATGTCCAGCACCTCCTTGGGTAGGCTTGCACCGGTTGTTCGAGTGAGGCTCTTGTAGGGCCTGGGGTGGAGAAGAGGTCAAGGTCACATTTTCATGGGACACTTTGGTCACCTTCAGTTCCTGCAGTAGGTCTGCTCTCATCAGGTGGGGTGGGCAGGTCTCCACCGTAAACTGGAACAGGATGGAGTGTCCTGGCAGTGTCCACATGCTCAGGAGCTGGCAAGCTGGGGAACGTCTGTCTTGACCTTTAATCCCCATACAAGACACAGAGTGTTCTGATAGACTGGTGGGGTTGGGGATTTTCACTTCTGACTGCACCAGTGTCCACAAGGAAAGATGTAACAGCCCCCAGTGATTTGAGGTATTGGGTCCGCTGATGGGGTTCACATGTGACGTCTGACGGACCTAGTTTGCCTCTGTCCTATGGACAGGGTTCTTCATTGTCTTCTGTGTTTCTTTCTTGGCCTATTCCTCTGCGTGATGACCTGGGTTGCCAGGTTGCTGTGCACTGGTTCCGGAAATGGCCAAAGTTGCCACAGTTGAAACACCTGCCAGCTCTCCTAACTCTGTGTGATAGTTGCTCCTCCACATCAGTGGCCACCACAGGAGGGCCTGTCCTCCGCACCCCTGGGAGGGACTCAATTCTTCTGGCTACTACGAGCAGGACATCTACTGCTATTGTCTTGTACTCCGGCCTGGCCACTATCAGTAGTTTCTTGATTGGTTCTCTTAGTCCATGCACAAAGGCCTGTGCCAACATTTGTCCGTGTATCTGATCATGAATAGTGAAGCCTAAAATTTGGAATACTTGCCTCACTCTGCCATGAAACTCGTCTACAGACTCTGTCTCGGCTTGGCTCATTTTAGGCAGGCTGAGTGCTTGTCTGGCTTTGGTCCACTCTCTGAGCTGTTCAATTAGCTTTGATCCTGACTCCCAGGAATGCACATCTAATTCTGATGGAAGCTTGAAGTGTTCCTTCATGATTGGCCAGAGTA
Source organism: Dendrobates tinctorius (assembly GCF_039654945.1). NCBI lineage: Eukaryota > Metazoa > Chordata > Amphibia > Anura > Dendrobatidae > Dendrobates > Dendrobates tinctorius. The sequence goes on along the minus strand of NW_027361829.1, from coordinate 22,247,390 downwards.
TTTCACCTGCTTTTATCTCCATTATGGGCCAGAGATTACTCCAGGTTGCAGTATATGTCTGCTGGCTCTGCTGCATTCTTCGGTAAAATGGCATGGGGTCCATATCTGGGTCTGGCAGATTTCTTAGAATACTGAACACCTGACTAGGGGTGAAGGGCACATAGTGTAAGAGTTCTGGCTCTATCTGCCCCTACCTACTTGGTGTCTGTGAGTTTCTCCTAGTACTATGCAGCATAATCTCCTCTTCATATTCATCAGAGGAGGAAACGTGCCATTGTGTGTTTGTCTTAAGTGTGGGCAGCACTCCCCCCCCTGAGACTGTAGCTCCATCTGGTACATAGGATCTTCAGTCTCAGAATCAGCAGTTGAAGTCTCTGATGGATCACACCTCCCTTCTGCTATCTGTTGTATTGAGAGGGAGGAGAGATGGGAGATAGAGAAGGGGGAGAGATAGGTGGAGATGAAGAAGATAGAGGAGGGAGAGAGAGATGGTGAGGGAGGATGAGGTATAGGAAGAGAAATAGATGAGATAGGGGAGGTGGGAGTGAGAATAGCGGAAATAGAGGGAGGAGAGGGGTGAGAGAGATGGGAGGAGGGAGAAGTGGAGAGAGAGGAGATGGTGGGGGGAGCGACCTGCTGCCCCCCTTCTGCCATCACAAAAGGCATGCTTAGATCTGTGGTACTTCTCAGACGGCACAGATCAGAATGCCGCTGAAAAACACTTTTTCTACTGGTAAAAAAAATTATCCTTTCCTGTTCACAATATCTGTTAGCATCTTCTACGCTGTAAAATCCGCTGTCACTTTAAGAAATGCAGACGGCAATTACTAGCTACTTCCCTTTTTCCTTTCAATACTTTATGCCATGCTACAGCATATGGAGCTGCCCTTGGAAAATAAAACACATACTTAACTCTCTGAATAACACCTACTGTGTCTGTTCCAAAAACTTCAAAAAAGTGATTAAAACTTAAAAGACTTTGAAACCCTTTTAACTTGCTTAAAAGGAAGGAAAAACAAAACCAGAATATTTAGTAAAAACTTCAAAAGTAGTGGAAACAAAAATGGAAAATCAAACTTGACAAGAGAACACACGAATAACCAAATGCAGGTAAAAATTCTCTTTTAGCAAAAACTGAAAGAAAGAAGTGAAAACTAAAAAAAACTGATAAAATGTCACAACAAGTGGAAGAAAACTAAAAGAGATAAAAAGGGAAAAATGATTTCCTTTCCTTAAAAAATTTTTTCAAAAGGATAAAAACCAAAAAGTTGATAAAATCAAAAAGTATATAAACCTTAAAAAAGAGCCACTCAGAAAAATCAAAAACCAATACAAGTACACTTCCAACAATAAAAAAATGTTAATGCAGAATGCAGAACACGCATCCACTTCCTCTTTCTATGCCTGCGTCTCTCAGTAAAATAGTAAAATCTTCTGAGAACAATGAAAACCAAAAAGCAGACTAAGACTACAGTGATATACTCAAAATACCCAGCTTTCCCGAAAATTCTCACACTGCAGTAACAAGAATAAAAGTCTCCACCAAAAATGCAAGATAAAACATAAAATAGGGAAAAGCAGAGTACAAATATGACAATATGAAATATATATATATATATATATATATATATATCAGGGGCACACCCTGTAGGCAAAAAAGAGGAAGTGTACAAGGAAAAAAGAGAAACTTTTTCTGCTTCAGATCTTTGTGGAATTCAGCAGTGAAAAAACAGGTTGATGCACATATAGACGTCCGGGGAGAGATCGATGCCCTTGTTTTGTGACACGTATGTCAAACAGCCGCTGATAACCGATAACTGCCAATCACCTGTGGCGCTTTGGTTAGCACCGGGATGTATCACCCTCCGTCGTGGGAGACGGGAGCTGTGATATCCCACTAGATTATCACCCCTCCGTGTGCACCTGGGGACCCTTGATAATATCTCCAGTGATCAGCCTGTGATATCTCTCCAGTCTGCCAGCATCCGCATGTGTGCGGGTGACATGACAGCCGAGGGATTCACCAGTGATACCTCCTTGAAGCTGACACCTCCGTGTATGTGTGCGGGGACCGTGACAGCTTAACCAGAGGAATTCACCTGTGATATCCCATCTAAGTCAAAACCTCCGCGTGGTGCAGGGACGTGATTTGACTTAGTCAGAGAGATTCAGTGTCTTGCTATCGGTTTCTCAGCAGCCACAAGTACATTCAGTCACCGTGTTTCCACCAACTCTCTCCCGGATCTAGACACACAGGACCACAGCAGACACTTTGCTCATCCCAGGGTTTGGATAAGAGCGTGGACTTCTTTACACTACCTGGGTTTGGTGACCACACTAACCTGCTAGAGTTGCTGACCCGGACTGGGCACAGAGAACATTCAGGTACGATAACTAGATTTTCTTACCTTACTTATGGAGTTGCGCAAATCTCCGTTCCCATGAGCCAAGGCCCTGGCCGGCACCTCTGTCCTCTCCGGATAGCAGGATCCCCGTGTGTTTTCGTCCACAGCGTCGCATCTGGGCGCCAATTTGAAATGGAAATTTGATATAGATATATATCTCTGTGTGTGCTGCGGCCTGTCCTAATTAGACAGAGTCTTATTGAGCGCTCAAGGAAAGAAAGACGCCAAACCTAGTTAGCAGCAATCCTTTCCAGCAGAACTCTGCTGGTTTATTGAATATACTTGGTTTTATCAGTTCGTACAAAGGAGTGGTTACTCATTAACATAAAGGCTGAACTTCTTATCTAATTGGTCAGTTTGAATACATGAACATATATGGAAGAGTTTACCAAAAAGCTGATTCTAGCAATATAATTTACGGCCCATTGTCCTGCAGTGTCAGCAATGTTCTGAAATCGGCTGGCACATCTGGCCTAACTTCCTCTTCTGTATGTCTGCTAGATATTTCTCGAGTCACAAGACAATGCTATCACGTTGGTTGTCCAGACAGTCTTCATGGGGTTAGGTCAGCTCCAGTAACTAGTTACAAAGTTCAAGACAGCTATGATTATATCTCTAAGTGCGCTGTGGGGAATAGATAGCTCAGCTGGGATCTTTGGTTTGGCACAAGCGTGTGGCTATGAAGTCACTTCAGCAGACTAGCAAGTTCCACATGGATATGAACACGGCATATTTATTGTGCACACTTGTTATTCAATGTTACACATGCCAAACATGAAATAAAACATCTAAGGCCGTCTGGCCACTAACTAACAATAGCAGGCTAACTACAAAATAAACCTATATAACAGCAAACAAGTCCATGTAATCTTACTGTGTCAGCTCCCAGCTCAGCAGACGAGATAGACTGAGAGACCCCAGCTCCTCCTGATTATATCAGCTGGACCAGTCAGGAAACCAAAACCTGGATTGAATTAGTGGAGGGGGAACTACCAGTCCTCTCCATGCTGATCACTAAGGAAACCAGGACTGGATTACAGTGAAATAAACTGGCTTCATCATCAGTACAGGGAGACATATGAAATGAAACGGGGAGAAATATACCTGTTTTCTTGTACCTCTCCCCTTGGCACCTCACACACCCCCCTCCTCTGTTCGAGCCCGTGGGGTCGGACACGACGAGTCACCAAGCAGTGCGTTCTAGACAACGCATCTGCATTTCTGTGCGCTGTGCCCGCCCTGTCCTCAACGGAAAATTTAAACCCTTGTAATGCTAAGAACCAGCGTGTCACCCGCGCATTGCCTTCTTTTGCCCGGGACATCCACGTTAGGGGCGAATGGTCCGTCACTAGTCTAAACTGGCGACCTAGTAAATAATAGCGCAAGGTGCACAGGGCCCATTTCACAGCCAGGGCTTCCCGCTCAACTACACTGTAGTTCTTTTCTGCTCTCGTAAGCTTTCTGCTTAGATAGGCCACTGGGTGTTCCTCACCATTTACTTCTTGAGACAAAACCGCGCCGAGGCCCACCCCAGAGGCGTCCGTTTGGACAATAAACTCCCGTTTAAAGTCTGGTGCAACCAACACTGGTTGGTCACAGAGGACTGTTTTCAATCGCTGAAAGGCCTCCTCTGCTTCTGCGTTCCACTTTATTGTGACAGATTTCGACCCCTTAGTAAGATCTGTGAGAGGAGCTGCGATGGTCGCAAAATGTTTGATGAACCGCCTATAATAACCAACGATCCCTAAAAAAGCTCCAACCTGTTTTTTGGTTACCGGTCGTGGCCAATTTTGAATAGCGTCCACTTTATTGGTTGAGGCTTCACGACGCCTCTCCCTATGCTATATCCCAGATAGCGAGCCTCTTCCAATCCCAACGTACATTTCTTGGGATTGGCAGTCAACCCAGCTGTTCTTAGGGAGTCTAAGACGGCTTGTACTTTTGACAAATGCGTGTCCCAGTCATCGCTAAAGATAATGATGTCGTCCAAGTACGCGGATGCATACTGGCCATGGGGTTTTAGGACAATATCCATGAGACGTTGGAAGGTGGCTGCGGCACCATGCAACCCAAATGGCATATCTCGGGGGCGTAACAAAGGCAGTTTTCTCTTTGGCTGATTCTGTGAGGGGAATCTGTCAATAACCTTTTGTTAAGTCAATAGTGGATATGTACCTAGCCGAACCCAGTCTCTCTATCAGTTCATCGACTCTTGGCATCGGGTAGGCATCGAATTTCGATACTTCGTTTACTTTCCGAAAATCGATACAAAATCGGATAGTCCCATCGGGTTTGGGCACCAGTACGATAGGGCTAGCCCAATCACTCCGGGACTCCTCAATGACCCCGAGCTGTAACATCTTCTTCACTTCCTGGGCAATGGCTTGTCTCCGAGCCTCCGGAATTCGATATGGTTGTAGCCGTACCCGCGCCTGTGGAAAAGTAATAATGTCATGTTTAATTAGGTGAGTCCAGCCAGGAAGTTCCGAGAAAATATCTGCGTTCCTCTGTATGAACTCCCTGGTCTCTCGTTTTTGGCTTTCGGATAGCGTGTCTGCAATACCCACTTCTGGCGGAGCTACCTGGGGGTCCTTTACCTTAGAAGGTGGTGCCCCTCGAGGCCCATCCTCAAGGGCAGCTCCTGCCACCAGACTCTCCCTGTCCCTCCAGGCCTTAAGCAAGTTTATGTGGCATATTTGTTCGGGCTTTCTCTTGTCTGGTTGGTGTATCTTATAATTTACTTCACCTATTCGTTCCAGCACTTCGTATGGTCCCTGCCATTTCGCAAGAAATTTATTCTCTATGGTAGGCACCAATACCAACACCCTGTCTCCGGGTTGAAAGACTCGTGTTTTTGCCGCTCGGTTGTATATCGTGCTTTGGGCATGTTGTGCGCGCTCTAAACACTCTTTAACTATTGGCATAACTGCTGCAATTTGGGCCTGCATAAGTGTTATGTGTTCAATTACACTGCGATAAGGAGTCACCTCTTGTTCCCAAGTCTCCTTGGCAATATCTAACAGGCCTCTAGGACACCGCCCATAAACCAACTCAAAAGGTGAAAAGCCTGTGGAGGATTGGGGTACCTCACGTATAGCGAACAGGAGGTATGGTAGTAGGGCATCTCAATCTCTCCCATCCTTATCCACCACCCTTTTCAACATTCCCTTTAGGGTTTTGTTAAAGCGCTCCACCAAACCATCAGTCTGAGGGTGATATACTGAGGTACGCAAATGGGAGATTTTTAGTAGTTTACATAAATCCTTAAGTATACGAGACATAAAGGGGGTCCCTTGATCCGTAAGTATCTCTTTCGGAATGCCGGTGCGGGAAAACATATTAACCAGCTCCTTTGAAATTGATTTCGCATTGGCATTCCGCAAGGGCACTGCTTCGGGATAACGCGTGGCGTAATCCAATACTACCAAAATGTACTGATGACCCCTGGTAGATTTTACTAATAGACCGACTATATCCATTCCTATCCTCTCAAAGGGAACCTCTATTATTGGTAAGGGCACTAAGGGGCTTCTAAAATGTGACATAGGTGCGGTCAATTGACACGTAGGACATGACCGACAGTACTGGGTCACGTCTCCCACTAGACCCGGCCAAAAGAAACGTTGCAGAATACGGTGTTTTGTCTTTTCTACCGTCAAGTGTCCTCCCAAGGGATGTTTATGTGCCAACTCCAAAACTACCTGGCGAAAGGACTTAGGTACCACTAGTTGTTCTACCACCACCCCTCGCACCTTGTCTATGTGATACAACATATCCTGCTGCACCGCCACGTGTGGGAACTCGTTTTGAGCCCCTGGGTACAATGGTCTTCCCTCGGAGACCTTTATGTTTTCCTACGCCCTTGCTAGAGTAGGATCCTGGTGCTGAGCGGTCCCGAACTTACCACGGGCCACCTCAAGATCAGGCATTTCTAAAACATCCTCTAGCTGGTCTGCCTCGCCTGCATACACAGCCAGAGGAGAGTCCACAGATTCTAGTACTTCCTCTGAGATGAGTTCTCCGTCGTCTTGCTGCAATGGTTCAGGGGCTAGCTCTGGAGCACCGTCTTCAACTAGAGGGCTCATGCCACTTTTGAAGTTCCACAAGTCCCAAAATAAGGGAAAGTCTCTCCCCAGGATTACACTGTGTCCCATAGACTTTATGACTGCTGCCTGATGTCTTTTGGTCCCTACTGGCGTGGCAAGAGTAACCCAGGCAGTGGGGTAGTTCTTGGTATCCCCATGGATGCAACTAATGCCCACGGTTAAGTTTGTTAGGGCGCTAGCGTCCACCAAACTGGCATGTACCAAAGTTACTTGACTGCCGGAATCCAAGACGGCATTCACACTATAACCGTCAACCTCGACGTGGCACACGTGTTGTTCATTTCCCGTGAGGGTCTCCGCCACACAGACTGACTGCGCATATAACGAAAGACGCCTCATAGCGTTACAGTCCATTGGCTCTGTAGTCATTGGGCAGTTAGCTGCTACATGGCCAAGCCCGCGACATCGCCAACATTGTATAGGCCCTTGTCTCCTCGATGGAGATCCCAGACGAGGTCTGCTGGCTTGATGTGAGCCCGTACCACCTCCATAGTCCTTTGTAGGTCTGCTACCCTTCATTGTGACGTTCTCTTCTTTTGAAGATGAAGTAGGTTTCGCAGGACTCTCCAGCGATTTCTTGGGGAGCCAGTGGGGTGCTAACGTCCCTTGGAGTAGTCTTTCAGAAGCATTGTAGCGTTCGACCATATTCACCAACTGGTCAGCGGTAGTTGGGTCACCCTGTCCAACCCACCTCTGGATCTTAGCGGGTAAGGACCGCAGGTACTTGTCTAGAACAACACGCTCCACCATCTGTGCGGACGTCAAAGCCTCTGGTTGCAGCCATTTTTTTCCTAGATGGATGAGATCATGCATTTGTGAGCGGGCTGGCTGATGCTCCACAAAATTCCATAAATGCACCCTCTGTGCGCGTACATACGTGTTTACTCCCAGCCTTGCCAGGATTTCGCCTTTGAGTTTGATATTGTCCATAGCATCCGCTCCACTCAGATCGTAATAGGCCTTTTGTGGATCTCCGCTCAGAAATGGAGCAACTACCTCAGCCCATCTGTCCAGCGGTAAGTGCTCACGTTCTGCAATACGTTCAAACACGGTGAGGTATGCTTCCACATCATCATCTGCGGTCATTTTAAGCAAAGTCTTCTGTACGGCTTTCTGCGCACTAGCAGCGCTTTGTGCACGGTCTCCCTCATCTCGGGGTTGCCGAACCAAGGCCTGTTTTATTGCCTCCAACTGCTCTTGCTGCATCTGGTGTTGCTGCTCCAGAGCCTTCTGGAAGCAAGTATTAGTCTGCTGTTGTTGCGCATTTGCTTGCAATAACTGCTTCACTAGTTCCTCCATATTACTGGACTCTTGGCTCTTCAAAAGCGCAGAAGCTTTCAGCCAGGACATACACAGCGTTTTCTCTGCAGTCACAGTCCACCAGCCACAAGTGCCCGCATTCGAAACACCATTTGTGGGGAATAGATAGCTCAGCTGGGATCTTTGGTTTGGCACAAGCGTGTGGCTATGAAGTCACTTCAGCAGACTAGCAAGTTCCACATGGATATGAACACGGCATATTTATTGTGCACACTTGTTATTCAATGTTACACATGCCAAACATGAAATAAAACATCTAAGGCCGTCTGGCCACTAACTAACAATAGCAGGCTAGCTACAAAATAAACCTATATAACAGCAAACAAGTCCATGTAATCTTACTGTGTCAGCTCCCAGCTCAGCAGACGAGATAGACTGAGAGACCCCAGCTCCTCCTGATTATATCAGCTGGACCAGTCAGGAAACCAAAACCTGGATTGAATTAGTGGAGGGGGAACTACCAGTCCTCTCCATGCTGATCACTAAGGAAACCAGGACTGGATTACAGTGAAATAAACTGGCTTCATCATCAGTACAGGGAGACATATGAAATGAAACGGGGAGAAATATACCTGTTTTCTAGTACCTCTCCCCTTGGCATCTCACAGCGCGTATATGAATATACAGTGGCATTTAAAAGTTTGGGCACCCCTGGTCAAAATTCCTGTTATTGTGAGTTAAGCAAGTTGAAGATGGAATGATCTCTAAAAGGGCTAAAGTTAAAGATGACACATTTTCTCTGTATTTTAGGCCAAAAAAATTATATATTGTCATTTTTTACATTTTAAAAATTACAATAAGAAAAATAGGCCAATGCAAAAGTTTGGGCACCCTGCATAGTTAGTACCTAGTAGTACTCCCTTTTAAAATATCACAGCTTGTAAACGCTTTTAGTAGCCAGCCAAGAGTCTTTCAATTCTTGCTTGATGGATTTTCATCCATTCTTCCTTGGAAAATTCTTCCATTTCTGGAAGAAATGGGTCGTCTTGCATGCACTGCTATTTTGAGGACTAGACACAGATTTTCAATGATGATCGAATCGGGGGACTGTGAGGGCCATTGAAAAACCTCTAGCTATCGCCTTTTGAGGTAGTCTATTGTGGATTTTGATGTGTGTGATCATTATCCATTTGTAGAAGCCATCCTGTTTTCAAATTCAGCTTTTTTACACATGGTGTTATGTTTGCATCAAGAATTTGTTGAAATTTCATTGACTCCATTCTTCCCTCTACCTGTGAAATGTTTCCTGTGCCATTGTCTGCAACACAACTCCAAAGCATGATTGATCCATCCCCATGCTTAATGGTTGGAGAGATGTTCTTTTCCTGAGATTCTATGCAATTTTTTCTCTGCACATACCTTTGATCATTGCGACCAAAGAGTTTTATTTTAACTTCAACGATTCACAGGACTTGTTTCTAAAATGCATTGGGCTTGTTTAGATGTTCTTTTGCGTACCTCTGATGCTAAATTTTATGGTGAGGGTGCAGGAGAGGTTTTCTTCTGATGACTCTTCCATGAAGGCCATATTTGATAAGGTGACTCTGAACAGTAGAACAATTACCACAACTCCAGAATCTGCTAAATCTTTCTGAAGGTCTTTTGCAGTCAAGTGGGGGTTCTGATATGCCTTTCTAGCAATCCTACAAGCAGCCCTCTCTGAAATTTTGCTTGGCCTTCCAGACCTTATCTTTACCTCCACTGTTCCTGTAAACTGCTATTTCTGAATTACATATTGAACTGAGGAAAGGACAACTTGAAAACGCTTTGCTATCTTCTTATAGCCTTCTCCTGCTTTGTGGGCCTCCACCATTTTCATTTTCAGAGTGCTAGGCAGCTGCTTAAAAAAACCCATGGTGGCTGTTTTTTCGCACAAGGTTAGAGGAGGCTATGTGTTTCTAAACCTGTGGAATCTGCATCAGCTGACCTTTCCTAACATTGAGGGTGAACAAGCCATATCCCTTACAGGCTAATTAAGGTCTGAAACCTTGGTCAAAGTTATCTGAGCACACAAATCTCCAAAGGTGCCCAAACTTTAGCATCGGACCATTTTTCTTTTTGTAATTTTTAAAATGTGAAAAAATTACAATGTGTATTACTTTTTAGCCTAAAATACAAAACAAATGTGTCATCTTTAACTTTAGGCCTTTTAGAGATCATTTTATCTTCAACTTGCTTAACTGTTCACAATAACAGTAATTTTGACCAGGGGTGCCTAAACTTTTGCATGCCAATGTATATAGAGTGTATATAGCAGTATATAAGAGTACATAAGTATATAGCATATAGCCTATAGCAGGCAAGTGAGATCTAGATGAAATACATATACATATATATTTCCATAACACCCCAGGGCCACGGACCGGGTCACAGCTTCTGTGACAACTCCCATTGAGATCAACGGGCCCGGTACCGAGTACCCCGATTGCCCTGGTCGGGCGCTCCACCCCTATAAAAAAAAGAAAAAACTGTTGCCACCTGCACCAGCTATATATTAAGCAACGGACTGTAAAGCCCTAAGCCCTGCCTATAGGTTGTATTCAGCCACTCTCCCTGATTCAGCAGCTGTCTCTAGGCTAAATGCAGAATATATCGTACAGAAACAGTAAAGTTAAAGTTCAAGATTAGTAGTTAGAAGGACTTTTTGTATGGTGATTCAGCAACAGTATCACCACTAGAGGACTCTGATTCCTGAAGTTGTGCACAGGGTGAACTAGTCTCTCCCTCCAATTACAACTGTCCTTGAGCTGTGCTATAGTGTTAGTGTGCAGACAGGGCCAGTGTTAGGGGCAGGCAGCCCAGGCAGCTGCCTAGGGCCCCCGCTCCCCCAGGGGCCCCCAGCTAGTGGCACATCATGCAGACGCTCTGGGGCCCGTGAGACAGGGGGCCCCGCCTGGCGCCAGCGCCGACTACCCCCGCCGCCGCATTGAACAATACCAGCATCATAGACGCCGGTACAGTTCAAAGCAATGATGGAGGAGAGAGCGTCAGCTGACGCTCCCTCTCCCATCATTCCCCACTCTGCCTATGACACTGCGGGTGCCCGATGATGTCATCGCACACTCACTGTGTGCCAGGCAGAGTAGGTTGAGACAGGAGCCGGGAGCAGCGCGGGCACAAGGAGAAGTGAGGAGTGTGTTTTCTTAATGTAACAATAAGTACTGTGTAGGGAAGGTGACCTGACGGACGGACGAACTAGTCAGAGTGAAGAAGGAAAGGTTTGCACAGTGTAGGTAGGTGTCAGTTATTACAGTGGGGAAACAGCTAGGAAAGTGTAGTGGACGTGCAGTACCTTGGGTTGACCATTAGATGGCAGGGAGGAGTGTGAGCAAAGGACTTGACAGCAGCTTAGGGCTTTAGAAACCGTTGGTCATGGGGGGCGGGGTTACAGTGACAGGGGACCGGGAGAGCTATAAATACTGAGGGAGGGTTCCAGAAGGTTCCAGTCCCTAGGGGGAGCTCCAGTGACAGGAGGACTGCGACAGTCTGTGCGCTGTGAGGAGAATCTAAACCAGGGGGACTGAGGAGAGAGAACGTCAGGGGGGTGGTCCTGACAGGAAGGACCGCAGAAGGGACGAGGCATTGGGTGTGAGACACCATATTTGACACAACGACTGATCAGTGGAAGCACTGTTGGTTTACGGGCCTAAGGTGGCCACAGTGACGGACCTGTCAGGAGCGTCGACGAGTGAAGAGGGGACGGTGTACGCACACGCGTCCCCAGTACAGAGTAAGCGGCCCTGGAAACAGAGGGCCGTGAGGTAAAGAAAGTGCGGTGTGCTCTGAGGCCGTCAGACGGATGGCAAGTGAAAATAAACTTGGACCTGTTGCACCCAGAATCTGCCTCCATCTTGTCTCTGTTTCATCTCTGCGCGGTAAGAAGAGGGACCACCCCCCAGCTCGGTCCACCGACCCTACAACTGGACTGTGGGGCCATTCTCTGGCGGAGGGGGAGAGATGTGGGCTGTGCTATATATCATGGTGCTGAGCTGTATACCATGTGGGGCTGTGCTGTATACCATGTGAGGCTGTGCTATATACCATGTGGTGCTGTGCTATATACCATGTGGGGTTGTGCTATATACCATGTGGTGCTATGTTATATGCCATGTGGTGCTGTGCTGTATACCATGGTGCTGTGCTGTATACCATGTGGTGCTCTGCTATATACCATATGGTGCTGTGCTATTTACCATGGTGCTGTGCTGTATAAAATGTGGTGCTGTGCTATATTCTATGAGGTGCTGTGATATATACCATGTGAGGCTGTGCTGTATACCATGTGGGGCTGTGCTGTATACCATGTGGGGCTGTGCTATATGCTATGTGGGGCTGTGCTATATGCCATGTGGTGCTGTGCTATATACCATGTGGTGCTGTGCTATATATCATGGTGCTGTGCTGTATACTATGTGGGTCTGTGCTATATACCGTGTGGTGCTGTGCTATATGCTATGTGGGGCTGTGCTATATATCATGTGGGGCTGTGCTATATACCATGGTGCTGTGCTATATACCATTTGGGGCTGTGCTATATACCATGTGGGACTGTGCTGTATACCATGGGGCTGTGCTGTACATCAAGAGGCTGTGCTATATACCATGTGGGGCTGTGTTATATACTATGTGGACTGTGTTATATACTATGTGGCTGTGTTATATACCATGGGGGGTACATTATACATTATATTCTATGGGGGAGGTTGTGTTATATAATATGGGGGGCTACATTATATTCTGTGGGGAGGTGGGCTGTATTATATTCTATTTGGGATTTCATTATATTCTATGGGGGCCTGTATTATATTTATTATATTCTATGGGGGTTGATCGCATCATACTCTATGAGGGAGGGGGCTACATTATACTGTATGAGAAGGCTACATTGTATTCTATGGGGGGCTGCATTATATTCTATGGGGGGCTAGATTAATTTGTATGGGGGCATCATACTTTATAAGGGGGCTACATTATATTCTATTGGGGCTGCATTATACTATATGAGGAGGGCTACATTGTATTCTATGGAGGGGCTACATTATACTATATAAGGGGCTGCATTATAATCTGTGGGGGGCTGCAGTATACTCTGAGGGGCCTGCCATATATTCCATGGAGGGGCTGCATTATACTATATGAGGGGGGCTGCTTTATATTCTATGGGGGGTTACGTTATATTCTGTGGGGTGGCTGCATTATGCTCTAAGGGGTGACTGCATTATACTATAAGAGGGGGGCTGCATTATATTCTATGGGGGTTACATTATATTGTATGTCGGGGCTGCATTATACTCTGTGGAGTGGCTGCATTATGCTCTATGGAGTGGCTGCATTATACTATATGTGGGCTGTATTTTACTGTATCGAGGACTATGGGGAATACATTATACTATATGAAGAACTATGGGGTACATTATACTATGGGAAGTGAATTGTACTACATGGATGACTGGCGGTGTATTATACTATATGGAGCACTATGAGGAGTGTATTATACTATATGGAGGACTGAGCAGTGTATTTTAATATATGGAGGAGTGTATTATATTATGTGGAGGACTGAGTAGTGTATTATACTATATGGAGGACTGAGTGTATTTTAATATATGGAGGGCTGTAAGGAGTGTATTATACTATATGGAGGACTATGAGGAGTGTATTATGCTATATGGAAGACTATGGGGAGTGTATTTTACTATATGGAGGACTGAGGAGTGTATTATACTATATGGAGGACTATGGGGCACATTATATTATATGGAGGACTATGAGGTGTAAACTGTAGATGTGCTGCTGATAACATGATACTGTATGGGGACAGATTGATCCATTAGTGATCGTTCTGTCCCCATCATTCTTTCTCAGATGGTGGAAAGAGGCCCGGGAAACAAGTGTTGAACGATTTCAATATTGTCGATCACACTCATTTAGCGTCCTGAACTCAGCGCATGTAAATACAATCGAAATGCTGCTGTGTGATGTGCAGTATGTTAGCATTTGTGGCCCCATTTTAAGCTTTGCCTAGAGCCCCGCTTTGCCTAAAACCTGTCCTGTGTGCAGAGTGTGGTGCCGCCGGTCTTTTAATAACCCGTGATGAGGTAATGCGGGCAGTTAATCACAGTAATGCCACTACCAAGATGGGTACGACATTACAGTGATTGACAGGCAATCCCCACATGTTTATTGGCTTTGCACAGGTGCCAAAAGAGGCGAGGATTCAAGCATTAAATCGGAGCACCAGCCAATGCTCGACGAGTGCCAAGTACATCGGAGCACCCAGATACTCAAATGATATCCTATCCTGGTCCAGGTCCTATCCTGTTGAAGCGTATTGAGTGCGAAACGGCTGTTGTCCATCTTCCAGCACATTGCTCCCGTGCCTATGCCGATGCCTTGTGTATGTGAAATAAAGTGATTTGATTCACATGAACGGTGAGTGCCATCCTATTTTTTCTTTATCTCCACAATGAAATCATCCTTAGAAATGATACATGGTTTTCTAAATATTTGAAAAATCTAAATATGAAAATTCTGACGTCTCTTTGTATCAGTCCCCTGAAGTCTGATACTTTACAGCACCACCTTTCACTGCAATTACTGAATTACTGCTACAATTCATTGTCTCTTACCAGCTTTGGGCTGACATTTTTGCCCATTCTTCTTTGCAAACTAGCTCTAGCTCAATCATAATATAGAAAAATTTAGGACGTCATATTGCTGTAAAAAAATGCAAATTTTTATTAACTGTCATTTAAAAATGGTACAATCAATAGGTAAAAATGGGGACAAACAATGCAAAAGAAACGGCCATTAAAGGTATGAAAAAACTGAATTTCATGCACCCAAACAGTAAATGACAAGTTATGTACATAATCTCACAAAGTGAAAGATATGGGCATCAAGCAGCAAAGAAGTCTACAGGCAAAGTGCAAAATGCATAAGGAGCCAGTTAAACCAGCTTTCCAGTAATAATAATATTAAAGTGCATTAAACATGGAGGAAATGCATGCAAAATCTAGTAATGGCAATAAAATATCGCCCACTTGTGATCCATGTTGAGGGCAGTCAGCTATATCACCTATAAATCAGATGCTCTAACATGCAAAATGCCCCAAGTAAAGTTCAAGTGATGTAATAAGGATAAGGCATGAGGAGCAGGCTAAAAGTGGATAAAGATGGCAGCTGAAAGCAATATATCGTACCTCCAAAGGCCGTGGCACCCCAACGCGCGTTTCGCGTGATGCTTCTTCCAAGGGAGCATGCTCAGTGAGATTGGATGGAAAGCATCTGTGAACAGCAATTTTCAAGTTTTCTCACAGACTCACAATGACATTTAGGCCTGGACTTTGACACACAGGTATGCTTTGATCTAAAACTTTCATTGTGGCTCTGGCAGTATGTTTAGGGTCGTTGTCCTGCTAAAAAATGAACCTACGCCCCAGTCTCAAATCTTTTATGTCCTGTAACAGATTTCCTCCAGGATTACCTTGTATTTAGCTCCATAACTCTTGCCATCATCTCTGACCAGTTTCCTTGTCCCTGCTAAAGAAAAGCATCCCTACAGCATGATACTGCATCCACCAAGTTTGACGGTTGTGATGGTGAATTCAGGACAATGTGCAGTGTTAGTTTTCCGCCACACATAGCCCTTTGCATTTAGCCCAAAAAGTTCTACTTTGGTCCCATCTGACTAGAGCACCCTCTTTCACATGACATGTAGGTGACGCAGCTACCTTGTGGAAAAAAAAGTGCTCAGGTTAGATGAGACCGAAGCAGATGCTTTGTCCTTGTGAAAAAAATTGCAATATGAACTAGTCTCTTCTGTATATCAGATGAAACTCGTCTAGTCAGGTCTATAGCTCCCCCAAAATTGAGGTCCCCTACGGATCATCCTTATAGCGTTTGGTTTTTACAGATACATAGCAAATTTTAATAGAGGAAACTGTTGTTGGTCATGTACATTTTATTCACTGCTGATGTATAAACACGAATCGCGGATGGTTGATAATACAGATGTAAAATCATCCATTTTTTCTGGAAGAAAATTGGACAATTTTTTATACACTCATGTGAACTTCGCCTGACAGTTACAAGCATCAGCACAGGGAGCAATTCTGATAATCTCATTCTATAAGGGATGTTATGATTACACCTCTTCCAATATAATCTTTTGAATGAAGCCTTGCATTAATTTCCTCCACTATGCTCTAGAAAGAAGATCTAATATTATTGGCTTTTATGGAAAATACTTGCTTTTCTGTGAAGCGATATTTTTCATGAAATTGGAATGGGAACCTGGATTTATGCTGATGTAGTGCTTCCACAGCATTTGTGGTCAGGGTGATATGTCGCAGGGAATATTTATAGTTTGATTTTAAGTTCTCTATTTCCTGACCCATATGTGTAAAGTTTATACCTAAAGCCTGTGTACTGGGGCTGATTTATCTCATCTTGCTAGGGTCCCTGGCAGTCACGTCATTCGCACACGCGGTTTTGTTTAGCTGTACTCTCATACAGGACACCTATTAATGATGCCAGCATTCGCCTTATATCTGTCATGTAACACTAACAACATTTAATTTCCACTTCAAAAATAATGTTAAAGGTTTTGTTGAAAAAAAAAAAAAGGATTTTGTTTTTTTATGCAAACCACTGCCCCCGAACAACCAAGCTTTCTCTCCGTGATGGCAGTATTATATAATCGATTGCTTAATATTCATGGTGAAAAGTGCCAAAGAGACGCTGACAAGGAGGCACGCTGGAAATGCTTTTTAGTTTTATTGTGACTCATTTAGTACAAATTCCAGTAGATTACTATTATATAAATTTTGTGGTGGGAGGTAATGCGATTTTAGGAGTGGGCAGTTTTTACATCAGGAATGGGCTGCTGATGGCTCGCTACACCAGACCTCTTCTTTATTACATGAAATAGAAATAGTTTGATAAGGTGACCTTAGAAGAATGAAACAAAGAGGAGGTGGCATATTTGTGGAGGATTTTATAAGATTACGATATGAGATATTTGTACCTATCACTGTGATGTCTTCCTTCCTACATACTGAATTGAATAATTTTATACTTCCAAAGTAAGTCAGCACTCATTCCTGTACATGTACAGTAAATGAGTGTAATGTTCTTACAAAAATTAGCTATAATTTCTCAATTTCCATGGCTTAAATAATATGACCATATTCTGCAGTGATGTATAGAAATAAAAAAAGGAAAAAACGAAGCACTAAGGACACCACAGAATAAGGCGGGCACCACTCTTATGAACAGGGTTAGGAAAATTAAGCAAAATGATGCGTCCCCTGCAGATTCTTCAGACAGCATTAAATTCTTCTTTAAGGAGGCATACCTAAAGAAGAATATAATGCTGTCTGCAGAATCTGTAGGGCACGAATCAAATGATCTAAAGCTGATAATGAATTAAGGCTTGCAAGAGACATCAAAAGCAATAAAAAAGGATTTTGGTGATATGTCAAAAGTAAAAGAAAACTCAAAGATGCTATAGGATTTTTACAAGATGAAAATTATGAAATGGTAAGAAAGAATGTTAAATTCCTATTTTGCATCTGTTTTCTCTCAGAAAGGAAATGTAACATCAACTAATCTTTACTATCCTATTAAAGGAATAGAAGAATCCAGACTATTTATAAACAGAAAGATATTGAGGGAATACTTAGCTAACATAAATGAATTCAAGTCTCCAGGTCCAGATGAATTACACCCCAGAGTACTGAAGGAGATAGCAGAAGAGATTTTTGAACCGATTTACATAATCTTTGAAAATTATTGGCAATCAGGAGAAGTCCCAGAAGACTGGAGAAGAGCAAATGTTGTTCCCATCTTCAAAAAGGGGAAGAAGGTGGACCCAGGGAACTATAGGTCAGTGAGTCTGACTTCTATACCAGGAAAGATCTTTGAACAAATTATTAAACAACATGCATGTAAGTACCTGGGTAAGAATGAAGTTATTAACCAGAGTCAGTATGGGTTTGTAACTAATAAGTTATGTCAGACTAACTTAATTTCCTTCTGTGACAGAATCACTGACTGGGCTGATCATGAAAATCCTGTAGATATAGTATATATTGACTTCAGAAAAGCATTTGACAAAGTATCTCACACCATCCTTATTGAAAAAATGACTAAGTATGGAATGGACAAGGCAAAGGTTAGGTGGATTCATAACTGGCTTAGTGATCGGACCCAAAGAGTGGTTGTAAATGGCTGCACATCTGGTTGGAAGAATGTCTCAAGTGGGGTACCACAGGGTTCTGTCCTGGGCCCTGTATTGTTCAATATCTTTATCAATGATTTAGATGGAGGAATTGGGGGTACACTGATTAAATTTGAGAGAGAGAGGATTCAAAAACATATAAATAAACTGGAGCAGTGGGCAACAACTAACAGAATGTTTTTTAACAGGGAAAAATTCAAAGTACTACATCTGGGCAATAAAAATGAAAAAAGCATATACAGAATGGGAGGAATAGGGCTAAGCAACAGCACATGTGAAAAAGACTTGGGTATACTAATAGATCATAAACTAAACATGAGACAACAGTGTGATGCAGCAGCAAAAATGGCAAATGCAATTCTGGGATGTATCAACAGAAGCATACAGTCTAGATCACGTGAAGTCATTCTCCTCTACTCATCTTTGGTCAGACCTCATCTGGAATACTGTGTCCAGTTTTGGTCACCACATTTTAAAAAAAACATCAACAAACTGGAGCAAGTTCAGAAAAAAGTGACCAGAATGGTGACTGGTCTGCAAACCATGTCCTATGAGGAAAGGTTGCAGGATTTGGGAATGTTTAGCTTGCAAAAAAGAAGACTGAGAGGAGACTTAATAGCTGTCTACCAATATCTCAAGAGCGGTCACATTGTAGAAGGATCATCTTTATTCTCATTTGCACAAGGAAAGACTAGAAGCAATGGGATGAAACTGAATGGGAGGAGACACAGATTAGATATTATAAAAAAACTTTTTGACAGTTAGGGTGATCAATGAGTGGAGCAGGCTGCCACGAGAGGTGGTGAGTTCTCCTTCAATGGAAGTCTTCAAACAGAGGCTGGACAGACATCTGTCTGGGATGATTTAGTGAATCCTGCTTTGAGCAGGGGGTTGGACCAGATGGCCCAGGAGGTCCCTTCCAACTCTACCATTCTATGATTCTATGACACCAGAAAGAGATATACTGCAAAAACCTAGCACAACCGGTATATTAATCAGAGTAAATATGCAAAAAAGTACCCATTTTATACATTTATAAAACTACACTATATGGAAACAAACAAAATACACAGTCACTTGTGTCTGACCCTGATGTGGTCCAATACCCCTACATGTAGCCCCACAATATAATCTCCCTCCTCATGGTATATTCGGTTTCCCTGCTTTTATTGGCAGCTATTTACACCTTCCCATCACGTCTCATCTTTATTATTCAGCATTTGCAGGAAGCCTTTGCTATACATATTTGAATGCTTTTTTTTCATTTCCTCTTGTATTTTTGGTCATATTAGACTATGTAATATCTGTTCATTCTTTGCTACAGAAGTGTTTGTACCCATATTATGTTGTTTCATGTGGGGGGTGTCTGACTGCATCAGGGTCAGACACAAGTAATTGTTTACATGGTTGTTTATGCTATTTTGCTTTTATCTTTGTTTGTTTCTATATCATGTGGCTTTGTAAATTGTCAATAATGTGCACATTTTTTTCATATTTACAGTGATTATTGGGGGTGCCATATTATTGTAGCGTATCTCATTCCTGTGTCCATGTGCAGAGGGTGACATCAGCCCTTGCCCACAAGGACTGAATTTCTCTTTCTCAAGCACACTATTAACTCATTAAGGACCAGGGATTTTTCCATTTTTGTGCTTCCATTTTTTGCTCCCTTTTTTTCCAGAGCCATAGCTTCGTTAATTTTCTGACAATATGGCCATGTGAGGCTTGTTTTTGTGGGACAAGTTGTACTTTTGAACGGCATCATTGATTTTACCATATAGTGTACGGGAAAACGGAAAAAATATCAAAGTGAGGTGAAATTGCAAAAAAAAGTGCAATCCCACAATTGTTTTTAGGGTTTTTTTTTACCATGTTCACTAAAAGCCATTATGATTCTCCAGCTCATTACGAGTTTGTAGACACCAAACACTTATAGGATCTTTTTATTTAAGTGTTGAAAAAAAATCCCAAGTTTGTAAAAAAAAAATAAAAGTTGCCATTTTCCGATACCAGTAGCATCTAAATTTTGGGGTTTCTGGGGCTGGGTGAGGGCTTATTTTTTGAGTGTCGTTCTGACGTTTTTATTGATACTATTTTAGGGTAGATGTGATGCTTTGATGGCCCATTATTGCATTTTACTGCAATGTGCAGTGTCCAAAAAACCATAATTCTGGCATTTTGATTTTTTTTTGTGTTATGCCATTTACTGTTCCGATTAATTTGTGCTATACTGTGTGTGGCAGAAATGCTCACTTGCTATGAGTGCCAAATGCTGGGCGGCGCTCATAGCAATCTGGAAATGACAACCACAGGGGTCTCCTGCAGCCCAGTGGTGACCTGCGGTCATGTGACACTGGCGCCGATGGGCGGGATTAGTGACATACTTCCTGTGCGTGCATGTTAAATGCCGCTGTCAGAGATTGACATCCCGGGTGGATCATGAAACCACAGCAAATCCTGAACGTGGGAACGTACCCTTAGTGGTTATGTATGTTACTCATCCACTTTTACTACTTTTTGAGGGTATAATGGGAAATAAAGAATTTTTCGAGTTGTTTTTGTCATATGTGTATTTTAAAAAACACTTTTGCAATATGAAGTTTTTAACTCTAAGGCCGGAGTCACACTGGCGAGGAATACGGACAAGTGAGAGGCGCTAAAAGCACGCATTAGACACGGACCAATGATTCTCTATGGGGTCCCTCGCACCAGCCGTATATTTCTCATCCGTATTCTACGCTCCGTGCCAATCGGAGCATGCTGCGATTATCAGCGTACTACGCCCGTAGTACGCCAATGCAAGTCTATGAGTGAGCTAAAAATACGTATTACACACGGACCACACATGTGACCTGTGAGAAATTCGCACCTGGTGTCTTTTAGCAAAGGCGGCAATTCAGTAAACTCACACTGACAGTTTTAATAAAGAAACAAAAGAATAGATATAGACACATAGAATACATATAGATATATATATATATATACATATATATATATAAATATATATATATGCATTCTATGAGTATATATCTATTCTTTCATTTCTTTTTTAAAACTGTCATAGGGCTCCATTATATGTCCATTTTGCAAGCCTGCGAGAAAATCTCACCATACGGATGCCATACGGATTACATACGGATGCTAACATGCGCAAAATACGCAACCGCACCTTGATTACGGATGACATACGGAGCACTGTTTAGGGGTCTGTCATCTGTATTACGCATGTAAAATACTGACCGTATTTTGCGTTGGTTAGTGTGACCCCGGCCTAAATCTCTCAAACTTTCTGGATTTTTTAAGCCCTCGGGAACTTTACAATGTGATCAGATGATTGCTTGTATGATGCTTTGGTATACTCAGTAGTCCAGGTCGGTTTTGTCTGCCAGTATTAGCCACCCCCTGTTATTGCCATCATAAGTGATGACCTACAAGCATAGGAATATGTTATTGCAACTTAATGCACCAAAGTAACAGCAAAGCAACTCTGTGGCATCCCCGGGAATAGAGAACGTTACACCTTTTTTATAATAAAAGAATAGTGACAAAGCGACCCTTCATGCCTTCCATGACCTCTGGGATAGGAAGGGCAAGGAAGGCATGGTTTACTTAGCACTGCACTCTCCATGCCAATGTGGTGGTCAGAAGAGGCAGCGGTAGGCAAACAGAAGGCACCAGGTAGGGTCACTATACAGTCCCACACTGGAGGGGGTTTAACTTTGTACTACCGCAGACCACCAGGCATGTCGCTATTAACCCCTCCTCTCCCGCCCCCGCAGTCTGCTGGCACATTTCAGAGGTGGCGCTGTTGCTGCCCTATGTCTCTGAGCTTTATCATTGCTCGTGTTTAGCTGTGGGAAGAGTAAAGCATTGAGGTGATCTGCCAGCACATTGCCATAGAGTCGGTGCATGGGAATGGCTGGACACTGATGTGCCTGTAAGGTAGCTTAGGTTATTTTGTGCATTAAAAATAGTTTTTAAAGTCGAGTAAACCTGAAATCTGCAGCAGATGAGATACTGATATACTGTCATCGTCATATATGTGTGCGGGGCTGCCCTATGGATGATTGCAGTACCATGACAGGGGCGGCCATACCATCAGTGCAACCTGGGCAGCTGCACAGGGGCCCAAGAGGTAAGAGGTGGAATCGTGCATTATGAGGAGCTATAGGACTGCCAAGGGCCCATATATTGATGGTTCTTGCACAGGAGCCTTCTTCTGTGTCCACTACTATGATGTATTCTTACCATATATTGATGGTTCTTGCACAGGAGCCCTCTTCTGTGTCCACTACTATGATGTATTCTTACCATATATTGATGGTTCTTGCACAGGAGCCCTCTTCTGTGTCCACTACTATGATGTATTCTTACCATATATTGATGGTTCTTGCACAGGAGCCCTCTTCTGTGTCCACTACTATGATGTATTCTTACCATATATTGATTGTTCTTGCACAGGAGCCCTCTTCTGTGTCCACTACTATGATGTATTCTTACCATATATTGATGGTTCTTGCACAGGAGCCCTCTTCTGTGTCCACTACTATGATGTATTCTTACCATATATTGATGGTTCTTGCACAGGAGCCCTCTTCTGTGTCCACTACTATGATGTATTCTTACCATATATTGATGGTTCTTGCACAGGAGCCCTCTTCTGTGTCCACTACTATGATGTATTCTTACCATATATTGATGGTTCTTGCACAGGAGCCCTCTTCTGTGTCCACTACTATGATGTATTCTTACCATATATTGATGGTTCTTGCACAGGAGCCCTCTTCTGTGTCCACTACTATGATGTATTCTTACCATATATTGATTGTTCTTGCACAGGAGCCCTCTTCTGTGTCCACTCCCGTACTATGATGTATTCTTAATATGACTAGTAATTGCTGTTAAAATGATCACCTACACACTGTGAGTCACAGGTTTGTATGGTTGTGACTCTGTCTCCTTTCTGCTCTTCAGGCCATCCATAGCGCTGCGCTGCCCAGAACCCACTATGCATGGCCCATGCTCTACCCCAGATCCTCCACCAGATGGCGCACGTGCCGCAGGAGGTTCCCGCAGAAGTCTTCCCCGAGCTACTCCCTCCCAGGACGGAACCCAGTGCCCGGTAGTTCTGGTGAGAGGCGCCCGGTGAGAAGTCGCCCTGTCGCCACCACTCTGCCCTCTGGAAACAGTGTTGGCATCGCGGAGTTGGATAAAGCTCCGCAGTTGGATGTTACCCGGGATGATGGCTGCAGGAGCCCGGGGCACGGCTGCCCATGAAGTGCTGCTCGCTCTGCTTTCCTTCAGTTTGGCGAGTGCCTACAACATAGATCTGGATCACCCCGTGCTCTTCCAGGGGCCCAATGGCTCCTTCTTTGGCTATGCGGTTCTGGAGCATCACCATGATGACACGAGATGGTAAGATGATGGCTCCCTGGTCGCACATCCCTGGGCTGGTGCCCACCTAGACTGAGTGCCCACCTAGCGTGCCGGGCGGCTGCCACACCTGGCGATCACGTGCACACAGCACTTTGGGAAGTAGGAGCCCTCTGACAACCCTGACACAGGCTCAGCCCTCTGCCCTAGCTGGCAGCTACATACCCATGCCAAGGCGAAGGGCTAGCTGGCACCGTCCCTGGCACTCAAAGAATAGCATTCAGAAACATGGGCTGACACCCCTTGATACTTTCTTACCCTCCTGTCTCTTTAGAGTAGTGTAATAATTACTCTTCGCTCATGAGTGGCAATGTCCGATCCTCCGACCCTCCTCCTGTCACTGCGAGTTATTCCGTATTACGGGCACAGTCACCTCAGGTATTTAGGATTGGGCGGTCTGCCCCATTCATCCTTTACATTTTTGCTCTTGTGATGTTCGTTGACACTTCTGAGCACCAAGTTCTTCAACATGGCGCATGCGGGTTATGAATTGTGGGCAAAACAAAAACAATGCACCTTATTTTTGTCTTTGGCCGGTTTGCATATTGTTTTCTCAAAAAGGCGCACTTTTCACATAATTTATACAGTTGTGGCCAAAAGTATTGACACCCCTGCAATTCTGTCAGATAATACTCAGCTTCTTCCTGAAAATTATTGCAAACACAAATTCTTTGGTATTATTATCTTCATTTAATTTGTCTTAAATGAAAAAACACAAAAAGAATTGTCCTAAAGCCAAATTGGATATAATTCCATATATAAATGAAGATAATACCAAAGAATTTGTGTTTGCAATCTGACAGAATTGCAGGCCTGGATATGTGGGCTGAATAAAACTCACCTACCACTTTGAAAAACGTTACTATGGAGTGCTGCCTTTTTTTGGAATGAATATTGAAATTGTGGCTGAAAATAGGACTTTCTGCAGGGGCCGTGCACCCGAAGCTAAGTACTGTGCTGTTTCCTTTTTTTCTATATATATATATATGAAAAAACAGATCACATATAAACGAGACCTTGAAAACTTGTGAATTCAAAAGACTTGGGCAGATAAGGAAAACTGGAGAAACATACCAAAAACAGACAGAAAAGCTGAGATGCAATTATTTCTGAGTGGGGCTCATGGTCCCCGGGAGTAGATGCAGGGCTGCGGCATCCATGCGCTGCGTCCATGGACATTGTACGGCCACTTTATGGTGTCGCAGTGGCGGTGACCCACATGTTCTTCTCTCAGGGACCAAACTTCACAACACTGATAATGTGTGAGCGTGTGCACTGCATGTTTCCAATAATTTTACAGAAAGTTGGAAAGCCCCTTTATTTTTTAGGAAGGCTCCTTGTCTGCAGACATCGTCGTGGCTGGAGTGATTCCTCGTCGTCTGAGTGTCTTGTATGGCCAGGAGACTGTGGGTGATAGGAGCATCTCTTCTCGGATTTCCTTCCTCTGCTCTGCGCTCCTGTAGCTGTGGGAGTTTTCTGCTTATTGTGGAGACTTGTTCTGTAGGCTCTTTACCAGCGCTGGGTGGTGGAACGTCTCATCATAAAGAAGCATGCATGCTTACTTGTGCCAGAGTGTCAGAGAAGCTTCATGAATGCTGTAGACCGGTGGCATACAGAAGAGTGGGTGATGGGGTCTATAGCCCTCCTATAGGGACAGTAACACTGGGTACCAGAACCATGAGGCTATGCAGGAGATGCACTGCTTCCCTAGTTATCATCATTAAGGGGTTTGGGGCAGATTTCTGGTGTAAAACACCTTAAAAAATTGCAAAATTGTTCTGCAATGAGAAGTTGTGCAAAAATACTGTGACTTTTAGTGTTTTCACGCCTGTCCTGTCTAGCTTTACCAAAATTAGTAGCACTAATTCAGGAACATTTACACTTTGGTGGTGTAAATGTTGTCAGAAATGTATTCCATCTTCTGCTGAAGGTGCACCGCACTTATAAGCTGCACCTCCTTTAGAATTAGATGCATCTTACTCCACCATGTCTCTTCATTAAGTCTGGGGTGTACAACACCAGTATTAAAGGGGTCCTGAAGGGAATAGAAAAAAAATAAAGTAAATGTCAATGTAAACAAATTCCAAATATCAATGGTTTTGTCTAGAGAGATAATTAGTATAGAATTACAATGGCTGTCACAATGCAACTCTGACAGAAACCCTTCCTAGAATGTTAGGACTGATGCCGGTGAGCATGTGCAGTAGGTAGTGCCTTATGTTGTAAGAGTGTGAGCAGCCTCCTCTTACCTCAGGAACCATAGTGGAGAACAGTGTGAGTGGCCTCCTCTTACCTCATCACATATAGGGGAGAGCAGTGTGAGGAGCCTTCTCTTACTTCATCAAATATAGTGGAGTGCAGTGTGAGTGGCCTCCTCATACCTCAGCACCCATACTGTAGAGCAGTGTGAGTGGCCTCCTCTTGCCTCAGCAGCCATGGTGGATAGCAGTGCAAGCAGCCTCTTCTTACCTCAGGAGCCATAGTGTACAGCAGTGGGAGCAGCTTTTTCTTACCTTAGGAGACATAGTGGACAGCAGTGTGAGCAGCCTCTTCATACCTCAGGAGCCATAGTGGACAGCAAAGTAAGCAGCCTCTTCTTACCTCAGGAGCCATAGTGGACAGCAGTGTGAGCAGCCACTTCTTACCTCAGGAGCCATAGTAGACAGCAGTGTGAGCAGCCACTTCTTACCTCAGCAGCCATAGTGGACAGCAGTGTGAGTAGCCTCGTATTACCTCAAGAGCCATAGTGGACAGCAAAGTGAGCAGCCTATTCTTACCTCAGAAGCCATAGTGGACAGCAGTGTAAGCAGTCACTTTTTACCTCAGCAGCCATAGTGGACAGCAGTGTGAGTAGCCTCTTATTACCTCAAGAGCCATAGTGGACAGCAGTGTGAGCAGCCTCTTCTTACCTCAGGAGCCATAGTGGACAGCAAAGTGAGCAGCCTCTTCTTACCTCAGGAGCCATAGTGGACAGCATTGTCAGCAGCCTTTTCTTACCTTAGGAAACATAGTGGACAGCAGTGTGAGCAGCCACTTCTTGCCTCAGGAGCCATAGTGGACAGCAGTGTGAGCAGCCTTTTCTTGCCTCAGGAGCCATAGTGGACAGCAGTGTTAGCAGCCTTTTCTTACCTCAGGAGCCATAGTGGACAGCAAAGTGAGCAGCCTCTTCTTACCTCAGGAGCCATAGTGGACAGCATTGTCAGCAGCCTTTTCTTACCTTAGGAAACATAGTGGACAGCAGTGTGAGCAGCCACTTCTTGCCTCAGGAGCCATAGTGAACAGCAGTGTGAGCAGCCTTTTCTTACCTCAGCACCTCAGGTATCTTCAGTAATATTAGTGGAGCACCGCTTTCTAAATATGAAGAATGGTGGAGCTTCTTACTGCACATGCTCACAGCCACCTGACCTAACACTCTAGGACAGGTATCTTACAGTGAAACAAGTAGGCAGCCATTTTAATTCTATAGTGATTACTTCCCTACCACACCATATTTCTTTTTATTTCAGCTCTGTAGCGGTGCTACTTTGATAAGTTCCATGCAACTAACATCATACTCACCACCCGCCACCTTCAGCTGTTCCCTGTTCCGCTCTGGTCCCATGTTGCCATCTTGTGACCCCAACTTCTGACTGATTGGAAGTCAGAGGTAACAGTCACAAGCTCTCAGCGTAAGTCTATGGGAGCCTCGTTCTGGCTCTCATAGATTTGTATTAAAAAGTGACCTGCAGCTCGCCCAGCAAACACTGGTGCGATCCGGCAGGTCACAAACTTCTGAAGACCGACCAGAGTGGCACCAATAACAGATGAAGACGACAGCTGGTGAGTATAAGACTAGGAGCAGATACCTTAGATTAGAGGCACCTCTCCAGGGCTGCAGTAAAAACACCGCTGGAGAGGTGCTTTAAATGTATTGAGGAATATATTTATACTGACATTTCTTTTAGTTATTTTGTTTTTTCTATTCCCAGAGAACCCCTTTAATGAATCGGGCCCTTAGTCACTATAATGAATGATGCACCACATTTTTCAAGCAGCATAACCGCATTGACACTAAAAGCCCTGATTCATCAGTATGTTTTCACCATAATCCTGTTGTAAAATACATTGCAATGTTGCAACAATTGGAGTTTCTATGCTGGTCTCGGCCAGTTATGCCTTAGTGGATGGAGGTGGGAATGGGCACTACAAGCCCACCTACAGCAAATTCATCATAATTTACTCCAAAAAGTGGTATAAATGGCTCCACAGTGTACACCAACCTCTGACAGAGGCACCTGACACTTGTAGGATGCTCCAAATTAATTAAGAGGTATCCAACTATTAATGAATTTGTCTCATCTTACTCCAGCGGTGTTTTCATTAAGACTGAAGGAAACGACACCAGTCTTAATGAATCTGGCCCCAATAAGTATTAGTGTTGGTGACTATGCCCCAGTGTGGTGTCTGCAGTATATATACATGGTTTTCTGCAAAAAATCTTGTACCTATAACCTTACTCTACAGAGAACTGGCAAGTCATATAAATGAACCAAACCCAATGTCTTCTGCCCCCTCCTATAGCCCCCATGTCAGACACACACAGGGATCCAGGACTCTTTCTTTTCCAGTTGTGAAGCCAGTGACTGGTCGATGGCTGTCGCTGTGGGGCAGTTTTATAGAATATTCTTTTTTATATTCTGGCCTTTTGCCAAGGAGCCAGAATCATAGAGGAAAGTTCCAATCGTTCCAGCATGTACCGTGTCCCCATCATGGCTGAAATTCAATCTGCCCTGGTATGTGTTCACGGCTAGATCACATGAATTAGTTATGTCTTGACTGCTTGCTTTGGATGGAGCTAGTGATCAGCAGAATGGCCAGAATTTGTGGAGAACTATGACTGTATACACTGAACTGTCTCTAGACCAGGCCTTGCCCTGTTTCGGCTATAACTTGGCCTGGCTGGGCGGCTCACAAGTAATCTTCATAGCTGCGTGCACAAGGTCTCATATGACGTCCCGGCCCCGAGTGCTATATGTGAATGGCCAGGCTGTAATGTGAAAGTCACGGTATGGAAAATGCAGGCAGCGGGGGGCCGGCTTGTGTGTGCTCTGCATATGATACATGCCAATCCCCCCTTCTAAAACCTCTGCATACACAAGAGAAATGACACATAGTCCTGAATTACAGCAGGAAAAGGACGGGAAATGTTATAATATAAGCAAGCTATAGTAATACACAGAAGGAAGGTGGAATAGTTATAAGTGGATCCCATAAACATCACTTATTACCATAAGAACAGGGGTGCCTAAGAGGTTTGCGTGAACAGATTGGTAGTGCTTTTGTTTGACCATCACTCCATCCACTGAATTTGGGAATGATGGTCACACATCCGCACTACCATGTCCCATAGCAGTGAATGAGGCGGTGGCCTGAACAGCTGTGCGCTTGAACGCTTTGTTGGATTGGCTGCCCCAGAGTAGGTCCTGCTGACAAGGGAACCAGTGATCGCCCACTCTTGTGGAAGACAAGTGTAGTCCGCTTCAACGATAAGACTGGAAACATACTTTGCATGCATTCATGCCCACGGCACATATAGATGTCGAGACACTTTGCTGAAGTTATTAATTAAAGGTATTTTTAAAAGTGTTTTTCAGTCATAATATGT
Source organism: Dendrobates tinctorius (assembly GCF_039654945.1). Taxonomy (NCBI): domain Eukaryota; kingdom Metazoa; phylum Chordata; class Amphibia; order Anura; family Dendrobatidae; genus Dendrobates; species Dendrobates tinctorius. Next base: position 22,218,239 of record NW_027361829.1, on the reverse strand, counting down.
TGATGATCTATTTTTAGGAAAGGTGATCAATGTCAGATTGATGGGGACCCACACCTGGCACCCCTAGTGAATAGCTGCACCAAGCTCTGGTAGGGTTGGCTGGATGTAAACACTGAACCGAGCTGTAATACACAAGGCCTAAATGGCTTTCTACCCATAGCAATTATCACCTGAATGAACTTCAGTATGAATGTTCTTTTCCACTCAAACGACAAATGAGAAAACTCGTTTGTTGCAGATAACATCGTTTACGTGGGCGGAAAGATCATCTTTGCTTGGGAGCATCTGGTGTAAATGTGCTACCAGCGATGAAAGTAAATGGAAAGAATATTATAAGAACACCCTTACAATCATGGCAGCATGTGAATGATAGAAATTGACTCCCGACTGACTTTCTATTTCTCAGTTTATTTGGCAGGTGTATAATAAGACCCTGGCTTTTCAAGATCTCTAGATTTTTTTCCACCTACTCTGCACGGTTTGTTAACTGTTTAAATGGAATCTGTCACCCCATTTTTGCTGTATGAGCTACGGCCAACGCCATCAGGGGCTTATCTACAGCATTCTGTAATGCTGTAGATAAGACCCCGATGTAACCTGAAAGATAAGAAAAACAAGTTAGATTATACTCACCCGGGGGGTGGGGGCGGTGGGTGTCGCGGTCCGGCATCTCCCATCTTCATACGATGACCTCCTCCTTCTTACTTCTATCTCGGCTCCTGCGCAGGCGTACTATATCTGCCCTACTGAGGACAGAGTAAAGCACTGCAGTGCGCAGGCGCCAGGAAAGGTCAGAGAGGTCCGGCGCCTGCGCACTGCAGTCATTTACTCTGCCCTCAACAGGGCAGATAAAGTATGCCTGTGCAGGAGCCGCAGCAGAAGTAAGAAGGAGGACGTCATTGCTAGAAGATGGGAGGCGTCGGACCATTGCGCAGGCGCCAGGAGACGTCAGAGAGGTCCGGCGCCTGTGCACTGCAGTACTCTGCTCTGCCCTCAACAGGGCAGAGCAGTGCGCCGGAGCTGCGACGGGAAGCAAAGAAGAGGACGTCATCGCTAGAAGATGAGAGGCGCCGGACCAGACCGCGACACCCGTCGGATCCGGACCGCCCCTGGGTGAGTATAATTTAACTCGTTTTTCTTATCTTTCAGGTTACATCGGGGGCTTATTTATAGCATTACAGAATGCTGCAGATAAGCCCCTGATGGCGGTGGCTGCATCTTATATGCGAAAAAATAGGTGACAGATTCCCTTTAAGATGTCTATTTGCTTACCTGACACCCCCACTAATTGGTCCATAAGCCCCTAAGAGGTGCACAGGTCAGGAGACACGAGAGCACAGCTCCTAGCTGAGCACGTACCCAGGTTGGGGACGGATTCAGTAGAAAGCAGAGGTTTCCATTGAATCCTGCATTTCTCACTTTTCCTTTCTGCAGGCACTATCTCTAATTTGTAGTTTTGTCAGAGCTAGCTGCTATGATACCTCCCGTAGACAGAGACATGATGGCGTCCTGCTCTCCAATCTCGACGTAGCACATATTCCGATACAGCAGCAGTACACTATATAGTAATACCGAGCATTGTAGCTATAAATCAGCCGTGACATCTTTGCTCATGTTCCATTGTACATATTGTAGAATAGCTAGGCATCAATGCTGACGTCCTATAGATAGGACAGTGCTTATTGGGCTCGGGACCATGTCACATGTAGCCATGATGTCAGCAAAGCAGGATCACAACATTGGCGGGGCAGTCATGTGATTGCTGGTGAAAGTTCAGAAAGGGGGCATTCTTTATCATGTAAGAGACTTAAATATACTATTCTGTTGGTTGACAGTGGGTTCTTTGGGAAATAAAACTGTGAGACCAAGTTTTCTTTTTCTTTGCAAAGAACACTAATGGCCATAAGTGAGCTTATTATTCTGTTTTACATAAAAATCAAAATAATTAGTATGTGTCAGTATAATTTAGTCTCCCAGTGAAGTCACAATTTCCAGACGTGTATAGACCCACCAGACAGAAACTTCATGGAGTTTCCAGGTCAGGGCTAGGGTGGGCATTCTGAAGAGGGCAAAGCCTTCCTGATGTAGTAAGTTGTGTTGTGAGTGGCACTTTACAGTCCTCCATTCTTGGTAACAAATAGAAACTTTTAGAAACCTCTTTGCCAACTCTGCTACACACGTATTCTTTACACCTGTCCATTAAGCTCCAACTCAGAAGACTAGTGACAACTTCCAAATCAAGTTTCTTGATTTGTTGTGTCATAAAAATATATAAAACTGGAGCAGAAACCTTTCAGCCCATTGCTAAATGTGCGGGTGTTTTTCAAGCTGCGGTGGAGAGTGGGGGTCGTCTCGTGTCCTATTGGTAGGCGTGAATCCATGCGCTGAGGACATTTGGTACTGTACTAAAATAAGAAGAATGAAAGAAACTTTAAAATGATGTGCACACGCAAGATAATATAACAAATATACAAAAATTAATTATTGGCAAACAAAAAACATACATTTAAAAACAAGTAAAACCCATGTTAGGTCCAGTCGCTCATGACAATATGGTGTAGCAAATCAATAATTAATACTGCAGTCAGGGGAGGTATATACAGCCTCACAAATACTGTAAAGTCAGCCTGAGTAGAGGTGTTAGTCTAAGCACAGGGGGGGATATTATTGATTTGGTACACCATATTGTCGTGAGCGATTGGACCTAACATTGGTTTTACTTGTTTTTAAATGTATGTTTCTTGTTTGTCAATAAAATATTTTTGTATGTTTGTTATATTTTCTTGAGTGTGCACATCATTTTGTAGTTTCTTTTGTTCTTCTTATTTTAGTTTATATTGTTCTACTACTGGATGTAACACCCATATATTCATTATAGAATATTGTAGTGCACCCTGCCCCCTTTTCTGCCATTTGCTACTGTCTCACCTCTTTTTTATGAGCCCACAGAGCTACATTTATGGAGTTTGTCACTGGACCACTTACTAATACCAGACATTTTAAGATAATAGTGATGCTTATTCTTTTATATAGAGATAATTTATCCAGTGTATGAGGGAATACAGAAAATAAATGAGAGAGGATGACGTGATGACCATTGCTTTTTACCCCTTTCCTTCACTCTGCTGGTCTTATTTTGGTTATGCTATTGGGAGGGTTTCCACAATATTGGATATCTGAACATTTACCATAATGACCTAACTGGAAGACCCCTCACCCTAGTTGCAGTGTGATAACGCCTCAGGCAATTGCAGAACGTATGCTGGCAATGTATTATGGAAAGAATTCTTTCTACCCATGGCATCTACAGGGCAGCCATAAAAAAAAAAATACTGATTTCCCTACAGACCTGAAAGGGTTGAAATATAATCCAACTGATTTGAAAAGGTAAAGTCTACCAATTTAGTTAATAACCTACAAATACACCAAATGATAGGTTTACCTTGACAGACTAGACCCGTTGAGAGGAAGTGGGTCACCTTAAATACGATGAATGTTCTTGTGAAATCTCTATTTATGAAGTAAGTATGGAGTATAATGGATTTTTTTCCGTCCCTAGGCTTTAGTGGAATTTTACTGACATACAGTCTGTAACACGACTTCTCTCATTACCATTTTTGTAACCCCTTGGAAGCCTGTCATGTCCATATGAAAATGATTTCTGTGCTGAGGGTTTTTTCAGAGCACGACAGGGTGCTGACCTACCAGCATGCGCTACGAGTCTCTAGTCCGGAAACAGGAATCAACACCAGGTTGTATGAGAATTTTGGGAACAAGTATCCAGTACCTAGCGTGTCTGATAACTGTAGACCACTGTGTTGCTGCATCACGTATTCGGTTTAACCAGCCAGATGAGGACAGGAATTTCTGTAACGCTCTTTCATTTACAGTTTCTTGTATATTTGTTCTCTCTATGACTGCATTGTTTGCCTTTTACGATATGAGTTTGTCCATAAAAGGACTTTAGCATTTTGGTGACCCTTTTAAAATCTGCTGTATCCAGTGCTTACTGATAACGTAAAGGATAATGTTAGTCAGACCTGGTCATTGCACCAGATTGTAAGCCTGTCACTGTAAAATAGTGACAATTTAGCTATTACCTATCTATTTTATATGGTTTCAAGTCAAAAAAGTTAGATCTGTTCAACCAGAATGTATTTTTGTAGAAGTAATATATCATATTCTTAGCACTGCAAGTCTAAATGCCAGGTGAAAGTGACTTCAGATGCACAGAAGACAGTAGCCATTGTGCACCAGTTAGGTTACCGTTCCTTTGTCACTCACAGCCATAGTGTGCCACAAGAAGTGCGTAAGTACATTGTCCACATATCATCAGGTTGAAACTTTACAGTCATGACCATTTTTGTGATCCAGCTTCTCATTCCAGATCATCAGACATACAGTGGGTACGGAAAGTATTCAGATTGATTTAAATTTTTCACTTTTTGTTTCATTGCAGCCATTTGGTAAATTCAAAAATTATTTTTTTCTCATTAATGTACACTCTGCACCCCATCTTGAAAGAAAAAAAACAAATGTAGCCATTTTTGCAAATTTATTAAAAAAGAAAAACTGAAATATCACATGGTCATAAGTATTCAGACCCTTTGCTCTTCCCTCCCTAATCCTTCCCTCTTTTGAATTCCACTCTGTCCGCATCTACTCTCCCTCCAATCTCCAAGTGGCCATCATATACCGACCTCCGGGCCCGACCACTGCCTTTATTGATCAATTCTTTACCTGGCTTCTTCACTTTCTTTCAACTGACATCCCCACTCTCTGCTGTCCAGAATTCCGGAGTGTCTATCCGCCATATCCTCCTTCTTCTCATCTTGCTTTCTCAAACTCAATGTGGACAAATCTGAACTCGTCATCTTTCTTCCATCTCACAGATCTTCTTTACCTGACCTATCTATCACAATTAACGACATCACGCTTTCCCCCATACCGGAAGTCTGCTGCCTCAGAGTAACCCTTGACTCTGCCTTGTCCTTCAAACCTCACATCCAAGCTCTTTCCACCTTCTGTCACCTCCAGCTCAAAAATATTTCCAGAATCAGTCCTTTTCTCAACCCTTAATCTACTAAAATGCTTGTGCATGCCCTCATCATCTCACGCCTCGACTACTGCAACATCCTTTTCTGTGGCCTCCCTGCTAATACCCTTGCACCTCTCCAGTCCATCTTTAACTCTGCTGCCTGACTAATTCATCTCTCTCATCGCTACTCCTCCGCTTCTCACCTCTGCAAATCTCTTCACTAGCTCCCATTCTCTCAGCGTATCCAGTTCAAATTACTAATACTGACCTACAAGGCCATCCATAACCTGTCTCCTCCATATATCTCTGAACTAATCTCCCGATATCTTCCCTCACGTAATCCCGGGCCTCCCAAGATCTCCTCTCCTCCACACTTATTCGCTCCTCACCCAACCGCCTCCAAGACTTCTCCCGAATATGCCCCATCCTCTGGAATTCTTTGTCTCAACACGTCTGACTATCAACCACATTCGGATCCTTCAGACGGAACCTGAAAACCCACCTCTTCAGGAAAGCTTACAGCCTGCAATGACCCCGCTGCCTCCCACCACTACCGGAGCTACCGCCTCACCATCACCAGAGCTGCTGCAAACCCCCATCCTACTGTCTCCTTCCCCACCATCTTGTAGAATGTAAGCCCGCAAGGGCAGAGTCATCTCCCCCTTGTATCATGTAAGTGATATCTGTAATTTGTATGTAACCCCTTCTCATGTGCAGCACCAATGGTGCTATATAAATAAAAAATAATAATAATAATAATAATATTGAGTAGAAGCACCCTTTTTGAGCTAGTACAGCCATGAGTTGTTGGAATGATGTAACAAATTTTTCACACCTGGATTTTGGGGATCCTCTGCCATTCTTCCTTTCAGATCCTCTCCAGTTCCATCAGGTTGAATGGTGAACGTTGGTGGATAGCCATTTTCAGGTCTCTCCAGAGATGCTCAATAGAGTTTAGGTCAGGGTACTGGCTAGACCAGTCAAGAATGGTCGCAGAGTTGTTCTGAAGCAATTCCTTTGTTATTTTAGCTGTGTGCTTAGAGTCATTGTCTTGTTGGAAGGTGAACCCTCGGCTAAGTCTGAGGTCCAGATCACTCTGGAAGAGATTTTCATCCAGGATATCTCTGTACTTGGCTGCATTCATGTTTCCTTCAATTGCAACCAGTTGTCCTGTCCCTGCAGCTGAAAAACACCCCCATAACATGATTCTGTCCCCACCATGTTTCACTGTTGGGATTGTATTGGGCAGGTGATGAGCACTGCCTGGTTTTCTCCACACATACCGCTTAAAATTTTCACCAAAAAGTTCTATTTTCATCTCATCAGACCAGAGAATCTCATTTCTCATAGTCTGGGAGTCCTTCATGTGTTTTTTTTAGCAAACTCTATGCGGGCTTTCACATGTCTGGCACTGAGGAAAGGCTTCTGTGAGGCCACTCTGCCATAAAGGCCTGACTGATGGAGGGCTGTAGTGATAGTTGACTTTGTGGAACTTTCTCCCATCTCATTACTGCATCTGTGTAGCTCAGCCACAGTGATTTGGGGGTTCTTCTTTACTTATCTCACCAAGGCTCTTCTCCCACGATTGCTCAGTTTGGCTGGACGGCCAGGTCTTGGAAGACTTCTGGTGGTCCCAAACTTCTTCCATTTAAGGATTATGGAGGCCATTGTGCTCTTAGGAACCTTGAGTACTGCAGAAATTCTTTTGTAACCTTGGCCAGATCAGTGCCTTGCCACAATTCTGCCTCTGAGCTCCTTATCCAGTTCCTTTAACCTCATGATTATCATTTGGTCTGACATGCACTGTGAGCTCTTATATAGACAGGTGTGTACCTTTACAAATCAAGTCGTATCAGTTTAATTTAATACAGCTGGACTCCAGTGAAGGAGTAGAACCATCTCCAGGAGGATCACAAGGGACAGCCATGTGACTTAAATATGAGTGTCTGAGCAAAGGGTCTGAATACTTATGACCATGTGATATTTCAGTTTTTCTTTTTTATTAAATTTGCAAAAATTTCTACATATGTTTTTTTTCAGCCAAGATGGGGTGCAGAATGTACATTAATGAGAAATAAATGAACTTTTTAGAATTTCCCACATGACTGCAATGAAACAAAGAGTGAAAAATTTAAAGGGGTGTGAATACTTTCCGTACCCACTGTAGAGCTCATTATGACAAGTTATATTAGATAAATACTGTATGTTTCAACACCGGAAAAAAGAGGTATATAAAATAGCTAAAGGGACATTTCATACTTGCTTAACACTATACAGAGGTAAAATGTGTGTAAACCTACCCTACTATGCTGTTTTACTAGCAGCCTCAATGAGAAAATGACATTTTATTCTACTGTTTGATACTGCCACCAAACGATCTGGCAGTGTCACACCGTTTTGATGCAGTTTTGATGAATCAGTGGGAACTCAGCCTTAGGTTACTTTTAGGCTTTATGGACACGTGCGGAATTCCCGCGGATTTTATGCGTTTTTGCCGCATTTTTTCACCGCGAAAACGCATAAAATAAGCAACCCATTGTATTCAATGGCATGCCGCACATGCTGTGCTAATGCTGCGTATTTTTCCAAGGCGGCGTGTTTCCCACGACGGGGAGTTGCGGAATTGCCGTGGAAAGGATCAGGATCGCTAGTAAGTCGCTATGTGATCGCTGGTGAGCTGTCACACAGACAGCTTCACCAGTGATCAGCACAGCGATGCCGAGCGCCCGGCATCGCTTGCCATCGCTGTAAAAAATAGAATCAAAATAAAAAATATAGTTATTCTCACCTTCCGACGTCCCGTTCAGCCATCCCGCCTCTCTCCACGCTCCGGTCCCAGTGATCCTTTGCACGAATGACCCGCGAGATGTCACGGTCTCGAGGGATAACAAAGTCTCGCGGTCATTCGTGCAAAGGATCACTGGGACCGGAGCGTGGAGAGAGGCAGGATGGCTGAACGGGACGTCGGAAGGTGAGAATAACTATATTTTTTATTTTTTTAATTATTTTTTACACCTGATCGCTGTTCTCCCGCCTGTCACACATAGAGATGCGTGCTGGCCAGCGGGAGACCAGCGACCAAAGAAATGTCCAGAGGTTTCTTCCAGCGATCAGCGATACCAGCAGGGGGGCCGCTCGCTGATCGCTGTCACACACAGCGATCTCGCTGGTGAGATCGCTGTTACGTCACAAAAGTTGTGACTCAGCAGCGATCTCGCTACCGAGATCGCTTAGTGAGACGGGGCCTTTAAACTAAATCTTTATCTTTGGTGAGAGTGGTGCCTACAAGAGTGCTCCAAAAAAGCTGCATTATCCTCAAATCCTTATCATAAAGGTTTTACATATTTAATCAGAATGTGTAGTCAGAAAATTTCCTAATGTTTAATCCCTTAACGTCCATTGACGGGCATAGCCCATCATGGCAGGATGTAAGTTCCCGCACCATGATGGGCTATGCCCGTCATGCATTTAAACTGTCAGTGCATGTAAACACGCAGTGACAGTTCAGTGCAGACAGCTATCACAGACAGCTGACAGGCACGGCAAGAGGTGCAGGGACCCTTGCCATCGGTTCCCTGCTCCCAGAACACTGCGATCGGTCAGTCAATCTGACTGGCTGAGCTTCTGCACTAACAGCCAGGAGTGGCGTCCGCGCCCACCCCTGGCTGTTAACCCCCCTGACTGCTGTGATCGGGTGCGATCGCAGTGCTCAGGGGGGAGGCAAAGGGTCGGGAGCTCCCTCTGCCTACAGATCGGTAATCGCAGGGTCCGATCTCTGCCATGATGACCCAGGGTTGCATGACAACCCCCAGATCATCCAGCTACGGAAAGCCTCTGAGACCATGCTCACAGCATGGTCTCAGCAGCTTTCAGCATAGGGTATAATACATTGAAATGCTGGAGCATTGCAATGTATTATACCTGCAATGAAAGTGAAAAAGTGAAAGTCCCATAAAGGGACTAGGTAAAAAAAAAACAACATTTTTTAAAAAAATATGTAAAAAAAAATATTAAAAAATAATAAAATAAAAAAATCCCCCCCAAAATACATTATGTAAAAAAAAATACACGTTTGGTATTGCCGCGTCCGTAAAAATCCCATCTATAAAAGCTTCACCCTAGTTAACCCCTTCAGTGAACGCCGTAAGAAAAGAATCCACAAAAAAGTAGCAAATTATACTTTTTCCAAGCGGTATCATCATACTGCTTGGAAAAAGTGGAATAAAATGCGATCAAAAAAATGAATGGTAATAAAAATAGTATCACTGAAAGCGCCATCTTGTCAAAAAACAAGCCGCCATACAGCTCCATCAGCGGAAAAATAAAAAAAGTTATAGCTCTCAGAATAAAGTGATGCAAAAATAATTATTTTTTCAATAAAAGTTTTTATTGTGTAAAAAATGCCAAAACATAAAAAAGCTATATAAATGAGGTATCGCTGTAATCATAGTGACCCGAAGAATAAAGCTGCCTTACCAATTTTACCACAAAACAAAAAGAAATTCCTGAATTGCTGGTTTTTGTTCATTCTGCCTCCACAAAAATTGGAATAGAAAGCGATCAAAAAAGTCATGTGCCTGAAAACGATACCAATAAAAACGTCAGCTTGTCCCGCAAAAATCAAGCCTGCACATGACTGTTGGACGAAATATGGAAAAATTATAGCTCTCAAAATACGGCGATGTAAAAATTTCTTACAAAAAATTCTTGCAAAAAAAAGCATTTTTTAGTGTATGACAGAATCTAAACATAAAAAAAATGTAAATCTGGTATCGCTGTAATCGTACCGACCCGAAGAATAAAGTCGCCTAATCACTAATACCGCACGAAGAACGGCTTAAAAAATAAAACCAATTCTTCACCTGTTGTGGATTTGTTCATTCTGCCTCCCAAAGATCACAGTGTACTCAGGAAAAATTGCACAACAACTTTGGGGGTCTAATTACTTTTTTATTTTCATAGCTCTACGTTATAAACTTCTGTGAAGCCCTTAGGGGTTCAAAGTGCTCACCACACATCTACATAAGCTCCTTGGGGGGTCTAGTTACCAAAATGGGGTCACTTATGGGGGGGGTTCTACTGTTTAGGCACATCAGGGGCTCTGCAAACGTACATGACGCTCGCAGACCATTCCATCAAAGTCTGCATTCCAATATGTCGCTCCTTCCCTTCCAATCTCTGCCATGCGCCCAAACAGTGGTTTCACCCCACATATGGGGTATCAGCATACTCAGGACAAATTGCACAACAACTTTTAGGGTCCTATTTCTCCTGTTACCCTTGTGAAAATAAAGATTTGGGGACAGAAAGATCATTTTTGTGGAAAAAAATATGATTTTTTTATTTTCACGGCTCTACGTTACAAACTTCTGTAAAGCACTTGTGGGTTCAGTCAAACGGCGCTCCTTCACTTCTGAGCTCTGCCATGCGCCCAAATAGTGGTTTACCCCCACATGTGGGATATCAGTGTACTCAGGACAAATTGCGCAATAACCTTTGGGGTCCTCTTACCCTTGGGAAAATAACAATTGGGGGTGAAAAGATCATTTTTTGGGGAAAAAATATGATTTTTTTAATTTTACGGCCGTAAGTTATAACCTTCTGTGAAGCCCCTGGGGGGTTCAAAGTGCTCACCACACATTTAGATAAGTTCGTTGGAGGGTCTAGTTTCCAAAATAGGGTCACTTATGGGGGTTGCCACTGTTTAGGTACATCAGGGGCTCGCCAAACGCGATGTGTCCGCTCTTGATTCCAGCCAATTTGACATTCAAAACCTCAAATGATGCTCCTTCCCTTCTGAGCACTACCGTGCACCTAAAGATTGGTCTTCCTCCACACATGGGGTATCGGTGTATTCAGGAGAAATTGCACAACAAATATTGTGGTTTATTTTCTCCTGATACCCTTGACAAAATAAAAAATTGTGTCAGAAGTAAAATTTTTGGGAAAAAAATGAAATGCTAATTTTTTCCTTCCACATTGCTTCAATTCTTGTGAAATACCTAAAGGGTTAATAAACTTCTTGAATGTGGTTTTGAACACCTTGAGGGGTGCAGTTTTTAGAATGGTGTCACTTTTGGGTATTTTCTGTGATATTGACCCCCCAAACTCACTTCAAATGCGAGGTGGTCCCCTAAAAAATGTAAATTTTGTTGGAAAAATGAGAAATCGCTGGTCAACTTTTAACCCTTATAAATTCCTAACAAATAAAAATTGTTTCCAAAATTGTGCGGATGTAAAGTTGACATATGGGAAATGTTATTTATTAACTATTTTGTGTGACATCACTTCTCTGATTTGAGGGTACAAAAATTAAAAGTTTGGAAATTGCAAAATTTTCAGAATTTTTGACAAATTTCATAAATAAACGCAAGTCATGTTGAAGAAATTTTACCACTAACATGAAGTAAAATATGTAACAAAAAACAATCTCATAGAAGTGATAGCGGTCCGATTTCAAAATTAAGGCCTGGTCATTAACTTACAAAGTGGCTTGGTCCTTAAGGGGTTAAGTCAGGTTTTTGTGTTTTATTTTTTTTTTTTTAAATGTTGTCAATGTTTTTATTTTCATACCACAATCTTTATTAAAAAAAAACCAAAATGCGTACTATTGCAACTTTTACAATGACCCACTTGAGTTTTTTAGACTAGTTTTCAGCAGGTTCCTTATCTTCAGAGGCAAGATTACAGTGATAGGTAACATCTGTATACACTGCTGATAGCACAGGATTCACCAATCATAATGGGTGATTTTACACTTTTCCGTTCTTTACAATGGCCCTTGCACATTCTTGTTACATTTTTCAAAAGAGGGTCAGTTTCATGCAGCTAATGCACAATTGGGTTTCCTCGAACAACGGTAAGTCTAAAGGCCCCGTTACACGTATCAATGTCCCAGCGATCCCACCAACGATCCGACGTGGATGGGATCGCTGGGACATAGCTGATCGCTGGTGAGCTGTCACATAGACAGACCCACCAGCGATCAGGACCAGTGAGCAAGCTGGTTTCCAATGTAAACAGCGGGTATCTAAGAGCCGCGTGGCTCTTGGTTACCCGCAGTTTACCTTGGAAACCAGCGTGCAGGATCGTCCTGGGCCGTTTTTTGATCGCTGGTCTCCCGCTGGCCAGCGCGCATCGCTGCGTGTGGCAGCAGGAGAAAAACGATCAGCGACGCTGCACGTTGGTTTCCAAGGTAAACAGTGGTAACTAAGAGCCGTGCAGGGGGGCCGGTCGCTGATCCATGTCACACACACCGATGTCGCTGGCGAGATCGCTGTGTGTGACGGGGCCTTAAAGAAAGCCACAGTGGCCAGAATGAAAACTGCAAGATTTTTATTTTTTCATAAAGATGGTGATATAAAAAAAAAATACATTTAACACAAAAACCTCATTAAACAATAGGTAATTTTTTGATGACATAATCACTTTAATAAGAATCTTTACATGTGAATGGGTAAAAGTAATGAATAACAATATAAGAATTGTGTGATGTTGAGTCACTACTCACGGACAAGCCATGAGACAGGGTAGTTAAGAGGCCTATTGACAGATACCAAGAGAGCTTGTCATAAAAAGAGGGGTAAGACAAAGGTGTAGTCAGGTCACAGTGTGAGGTCAGAACTCCAAGAAAGTAGCGGATCAAACCAAAGGGGCTAGGCAAACAGATGGTCAAAGGCAAGGTCCAAGGTCATTCAGCAAAAAATCAGAAACAGGGCACCGATCTAAAGCTGTGACTGGCAATAATTAAACACTAACAGCCAGCTTAAATAGCCAGGTAATCACCCAGAACAGGAGACACCTGGAAGAAACCCAGCACTCCCATGCCCTGATTTGCAGCTAGACTGTAACAATACTGACCGCTCAGCACACCCCTGCCACAGATTGGATGGCTGAGCTGTCACTCACAATACTGACAGCTCAGCCTGCCCCTGCCACAGATTGGATGGCTGAGCTGTCACTCACAATACTGACAGCTCAGCCTGCCCCTGCCACAGATTGGATGGCTGAGCTGTCACTCACAATACTGATAGCTCAGCCTGCCCCTGCCACAGATTGGATGGCTGAGCTGTCACTCACAATACTGACAGCTCAGCCTGCCCCTGCCACAGATTGGATGGCTGAGCTGTCACAATACTGATAGCTCAGCCCACCCCTGCCACAGATTGGATGGCTCAGCTGTCACTCACAATACTGACAGCTCAGCCTGCCCCTGCCACAGATTGGATGGCTGAGCTGTCACTCACAATACTGATAGCTCAGCCCACCCCTGCCACAGATTGGATGGCTCAGCTGTCACTCACAATACTGACAGCTCAGCCCGCCCCTGCCACAGATTGGATGGCTGAGCTGTCACTCACAAAACTGATAGCTCAGCCATCCAATCTGTGGCAGGGGTGGGCTGAGCTGTCACTCACAATACTGATAGCTCGGCAGGACCCTGATTCTGTTTGGCAGCTGAACTGTGGTGGAATCATGACAAATTGATTGTTCATGTATTATTGCTTGCTTGGGTATTGGAATTAGTTGACGGTTGCAAAGACAATAGTGTGCATCCTGACACAATGTTTATGTAGCAGTCTTAGGCTAAGTGCACATTGCCTTTCTGCTCTGCATTCTGCAGGTATACCAGGAAAAATAACAGTAGGGTTTGGAATGCTGGTAGGATGTGGTAGTAGGGTTTATAGAGGTGCACAAAATGCATGTACAGTTGTCCCAATGGACAGAAACATTTTACCCTTCTTCCACAATATTCACTGGCATTTTTTAAAACATTACATTTATTAGGTATTATAGCCCATCTACCCTTGATTAAACTGGTCTACTTTCAAAACATGTCAGGGGTAGTTATGTTTTACATACCAATGAAGAAAAGCCCTTAAAAAGATATTTTCATTAAAGCACTACTCCAGCGTTTAGTTTTTATTGCATTGCTGGAGTGGGGCTTAAGTGCAAGTCCACAGCCACCTGTCTGATACTCACCTTCCAGCGTTTCCATCTATTTTCAACGCCGCTGAAAAAGTGACCTGCCTGCAGCTTGAGTAAGAGGTTGTGATGTAGCTTCTGACTTCCAGTCAGTCATAAGCTATTGTCACATGATGGCGCCATTGGACCGGTGCAACGGTGAAAACGCCAGAGGGTCAGAATATGACCTGGTGCAGGGGACTTAAATTTAAAGCGCCACTCCAGCGCTGAAAAAAAACAAACCGCAGGAGTGGTGCTTTAAATATACATTAAATACAAGTCACTAACAAAATCAAAAAGGTGAAGCATCTCACCTACTTTTGAGCATCCAGTGAATATATACTGCTCAAAGAAATAAAGGGAACAAAAAGGCCTGTTATAACTGGAATAGTGTTCCCTTTATTTTTCTGAGCAGTATACATATACAGTTGTGGCCAAAAGTATTGACACCTCTGCAATTCTGTCAGATAATACTCAGTTTCTTCCTGAAAATGATTGCAAACACAAATTCTTTGGTATTATTATCTTCATTTAATTTGTCTTAAATGAAAAAACACAAAAAGAATTGTCCTAAAGCCAAATTGGATATAATTCCACACCAAACATAAAAAAGAGGGTGGACAAAAGTATTGGCACTGTTCGAAAAATCATGTGATGCTTCTCTAATTTGTTAATTAACAGCACCTGTAACTTACCTGTGGCACCTAACAGGTGTTTAAAGCCCATGGCACTGTGGCTAACCTCCCTAGATGTGGACGGAAAAGAAAAATTGACAAGAGATTTCAACGCAAGATTGTGCGGATGTTGGATAAAGAACCTCGACTAACATCCAAACAAGTTCAAGCTGCCCTGCAGTCCGAGGGTACAACAGTGTCAACCCGTACTATACGTCGGCGTCTGAATGAAATGGGACTGTATGGTAGGAGTTCCAGGAAGATTCCACTTCTTACCCCGAGACATAAAAAAGCCAGGCTGGAGTTTGCCAAAACTTACCTGAAAAAGCCTAAAACGTTTTGGAAGAATGTTCTCTGGTCAGATGAGACAAAAGTAGTGCTTTTTGGGCAAAGGCATCAACATAGAGTATACAGGAGAAAATAAGAGGCATTCAAAGAAAAGAACACGGTCCCTACAGTCAAACATGGCGGAGGTTCCCTGATGTTTTGGGGTTGCTTTGCTGCCTCTGGCACTGGAATGCTTGACCGTGTGCATGGCATTATAAAGTCAGAAAGACTGCCAACAAATATTGCAGCATAATGAAGGGCCCAGTGTGAGAAAGCTGGGTCTCCCTCAGAGGTCATGGGTCTTCCAGCAGGACAATGACCCAAAACACACATCAAAAAGCACTAGAAAATGGTTTGAGAGAAAGCACTGGAGACTTCTAAGGTGGCCAGCAATGAGTCCAGACTTGAATCCCATAGAACACCTGTGGAGAGATCTAAAAATGGCAGTTTGGAGAAGGCACCCTTCAAATATTAGGGACCTGGAGCAGTTTGCCAAAGAAGAATGGTCTAAAATTCCAGCAGAGCATTGTAAGAAACTCATTGATGGTTACCGGAAGCGGTTGGTCGCAGTTATTTTGGCTAAAGGTTGTGCAACCAAGTATTAGGCTGAGGGTGCCAATACTTTTGTCTGGCCCATTTTTGGAGTTTTGTGTGAAATGATCAATGTTTTGCTTTTTGCTTCATTCTCTTTTGTGTTTTTTCATTTAAGACAAGTTAAATGAAGATAATAATACCAAAGAATTTGTGTTTGCAATCATTTTCAGGAAGAAACTGAGTATTATCTGACATTATTGCAGGGGTGTCAATACTTTTGGCCACAACTATATACCCGCATGAAAGTAATGTCGGATAGCACAGGTAGAGAGGTGATCAGCAATAATGTGTCTACTTGGATTTATCTAGAGTCGCAGGATAAGGTCTGTGAAATCAATAATGTCGGCTCATGATCTGCAGTAATGCGTCCAATTCTCTGCATATCTTTCACACTATCTTCAGCACTCATCACTTCATTTCTGACCACCGGCGGTGCTTGTGAAGCTGATTTTACTTAGACAACTGTTTCCCTGGGCCTGTGTTCACTGTGAAGTAGTTTCAATAATAGAACGATCCAAGTGAAGCGACAGCTATGGAAATAGCACAGAGTGGAGTCGAAATAGACCGACGTCAGCTATATTTAAATCGACCTGTTCCCAATAGACATGGATAGCATACTGTATGTGTTCTGTCAATAAGATGCATATATGCATCAAGAAATGTTTTCAGGATCCCATTAGTGATGAGCGAGTGTGCTCGTTACTCGAGTTTTCCGAGCATGCTCGGGTGTTCGCCGAGTATCTTGGGCGTGCTGAGAGATTATGTTTGTGTCTCCGCATCTGCATAATTTTGACTGTTAGGCCGGGGTCACACTAACCGACGCAAAATACGGTCAGTATTTTACATGCGTAATACGGATGAATGGCCCCTAAACAGTGCTCCATATGTCATCCGTAATCAAGGTGTGGTCGCGTATTTTGCGCATCTAAGCATCTGTATGCAATCCGTATGGCGAGATTTTCTCGCCACCTTGCAAAATGGACATATAATGGAGCCCTATGACAGGGTTTCTAACAGAAACCAAAGAATAGATATAGACACATAGAATGCATATATATATATATATATATATATATATATATATGTGTATTCTATGTGTATATATCTATTCTTTCGTTTCTTTATTAAACCTGTCAGTGTGAGTTTACTGTATAGCGCACTGAATTGCCGGCTTTGCTAAAAGACACCGGGTTCATATTTCTCGCAAGTCACATGTGTGGTCCGTGTGTAATCCGTATTTTTTGCGCACCCATAGACTTGCATTGGCGTACTACGGGCGTAGTACGCTGACAATCGCAGCATGCTGCGATTGGCACGGAGCGTAGAATACGGATGAGAAATATACGGCTGGTGCGAGGGACCCCATAGAGAATCATTGGTCCGTGTCTAATGCGTGCTTTTAGCGCCTCTCACTCGGCCGTATTCCTCGCCAGTGTGACCCCGGCCTTAGACAACCTGAACACATGCAGGGATTGCCTGTTTGTTAGGGAATCCCCACATGTATTCAGGCTGTCTAGCAGCCACAAATCATGCAGCTGCGGAGACACAAACATAATCTACGTTCACACCCAAGATACTTGGAGAACACCCAAGTGAACACCCAAGTATCTTCGGAAAACTCGAGTAACGAGCACACTCGCTCATCACTAGATCCCAAGAGTCGTACAGGATTATTTCTATGATGCGTCTAAACCTACAATCCACATTTTTTCCTTAGGGTGTGTGCACACGTTGCGGATTTGTGTGCGGATCCGCAGCGGATTTGGCCCTGCGGATCCGCTGCAGATTCGCTAGTGATGTACAGTACTATGTTATTTTATGAAGAAAAAAAAACACTGTGCACATGCTGCGGAAAAATCCAGCAGTTTATTTTCCGCAGCATGTCAATTCTTTGTGCGGATTCCGCTGCGTTTTCACCTACATTCCATTATAGGAATCCGCAGGTGTAAAAACGCAGGCCAAATCCGCCATAAATCTGCACAAAATCCACAGGAAATTTGCAGTAAAAACGCGGGTATTTGGATCTGCAGATTCTGCGCGGAAAAATCCGCACACGAATCCGCAACGTGTGCAGATACCCATAAACGGACAAGAGGGTTCAGTGTCTATGTAGATAAAACTTATGACTCCAAAACTTATGACGCCAAACAGCAGGAATAAAGTGGCTGATAAATTAAACAGTTTCTACTAGAAAACGTAAAACTATTTGAAATGTTGCAGCTTTTTGCACAACTTATGTTTTTACACCGGCTCTGATAACTTATTTTTCAAAGGTGGAAGAACTTTACCAAGGAGGGCAATTTGTCCAGCACAACCAACAAATTTATCATAATTTGTCTTTTCTTGTCTTTCATAACTTTTCAAAATTGTTTTAAGAAACAAGTTTGATGGCAACATACCTCTAGTTTTTAGGGTACATTCACACATCAATGTAAGTGTTTTTTCACTGAAGCCGTAGACTCTGAACTTCTTTATCCATTGACTATTAGAAATGATCAGTTAAAAACAAATGAAGCTCAGATGAAACTCTGAAGTACAGTACAGTATATTTTAAGCAGTGCCATCTGTTTACACGGATACTGCAGTGAAGGAAATAAGTATTTGATCCCTTGCTGATTTTGTAAGTTTGCCACTGACAAAGACATGAACAGTATATAATATTAAGGGTAGGTTAATTTTAACATTGAGAAATAGAATATCAAAAATAAAATCCAGAAAATCACATTGTATAAATTATATAAATGTATTTGCATTTTGCAGTGAGAAATAACTATTTGATCCCCTAGCAACCATTAAGTGTTCTGGCTCCTACAGACCAGTTAGATGCTCCTAATAATCTTGTTACCTGCATTAAAGACATCTGTCTTACATAGTCACCTATATAACACTCCTCTCCACAGACTCAATTAATCAGTCAGACTCTAACCTTATCAACATGGGCAAGACCAAAGAGCTTTCTAAGGATGTCAGGGGCAAGGTCATAGACCTGCAGAAACCTTGAGTGAGCTACAAAATCATAAGTAAGACGCTGGGTGAGAAGGAGACTATTGGTGCAATAGTAGGAAAATGGAAGAAATACAAAATGACTGTCAATCGACATCGATCTGAGGCACCATGCAAAATCTCACCTCGAGGGGTATCTTTGATCATGAGGAAAGCGAGAGATCAGCCTAAAATTACACAGGGGGAAGTTGTTAATGATCTCAAGGGAGCTGGGACCACAGTCACCAAGAAAACCATTGGTAACACATTACGCCGTAAAAGTTTAAAATCTTGCAGTGCCGCAAGGTCACCCTGCTCAGGAAGGCACATGTCCAAGCCAGTCTGAAGTTTGCCAATGAACACTCGGATGATTCTGTGAGTGATTTTCAGAAGGTCCTGTGGTCGGATGACACTAAAATTGAGCTCTTTGGCATTAGCTCAACTTGCCGTGTTTGGAGGAAGAGAAATGCTGCCTATGACCCAAACTACACCGTCCCCACTGTCAAGCATGGAGGCAGAAACATTATGTTTTGGGGGTGTTTCTCTGCTAAGAGCACATGACTACTTCACCGCATCAATGGGAGAATAGATGGAGCCATGTACAGTAAAATCCTTAGTGACAACCTCCTTCCTTCCACCAGAACATTAAAAATGGGTCGTGGCTTGGTCTTCCAGAAAGACAATGACTAAAAACATACAGTACACCCAAGGCAAAAAAGAAGCACATTAAAGTCATGGAGTAGCTTAGCTAGTCTCCAGATATTAATCCCAAAGAAAACTTACTGTCACATCGGCGGGCATGCCCGCCGATGCCCCTGCTGCTGCGGCGCGCGCCGCAGCGTTACCTCTCCAGCGCGCTCCCGTCCGGTCACGCGCCCGCCGTCCACTCGGCCTCACGGCGGCTCCTGGCTCCCGCCTCCTGGTTCGCGCACGCCACCTCCCACGCCCCCTCTCCAGCGGTGGGCGGCGCTGAGGGGCGGGTCCAGGGGACGCACTTCCGGGGGTGTGCTGTATTTCAGGCGTCCTCGCTGTCAGGAGGACGCCTGATGATTGTGTAGATTCTCTGCACCCTCTGGCCTCTACAGTTTTGCTGTAGTTCACCTCTCTCTGCCTGTTTCGCCCTGTCGTCCTCAGTCTCGTGTCTCCCTTCCACCCAGTCTGCCTGGGCGCTGTCTTCCTTCCTTCCCCTGTGCCGTCCTCTGTCTCCAGTCCGCCTTGGTCTTCCACGTGCCTTTCTCCCGTAGTATTCCTCCCCTGTGCCACTGGTCCTTGCTCCTTATTCGCACCGTCACCTTCCCAGTCCTTTTGTCCGTGGAGCCGTCCCTCTTGGTTCCGGCTGTCGCGCCTCCGTCCTCTGTGGCCCTGCCCCTAACGATCCCTGTATAGGGGTCGGTCTTCACCTGGCGTGCTCGGCCCAGGGGCTCCGGATCCGTGACCCAGAGGGTCCACTCTCTAACGTAGAGTTCCCCTAAGTATTACACTTACGGAGGGAGCTCCGAGTTGCCAAGTGACAGCCTCAAAATCTTAATGATTTAGAGATGATTTTCAAAGAGGAGTGGACCAAAGTTCCTCTTGACATGTGCGCAAACCTCATCATCAACTACAAAAAACATCTGACTGCTGTGTTTACCAACAAGGGTTTTGCCACAAAGTGTTAAGTCTTGTTTGCCAGAGGGATCAAATACTTATTTCTCACTGCAAAATGCAAATAAACTTATATAATTTATACAATGTGATTTACAAGGCTTAGTGGTACTTTCTTCTGCGCCTTGACGCTGAACCACTCCGAACCTGTCCCTCAGCATGAACATCTGTGTTGAAGCTGTCCTTCATCGAGCGCCAGTTGTGCGTATTTTGTTCACTGTTGGGAAAAAAAAACAAAAACAAAATAAAATTATAAAATGCACTTAAGGCAACTTAAATATCAGCACACACAACAGATTGAACTTTTCACTACAATTTATCTTGCCATAAAAGCACCAGCACCATGAGGACCATAAATCAATGCAGCAGTTGAAGACCAAAATCAATCACAGTGTGTCACATGGCATTGGTGTTTTTAATGCAAGAATTTATCTTGCCAAAAAAACACCAGCACCTTCAGGACCATAAATCAATGCAGCAGTTGAAGACCAAAATCAATCACAGAGTGCCACATGGCATTAGTGTTTTTAATGCAAGAATATATCTTGCCAAAAAAACACCAGCACCATCAGGACCATAAATCAATGCAGCAGTTGAAGATCAAAATTAATCACAGTGTGCCACATGGCATTGGTGTTTTTAATGCAAGAATATATCTTGCCAAAAAAACACCAGCACCATCAGGACAAAAAAATCAATGCAGTATCACAGAGCATCTTTATACTTACTGAACGCCCTTTTGGAAGCTGCAGAGGCGCTGTCCCAGCCATCCATCATCGCTGCGGCCACTTCATTCCAGAGCTGCCGGGTCACCACTGTGTCTTTGTACTGCTGGTCACGGCTGTCCCACAATGGGATACGCTCCTCAACGAGGCGGATCAGGTGCTCGTTGTCGATGTAGACTTCTTCGTCATCCCGTTGTGGAACCTAGAAAAAAAGAAATATATTAGAATGTTTGTAATTTTGGAGAATGAAAAAGAAACAGAGAAGAAGCAAGATAAAAGATGAAAATAAAGACAGAAAAAAAGGCACATTATATACTCACATTGCGTCTCCTCGCCAAGACTTGACTACGCTGCTCCCGCTCTGAATCCTACCGCTCTGACTGCTCCCACTCAGAACGCTCCTGCTCAGACCGCTCCCACTCAGACCGCTCCCGCACTCCTTCACTGCCCGTGTCCGATGTCTGTAAAGAAATCAAAAATTAAAACACATTTCTAGAGGCAGCTTGTGACGGACTCAGCTCCTGCTGAGTCCATTTTTTGAGTGGACCCTCTGGGTCATGGCACCCACCCACCGAGGGCGAGCTTACCTTGTGAGAATCCACCCCCTATACAGGGAGTGTCAGGGGCAAGACCAAGGGGGTGAGCCACCACGACTGCTGGGACCAGACGGCCGGCTCAGGGGACACTAGACGAGTGTCTGACGACAAGGACGAGCAGGAAGCAAGACGAGACAAGACGTAGGTGCAAGGTAACTTCAATAGGATAACTCAGGATCACATACAGTGTAAACAAGCAAAACGTGCAAGGTGCGCGCGTGGGCACGCCAAGGTCCATAGCATGGTACGTGCCAGGTGGCACGCCTAGGTACAGGTAACAGCACGATGGCATCGGACTCCGGACTGCTGGCAACGATCAACATCATCAAGACATCAGGCTGCGGATGTCAGGCCGCAGTCATCCAGCTCATGATCTCTGGCAGCGATCGGCAGGTTCCGGGCATCCGGCAGGCAAACCAGGTTCCAGGCAAGGTGGCACGACCGATATCCGGGCATGGTGCATGATAGGGAACATGCCGAGGTCCAAGGCTAGGTGCGTGTGTAGGGGACACGCCAAGGTTCAAAGCTAGGTGCAAGGCAAGGTGCGTGTGTAGGGGACACGCCAGGGTTCAAGGCTAGGTGCTCGTGTAGGTGACACGCCAGGGTTCACAGACGAGACAGGGTGCGTGTGTGGAGACACGCCAAGGCATGAGACAGAGTGCGAGTGTAGGCACACGCCAAGGCACAAGGTACGAGACAGAGTGCGTGTGTAGAGACACGCCAAGGCACAAGGTACGAGACAGAGTGCGTGTGTAGAGACACGCCAAGGCACAAGGTACGAGACAGAGTCCTAAGCGTGCAAAGGGCACGCCAGGGTCAGGCGAGGCAGAGTCCTGCGCGTGCAGAGAGGCACGCCAGGAACAGGGTTCAAGGACCAGGCAAGACAGGAATCAGAGCAGAGCAAAGTTAACAAAGAGTTGTGCAAGAGTAGCACGAAAAGGCACAGTGCGAGAACCAGCGTGAGTGCAAGGGAGCACGGAGACCACGGCTGGGAATGCCGGCAGGTGGTACTGACGATGGCAGTTGCAGGCGGGCACGACTAGAGGCGGCACCGCCGCAGGGCCACGCAGCCAGACCACCATAGCACTGGACGGGGCACGGCTGAGGCACACAGGCGAGCACGACTAGAGGCAGCACGGCTGAGGCACGCCAGGCAGGTACAGACAACCAGGCACGTGCACGGAGGCACGGAGCCACAAGGCAGGGCTAGGCAAAGACACAGGACAGAGACACGTACAGACAGTACGGCAAGGCCTAGTGCGAAAAGTGCAAGGGCGCACGAAACAACAGGGACAATACAAAGAACAAGGCAGAGACCTGCGCATGCAAAGAGCATGCCAGGGAAAGGCGAGGCAGTTCCTGCACGTGCAGAGAGGCACGCCAGGGACAGAGACAGAGGCAGGGTACCTGAGGCCACAAAGCAGAGCAAGACATGACACGAGGACAGAAACAGAGCAAACAAGGACTACAAGGCAAAGCAGAGCAGGGACAGAACATGGCACGAAGGACAACACAAGACATGGCACAAGACAAGAGACGGAATACGAGCACGGAGCGTGTGCAGAGATGCACGACAGAGCAGAGTGCAAGGGCACAGAATAGAGGCAGCACCCCACAGACCAAGCAGCCATGCAGGGACACCACACAATACTCAGGCCCTGAGCAAAGGAAGGGGCGGCCTGATATAGGGCATAGCACCTCCTTTTCCAGGTCAGGACCAGGGAAGCACTTCCGGGTTCAGATCCACAGGATAACAGAGCACAGTCACATCATCAGAGTTCCAGACATGACGAGACGACTGCAGATCCAGTGCTGAAACCTAGACAGGTCACATGATCAGAGTTCCAGACATGACGAGATGATTACCGAACCAGACAGTGCAGGATCTTTAGGAAACGTCACATGATCAGCGTTCCAGACATGACGAGATGATTGCAGAACCAGACAGTGCAGGATCCAGGCAGGGACACATGATCAGGGACTCTAGACAAGACGAGAAGATCACAGAAGGCAGAGCAGAAATGCAGGCATCCTGCAGCTCAGACATGAGGTGAGTGTGCACACTGCTCTAGCGAACATGCAGGACAGCAGACAAGATATGCACATGCACATCGCTCCAAGAGTTCTTGAGACAAAACAGACATGGCAGACATGACAAACATGGCGGACATGACACAGCTATACTTACCCAAAGGCAGCAAGATTGTCACCTCACGATCAGCTTGGGCCTGTTCTTGCCGAGATGGCAAATAGACCGATCCAGAAGAAGACATGCTGAAATGAAAACAAAATAAACATTAGTACATTATAAAATTGTACAGGACACACAGACATTATGTTGAAGAATACTCACATTTTGGCTCCTGAAACTTGAATCCACACATGGAATGCTCTTCTAGGCTTTTGTCTTCTCTCTGCAAGGCTGTCTGTAGAGTAATTGTCTGACCCTGAAGACACCTTCTTTTATCTACACTCCTCCCAAACAATGTTGCTTGTTTAGGGGGAGTTTTAGACAAGTGTCTAGACATTGTTTACTCAAAGCGCGTGCGTGCACAAGGCGCTGACGTGCGCAGTGTCAAGCGCTCGTCAGCGATCACACAGACTGTAATGCTCTTTTTGGGCGCACATCGAGGGCACACGTGCGCGCGCGATTTTTGTAAGTATGTAGGCGGAACAAAAAATGCAACATGTAGCGTTCGACGCGTCTGGGCGCACACCTGTAAAATGCACAGCGCACGCTAAACGCTGATGAGCGCGTACATTCGTAAGACCCTGCGATCACCATGTTAAAGATAGGGGAACATTGCGCGTACACCTGATAGCGCACGATGCGCTGCGCGATCAAACGCTAGTGTGAAACCAGCCTAAGATGCTCCATAGATTATGCCCCATAAGATGCTCCATAGATTATGCCCCCATAAGATACTCCATAAAATGCTCCATAGATTATGCCCCATATGCTGCTCCATAGATTATGCCCCCATATGCTGCCCCATAGAATAGGCCCCATATGCTGCCACATAAAATGCTCCATAGATTATGCCCCCATATGCTGCTGCTGCTGCAAATAAAAAAAATTACATACTCACCTCTCGTCGCTGGGTGCCAGGTGCTGGTGTCGCCGCTGGCTCAGGGCCCCAGCACCTGCGATATTCACCTGTCCCATCGCTGTGCACCGCTCAGTCTGCTGGGTCCTCTGTCAGTGATGTTCAGGCAGCAGAGGGCGTGGCACACACTAACTACGTCATCGCGCCCTCTGCTGCCTGAACGTCACTGACAGAGACATGAAGGACAGAGCGGCGCACAGTGATGGACCGGGGACAGGTGAATATTGCATATACTTATCCCCTCCTGGCGCGGTCTCTGCAGCCCCTGCATCTCCGGCAGCTCTTCCTTCAGCGGTCACGTGGTACCGCTCATTAAAGTCATGAATATGTGCATATTCATGACTTTAATGAGCGGTACCATGTGACCGCTGAGGGAAGGCATGGGAGAAGCAGGTGGGCTGCAGAGACCAGGGGGTAAGTATGATCTCTGACACCCATGCTCCTCCTCCCCTGCCAACTCCCAGTATATGACTTGCGTATAAGCCGAGAAGGGGTCTTTCAGCCCCAAAAAATGGGCTTAAAATCTCGGCTTATATGCGAGTATATACGGTACTTATCGTTCACCATCCTCTGCTGTTTTCGGTGCCATTCCAGTCATCTTGAGCTAGTTGTGACCTGCCAATCACTCCATTGTTTATTGTGCTTATCAGAAGTCACTCACTTTTCAATGTAAGTCTATGAGTGGTGCTTTAACTGTTTTACAGTCAGGACCTAAATATGTGCCTAAACGTAATCCTTCATAGTTGTTTATTATGGTATCTGTTACTAAACTAAAAAGGAAAGCCACAAAAAGAGGAATAAAAATCCTCCAAAAATTCAAGAATTAATACAGAAAAAAGGGGCAGCAGTGTTTACCTGCCCACATCTCAGAACTAATGCACTCACAGATGCCGTAAACTAATGTAGTGAAGATGGAAGCAACACAGGTGTAAAATACTTATGAGACAACCACTCACAACCTAGCTGTTTATGGTGGGTGTGATTGCTTAATGCTAAATTGAACAAAAGCAGCTTGTCTAGGATGGTGGTCACACACAGGTAATACACAGTGTCCGGCTTACAGCCTATTAGTTACGCCCATACTATTAGATTAGGAGGGCTGCCCAGCACTATCTAAGTGCATCCCATAAGAACAGACACCCTAGGTTACAAGTCCAAAAATGCTGGGTTTGGCTGCACCCTGAAAAATGAAGTGCAAAAAATACATATTTTTGAGGTATTGTCAAGAGAAAGATGAGAGACACCAGACCCAACAATGCAGAGGAGCTGAAGGCAGCTATCAAAGCTACCTGGGCTCCGTAACACCTCAGCAGTGCCACAGGCTGATCGCCTCCATGTCACGCCGCATTGACGCAGTAATTGATGCAAAAGGAGCCCCGACCAAGTATTGAGTGCATTTACTGCACATGCATTTCGGATTTTAAAATAATTTTTCAAGCTGGTGTTATAAAGTATTCTAATTTACTGAGATAATGACTTTTGGGTTTTCATTGGCTGTAAGCCATAATCATCAACATTAACAGAAATAAACACTTGAAATACATCACTCTGTAATGACTCAATATAATATATGAGTTTAACCTTTTGTATTGGAGAACTGAAATAAATTAACTTTTTGATTATATTCTAATTTTGTGAGAAGCACCTGTACATAATATACAAGGTATTGGTTGATATTTTGTCCAAAAACGAAAGCTCGCAACTCGTGTCAAGGGTCCTCACACTTGTGAGTCCTAGCATTAAACTTAAAAGCAAAGCCTCAAAAAGAGGAATCCTCCAATAATTCAAGAATTAATACAGTAAAAAAGGGGCAGCAATGTTTTGCTATATTAATTCTTGAATTTTTGGATGATTTTTAGTCCTCTTTTTGTGGCTTTGCATTTGTTTAGTGCTAGGACTCGCAAGTGTGAGGACCCTTGGCACGGGTTGCGAGCTTGCATATCTTGTGATGAGGTATGGGGGCCATTATACTGTATGTAGACCCATAATACTGCATGGAGGGTTGTGTGGGAGGGTCACAGTTTGGGGATCATTTTGTTTTGTGGTCATCATACTTTGCCTTGGGAGATGAGGTGGGAGTACAGTAGGGTCTTTATACCGTGCAGGCTTATGTGGAGGAATTCTCCATGAGGGTATCATGAGAAAATGATCATTTTAGGAAGATGCAGAAAATGTTGCAGACAACGAGGCCAGCTGTACTTCTTATTTGGTTTAAATCATTCATTTCCAGGTTTAATATTCTGTTAAGTTACCATGGGTCTCCCTCGATTGAAAAATGTGTTTTAGTATTAGAGAAAATGAATATTGTTTCACATCTAAAACATAAAGGCTCGTGTATCACATCCCCTATTCTTCTTAGTTTTGCTGCAAATGTGCCAGAACAGCCAAATGGATCATAGTTAATAGAGCAAGTGAACTTAATGGAATCCCCCGGACAATTTAATGGTGAGCGGATGGACTTTAACAACTGCAGAACATTTAAGTAGAAGTATGATTAGGTTTGTAAAGTAAAACCAGTAATAAATTGCTGAGTAATAGGAAATGAATCTTTAAATAAGAAATGAAAAGCTGGTGGCAGCATTGATTTGGAGAAGTGAATTAGTCTGCATTTCCATTCTGCATAGTTTACACAAAACAATGGATTATATATATATATAGTACGTGCACATCATGATGGGAGACATATCAGCAGTGCCTTGCAGTATGGAAATTGCTTTCGAGAAATATATTGCCCATGTCTTTTCTCCATCAGTGACTTTCCACATTGGTCCTCTGTGCCACACACATGCTTTTTAGTAAGGTTTTCCTACTTGTGGGAAATCTGAAGGCCTCTTTGACGTATCCTTGGCTCAGCTTCATCATATGCTTCATTTTACATTCCATATGCATTAAAACTCTTACAGGAATCCATTCCAGCGAGTCCCCACAGCACAGACCTTGAAGCCATGTAAAAAGCTGTGTAAGTGAACAACTTTTACTGTCCAAAGCGATTTTTCTCCTTGTAACACAAGAGTGTATGTGTATATACTGTATATAATTTTGGCACATTAGTTGCACTTGGTTATATTATTTTCAGTCATTATCCTAGGATTAGAGAAATGTAGCTAGGAGAAGGAAATGGGTTAAATATAAAAAATATTTGCTTTTTCAATCCCCCCTGCTGTAGATAATGCTACTCTGGTGGTCCCCACTTACCGGTGTATCTGCTTAGTTTCTGCAGAAATCACGTCATTTGCTGGATCGCTGCAGCCAATCCTTGAGCCTCAGCAGACACGTGCCATACATGCTTACAGCAGTCACATCACCATTGAGGCTAGTGATTGTCTGCAGTGGTCACATGATGCATGTACAGTACATGGTTGCTGTAGAAAATAAGAAAATATCAAAAGGGCCAGGAGTTACAAGGGCATTAGAAGATGTTGTTTTTTTTCTGTAACCCATTTTCTTCTCTTGCCTAAATATCTATAAATTCCTGAAAACCCCACTAACAAAGATGACAACTTAAGACCACAGACAAAACTATGTTCTACATATGTTATAGAATATACTGGCTGAATAGTTTCTCCGTGAAATCTTAAGTCCCTATTTAGATTAGATTGCTTTCAAACTATCATTCAGTTGACAGCTTTCTTTTCTGAATCCTGTATGAGCAGGAACGCTGGTCTCAGCCATGGATTAATGTGTGTTCTATGAGAGAGTCACTGCCAGTCTCCTGCATCGGCTTATCTTCCAGATAACAAAAGAATTGGTCATTGGAAATATGCTGTATTTTACCACCCCTGGCATCTTCTGTCGAGGGAGAGTCGCGAAGCATCTTTAGTCTAGTGGGCATGGGGACCTTTAATATTGTAGTTTTAGTCTTTTATATTTATATCGTTGTTGCCTTTAACTTCTAGATTAGGGGTCCTCAAACTTTTTAAACAGGGGTCCCGATTACGGTCCCTCGGACATTGGAGGGACGGAATATAGTTTAAAAAAAATTATGAATAAATTCCTGTGCACAAAATAGGCAGCACAGGTCCCCATTAGGCAGCACAGGTCCCCATTAGGCAGCACAAGTCCCCAATAGGCAGGTAGATGTCCCCACTAGGCAGATAAATGTCCCCAATAGGCAGGTAAATGTCCCCAATAGGCAGCACAGGTCCCCATTAGGCAGGTAACTGTCCCCATTAGGCAGGTAAATGTCCCCATTAGGCAGGTAAATGTCCCCAATAGGCAGCACAGGTCCTCATTAGGCAGCACAGGTCCCCATTAGGCAGCATACGTCTCCAATAGGCAGGTAAATGTCCCCAATAGGCAGCACAGGTCCCCAATAGACAGGTAAATGTCCCCAATAGGCAGGTAAATGTCCATAATAGGCTCAAGACACAGCGTCAGGATGGGTAAGTATAGCGATACTCACCTGTCCTGCGTCCATGGCTGCTTGCTGCTGTCTGTCATCGGTCAGTGACTTCAGACAGCAGAGGGCGCAGTGACGTGGTTAGTGCGCGCCTCGCCCCCTGCAGTCTGAACGTCACTGACTGATGACGTGGCAGATAGCGGTGAGCAGCCATGGACGCAGGACACGTGAGTATCTCAGGTGCCAGCAGTCACACCGGCACCTGACACCAAGCGACGGAGAGGTGAGTATGTCATTTTTTTTATTTTTACATGCAGCAGCAGCAGCATGGGGGCAGCATATGGGGGAATAATCTATGGAGCTTCTTCTGGGGTCAGCATATGGGGGAACAATCTATGGAGCTTCTTATGGGGGCAGCATATGGGGGAATAATCTGGAGCTTCTTCTGGGGTCAGCATATGGGGGAACAATCTATGGAGCTTCTTATGGGGGCAGCATATGGGGGAATAATCTATGGAGCTTCTTCTGGGGACACCATATGGGGGAATAATCTATGGAGCATTTCCCACCCTAGGCTTATACTCGAGTCAATAAGTTCTCCCAGTTTTTTGTGGCAAAATTAGGGGGGTCGGCTTATACTCGGGTCGGCTTATACTCGAGTATATACGGAAATTAAAAAAAAAAAAAAACAGTGTGGGTTCCCCTGTATTTTTGCTAACCAGCCAGGCAAAACTGACAGCTGGGGGCTGCAACCCTCCACTGTCACCGTTAGCAAGGCTGGTTATCAAGAATAGACAGGTCTCCATGCTGTTTTTTAATTATTTAAATAAATAATTTAAAAAAAGGAGTAGGGTTCCTCCCTTCGTTGAGATCCCTGCTAGCACAGTGAGAAAAAGCCTCATGGTGCAGAGGTAAGTTCACCGCAGTTCCCTGGAGAATTTCACTGCAGTGAACTCGTCTCTGCATTATAAGACTTTTTCTAACTGTGCTAGTGGTGATCTCATCGGAGGGAGATCACTGCAATTCATTGGCCTGGCTGGGAGCGCATCCTCAGTGACCTGCGGTAACCTCGATGACGTCACTGACGGTGCACTCACATCCGCTCATTTATCAGTGGTTCTTAGCCTGGACAGTCGCATCTTGGCACTGTTCAGGTTGAAAACTGTTTATCCCCCAGACATGGATTACAGTGTGGGACAGAACGACCGGCAGGTGAGGGATATTGTAGTTTTTTATTTATGTTTTATTACAGGAGATGAGGGATTCAATGGAATGGGCGTTAGGTGAGTATAACTGTGTTTGTTATTTTTAAATAAAAAAGTAAAAATGTGTTTTGTTTTTATTTAAAATAAAATATTTTATTCTGGCTGTGTGTTTATTTACAACACAACTATAGGATTAGTAATGTATAGTTGTCTTATAGACGCCTCTCCATTGCTAATCAGTGGGCTTGATGTTAACGAGCAATACAAAGGTGGCAACAACCCCACAAAAAGTCAGAATTGGGGCATCTAATACATGTGCCATTTTTGGGCGGCTGGGGGGGCAATATACATAGCCCCTTACCAGCCTGAGAACACCAGCCCCCAGCTGTCTGCTTTAGCAATGTTGGTTGTCAAAAATGGGGGGACCTCATTCTGTTTTTTAAAATTATTTAAATAATTAAAAAAACAGCATAGGGACCCCTCTCTTCATGATAACCAACCTTGCTAAAGCTGGCAGCGGAGGGTTGAGTATTGCCTAGCTGGTTATCAAAAATACAGGGGAAATCACGCTGCTTTTTTAAAATTATTATTTATTTAGATCGCAGGTTCCAGCTGATGAATACCCCCATCAGCTGCTCCCACTGTTATTAGTGGCAGCAGGCATCGGCTGATAGGAGCAGTAATCCCATCAGCTGTCAACAGTGACCGGAGGTAAACTTTTTACCTCCTATCACAGCTGCGGGCTCACGCTGTCATTTGAAAGCGTGAGAACCGCGGCTGTCTGACTGAAGGTAATGATTTTACCGCTAATCAGAAGCAATGTTTGCCGCGCTGTCATTCACATGACAACATGGCAAACACTGGATGTTCGGGCGCCCAAATTAAGTGGATGGGGTTTGGGTCCGGGTGCTGTTCTGGTACGCGAATCCGAACTTTTTTAACTGTTCGGCCAAGTCCAAACATTCAGGGGTCCGCCTTTCTCTAATAATAACCACTGTTCTACAGCCAAATTGGTTCAGACAAAAACAATTGAACTTTACTAATTTTTAGGTTCTGAAAACAAATATGATGCTTAAATTTACTGTTTGGCTCTAATTTTCAAGATCCAGAGGAGGTTGCAATTACTTATTACACCTTTGATGCACGATTATAGAAAAATTGTATCTTTATTATGTCATCATCATTATTGCATTGTAAGTAGCTAGTCTATTACATCATCTATTTAGTCTATTGAGCTTTTAGTATTTTATCATCTTAGGGTGACCAATCAAAAATCACCAACACCGTTAATTGCAGCTGCATCACCTATTTCTATGAATGGTTTTTGTGTAAGGTATACAGTTTCAGGACTTTTTAGCTTAGTTTCTTAGCAAATTGACTTTAATATGTCTCGGTCTTGCATTAACAAATTTTTTGCTACATATGTGGAGAAGTCAAGTCGAAACTTGACTACCACCATAAGGAAAGCCCACAACCTGTATTTTGGATGCAGAATAAGAGCTCAAGACAATATTTGGCCTCCACAGATATGCGGCAATAGATGTGCATCATATCTTACCAAGTGGTTGCAAGTGAAGAGGCAGTTTATGCCTTTTGCAGTTCCAATGATCTGGCGAGAGATAATCGATCACTCTACCAGTTACTGTTTCTGCATGGTGCCCCCCATTAGGAATGGAGTTTCAAGGAATAAGTGGACTTTACAGTATCCAAACATTCCATCTGCAATACGCCCAGTACCACATACAGAAGAACTGCTGATTTCATGAGGACAAAGAGGGCGCTTGGTGTCTTTAAGCATCTTCCTTACATGACCCAGACTTTTTATCAGAAACCTCAACTGAACCACACCTTATAACATAAAGTGAAATTAATTAGCATGTTAGATAATTCTCTAAGTCTCTAATGATCTACTAACAGCTAAATCAAATGGTCATTACTCCATGCTAATTCTCTTGTATCTCTCTGCAACATTCGACACTGTGGATCATCAGCTTCTCCTCACTATGCTCCGTTCCATTGGCCTCAAGGACACCGTTCTCTCCTGATTCTCCTCCTATCTCTCTGACCGCTCCTTTACTGTATCTTTTGCTGGCTCCTCCTCCTCTCATCTTCCCCTTACTGTTGGGGTTCCTCAAGGATCAGTCCTAGGCCCCCTCCTCTTCTCTTTGTATACTGCCCCTATTGGTCAAACAATCAGTAGATTTGGTTTCCAGTACCATCTCTGTGCTGATGACACCCAATTATACGCTTCTTCTCCTGACATCACGCCAGCCTTTCTAGAAAACACCGGCAATTGTCTAAACGCTGTGTCTAACATCATGTCCTCACTATATCTGAAACTGAACCTGTCAAAGACTGAACTCCTTGTGTTTCCTCCCACTACTAATGTACCTATACCCAACATTGCCATTTCCGTGTGTGGTTCTTCTATTACTCCCCAGCACCCTGCCCGCTGTCTTGGGGTCATACTTGACTCCGAGCTTTCCTTTGTCCCCCACATCCGATCACTGGCTCGCTCTTGTTTTCTGCACCTCAAAAACATTTCTAGAATTCGACCTTTTCTTACTTTTGACTCTACAAAAACTCTGACTGTTTCTCTTATTCATTCTCGTCTCGACTATTGTAACTCCCTCCTAATCGGTCTCCCTCTTACCAAACTCTCCCCCTCCAATCTGTCTTGAATGCTGCTGCCAGGATCATATTCCTCGCCAATCGCTACACCGATGCCTCTACCTTGTGCCAGTCATTACACTGGCTACCCATCCACTCCACAATCCAGTACAAACTTATTACCCTCACCCACAAAGCTCTTCATGGCTCAGCACCACCCTACATCTCCTCCCTTGTTTCAGTATACCATCCTACCCGCGCCCTCCGTTCTGCTGCTGACCTGAGGTTAGCATCCTCAATAATCAGGACCTCCCACTGCCGTCTTCAAGACTATACACGTGCTGCGCCAATTATTTGGAATGCACTTCCCAGGTCAATACGGTCGTGTTCCCACATGCTTTATGCATCCATTAGCCCTCTGCATCTGTACTGTTGCACACTTCACATTATGGCTGGTCCATACAATCAGGGCAACTGTTACCACCCACCTTTTGTGTCTCCCCTTTTTTCCTCATAGATTGTAAGCTTGCGAGCAGGGCCCTCATTCCTCTTGGTATCTGTTATGATCTATGTGATTATTGTTATGCTGTAATGTATATTGTCTGTACAAATCCCCTCTGAAATGTAAAGTGCTGCGGAATATGTTGGCGCTATAGAAATAAAATTTACTATTATATTATTATTATTATTTGGATTTCCCAAGACTAAGGCTAAGCCCTTAGTTTCCAGGCTGCAGCAGTGCAATATCCTAGTGGGCAATGTTTGGATTTCTTTGTTCCGCAACCGCAATAAAGCTCTTGTCCAATACTTCTATAGGGAGAGTGATCTTGTGGCATGCAAGAACATCAACAGTTTAATGGAAGCTCTGAAGATAAGTCATAATCCAGAAGAATGTAGGCTTGTCATCGGCTCATCCAAAACAAGCCTAAAAGCCTTCTTGCTGCATAATGACAATTCAGTATCTTCAATTTCAGTGGGTTATGCCATCCACATTAAAGAAATCTATGAAAAAATCAAATAGCTGTTGAGGTGCCTGAACTATGCCCAACAATGGTGGCCCCTCTGTAGCGACTTAAAGGTCGTTGCCCTCTTACTTGGTCTCCAGGGTGAATACACAAAGCACTGTTTTCTGTGTGAGAGGGATTGTCGTGCAAGACAATATCACAGTATAAATTTGACTGGCCTCTATGACTTTCACTTCAGCCGGATAGTAAAAATGTCCTTCATCCAGCACTTGTTGACCCACATTAGATTTTATTACCGCCATTGTATATCAAGCTGGGCCAATGAAGAACTTTGTAAAGGCAATGAATAAAAATGCAAAACATTCAAGTATCTCATTGATAAGTTTCCAAGGTTGAATGAAGTAAAGATAAAGTAAGGAGTCTTTATTAGACTTCAGATTCGTAAGCTTCTTCAAGATGAGCACTTTCTCCGATTGTTGCAGGGCAAGGAAAAGGGTGCATGGGTAACACTCGCATTAGTGGTAACTATTTTTTGGGGGAACTCAAGAGCAGATGAATATGAAGAGTTGGTGGAAAATTGCCTCAAAATAAATAAGGATCTTGGCTATAACTTGTCCTTAAAGATTAATTTCTTACATTCGTGTCTAGACCATAAAACTGTGGAGCAGTGAGCGACGAGCGCGGTGAGAGATTTCACCAATATATTGTGGCTGTGGAAAAAAGATATTAAGGAAAATGGAATCCATGAATGCTTGCAGATTACTGTTGGACAATTGTAAGAGATGAGCTGATACAGGAGTACAAGAGACAAGCAAAAAAGTGTTGTCACTGAATGAATTCGTAGAGGAATTTCTGAAACTGTTATAATTTGGAATCATGCTTAGACAGGTGGTAGTTACAGTGGGTACGGAAAGTATTCAGATCCCTTTAAATTTTTCACTCTTTGTTTCATTGCAGCCATTTGGTAAATTCAAAAAAGTTCATTTTTTTTTTCATTAATGTACACTCTGCACCCCATCTTGACTGAAAAACCCCCCAGAAATTTTTGCAAGCTTATTAAAAAAAGAAAAACTGAAATATCACATGGTCATAAGTATTGAGACCCTTTGCTCAGACACTCATATTTAAGTCACATGCTGTCTATTTCCTTGTGATCCTCTTGGAGATAGTTCTACTCCTTCATTGGAGTCCAGCTGTGTTTAATTAAACTGATAGAACTTGATTTGTAAAGGCACACACCTGTCTATATAAGACTTCACAGCTCACAGTGCTTGTCAGAGCAAATGAGAATCATGAGGCCAAAGAAATTGGCCAAGGAGCTCAGAGACAGAATTGTGGCAAGGCACAGATCTGACCAAGGTTACAAAAGAATTTCTGCAGTACTCAAGGTTCCTAAGAGCACATTGGCCTCCATAATCCTTAAATGGAAGACGTTTGGGACCACCAGAAGTCTTACTAGACCTGGCCATCCAGCCAAGCTGAGCCATCGTGGGAGAAGAGCCTTGGTGAGAGAAGTAAAAAAGAACCCCAAGATCACTGTGACTGAGCTCCACAGATGCAGTAGGGAGATGGGAGAAAGTACCATAATGTCAACTATCACTGCAGCCCTCCAACAGTCGGGCATTTATGGCATTGTGGCTCGACCGAAGCCTCTCCTCAGTGCAAGACATACAAAAGCCCGCATAGAGTTTGCTAAAACACATGAAAGACTCCCAGACTATGAGAAATAAGATTCTCTGGTCTGATGAGACAAAAATAGAACTTTTTGGTGATAATTTCAAGCGGAATGTGTGGAGAAAACCAGGCACTGCTCATCACCTGCCCAATACAATCCCAACAGTGAAACACGGTGATGGCCGCATCATGCTATGGGGGTATTTTTCAGCTGCAGGGACAGGACGAATGGTTGCAACTGAAGGAAGCATAAATGCGGCCAAGTACAGAGATATCCTAGATTGAAACTTTTCCAGAATGCTCTGGACCTCAGACTTGGCCGAAGGTTCACCTTCCCACAAGACAATGACCCTAAGCACACAGCTAAAATAACAAAGGAATGCCTTCAGAACAACTCTGTCACCATTCTTGACTGGCCCAGCCAGAGCCCTGACCTAATTGAGCATCTCTGTAGAGACCTAAAAATGGCTGTCCACCAGCATTCACCATCCAACCTGTCGGAACTGGAGAGGATCTGCAGGGAAGAAAGGCAGAGGATCCCTAAATCTAGGTGTGAAAAACTTGTTGCATCATTCTCAAGAAGACTCATGGCTGTACTAGCTCAAAAGGGTGCTTCTACGCAATACTGAGCAAAGGGTCTGAATACTTATCACCATGTGATATGTCAGTTTTTCATTTTTAATAAATTTGCAAATTTTTCTACATTTCTGGGTTTTTTCACTCACGATGCGGTGCAGAGTGTACATTAATGACAAAAAAAATTGAATTTACAAATGGCTGCAATGAAACAAAGAGTGAAAAATTTCAAGGGGTCTGAATACTTTACATACTCACTGTATTTGAATTGTTTCTTAGCTTTATCTAAATAAATAATAAATATCTGAAAAGAAAATATTTTGCATCTTTATATTTAGAGAACGTACAATTTATGGTGACTTTTTGTTTCCCGAGATTATAGCCAGTTCCTTACCCATCTGCATATACGAGTTTCGTAGTTTCCCCCAGTCCTTGCTTCTGGAGCTTCAGTATGAGGCTTTTATGTACAGTACAGTATCAAATGCCTTTGCAAAGTCCAGATAAATCAGCCGCATTACCAATATCCAGATTTGCACTTACCACCTCATAGAAACCCCACATGTTAGACATGACTTATTTTTCAGAGCCCAAACTGGTTGTCAGTTAATAAATTAGTCTCTTCAATATATTTATAGAATATGTAATAAAAAGAGAATAATATAAGTCTTTAATATATATTTTTCCTACTGAAAAGGAGGTATGAATTAGAATCTATTATTGCATTAGTTCTTCCATTTTGGAGTCCTTAAAGCAATATTCCTAAGATCCCCCCCCCCCACACACACACAAAATAAAACAAAATGTAAAAAAAACTCTGATAGCAACAATGATGAGACTAGTTATTCCCAAAA
Organism: Dendrobates tinctorius; assembly: GCF_039654945.1. NCBI lineage: Eukaryota > Metazoa > Chordata > Amphibia > Anura > Dendrobatidae > Dendrobates > Dendrobates tinctorius. The sequence continues at coordinate 22,181,368 of NW_027361829.1, read as the reverse complement.
AAGTAACTATCAATATTCTCACTCCCATTGTGTGCAGTTAATTGACATAGCTGTCCTGCTAGTGTGGGGTATCTGTTATCTCATCTTCATGTGAAGACGACATTTCCTTCTCATCGTTCTTTGATTGGCTGCCCAGGAGAAATGCATTGGCAATTTTCCTGCTGATATCAGGGTGCACACTTTACTAAAAAAGAATAGCACCGTGAGAACTGTGCATGTGTGTTCCCTGTAGCCAAAGAGCTTGCCTTCAAACCCCTGTGTCACTAGTGATGTCCTGTATACACCATGCAATCAGTACATGAGACGTCACTGGACCTCGGAGAGAGGATGACATCACGTCACATGATTACAACATTTAATAAGTGCAAGTCTTTGCTGCCCGTGCATCCACCAATCTTCAGCTGTGTCCCCTGCCCCTAATTCCTGCAGTCAGAGACACCAGTGGGTTTATATGATAGTAATTCTGGTTTAATTGAATAGAGCGTTTCTACTTTGTCCAAATCTTTCTTCTGTCCCGATATCTAGTGAAGGACATCAGTAGAGGTTGGTATAGGCTGCTCGCCTGTACTTAGCATCTGTTTGTGGACCAGGCAAATGTAATACACCTTGGGATCAATGTGTGGCCAGCATCATGGGGGGAGGAAGCCGGAAACATAGGGACTACTGCTGCATAGTCAAGATGATCTCAGCAGGATAGCACCACCCTGGTGGGGTGGTTGTGATAAATATGTATTGCCTCATTTGCTCCCTAATCATAAAACATATTTGGTCCCATTGTCACACATTGAGAGCTGCTCACAATTGATAAGAATTTGTATGAAGCTTGTCTTCTATAGTGGTGAATTCTGATGCCAAGGCATTCATTACTCATCTACCCGCTTTCCCACACAGCCCATTTACCATACATGCTTCAAGCAAGGCTTTCCATTTAGATGTTACAAGTTTACAGATTTTACAAATAAAATGCTCTTAGGAAATCAGACTTTTTGTCTTTACTAAAAATGTGTATTTATTATTTTGGATTTCTGTTTTTAGGATACTTGTGGGAGCCCCAAAATCAGATTCCAAATTTAGTTCCTTGCTGAAAGCTCCTGGTGCAGTTTTTAAGTGTAGAGTTCACAGCAATCCTGAGAAGAAGTGCACAGAGCTGGATCTAGGAAGAGGTGAGTGACATGAAACACTTCACAGCATTGTCACATTGTGGGAGTGATTTCAGGTTTATCCGGACAACCCCTTCTTAAGGCGTCCATATACATTAGGCAAAAGTCAGCCAAACCCGTTGATTTCGACAGGATTGACAAACCATTTAATGTATATTGGAACTCCTGTATTCTCCCCTGACAGATTATGTGTAGGAGAGAGAAGGATCCATGTCTGTATTTCAATAGCCGGGTCCTTTTGTTCAGCTCAGTCTTAAAGGGAATTTATCATCAGGTTTTTGCTAACTTATCCGAGAGCCGCATAATGTAGGAAAAGAGACCCTGATTCCATTGATCTGTCATTTAGCTTACTGGGTGCAGCAGTTTTTTCACAATCAGAGTTCTTAGATGCAGCAGGTAGCAGAGATGAGAAAGCTGCCCAACCAGGCTCTGGACATATTGACAGTCAACTGCGTATCAGAGGAGGGGATGTGGTCGGTTTTAGCAGGCTCGTGAAACCTAGTCCCAGCAATAATAAGGTCTTAGTGATAAAATCTCCACTGTAAGTAAACAACAGCACACAGTCTGTTAAGTCATACATTGCTGAATTGTGTGTTTTAACCCCTACATCAGGCTTTCGTCAGATTACATAGCAAACACCTGCTGACAGATTCCCTTTAAGTCTGTGCCAGGGTTTAAGTCAAGAGTTCCTGTGTATGGGGACATGGGGAGAGATAGCTGTCAGTTAAATGATCGCTTGACTGACAGCTATCTATGGCTATGGCCAGAGTGAAACCTCTACAACAGAGATGAGCAAAACGATTCTTTTTATGACCCCTGTCCAGCAGCCACATTAGTATACTTGCGCACTGTCATTACGTAGCAGCATGACACTTGAATGACATTGCAGCAGCCTGTCAGTCAGAAGAGGCTTTGGAGATGTCACGGGTAGTATGAGTTTCGCAGGGCTCTGGTCCGGCACCCATGGACTACCATCAGCCTGATGATATCAGCCTGATGAAGGGACGTAAGCAGTCCCGAAAGCTTGCTTTGTAACAACATTCACTATTATTTGTTAGCCATTAAAAGGTATCATACCCACAAGATTCCTTTTTTGTTTCTCTCACTGAGAGCACTTTATATATTTAAGAACTTTAAATTGATGGATAGATAAAATAGGATATGTCAAATCTATAAAGACAAACAACTATATAAAGAAAATCATATTGAAAAGTGTAGACTTCCATGTGAGGGATATTATATTTTTATTAGTATTTGGTCTTCAATTAAATATTATAAACATATAAATGTGATTGATCAAAAAAACATTTATCATAGAGAAACAGATTCAGATTTACATCAAATTTGCCCCTCGTGATCAGATCTCAATGACATGAAAGAGGTTATCCAACTTCTGCAATTTTTTTTAAAAACAGCCGACTATGTCATTAATAAAAGAAACTCGACTCTCCTATTCCTTCCCCCAATGACCCAGCACTGACCCACCAGCAGTGCTCCTTGTTTTTCTTCACATGCAGCATCCACATGACCGCTGCAGCCAATCAGTGACTACAACAGTTGTGTTTCATACTCCCATCTGTGCTTCCAGTGGTACAGTACATCACCACCGTGGCCACTGACTGTCCCGGCAGCACATAAGCCAAGAACAGGAGCAATACTAGAGTGTCGGCACTGGATCATCAGGAGAAAAAATTAATAAGCAATGTAATGTTATTTTATAACATCATCAACATTTTTTTTTTAATGTAAACTATCGTCATAGGCATCAAGGGGAAGACATTTCCAGTTACTCCTACAATTAGATCCTTAGCACCAAGATCCTCTTTGAAGATTATTTGCTTTTCGTCACTGTACCATGCTGTACCTCATGCTGAGCACAGACTGAATTCATTTCTCTCTCTTCCTCCTTTTAGGAAACAGTCGAGGAATTTACTGTGGGAAGACCTGTAAAGAGGACAGGAATGATGAGTGGATGGGAGTTACTCTGGCAAGACAATCAAAGTCTGATGGCAGTGTGCTGGTAAGAATATACACCCCCCCATAAATGCAATATATATCATTAATGCTGCAATGCTATATATCTAGAACATATGGATTTACTTAGAAACATTCATTGCAGGCTATCTGATGAATTTTTATAAGTCATGGCTTGTGCTGAAGTTTTGACAAAAAAGCATCGTGGCATCTTAAGTTGTGGGGCATCATGATGATGCTGCACAGGTAAATGACAGAATAAAGTGTAGCACCCACTGCTGACAGCCATGTGGAAAGGCTCTTTAAAGAGTCCATGTTATCTTTTAGGATTGCAGCTTCCAATAGGTGGCGCTAGAGTCCCTGCTCTCTTCATCTATAAAGAGGCTATGTGCCTGCGCCCTGCCGAATGTCACAGAGGTCAGGAGCACCATGTTAGAACTGTGCCTGGGGCCATGTGTTTTGTTCAGCTTTGCCAGATCTTCAGTTACCTACATGTCTCATGATAAAATAATCACGTCCTCATTTTCTTCAGGAAATGGAATGTGGTTTGGTGAATGGTCTCTTTGTTACTGAATGGGAATAATATGGCAATATGTTGGGTCATTGCAAAATACAGACAGAAAAAGGTCTAAGATGAACTGGCTTTGTTAGATGGTAATTATAGGTCATCAAAAAGCTAAATCTGGGTTAAAAATTAATCTGTAAAGTAGAAAAGTAGACCTACTGTTTCAGCTGCCTTTCCAAGTCATTGCAATATGTCACAAGAGTAAGCGTCACTAAGGGGTCCAAGAGCGATTGCTAGATTTAAGTCCCCTCTTTCCCATACCATGCCTTTTTGCTCCTTGTTTAGTGCTGGATTTTTGGGCTAATCTTAATGGTGCTGCCATAAGAATGTGTGGCTCTATTTTTTGTGTAATGTGTAGAAATGCAAGTCTTACCTTTCAGTTCTTGATATTCGCTCACATTCATAATCATGGGGTTCTACATCTCTTCAGCCTGAAGCAGCGCATTGTCTTTAGATTTTAATCTTTTAACCTATTTGACCCACTGGTAATTGTTTTATCCATTAGACAACTGCTTTGACATTGTAATTTAGCAGAGCCATGGTTATACTATAGGGGAGAGCACAACATATAGCTGTTAGAAGAGTCTACTAGACTTATTGGGGGAAAGTGAGGGTATGACCAAAAACATCCAGCATTTCTAATGAACTTGTTCCCTATCATATGCTGGTAGAAGGTCTGTCAGCCGCTATCGGCAAAAAAACAATACCTCTGATCCCCTGTCACTTTAGTTCCAACACTTATCTTGTCTTGGGACACTTATCTTATTGTGCCAGGTAAATTGGCTTAGGGGATTTTTCATTTTTTTAACCCATTCTCTGCTTTTCGATAATAATTTTCCCCCTTATAACTACCCATTTAACTCCTTAAAGTTCCATTACCAAATAAGTGAAAAGTAAAACGAAAATTTTTTAAAAGTATTAAAATTAGAATCACTTTCCTTTTCCACAATTACAAACATATATGGTACCTCAATATCCATTAAAATCCCATCCAAAAATATAAAGCTGTTTAATACATACAGGAAATGTTACAGAGAATAAAAAAATGTAATGCCCATATTCTTGTTTATTTTGTTGTTTTACCTTTCAAAATGGATGCAATAAAAAATGATCAAAACATAGTGTATAGCACAAAATGGTATACAGTACATAAAAACAACAGCCCACCATGCAAAAAACAAGCCCTCACACAGCTCGATTGACCAAAATATATGGATCTTTGAAAATGGCAACACAAACCAAATTTACTTATTTTCATAGAGTTCAAAATCTTTTTTTCACCACAAAAATAATAAAAAAACCTATAAATGATCTGGATAATCATGTTGTCAGGTCTGATTTTAGATTTTTTTTTGCCATTTTCCCTTACTCTTTATGGTAAAATGAATGCTGTCTTTTAAAATGGTACACCATCAGCAGGATGGCCCTGGAGTCACCACAGGTTTCTCAATGCCGTCTCCTGATGACATCTGGAATCAATTGTGGGTATAGACACAGAGAGAAGTGATTGCAGTCCTACAGCTTCTTTTATCACCGGCACACAGTTTCTGTCCCCACCTCCACACAGCTTTTTTCACTGAAATGAGATGTCATAGGGGTAGATGATAGAAGCAGGGTGAGTGACATCAGCACTGTTCCCTGATGATGTCTTGTTTTAGGGCGGTGAAAGGAGATGTGGAGTGGCACTGCTGTCACTCACCCTGCTTCTATCCCCACCCCCATCATGACTTTTATTTCAGTGAAAGAGATGATGGAGATGCAGAAACTACGACTTCTCCCTGCTTTCATCATCGCAATTGATTGCGGATATCATCAGGGGCCACCAGTGAAATAAGATGAAGTGATGGCAGCACTGCCCCATGATTACTGCTTGTTTCAGGGGGACAAAAGAAGTTGCGCAGAAGTGACTACCAGACCTTCCTCGTGATGACTTCTCCCCTCAGATAAAACAAAACAAAAATATATAAGGATTAGCTGTATAGGGATTTCAATAGGAAATTGTCTAAAAAAGCAAATTACAAAAGTGGTTATGTAAGTTGAATTTGTTTGTAAGTTGGAACAGGTACAAAGCTGACAATTGGTACAACCCCCACCTAAATGAATAAACTAATATTCATCTAGTTGCTAATTCCTCCAACCACCCTACTGCTTATTGTCTGTTGTCCAGTCATCATCTTTATGGCATCACATGCCACATCTGAGGCCTTTTCATTGCAGACCAGGACTTTGGCCATGGAGGTCTCTGTGCATCTTAAGGTCGGTCGTGGCTCACATTTTGACATCACAGCATTGCAACCTTATGGATACCACAGTAACTTGACATAGACTACACAAAGGAAACCTTCCATATAGGAAGGAAACATGGAAAACACTTGAGTCTGGACAGGTGAGTAAACTTTAGATGTTATCCAAGAGTGTCTGTGCCGGAACCAAGGGGACCGCCATCTGGGTTCCTGAAGGAACGGTACCCGGGGGACAACGGAGGAGAACGGCTACTGAAGGTGACAGGGAAGCAGGGGGCGGGGCGAGTATAAAAGGGGCAGGGAGCGCGCCGAGCGGTCAGTTGGCAAAGAGGCAGACATGAAACAAGAAACTGTGGGAGGTAAAGAGAGCCAGCTTGACAGATGTTGACCAGCGGGGAGACCTTCAGGGGTCTGTGGAGGGTAAGCGACGAACTTACCGACAAGAGACTTGTGCTTTACTCCAATCCGGGGCCGCTCCCCGCCCACGGTCGGCTGCAGCCGTTGCCGCTGTCCCCCGCTCTGTTGCGGCTGGCCCGCTACCCCTAGCCGCCGCTGTCTCTTCACACCAGCCCGCTGCGGCGGCCTGCACACTGCCTCCCCGCCTCAGCCCGCGGCTGCGGCCTCTTCATCGGCCACAGTGGATGTCACCTCGCTACAGTCGGCAGTTGAGGCCTACTCCCCGCTTACAGGGGAACCCTTGGCATAGGTCCAAACCGTGCACGAGGCCTGCCAACCGTCACTCCTGGGAACTGCGACACACTCCGCTTTGAGACGGGAGCCTGATAATACTTTCTGAAAGGCCGAACCCCGCTGTGTTTACAGGGGGTCATCTCCACAAAGGATTACTCCAGGGCCTGTTGCGCCCCAACGGCAGAGATCCTTCAAGGGCCTGTAGTGCCCCAAACTCCAGGATTACTTCAGGGCCTGTTGCGCCCCAATGGCAAAGATCCTTCAGGGTCTGTTGTGCCCCCAACTTCAGGATTACTTCAGGGTTATGTTGCGCCCCATCGGCAAAGATCCTTCAGGGCCTGTTGTGCCCCAACTTCTCCTGGGTGCTGAGGTGCCCAAAGATCATGACCGATCTTCAGCAGCTGGGCCAAGCGGTTGCGACGTCAAAGCAGCCAAATCAGCGACGTCAAAGCAGCCGCATCAGCGATATCAAAGCAGCCACACCAGCGACACCGAAGGACGTCCGGAAGGATAAGTTGACTTTAGGAGATAATGACCCATAGTTGGCCGTTACGTGGCCCATAATAGCCGGCCTTGCCGGGTTAGTCGTATTCTCGATAAGAAAAGTGTTTTTATTGTTGTTGAGTCCCTGCGAGGACAATTGGTGTTATCCCTTTTGGTTGCTTAGTATAGCCCTAGCGGCTCCAGTTCATAAACATTGCTTTCCAAAACAACACTCAGTCTCGTGTCTCGTCACTGCATCCTGAGAACCTGCTGGTACCTACAAGAGAATCTTCGGTGTGCTCTAATACTATGTTCAAGTCGCCGTGGCTGCATGTCTCGTGGCTATTCGACAGCCGCAACACATGCAGAGATTACCTGTTTGTTAGGCAATCCATGCATGTGCTGCAGCTGTTGATCAACCACGAGACATGTAGCCACAGGGACTTAAACATGGTATTAGAGCACGCCGAAGAGACTCTGTTACCACTCGAGCGTGGTCAGATAATACCTTATCCAATCACGCTCGCTCATCACTACTTATCATCTAGATAATAGAATAGAGTGAGGGCCCCATTTGTGATGCCCATATGCCCTCAACACTTTGATGAGCTTTGTTAAAAAATTTTATTGTTTTGGTGACTGGTGCAGTAATGTGAAAATAATAGAAGAGTGGTAGACTATGATGTTGATTCATGACCTACTGAAAGTGGCTATTAAGTATAGATTCCTCGGTACTTTGCTAATAACAGGATGTCATCTTTTAAACACAGTTTTCGGTCCCAGCTGCCATACATACGTTATCTCCCATATGCCTTAGTATTGCAGAGGGCAGGTCAGTTAAGTAAGTCCTGTTTTCTTTTCTTCATCCATTTGTTTATAATAAATGAGTGTAAAATACAAACATTAAAAATACTTTAACTAATAATGCTAATAAAATACTAAGGTTTTCCTATAGCTCTCAGCACATTCCTCAGCTGTCCAGATTTTAAAAGGGTAGTTAGCCTGTTGATTTTTTATAACAAATGCTTTAAAATGGATCAAATAAATATTTACTGGGTCTTTATTGGAGCTCATAGTTGTACGGCAATATTAGGTTTTTATACTAAGACGACCCACTAAATCAGTGGTTTCAAGTGCATTTTCAAAAGTGAATGGGTGCCTTTCCTCAAGGCCCATTTAGAAAAGCCAATAAGTGGGGAATGAATGCTCAAAAGAACACTCATTCTCTATCACTGATCGTATAAATTTACTGATGAATGAATAAAACACCTTGTTAGCTAATTGGATCGTTTATGTCAGCATGAAAATTATTGTTGTCGGCAAGAGTTCTGTTTCCATACCGTTTATATTGGCTCATGCGAACAGGATTTTAAACAAGTGGAAGAAATCCACCCCTCTAAATGCACTTGGGATTTTATGTGACATACCAACACAAAGTAGCAAATATGTGTGATGTGTAAATTAAATATTTTAAAAATACAAATCTGAAAATTTTGTCTTGCATTTGTATTAAGCCCCCCAAAGTCAATAATTTGTATGACCACCTTGTGCTGCAAATTCTGCTGCAAATCTTCTGGGATATGTCGCTACCAGCTTTGCACAACTAGAGGCAGAAATTGTTGCCCATTCTTTTTTGCAGACTAGCTGTAGCTCAGTGAGATTGGCTGGGAGCATTGGTTTATTCTGATTTCAAGTCAGATATTGAGAAAAGCGTGCATATAGTTTCAAGTGTGTAAATATATATATATATATATTTTCTTGACCACTTTTTAGCTGTGCACATTGTACAAATGGCACTTTATAATGCATACGTGCTATCACGATGTGCAGGCCAAGCCAACAACACCTACCTTCAGTTCCAGGAGGCGGTGATAAAGTCCCTGATGTTTGGAGACGAGGAAGGAGCGGGCCCCAGCACCCCTGGAACTCAAGTTTCCCTTATGGTACCAGGGCAACATTTTCCCCGTGAGGGGAGAGCAAAAAAAAGGTACCGGGTATGCTATAAAAGGGGGAAAAGAATGGAAACTCATTTCCAATGTGAAACGTGTCCTGACAAACCTGGACTGTGTTTTCATGAATGCTTCAGAATTCATCACAAGTCGGTGAACTACACACATCCTGACATTCCCTGCAGAACTCACCCACACCAGCCTGACATACACAACACCACACACACCAACCTGACGTACACTACACCACCCACACCAACCTGACGTAGTGTGTCAGGTTGGTGTGTGTGGCGTAGTGTACGTCAGGTTGGTGTGTGGTGTGATATAGTGTACGTCAGGTTGTTGTGTGTGTGGTGTATACTGCACCACACACCAACCTGACATTCACTACATACTTTCCATAAGCGACATGGTGTCCGCTAACGAACAGAGCTAATTTTCCATTCAAAAAGTCAAATGGTGCTCCTTCCCTTCCAAGCCCTGCAGTGGTTTATGACCACATATAAGGTATCGGTGTACTCAGGAGAAATTGCCCAACATATTTTAGGATCCACTTTATCCTGTTGCCCATTGAAAATGAAAAAATTGATGCTAAAAGAACATTTTTGTTGGAAAAATTAAAATGTCCATTTTTTCCTTCCACGTTGCTTTAGTTCCTGTGAAGCACCCAAAGGGTTAATAATCTTCTTGAATGTAGTTTTGAGTAGCCATATAGACCCCTCAAGGTGACTTCAGAAGTGAGGTGGTCCCTAAAAAAATGGATTTGTAAATTTTGTTGTAAAAATGAGAAAAATCGCTGATCAACTTTTAACCCTTCTAACTTCCTAACAAAAAAAAAAAATTGTTTCCAAAATTGTGATGATGTAAAGTAGACATGTGGGAAATGTTATTTATTAAATATTTTGTGTCACATAACTCTCTGGTTTAACAGAATAAAAATTCAAAATTTTCAAAATTCTCACCAAATTTCTGATTTTTTCACAAATAAATGCAAAAATTATCGACCTAAATTTACCACTAACATGAAACCCAATATGTCATAAAAAAAATTCTCAGAATCACTAGGATCCGTTGAAGCATTCCTGAGTTATTACCTCATAACGGGACACTGGTCAGAATTGCAAGAAATGGCCAGGTCATTAAGGTCAAAATAGGCTGGGTCGTGAAGGGGTTAACTTCAGCTTTTTTACAGATGGTGTTAAGTTTTCATCAAGAATTTGTTGAATTCATTCTGCCCTCTATGAAATGTTCCCCGTACTATTGGCTGCAACACAACCTCAAAGTATGATTGATCCACCCCCATGCTTAATGGTTGGTCAGATGTTATTTTCCTGAAATTCTGTGCCCTTTTTTCTCCACACACACACCTTTAATCATTGTGGCCAAAGAGTTCTATTTTAACCTCATCGGTAACACGGTTCCACCCCTCAGGGTGTCTGGAATGCAGTTACTGACAGTTCGGCCATCCAATCCGGTACAGGGGCATGCTGAAGCTGTCAGTACTTTGATGGACAGCATGGCCATACAATCTGGTACAGGGGTGTGCTGAGCTGTCAGTGTGTTGATTGACAGCTCGACTAGCCAGTCTGTGACTGGGAGGCGTCGGTTGTCTCAGGTGTTCACTATCCTGGGTAATTGCAGTGCCTACTTAACTGAGCAGCTTCTCCCAGACCACTGCCAGATGTATTCATCTTGTGAGGTTTGTGCTCTGTGCTCTCCTTTGCCTTGTGTTCTTTTTGCTTGATCTGTTGCCTGACTTTGGACTTCGTTCTGACCATCCGCTTGTTTAACTCCTTCAGTTCTGATCCATTAACCTCCCGGTACTCTGACCTCGGAACGTTACCTGACTACACTTTTTCTCTTCCTTCTGTTTATGACATAACCTCCTGGCTTCTGACCTTGGACTCCATGACCACTCCGCCTCATGGGTTTGCCGTGAGAAGTGACTAGCGTCACAATCGGTCCACAGTACTTGCTTCCAAAATACATCAGGCTTCTTTAGATGTTCCTTTGCATACTTCTGATGCTGAGTTTTATGCTGAGGATGCAAGATAGGTTTTCTTTTGTTGACCCTTCCATGAAGGCCATATTTGTGCTGGTGTCTCTGAACAGTAGAACAATGTACCAAAATTCCAGAGTCTGCTAAATCTTTTTTAAGGTCTTTTGCAGTCAAGTGGGGGTTCTGATTTGCCTCTGTATTAATCTTATAAGCAGCTCTCACTGAAATTTTGTTTGGTCTTCCAGACCTTATCTTGACCTCCACTGTTCCTCCACTATTTTCATTTTCAGAGTGCTAGGCAGCTCCTTAGAATAACCCATCGCTGCTGTTTTTTTGGCATAAGGTCAGAGGAGGCTGGGTTTTATAAAGCTGGGAAATTTGCATCACCTGGCCTTACCTAATTATCATAGCAAACAAGCCATAATGCTAACAGGCTAATTAAGGTCTGAAGCCATGGTCAAAGTTATCTGAACACACAAATCTCCAAAGGTGCCCAAACTTTTAAATAGGCCCATTTTCATTTTTGTAATTTTTAAAATGTAAAAAAATGACAATGTATTTTTTTTGCATAAAATACAAATGAAATGTGTCATCTCTAACTTTAGGCCTTTTAGAGATCATTTAATCTTCAACTAGCTTAGCTGTTCACAATAACAGTAATTTTGACCAGGGATGGCCAAACTTTTACATGTCACTGTATATATGTATATATATGTAGATTCACTCTGAAGGCATCAAAACTATGAATTAACACATGTGGAATTATATAATTAACAAAAAAGTGTGAAACAAAGGAAAATATTGTATGTCTTATATTCTAGGTTCTTCAAAGTAGCCACCATTTGCTTTGATTACTGCTTTGCACACTCTTAATGTTAATGTTTTAACCCAGGAAGATTTCAGAAATCAATATTTTGTGGAATAACCTTGATTTTTAATCACAGCTTTCATGCGTCTTGGCATGTTTTCCACCAGTCTTTCACACTGCTTTTGGGTGACCTTATGCCACTCCTGGTACAAAAATGTAAGCAGTTCTTCTTTGTTTGATGGTATGCGACTATCCATCTTCCTCTTGATTACATTCCAGAGGTTTTCAATGGGGTTCAGGTCTGGAGATTGTGCTGGCCATGACAGGAATTTGATGTGGTGGTCCTTCATCCACACATTGATTGACCTAGCTGTGTGGCATGGTGCATTTTCCTGCTGGAAAAAAACAGTCCTCAGAGTTGGGGAACATTGCCTGAGCAGAAGGAATCAACTGTTTTTCCAGGATAACCTTGTATGTGGCTTGATTCATTTATCCTTTGCAAAGATTAACCTGCTCAATTCCAGCCTTGCTGAAGCATCCCCAGATCATCACTGATCCTCCACCAAATTTCACAGTGGGTGCAAGACACTGTGGCTAGTATGCCTTTTCAGGTCTCCGTCAAACCAGTAGATGACCAGGTGTTGGGCAAAGCTGAAAATTAGACTCATTAGAGAAGATTACCTTACTCCAGTCCTCTATGGTCCAATCCTTATGGTCTTTGGCAAACTTTAGCCTGGCTCTCCTTTGCTTCACATTGATGAAAGGCTTTTTTCTAGCTTTACGACTTGAGCCCTACCTCTAGGAGCCTGATACGAACTGTTCTTGCTGTGCACTTCACCCCAACTGCCATTTGCTATTCCTTTTGTAGGTCACTTGATATCATCCTGCGGTTGCTGAGTGACATTCGAATAAGATGACAGTCATCCCGGTCAATGGAAAGTCGTTTTCACCCTCTGCTGGTCTGTATCTTTGTTATCCCCAATGTCTACTGCTTAACCTTGTTGTAATGGACTACCGTCTTAGAAATTTTAAGGATGGAGGCAACATGACGCTCACTGTATCCCTTTGCTAGTCAAGCCAGATGTCATGGTTGTGGACAGAGTTCCTTCCCTGTCCTCTCAGGGTTAATTTTGTATGGCCTCCTTTTAGTTTGGGGAGGGCTATATTTACCCGCCTTCGTTGGGGAATCCTTGTCAGTGATACATTTGTCTTGGCTGTGTGTCTGACACCCTGGTGTGCTTGCATACTGTTTAGTCCAAATGCTTTCTTGTGTATGACCCGGTTTGTTTTCTCGTTCTTTGCATTGCTTTATGATGTCCTGACCACTCTTAGCGTCTCACCCTTTGGCACTTTATCGACCTCCCGGTCTGACTTTGGCACGTTCAGACTACTCTCCGGCTTCACCGGTCACCGCTGCTACTCGGCGTCTGGCTCCGCCTCCGGCCACTCCCCCGGTGGTCACATGTCTCAGGTCCTGCGCTCCGACATGTAAGCTCACCGCAGCACTCCTCACACACCTTCTGTCCTTCTGTAACACGTGCACAGACTCCTGCTGTAAGTCTGCAGCAGGATTCTTGATATTATCACTTGCCTAAACATTTAAATGAGATTTTGCACCTTTTTTTTTCCTTTGGTCATGGATCCGCTGCATGCTCTCTCTGAGCAAGTGAATAGCCTCACTCAAATGATGCAAAAACTATCTGTGGAGCAGCGAGCCCTGGTTCAGTTACATCAACAGTTCAGAGAGAGGTTGTTGATGCTGTGCAGGGTTCTTTTCCTTCTGGGGCTCAGGGTGAGGGTACCACAGATGTTTCCTTAATTTCCCCCGAACCACCTGTTAAGTTGCCTGACACCCTTTCTGGGGATAACAAATGATTCAGGGTGTTCAAATAGGGGTGTAAATTGTTTTTCTCCCTGCCTCCGCGCGGCTCTGGGAATGAAAGCCAGAGCGTGGGAATTATTATTTCTTTATTAAGGGGGGCTCCACAGGCTTGGGCTTTTTCTCTCTCTCCCTCCGCTCCGGAACGTATGTCTGTGGATCTGTTTTTTAAGGCTCTTTAGCATATATATGATGAGCCTGATAGAGTGCGTCTGGCTGAGGATATGGTGAGGATTCCCTGGAGGGCGCCATGACCCAGGCTGTCCGTATGGACCATTGTTGTGAGTTCATTCTCTGGTCCACCAGTGGTGAGTTAGCCTTCCAGACTCCCTCTGGTGATGACAGGAGGTGGTGAGGCTGATTTGGTCAGTGGAGATCTACCACCTGATGGTGATGATGACGATTGGACCTCAGGAATCTTAGATTGGATTTAAGACTGTCAACGCCCTAAGTCAGTACTGGTGATTGCTTCAGGCTGATAAGGTCTTGGTTTTCAGCTCTGTTCCAGCCTTCTCAAAGCTAAGTGTTTTTGCTAATGTTCACACTTGATTTTGTTGGTCTATTCAGTTTTTTGTGTGTTCAGCCAGCCCCGGCTGGGCTGTGCTGAATTTCCACTCTTATTTATCTGTATTTGCCAATTTGCTTTTTAGTCCCTTATTAGATTGGCCTCTTTTTGCTCTGTCTCAGAATATTTCAGAGTGCTGATATAGTGGGAGAAGTCTAGTGACTTCAGGGTTAATTTTGTTATCAGAAGTGTTGGACATTATTTTGTAGGGTTTTTTGGCAGATTGCAGACACTGTCTTTCCTTTCCTGTTCTTTATAGTTAGTTGGGCCCCATCGTTTGCTCAGCCTATTTTCCTGCCTGTGTTTGTGTTTTCATCTTGCTTCACCGTCAATACATGTGTGGGGGATGTCTATTCCTTTGGGGTCTGCTCTGGGGCAGTTAGTTTTCCCTTTTCTTGCTTTAGGTTTATGTAGTCCTCCGGCCGTGACGAGGCGTCTAGGAACATCGTAGGAACGCTCCACTGCTACTGTTAGTTGTGTGGTTAGGATCAGGGATCTGCGGTCTGCGTAGTTGCCAACCTCTCTGGTTTTCTGGGACTTAGCTTTTCTTGTTCCTCCTCGGTGACCCATTCATAACCAGAGGGGTGATGCAGCAGGAGAAACCCCTTTATACTCCAACTCAGGGGACACCGCTTAGCCTAATGAACCCATGGAGATAGGAGCCATCTTGGTTCAAAGAGAGAGAGAGCGGAGACGTCGCAGAGATAACCAGCTGTGCTTTTATTGTGGAGCCCCGGGACACTGGAAAATGGACTGTCCTTCTTGTCCCTCCTCATCTAAGATGTCGGGAAACGCCTAAGTCTGGGTAACGATCGAGGAGTTTGCCCAGACTCCCAGGTGCAATTTTCCTCATTTGCTAAAATCCTTCTCCAGGTGAAGTTGGAGGTTGATGGTGGTCCCATTTTGACCACCGCTATTGTTGACTGTGGATCTACCATCAATTTAGTTGACTCTTGTACTGTGACTCTTTATAAGTTAGGGACAGTTAGGCTTGAATCCCCTGTCAAGGTGGTGGCCATTGGCTCCTCTCCTCTCACCCGAAAGGGAATCTGTTTTGTTTCAGAGGTTTTTTCACTAAGAGTGGGTCCTGCTTATGTGGAAAACATAAGCTGTTTTGCCTTGAATAATTTGCCTGTGGGTCTGGTTTTAGGTTTGCCTTGGCTTCAATATCATAACCCCATTATTGATTGGGTAAATGGGGAAATTGTACAATGGGGGTCCAAGTGTACCAGTCTGTGTTGCAATTCTGTGCCATTGTCTACCCTGTTGTGAGTTCATTTTCCCCTTCACTACTGAGGCCCGAGGAACTCCCTCTTCTGGTGAAGAAAGGTAGTGAGCCTGATTGTCAAACACCTGGGGCTGATGATGATGACTGGCTGAGTGGAGTTAATGACTGGATATAAGGCTGCCGACACCCTTCTGGCCTGCGGGTGATTTCTCTGTGGACTTCTAGGAAACCAGTCTGATTCCTGCTCATCTAAAGCTAAGATTTCTGCTTTGCCTTTTTGCATTAGTGTTTTGTTTTCCTTGCTTTTCTGGATTCTGCCATTCCCTGCTGGGGTGAGCTGAATCTCCTTTTGCCTGTTGCTCTGTCTTCAGAATATTCCTGAGTACTGACATAGCTTTTTTGAAGCCTAGCGTCTTCAGGGCCTTTTTACTGTCAGTTTGTTGGCTCTTATTTTCATAGGGTTTTTCACGGATTGCAGACAGCAGCCTTCCTGTCCTTTCCTATCTAAGCTAGCGTGGGCCCCATCTTTGCTCAGTCTATCTTTCTGTCTGTGTTTTGTTCTTTCTTCTTGCTTCACCGTCATTATATGTGGGGGGCTGACTTTTGCTTTGGGGTCTGCTCTGGGGCAGTTTAGATTTCCCTTTCTGTCTTTAGGCTATGTAGTCCTCTGGCTGTGATCGAGGGGCCTAGGGCATCGTAGGAGCCCCCCACGGCTACTGCTAGTTGTGTTGATAGGTTCAGGGGTCTGCAATCCGATAGCTGCCAACTTCTCTGGTTTTCTGGACTTAGCTAGCATTTCTATTTTTGCCTCCTATGGTGACGCAATCATAACAGAATCACCCGCCATACCGCAGATTCTAGGGTACTCAATAGCAGGAAAGAATTGTTGTAAAAAAAAAAAAAAAAAAAAGTGTATATTTTTTCCTCTATATCTCTGAGGCCGTAGGGGGAATTTTTTTTTTTTCTCTCAATGGAGATAAAGCAATTGTCTGATCGTGTGCAGCAGCTCGCTGCGGAAGTGCGGGGAATTTCCGCCTACCTTGCTCATTCACATGCTGCTGAACCAAAGATTCCTACACCTGATGTATTTTTTGGGGATCGGTCTAAATTTTTGAATTTCAAAAATAATTGTAAATTATTTTTTGCCTTGAAGCCTAACTCGTCAGGGAGCTCCGCGCAGCAGGTTAAAATTGTCATCTCTTTGCTGCGTGGCGATCCCCAGGATTGGGCGTTTTCTTTGAAACCAGATGATCCTATTCTGACTAATGTGAACGCATTTTTTCTGGCCTTGGGGTTGTTGTATGATGAACCTAATGCCATTGATCAGGCTGAAAAGACCCTGCTGGCATTGAACCAGGGTCGTGATTCTGCAGAATTGTACTGTCAAAAATTCCGAAAGTGGGCAGTACTTACTACCTGGAATGATAATGCCTTGGCTGCTCTCTTTCGGAAGGGGTTGTCAGAAGCCATAAAAGATACTATGGTGGGATTTCCTGTTCCCTCTGGTCTTGACGATTCTATGTCTTTAGCCATTCAGGTTGATCGGCGTTTACGCGAACGCAGAGCTGCACGAGAGGTGTTGCCACCTGTTGAACAGATGTCTGAACCTATGCAATGTGATAGAGTTTTTTCCAGAGAGCAGCGTCAGGAGTTCTGAAGGCGTAACAAGTTGTGTTTTTTCTGTGGAGATGCCTCGCATATTATTTCTGTCTGTCCTAAACGCGAGAAACGCTTTGCACACACGTTTTCTGTTGGTGGTGTTCAACCTAAGTTTCTTCTGGCTATTACTCTGATCTGCTCCCTGTCCACATTTTCCGCCAAGGCTTTTGTGGATTCGGGAGCAGCTCTAAACCTAATGGACTTGGATTTTGCTAAACATTGTGGATTTCCGATGACACCTCTGCAGACGCCTATCCCTTTGAGGGGGATTGATGCTACTCCTTTGGCTAAAAATAAACCTCAGTTTTGGACCCAGGTTGTAATGCGGGTCGCCCCAGACCATCAAGAAAATTGCCGGTTTTTGGTGTTACATAATCTGCATGATACTATTGTTCTGGGGTTTCCCTGGTTACAAATTCATAATCCAGTTTTGGATTGGAAATCTGTGTCTGTGGTGAGTTGGGGTTGTCGGTGTGCCTTTAGTGAGGCTCCGGTGTTTTCCACCTCTCCTCAGTCGCATGATGTTCCTGATTATTTGGCGGACTTTTATGATGTATTTAGTGAGAATGAGTCTGCGTCTCTGCCTCCTCATAGGAGTTATGACTGTGCTATTGAACTGAGCCCGGGGTGTAAATTTCCCAAGGGTCGGCTCTTCAATTTATCTGTACCCGAGTACGAGGCTATGCGATCCTATATTAAGGAGGCGTTGGAGAAGGGTCATATTAGACCATCCTCGTCACCCTTAGGTGCCTGGTTTTTTTTTTGTAGCCAAAAAGGATGGATCATTAAGACCTTGTATTTATTATCGTGCTCTCAACAAAATTACTGTTAAATATCAGTATCCGTTACCCCTGATTTCTGATCTATTCTCCAGAGTTAAAGGTGCTTGCTGGTTTACGAAGCTTGACCTCAGGGGGGCGTATAATCTTATTCGCATTAAGCATGGGGATGAATGGAAGACTGCGTTTAATACTCCAGAGGGACATTTTGAGTACCTGGTGATGCCTTTTGGGCTCACTAATGCCCCTTCTGTCTTCCAGTGCTTCATAAACGATATTTTCCGAGATTTTGTCGATAAATTTTTGATTATCTATCTGGATGATATTTTGATCTTCTCCAAGGATTGGGATTCTCATGTGGAACATATTCGGACTGTGTTCTGGATCTTGAGGGAGAATTCCCTGTATGTCAAAGGATCTAAATGCCTTTTTGGAGTACAGAGGATTTCTTTTTTGGGATTTATTTTGTCCCCGTCAACTATTGAAATGGACCCGGCCAAGGTACAGGCCATTTACGATTGGGTTCAGCCCTCTTCTTTGAAGGCCCTCCAGAAGTTTTTGGGTTTTGCTAATTTTTATCAGAAATTTATGGCAACATTTTCTAGTATTGCCAAGCCATTGACTGATTTGACTAAGAAGGGGGCTGATGTGTTAAATTGGTCTCCGGAGGCTGTTTCTTCCTTTCAGGAGCTGAAGCGAAGATTCACCTCCGCCCCGGTTTTGCGGCAACCTGATGTCTCACTTCCGTTCCAGGTAGAGGTGGATGCTTCTGAGATTGGTGCAGGAGCTGTTTTGTCCCAAAAGGATCCTGTAACATCTAAAATGAATCCCTGTGCTTTCTTTTCCCGAAAGTTCTCTCCATCTGAACGTAACTATGATGTGTTGAATCGGGAACTGTTAGCCATGAAATGGGCATTTGAGGAGTGGAGACATTGGTTGGAGGGAGCTAAGCATCAAGTCGTGGTCCTCACTGACCACAAGAATTTGATTTACCTAGAGTCGGCGAAGCGCTTGAACCCTAGACAGGCTAGGTGGGCCTTGTTTTTTACACGTTTTGATTTTGTGGTTTCTTTTCTTCCTGGAACTAAGAATGTCAAGGCTGACGCCCTCTCTAGGAGCTTCTTTGCTGATTCTCCTGTGGTGACCAAGCCTGCTACCATCTTAGGCGAAGGGGTAGTTCTTTCTGCCATCTCGCCCGATTTGAGACGTGCTCTGGAAGAGTTCCAGGAGGACAAACCTGAGCGTTGTCCCAGTGGAAAGTTGTATGTTCCTGACCAGTGGAAGAAGAGAGTGATGTCTGAAGTTCATTGCTCTGCTTTGGCTGGTCATCCAGGTATTTTTGGTACTAGAGATCTGGTGAGTCGGTCTTTTTGGTGGCCCTCCTTGTCTCGTGATGTCAGGAATTTTGTGCAGTCCTGTGGGACGTGCTCCCGGTCTAAATCGTGTTCTCGCTCTAGTGGGTTGTTGATGCCTTTGCCTGTCCCCAAGAGGCCATGGACCCATATTTCAATGGATTTCATCTCTGATATGCCTGTCTCTCAAAGGATGACTGTTATTTGGGTGATTTGTGATAGGTTCTCTAAGATGGTTCATCTTGTACCACTCCCTAAGTTGCCGTCTTCCTCTGAATTGGTGCCCCTGTTTTTACAACAGGTGGTTCGCTTGCACGGGATTCCTGAGAACATTGTATCTGACAGAGGAGTCCAGTTTGTGTCTAGATTTTGGAGAACTTTCTGTTCCAAGCTGGGAATTCAGTTGTCCTTCTCCTCTGATTTTCACCCTCAGACCAATGGGCAGACAGAGATAACAAACCAGACCTTGGAGTCATATTTGAGATGTTTTATTTCTGCTGATCAGGATGATTGGGTTTCATTTTTGCCCTTGGCCGAATTTGCTTTAAATAATAGAGCTAGTTCTGCCTCTTTGACGTCTCCTTTTTTTTGTAACTTTGGGTTTCATCCTCGATTTTCTTCAGGGCAGGTGGAGCCCTCTGCGTGCCCAGGGGTTGACACTGTGGTGGAGAGAATGTACCAGATCTGGGACCAAGTGGTGGATAAGTTATCTCTCTCCCAGGAAAAGGCCCAGCGGTTTTCCAACCGACATAGGACCATTGGTCCCCAATTTAAGGTTGGTGATATGGTGTGGTTATCATCAAAAAATATTGCTATGAAGGTGGCTTCTCCTAAGTTTAAGCCTAGATTTATTGGACCTTACAAGATTTTGGAGATTATTAATCCGGTCTCCTTTCGTTTGGCTCTTCCTGTCACATTTAAAATCCATAATGTGTTCCATAAATCTTTGTTGAAGAGGTTTGTTGAACCTGTTGTTCCGGGGGTGGCACCTCCAGACCCTGTATTGGTTGAAGGTAACATGGAATATGAGGTAGAGAAAGTACTGGATTCCCGTCTGGCTAGACGGAGACTCCAGTATTTGGTTAAGTGGAAGGGTTATGGTCAGGAGGATAATTCCTGGGTCTCTGCCTCTGATATTCATGCCAAAAGATTGGTGCGTGCCTTTCATCGGGCTCACCCTGATCGCCCTGGTGGCGTGGTTGAGGGTTCGGTGACCCCTCCTCAAGGGGGAGGTACTGTTGTGAGTTCATTTTCCCCTTCACTACTGAGGCCCGAGGAACTCCCTCTTCTGGTGAAGAAAGGTAGTGAGCCTGATTGTCAAACACCTGGGGCTGATGATGATAACTGGCTGAGTGGAGTTAATGACTGGATATAAGGCTGCCGACGCCCTTCTGGCCTGCGGGTGATTTCTCTGTGGACTTCTAGGAATCCAGTCTGATTCCTGCTCATCTAAAGCTAAGATTTCTGCTTTGCCTTTTTGCATTAGTGTTTTGTTTTCCTTGCTTTTCTGGATTCTGCCATTCCCTGCTGGGGTGAGCTGAATCTCCTTTTGCCTGTTGCTCTGTCTTCAGAATATTCCTGAGTACTGACATAGCTTTTTTGAAGCCTAGCATCTTCAGGGCCTTTTTACTGTCAGTTTGTTGGCTCTTATTTTCATAGGGTTTTTCACGGATTGCAGACAGCAGCCTTCCTGTCCTTTCCTATCTAAGCTAGCGTGGGCCCCATCTTTGCTCAGTCTATCTTTCTGTCTGTGTTTTGTTCTTTCTTCTTGCTTCACCGTCATTATATGTGGGGGGCTGCCTTTTGCTTTGGGGGCTGCTCTGGGGCAGTTTAGATTTCCCTTTCTGTCTTTAGGCTATGTAGTCCTCCGGCTGTGATCGAGGGGCCTAGGGCATCGTAGGAGCCCCCCACGGCTACTGCTAGTTGTGTTGATAGGTTCAGGGGTCTGCAATCCGATAGCTGCCAACTTCTCTGGTTTTGTGGACTTAGCTAGCATTTCTATTTTTGCCTCCTACGGTGACTCAATCATAACACTACCCCTTTAAAATCTGTATCTGTGTCGTCTGTCGGTCTGGAGGGTATTCCGGAGTACCTAAAAGACTTTGAAGACGTGTTCTAAGAAAGCGAGGCTGAGGTGCTACCACCACATGGACCTTTCGATTGTGCCATTGACTTAGTTCCTGGGGCTAAACTTCCCAAGGCTCGTTTGTTTAATCTGTCCGGGCCCAAGCGCCAAGCCATGAAGGAGTATATTCGCCCTTCTGTCTTGCCTGTAGCTGCTGGGTTTTATCGTTAAGAAAAAAGATGACGGTTTGCGGCCGTGCCTCGACTTTCGGGAACTCCACAGGATTATCGTGAGAAACACGTATCCACTCCCCCTCCTTCCATATCTCTGTAACCAACTCTCGGGGGAGGGGCCAAATGGTTTTTCAAGCTTGATTTAAGGGGGGGCTTATAACCTTATAAGGGTTTGTGAAGGGGATGAGTGGAAAACAGTGTTTCTCACATCTGAAGGACTGTTTGAGAACCTGGTCATGCCCTTTGGTCTGACTAACGCTCCTGCTGTTTTTCAAAATTTTATTAATGTCATTTTTTCTGATCTGATTGGGTGCTTTGTGGTCATTTATCTTGATGACATTTAGTGTACTCACCTGATAGTCAATCCCATTTGCACCATCTGCGAACTGTTCTTCTGAGACTTAGAGAAAACCATCTGTATGCTAAGTTAGAAAAGTGTTCATTCTTTGTACAGGAATTGTCTTTTTTTGGGTTTGATTATTTCTAGTGAGGGGTTTCGCATGGATCCGAAAAAAGTCCAGGCTATTATTGATTGGGTTCAACCTCATGATCTAAAGGATTTGCAACACTTTCTGGGCTTTGCAAACTGCTATTGAAAATTCATTAAGGGTTTTTCGCAGGTGGTTAAGCCCCTGATAGATCTCACAATCAAGGGGGTTGATGTGAAGAATTGGTCGACTTCTGCAAAAAATTATTTTCTGACTTTAAAAAAGTGTTTTATTTCTGCCCCAGTGTTGATCCAGCCAGACCCGTCTAGACTGGAGGTTGACGCTTCTGAGGTGGGAGTGGGGGCAGTGTTGTCTCAGGGTCACGCTACTCTGACCAACCTCAAACCTTGTGCCTTCTTTACCAGAAAGTTCTCTTCTGCCAAGAGAAATTATGATGTAGGTAATAGAGAGCTTCTGGCGGTCAAGTTGGCCTTTGATGAATGAAGGAATTTTTTGGAGGGGGCTGTTCATCTGGTCACCGTGATCACCGGTCACAAAAACTTAGCTTATATCGAGTCTCCCAAAAGATTGAACCCTAGCCAGGCTCGGTGGTCGCTTCCCCCCCCCCGATTTCAGTTTTCCATCACCTTCCGCCCAGGGTCTAAGAATGTTAAGGCAGATGCATTGTCCCGAAGCTTTGATCCGGCGTCTCCTCCTGAACCCCCATTCTCCATTCTTCAGCCTGGAGTGGTGGTGGCCGAAACCTCATCTGAATTGGAGAGAGAAATATTTGAGGCCCAGGCTCTGGCTTCCAATAAAAAATCAGTGGGTAAATTGTTTGTATTGGAACAATTCCGCCTTAGACTCCTGAGGGAGTTTCATAAGTCTGTATTGAGTGCTTATCCTGGGATTACGGCCACCCGGGAGGCAGTTGCTAGGGTTTTCTGGTGGCCCTCTTTGGTTGCGGATGTTAAAAGATTTGTGTCTGCATGTGGGGTTTGTGCCCGTTCTAAAAATTCTCATTGCCGGCCGGCCGGGGATTGGGGTCTTTACCAATTCCGGATAGACCATGGACACATTTGTCCATGGATTATATTGCTAATCTCCCTCCTTCCAGGGGTAACTCCGTTGTGTGGGTGGTGGTGGATAGATTTTCAAACAGGCTCATTTTGTACCTCTGCCCGCGTTACCGTCTGCTGAAACCTTAGCCAAGTTGTATGTGCAGCATGTGGTCCGTCTTGCATGGTGTGCCTATGAATGTGGTGTCTGACAGAGGTGTGCAGTTTGTGGCCAAGTTTTGGAGGGCTTTTTGTAAGAAGTTGGGAATCACTCTGTCTTCTTCCTCTGCCTATCATCCGGAGTCTAATGGGCAAACTGAATGCACTAGTCAGTCCATGGAGCAAATTCTGAGATGTATAGCATCTTCCAGACAGGATTACTGGTGTCGTGCGTTACCTGATGCAGAGATTGCTTTCAACGGTCGTGTGAGTCAGTCCAGGGGAATGTCTCCCTTCCTGGTCATCTATGGGTTTAACCCACATTTTGGTGAGTATTCTTGCATTGACTCAGGTTGTCCGGGGGTGTAGGGTATGGTGCATCGCTTAAAGGCCCTGTGGGTGGAGGTTCAGCGAAACATCAAAAAGGCCCAGGGAAGGTATAAATTTTTCTTGGACAAGAAAAGGGGGTCGGGTCTGGGGTTCCTCGTGGGCGAGAAGGTGTGGTTATCCACTCACAATATTAAGCTCAAGGTCCCCTCAGCCAAACTGGGTCCTAAGTTCATATGCCCATATGAAATTATTGAGATTGTCAACCCGGTGGCCTACAGGTTACAGCTTCCCGCCTCCTTCAAAATATCCGTTTTTCACAGGTCCCTTTGGAAACCATTGGGAGCAGTCGAGGAGGACTCCTCGTCCGTCAGTCCTCCTGTATTGGTGGAGGGTCACCTGGAATATGAGGTGGGGCGCATCGTTGATTCTCGGTGGGTGCGCCGGAATCTGCAGTATTTGGTGCACCTGGGTATGGTCTGGAGGATCGGTCGTGGGTCTTGGCCGGTTCAGTGCATGTCGATTGGTTGGTTCGGGCTGTTCATGCCAGGCATCCTGAGAAGCCTGGGGGTCCAGTGGCACCCTGTTAAGAGGGGGGTACTGTCATGGTTGTGGACAGGTTCCTTCCCTGTCCTCTCAGGGTTAATTTTGTATGGCCTCCTTTTGGTTTGGGGAGGGCTATATTTACCCGCCTTCGTCTGAGGATCCTTGTCAGTGATATATCTGTCTTGGCTGTGTCTCTGACCCCCTGGTGTGCTTGCATACTGTTTATTCCAATTGCTTTCTTGTGTATGACCCGGTCTGTTTTCTCGTTCTGTGCATTGCCTTGTGACTCTGTGCTTATTGTCTGCTTCTGGCTTGGTACTCTAACTTCCCACCTGCCTGCCCCGTTTGTACTGCACCGCTATCTTCGGCTTCCCGACCTTTTTGCTACGTCCTGACCACTCTTAGTGTCTCACCCTTTGGCACTTTATCGATCTCCTGACTTCGCCACGTTCAGACTACTCTCCAGTTTCACCGGTCACCGGCGCTGCTCGGCGTCTGGCTGCTCCCCAGGTAGTCACATGTCTCAGGTCCTGCGCTCCGGCATGTAAGCTCTCCACAGTGCTCCTCCCACACTCTCTGTCCTTCTGTGACACCTGCACAGACTCCTGCTGTAAGTCTGCAGCAGGGTTCTTGATACCAGAATTGAGCCCTTCTTTTCCTCACTCAAGACTTTTCTTTTCAACTCCTTTGGCTTGGTTGAAAGTTATTTTTTCATTCCTATTACTTTTCGGATATTGCTAGCACTTGTTTTGCTATCCAGCTTGTCCTATTGCAAGAGGATTGTGAACACCACAGCAGGGTTTTTTTTATACTTTCCTTCATTAAAGGGAACCTGTCACCTTGTTTTGCTGCTATAAGATGTGGCGATTGCCTTTAGGGGCTTATCTACAGAATTCTATAATGCTGTAGATAAGCCCCTGGTCTGACCTGAAAGAGAAGAAAAGCAAGTTTTATTATACACACCCGGTGTCGCAGGTACTGTAATGCTGTAGATAAGCCACGAAGGGCAGTGTCAGCATTTTATAGCAGCAAAACGAGGTGACAGGTTCCCTTTAAATAAGATTTGTGTTGTGAGTTCATTTTCCCCTTCATTACTGAGGCCCGAGGAACTCCCTCTTCTGGTAAAGAAAGGTAGTGAGCCTGATTATCAAACACCTGAGGCTGATGATGATGACTGGCTGAGTGGAGTTACTGACTGGATATAAGGCTGCCGACGCCCTTCTTCCCTGCGGGTGATTTCTCTGTGGGATCCTTGGAGACCAGTCTGAATTCCTGCTCCTCTAAAGCTAAGTTTGCTGCTCGGCCTTTTGCTTTGTGCTTTGACTTTGTTTTGCTTTGTTTTTCTGGATTTCTGCCATTCCCTGCTGGGTGTGCTGAATTCATTTAGCTCTGTCTTCTGAAAATACCTGAGTGCTGATTCAGTTTTTGAAGCCTAGCTGCTTCAGGGCCTTTTTCATATCAGCTTGTTGGCTTATGTCTTTGATAGGGTTTTGGCAGATTGCAGACAGCAGCCTTCCTGTCCTTTCCTATCTAGGTAGTTTTGGGCCCCGTCTTTTGCTCAGTCTATCTTTCTGTCTGTGTTAGTATTTTCATCTTGCTTCACCGTCATTATATGTTGGGGGCTGCCTATTGCTTTGGGGTCTGCTCTGGGGCAGTTTAGATTTCCCTTTCTGTCTTTAGGCTATGTAGTCCTCCGGCTGTGATCGAGGGGCCTAGGGCATCGTAGGAGCCCCCCACGGCTACTGCTAGTTGTGTTGATAGGTTCAGGGGTCTGCAATCCGATAGCTGCCAACTTCTCTGGTTTTCTGGACTTAGCTAGCATTTCTATTTTTGCCTCCTACGGTGACTCATTCATAACAGAATCACCCGCCATACCGCAGATCCTAGGGTACTCAATAGCAGGAAAGAATTTAAAAAAAAAAAAAAAAAAAGTGTGTATATTTTTTCCTCTATATCTCTGAGGCCGTAGGGGTAATTTTTTTTTCTCTCAATGGAGATAAAGCAATTGTCTGATCGTGTGGAGCAGCTCGCTGCGGAAGTGCGGGGAATTTCCGCCTACCTTGCTCATTCACATGCTGCTGAACCAAAGATTCCTACACCTGATGTATTTTTTGGGGATCGGTCTAAATTTTTGAATTTCAAAAATAATTGTAAATTATTTTTTGTCTTGAAGCCTAACTCGTCAGGGAGCTCCGCGCAGCAGGTTAAAATTGTCATCTCTTTGCTGCGTGGCGATCCCCAGGATTGGGCGTTTTCTTTGAAACCAGATGATCCTATTCTGACTAATGTGAACGCATTCTTTCAAGCTTTGGGGTTATTGTATGACGAACCTAATGCCATTGATCAGGCTGAAAAGACCCTGCTGGCATTGAGCCAGGGTCGTGATTCTGCAGAATTGTACTGTCAAAAATTCCGAAAGTGGGCAGTACTTACTACCTGGAATGATAATGCCTTGGCTGCTCTCTTTCGGAAGGGGTTGTCAGAAGCCGTAAAAGATACTATGGTGGGATTTCCTGTTCCCTCTGGTCTTGACGATTCTATGTCATTAGCCATTCAGGTTGATCGGCGTTTGCGCGAACGCAAAGCTGCACGAGAGGTGTTGCCACCTGTTGAACAAATGTCTGAACCTATGCAATGTGATAGAGTTTTTTCCAGAGAGCAGCGTCAGGAGTTCAGAAGGCGTAATAAGTTGTGTTTTTTCTGTGGAGATGCCTCGCATATTATTTCTGTCTGTCCTAAACGAGAGAAACGCTTTGCACACACGTTTTCTGTTGGGGGTGTTCAACCTAAGTTTCTTCTGGCTATTACTCTGGTCTGCTCCCTGTCCACATTTTCCGCCAAGGCTTTTGTGGATTCGGGAGCAGCCCTAAACCTAATGGACTTGGATTTTGCTAAACGTTGTGGATTTCCGATGACACCTCTGCAGACGCCTATCCCTTTGAGGGGGATTGATGCTACTCCTTTGGCTAAAAATAAACCCCAGTTTTGGACCCAGGTGGTAATGCGGGTCGCCCCAGACCAT
This sequence comes from Dendrobates tinctorius, assembly GCF_039654945.1. Lineage (NCBI taxonomy): Eukaryota > Metazoa > Chordata > Amphibia > Anura > Dendrobatidae > Dendrobates > Dendrobates tinctorius. Next base: position 22,154,197 of record NW_027361829.1, on the reverse strand, counting down.
CAAGAAAATTGCAGATTTTTGGTGTTGCATAATCTGCATGATACTATTGTTCTGGGGTTTCCCTGGTTACAAATTCATAATCCAGTTTTGGATTGGAAATCTGTGTCTGTGGTGAGTTGGGGTTGTCGGTGTGCCTTTAGTGAGGCTCCGGTGTTTTCCACCTCTCCTCAGTCGCATGATGTTCCTGATTATTTGGCGGACTTTTATGATGTATTTAGTGAGAATGAGTCTGCGTCTCTGCCTCCTCATAGGAGTTATGACTGTGCTATTGAACTGAGCCCGGGGTGTAAATTTCCCAAGGGTCGGCTCTTCAATTTATCTGTACCCGAGCACGAGGCTATGCGATCCTATATTAAGGAGGCGTTGGAGAAGGGTCATATTAGACCATCCTCGTCACCCTTAGGTGCCGTTTTTTTTGTAGCCAAAAAGGATGGATCATTAAGACCTTGTATTGATTATCGTGCCCTCAACAAAATTACTGTTAAATATCAGTATCCGTTACCCCTGATTTCTGATCTATTTTCCAGAGTTAAAGGTGCTTGCTGGTTTACCAAGCTTGACCTCAGGGGGCGTATAATCTTATTCGCATTAAGCATGGGGATGAATGGAAGACGGCGTTTAATACTCCGGAGGGACATTTTGAGTACCTGGTGATGCCTTTTGGGCTCACTAATGCCCCTTCTGTCTTCCAGTGCTTCATGAACGATATTTTCCGAGATTTTGTCGATATATTTTTGATTATCTATCTGGATGATATTTTGATCTTCTCCAAGGATTGGGATTCTCATGTGGAACATATTCGGACTGTGTTCCGGATCTTGAGGGAGAATTCCCTGTATGTCAAAGGATCTAAATGCCTTTTTGGAGTACAGAGGATTTCTTTTTTGGGATTTATTTTGTCCCCGTCAACTATTGAAATGGACCCGGCCAAGGTACAGGCCATTCACGATTGGGTTCAGCCCACTTCTTTGAAGGCCCTCCAGAAGTTTTTGGGTTTTGCTAATTTTTATCGGAAATTTATAGCAAAATTTTCTAGTATTGCCAAGCCATTGACTGATTTGACTAAGAAGGGTGCTGATGTGTTAAATAGGTCTCCGGAGGCTGTTTCTTCCTTTCAGGAGCTGAAGCGAAGATTCACCTCCGCCCCGGTTTTGCGGCAACCTGATGTCTCACTTCCATTCCAGGTAGAGGTGGATGCTTCTGAGATTGGTGCAGGAGCTGTTTTGTCCCAAAAGGATCCTGTAACATCTAAAATGAATCCCTGTGCTTTCTTTTCCCGAAAGTTCTCTCCATCTGAACGTAACAATGATGTGGGGAATAGGGAACTGTTGGCCATGAAATGGGCATTTGAGGAGTGGAGACATTGGTTGGAGGGAGCTAAGCATCAAGTCGTGGTCCTCACTGACCACAAGAATTTGATTTACCTAGAGTAGGCTAAGCGCTTGAACCCTAGACAGGCTAGGTGGGCCTTGTTTTTTACACGTTTTGATTTTGTGGTTTCTTTTCTTCCTGGAACTAAGAATGTCAAGGCAGACGCCCTCTCTAGGAGCTTCTTTGCTGATTCTCCTGTGGTGACCAAGCCTGCTACCATCTTAGGCGAAGGGGTAGTTCTTTCTGCCATCTCGCCCGATTTGAGACGTGCTCTGGAAGAGTTCCAGCAGGACAAACCTGAGCGTTGTCCCAGTGGAAAGTTGTATGTTCCTGACCAGTGGAAGAAGACAGTGATGTCTGAAGTTCATTGCTCTGCTTTGGCTGGTCATCCAGGTATTTTTGGTACTAGAGATCTGGTGAGTCGGTTTTTTTGGTGGCCCTCCTTGTCTCGTGATGTCAGGAATTTTGTGCAGTCCTGTGGGACGGGCTCCCGGTCTAAATCGTGTTCTCGCTCTAGTGGGTTTTTGATGCCTTTGCCTGTCCCCAAGAGGCCATGGACCCATATTTCAATGGATTTCATCTCTGATATGCCTGTCTCTCAGAGGATGACTGTTATTTGGGTGATTTGTGATAGGTTCTCTAAGATGGTTCATCTTGTACCACTCCCTAAGTTGCCGTCTTCCTCTGAATTGGTGCCCCTGTTTTTACAACAGGTGATTCGTTTGCACGGGATTCCTGAGAACATTGTATCTGACAGAGGAGTCCAGTTTGTGTCTAGATTTTGGAGAACTTTCTGTTCCAGGCTGGGAATTCAGTTGTCCTTCTCCTCTGCTTTTCACCCTCAGACCAATGGGCAGACAGAGAGAACAAACCAGACCTTGGAGTCATATTTGAGATGTTTTATTTCTGCTGATCAGGATGATTGGGTTTCATTTTTGCCCTTGGCCGAATTTGCTTTAAATAATAGAGCTAGTTCTGCCACTTTGATGTCACCTTTTTTTTGTAACTTTGGGTTTCATCCTCGATTTTCTTCAGGGCAGGTGGAGCCCTCTGCCTGCCCAGGTGTTGACACTGTGGTGGAGAGAATGCACCAGACCTGGGACCAAGTGGTGGATAAGTTATCTCTTTCCCAGGAAAAGGCCCAGCGGTTTTCCAACCGACATAGGACCATTGGTCCCCAGTTTAAGGTTGGTGATATGGTGTGGTTATCATCAAAAAATATTGCTATGAAGGTGGCTTCTCCTAAGTTTAAGCCTAGATTTATTGGACCTTACAAGATTGTGGAGATTATTAATCCGGTCTCTTTTCGTTTGGCTCTTCTTGCCACATTTAAAATCCATAATGTGTTCCATAAATCTTTGTTGAAGAGGTTTGTTGAACCTGTTGTTCTGGGGGTGGCACCTCCAGACCCTGTATTGGTTGAAGGTAACATGGAATATGAGGTAGAGAATTTACTGGATTCCCGTCTGGCTAGACGGAGACTCCAGTATTTGGTTAAGTGGAAGGGTTATGGTCAGGAGGATAATTCCTGGGTCTCTGCCTCTGATATTCATGCCAAAAGATTGGTGCGTGTCTTTCATCGGGCTCACCCTGATCGCCCTGGTGGCGTAGTAGAGGGTTCGGTGACCCCTCCTCAAGGGGGAGGTACTGTTGTGAGTTCATTTTCCCCTTCATTACTGAGGCCCGAGGAACTCCCTCTTCTGGTAAAGAAAGGTAGTGAGCCTGATTATCAAACACCTGAGGCTGAAGATGATGACTGGCTGAGTGGAGTTACTGACTGGATATAAGGCTGCCGACGCCCTTCTGCCCTGCGGGTGATTTCTCTGTGGGATCCTTGGAGACCAGTCTGAATTCCTGCTCCTCTAAAGCTAAGTTTGCTGCTCGGCCTTTTGCTTTGTGCTTTGACTTTGTTTTGCTTTGTTTTTCTGGATTTCTGCCATTCCCTGCTGGGTGTGCTGAATTCATTTAGCTCTGTCTTCTAAAAATACCTGAGTGCTGATTTAGTTTTTGAAGCCTAGCTGCTTCAGGGCTTTTTTCATATCAGCTTGTTGGCTTATGTCTTTGATAGGGTTTTGGCAGATTGCAGACAGCAGCCTTCCTGTCCTTTCCTATCTAGGTAGTTTTGGGCCCCGTCTTTTGCTCAGTCTATCTTTCTGTCTGTGTTAGTATTTTCATCTTGCTTCACCGTCATTATATGTTGAGGGCTGCCTATTGCTTTGGGGTCTGCTCTGGGGCAGTTTAGATTTCCCCTTTCTTTCTTTAGGCCTATGTAATTCTCCGGCTGTGATCGAGGGGTCTAGGGCATCGTAGGAACCCCCCACGGCTACTGCTAGTTGTGTTGATAGGTTCAGGGGTCTGCAATCTGATAGTTGCCAACTTCTCTGGTTTTCTGGACTTAGCTTGTATTTCTGCTTTTGCCTCCTACGGTGACTCATTCATAACAGATTTGGTTCAGGTGATCACCTAATCAGAAGCACATTAAGTAGAATGAGGTGTACTCTGGTTAGAACTCAACTGACACTTCTTCATCAGATTGGGCCTTTGAAATGCGTTGGTCAGCTTTTTGATCCTTGTGTTGCCTTGTATGGGCAGTGACGTCACACGCTCAGGTACTGTCGGGTGGCTGTTTCTAAGCGGGTATCTAGGGACGCTTTCGTCCAGAGTTTTCCTTGTTCTTACCTTGCACTTTTCAATCCCGCCCCCCTTCTACTCTGTGATAGCCAGCGTCACTCGACAGTTCGCTCCCTATGCTGGGTCTCATTGTGGCCTCATTGCCTTGGAGCGCTTCAGGCCACTGCTAGCGGCTCTCACCCGCTTCAGCTTTTACAAGCTGTTATTTGTACTGATAAGGAGCACGTCTGGCTCATTTACTCCTTGCAGCGAGACACTTGCAGAGTGTCTTCTTATCACCGTCCAAGATCAGCAGTCTCGGCAGCCAATTGGTAACACATTGGTGAGTGACTCATTATACACGTATGTTAATATATTTATATATATATATATATATATATATATATTTTATCTATGCATCTTTTATGTATTCAAATATACATTTTTCATTATCAATCCTTTTAACTATCTAGGGTCTAATATCTGGTTCATTATTTCTCAGAGTGGGTTGCTATTTTGGTTTGTTTTCATTATTTTATTATTTAATTATTGTTTATTTTTTGAGTCCTATAGTGCAGGTCAATTTGTACAAGGTGAGAGATCAGCCTAAAGTACACTGGGGAAACTTGTTAATGATCTGAAGGCAGTTGGGACCACAGTTACCAAGAAAACCATTGGTAACACATTACGCCGTAAAGGTTTAAAATCCTGCAGTGTCCGCAAGGTCCCCCACTCAAGAAGGCACATGTGCAGGCAATGAACACCTGAATGATTCTGTGAGTGATTGGGAGAAGGTGCAGTGGTCAGATGAGACAAAAATTTAAGTCTTTGGCATTAGCTCAACTTGCCGTGTTTGGAGGAAGAAAAATGCTGCCTATGACCCAAAGAACACCATCCCCACTGTCAAGCATGGAAGTGGAAACATTATGTTTTGGGGGTGCTAAGGGCACAGGACTATGTCATCGCATCAATGGGAGAATGGATGGAGCCATGTATCGTAAAATCCTGAGTGACAACCTCCTTTGCTCCGTCAGAACATTAAAAATTGATCATGGCTAGGTCTTCTAGCAAGACAATGACCCAAAACATCCTTAATCCCATAGAAAACTTATGGAGGGAGTTGAATCTCTGAGTTACCAAGCAACAGCTTCAAAATCTTAATGATTTAGAGATGATCTGCAAAGAGGAGTGGACCAAAATTCTCCCTGACATGTGCGCAAACCTGATCATCAATTACAAAAGATTGCTGTGCTTGCCAGCAAGGGTTTTGCCAACAAGTATTAAGTCTTGTTTGCCAGAGGGACTAAATACTTATTTCTCACTACAAAATGCAATTAAATTTATATAATTAGTACAATGTGATGTTCTGGATTTTATTTTTGATATTCTATCTCTCAGTGTTAGCATTAACCTACTCTTAAAATTATAGACTGTTCATGTCTTTGTCAGTGGGCAAACTTACAAAATCAGCAAGGGATCAAATAATTATTTCTCCCACTGTGTATATAATTTTTTTTATAGGCATTAATATTAAAAATTCAGCTAAGGTTTCATAAATTATTTTACCGATGAGAAGTCATAGTTCATCACTGTAAACTGAAGAATCAGTTCCAGTCACTTCTTACATTAGCCAGTCCTCGGTGCTCACATTCCTTTGTACTCCTAGCCTCTGTTCCTGTATGCAAAGTAAACAATGATTTCAACATAAGAGGTCAAATGGTCCAGATGGGGTTGACCTTTTAAGTAATTGTGATCATGTGCAGAGTAAGATGTCATCCATATGTAACCCTTTCTGTAGGTCACTGACAACCATTCCCATCCTCCCAAGATTTGGTGTGCTTTTTTATAAGTTTCGTTAACACCTTTATGGCCCTTGTAATGAGAACAGACTGCATGATATTTACAATGTAAAAATACCTTCTCATGTGAACACTTTAAATTGTCTCGGATGTTATTCTACAATTCTGTGAAATGTTTAAGAACGAGCTCGGCTGTCTACATGCAGCTGACACATGAAATAGAGCCTGTATGCTAAAGCTTAGAGTGATGAATGCAGGGATGAACAATTTCTCTGAATGTACTAAAATATTCAGGATTGAGAGTCCTCAGTAGTTGATACCTTTTAATGGCTAACTGAAAAGATGGTAACACATTGCAAGCTTTCGAGACTACTCAGGTCTCTTCATCAGGCTAGACTAATACAAAATCTGAAGTCACATATTTATGCACAATACAGCCTAGAAAAAATGCAATAGATAAGACAAGTGACGTGAAGCAGAACTATCAATATGGGAGAGGGAGAAACATAAATATAAACATTGGACCAGTTCATAGATAAGGAGTCTGGATGTTTTATTTTCCTCTGATTGGAGTCTCCTAATGTGTTGTGATGCCCCCACACGGTTTTAAAAGGAAATTCCTTAATTGATGTAAAAAGACCTAAATCCATGCGACACATTCATTCCAGCACTGAGAGTGTCAAAGTTCGTCATAAATTTGTACTCCCAAACTCATCTCTCTCTCTGAGAATTGAAGTTACCTTTCAATACCAGTAATTTCATATCCACGCTGCTGTGATCAGGGATACAAAAATGTTTTGCCACAGGTAGATCCATTCTTTTTTCTCTTATTGTGTGACGATGAGCATTCATCCTTGTTCTAAGCTTTTGCCCTGTCTCCCCCACATACAGACCCCCAGTTGGACATTTGGTACAAATAATTAAGTACACCACATTAGATGTAATTACATCTAATGTGGTGTACTTAATTATTTGTACTAAATGTCCAACTAGGGGTCTGTATGTGGGGGAGACAGGGCAAAAGCTTAGAACAAGGATGAATGCTCATCGTCACACAATAAGAGAAAAAAGAATGGATCTACCTGTGGCAAAACATTTTTGTATCCCTGATCACAGCAGCGTGGATATGAAATTACTGGTATTGAAAGGTAACTTCAATTCTCAGAGAGAGAGACGAGTTTGGGAGTACAAATTTATGACGAACTTTGACACTCTCAGTGCTGGAATGAATGTGTCGCATGGATTTATGTCTTTTTACATCAATTAAGGAATTTCCTTTTAAAACCGTGTGGGGGCATCACAACACATTAGGAGACCCCAATCAGAGGAAAATAAAACATCCAGACTCCTTATCTATGAACTGGTCCAATGTTTATATTTATGTTTCGCCCTCTCCCATATTGATAGTTCTGCTTCACGTCACTTGTCTTATCTATTGCATTTTTTCTAGGCTGTATTGTGCATAAATATGTGACTTCAGATTTTGGATTAGTGAGCCTGATGAAGAGACCTGAGTAGTCTCGAAAGCTTGCAATGTGTTACCATCTTTTCAGTTAGCCATTAAAAGGTATCAACTACTGAGGACTCTCAATCCTGAATATTTTTCTATCCACTGGCTAACACGGTACAAAGATATACATCTTTCCTGTATCTGAATGTACTATTTATTTTTGATTAGAGTATGGTCACATACAGTGGAAAAGTTTCTGATTTCTTTACCAGATTAGTGGGCAGGAAATTTGCAGCAAATTATTGCAGTATAAGGCCGGCGTCACACTAGAGAGAAATACAGACGAGTGAGAGGCGTTAAAAACACACATCGCACACGGACCAATGATTCTCTATGGAGCAGCTTCCATCAGCCGTATATTTCTGGCGTATATTTTACGGGCCGTGCCAATCGCAGCATGCTGCGATTGTCAGTGTACTACACCTGTAGTACGCCAATGCAAGACTATGGGTGCGCAAAAAATACGCATTACACACGGACCAGATGTGTGACTTGCGAGAAATACGCACCCAGTGTCCTTTAGAAAAGCCGGCAAATCAGTGTACGATACAGTAAAATCACACTGACAGATTTAATAATAATAATAATACATTTTATTTCTATAGCGCCGACATATTCCGCAGCACTTTACATTTCAGAGAGGATTTGTACAGTTTTTTTCCTCATAGATTGTAAGCTTGCGAGCAGGGCCCTCATTCCTCTTGGTATCTATTATGATCTATGTGATTATTGTTATGCTGTAATGTCTATTGTCTGTACAAGTCCCCTCTGAAATGTAAAGTGCTGCGGAATATGTCGGTGCTATAGAAATAAAATTTATTATTATTATTATTGCAGACAATAGACATTACAGCATAACAATAATCACATAGATTATAACAAATACCAAGAGGAATGAGGGCCCTGCTCGCAAGCTTAGTCTATGAGGAAAGAGGTAGACACGAAAGGTGGGTGGTAACAGTTGCCCTGATTGTATGGACCAGCCATAATGTTAAGTGTGTATCAGTACAGACACAGAGGGCTAATGGATGCATAAAGCATGTGGGAACATGATGCAGGGAACCTGGTTATGGTAAAACTTTTGGCTGTGCCACACAAGGATAGATTAGGTTAATGTGTTGAGGCGATAGTCCAGTCTGAATAAATGCGTTTTAAGGGCACGCTTAAAATTGTGGGGATTGGGGACTAATCGTATTGACCTGGGAAGTGCATTACAAAGAATTGGCACAGCACGTGTAAAGTCTTGGAGACGGGAGTGGGAGGTTCTGATTATTGAGGATGCTAACCTCAGGTCATCAGCAGAACGGAGGGCGCGGTTAGGGTGGTATACTGAAACAAGGGAGGAGATGTAGGGTGGTGCTGAGCCATGGAGGGTTTTGTGGGTGAGGGTAATAAGTTTATACTGAATTCTGGAGTGGATGGGTAGCCAGTGTAATGACTGGCACAAGGTAGAGGCATCGGTGTAACGATTGGTGATTAATATGATCCTGGCTGCAGCATTCAAGACAGATTGGAGAGGGGAGAGTTTGGTAAGAGGGAAACCGATTAGAAGAGAGTTACAATAGTTGAGACGAGAATGAATAAGAGAAACAGTAAGAGTTTTTGCAGAGTCAAAAGTAAGAAAAGGTCAAATTCTAGAAATGTTTTTGAGGTTAAGATGACAAGAGCGAGCCAGTGATCGAATGTGGGGGGCAAAGGAAAGCTCGGAGGTTTAATAAAGAAACAAAAGAATAGATATATACACATAGAATACATACATATATATATATATATATATATACATGTCATTGAGACATATATATATATATTTACATTTCATAGAGTTCTACAAAGCAGAATAGCCGCAAAATCAATTGCCAGCTTCTGTAAAATCATTCCCCAACCCGACATGAAATGACACATGGTTTACATACAGTAAACCATTTCATTTCATGTATTTTTTATATGTCCCTGACGAATAATTAAAGTAGGGTTTGTGTATAAAATTTGGGACGTCTAGGTGTTAAATTAAGGAGTTAATTATTTGGAATAAAATGCGTGGGCTCCCGCGGCAAAATCACAACCAGAGAGGTAAAGCAGGTGAGTGAGGGCAGATTTTAATAGCCTTGAGAGAGACCATTTTCCACCCCCGGCTACAAAAATCTGCCCCCAGACACCCCAGAAAAGGCGCATCTATAAGATGCGCCTTTTCTGGCACTTATCCTCTCTATTCCCATTGCCCTGTAGCGGTGGCCAATGGGTTAATATTAATGGGTTAATGTCATCTTGCAATTGGTAGGTGACATTAAGTCGATTAATAATGGAGAGGTGTCAATTAGTCACTTATCTATTATTCACCCTAGACTAGTAAATGGTTAAAAAACACACACAGACATTAAGTTAACATTATTTTAATAAAATAAATACACCTAGTTTTTGACAAGATTTATTGCTCTGCTAATCCAAAAATAAACCTTCGCCCTGTAACAAAAATAAAGCAAAAAATCAACCATATCCTTACCTCTCCACTGCTCAATCAGGTCCCCTGCTGCAATCCATCAGAAAGGGTTAAGTGCTTTACACAGGGACCAGTGCTAATGCAACCAAACCCATGTAAACCACTGCCAGAATGAATTATTTCATCTCTGCGCAGCCTCCCTGGCTGCCCTGAGATGAACTAATTACCGTGGGAAAGTTTCTGCATTTTTTCCCACGCTCATTAGTTCACCTCAGGTCAGCCAGGTGACTCCGCACAGCCTCAGTGACATCAGCGGGAGTCCCCCGCTGACCTGTGGTGAACTGATGAGCGTGGGAAAAAAGTCAGAAACTTTCCCACGCTAAATAGTTCATCTCCAGGCAGCCAGTGGGACTGCGCAGAGCTGAACTAATTCATTCTGATGTAGTTTACAGTGGGGCTGGTCGCATTAGCACCCGTCCTCATTGTAAATTGTTATGAATGGGTCACCGAGGAGGAAAAAATAAACAACAAGCTAAGTCTCAGAAAACCAGAGAAGTTGGTAACTATGCAGATTGCAGATCCCTGAACTTAACCGCACAACTAGCAGTAGTCGTGGAGCGTTCCAACGATGTTCCTAGACGCCTCGTCACAATCGGAGAGCTACATAAGCCTAAAGCAGGAAAAGAGGAAAACTAACTGCCTCAGAGCAGACCCCAAAGGAAAGACAGCCCCCACAAATATTGACGGTGAAATAAAATGAAATTACAAACAAAGGCAGGAAAATAGGCTGAGCAAACGATGGGGCCCGGCTAACTAAACAGGACAGGAAAGGAAAGACATTGTCTGCAATCTGCCAAAAAAACCTTCAAAAATATTGTCCAACACTTCTGATAACAAAATTAACCCTGAAGTCACTAGACTTCTACACCTATATCAGCACTCTGAAATATTCTGAGAGCGCAAAAAGAGGCCAATCCAATAAGGGACAAAAAGCAGCTTGGCAAATACTGATACATAGGAGTGGAAATTCAGCATAGCCCCAGCAGGGGCAGGCTGACCACACAAGAAACTGAACTGACCAACAAGTGCAAGTGTGAACAATAGCAAAAAAACAAACTTAACTTGAGAAGACTGGAAGAGAGCTGAAGTCCAGGACCTGAGAAGCAGACTGAATCACCAGCACTAGGATAGGGCGTCAGATGTCTTATATCCAGTCTGATACTCCAGAGATCCAATCGTTATCTTCCTCATCAGGTGGCAGATAACTACCACTTAAACCAACCTCACTACCTCCTGTCACCACCAGAGGGAGAACGGGAGGGGAACTCTCAACTGGTGGAGCCGAAAATGAGTTCATAACAGTAAACTATTTAACCCCTTGTGAAGGATTACAGTGTGGGACATGACTGAACGGCGGAGAGGTAAGGATATTGTTGCTTTTTTTATGGGTTTTTTTTGCAGGTCATGGTTTTATTTTGGAATAGCAGAGGAATAAAAATTTGTCAAACTTGGTGTAATTATTTCATCAAAAGACTTTTTAATTAATGTCTGTGTGTTTTTTAACCCTTTCATAGTCTAGGGTTATTAATGGATCAGTGTCTTATTGACACCTCTCCAATATTAATCGTCTTAATGTCACCTTCCAATCGAATGGTGACATTAACCCTTTGTTATTAACCTATTAGCCACTGCTACAGGGCAATGGGAATAGAGAGGATAAGTGCCAGAAAAGGCGCATCTTATAGGTGCGCCTTTTCTGGGGTGTCTGGGGGCAGATTTTTGTAGCCGGGGGGGGGGGTAAAACAATGGTCTCTCTCAAGGCTATTAAAATCTGCCCTCACTCACCTGCTCTACCTCTCTGGTTGCGATTTTGCCGCGGGAGCCCACACATTTTTTTACAACGAATTAACCCCTTAATTTAACACCTAGACGTCCCAAATTTTACACACAAACCCTAATTTAATTATTAGTCAGGGATATATAAAAAAAAATACATGGAGTGAAATGGTTTACTCTAAGTAAACCATGTGTCATTTCATGTCGGGATTTGTATTGATTTTACAGATGCCGGCAATTGAATTAGCGGCTATTCTGCTATGTAGAACTCTATGAAATGTGTGTGTGTATATATATATATATATATATATATATATATATATATATATACTGTATATATTTATATATATATGTATATATATATATCTCTGTGTTAATAACGTGTCTCAATGACGTGTATATATATATATATATATATATATAGAATATACAGTCATGGCCAAAAGTATTGACACCCCTGCAATTCTGTCAGATAATATTCAGTTTCTTCCTGAAAATGATTGCAAACACAAATTCTTTGGTATTATTATCTTCATTTAATTTGTCTTAAATGAAAAAACGCAAAAGAGAATGAAGCAAAAAGCAAAACATTGATCATTTCACACAAAACGCCAAAAATGGGCCGGACAAAAGTATTGGCACCCTCAGCCTAATACTTGGTTGCACAACCTTTAGCCAAAATAACTGCGACCAACCGCTTCCGGTAACCATCAATGAGTTTCTTACAATGCTCTGCTGGAATTTTAGACCATTCTTCTTTGGCAAACTACTCCAGGTCCCTGATATTTGAAGGGTGCCTTCTCCAAACTGCCATTTTTAGATCTCTCCACAGGTGTTCTATGGGATTCAGGTCTGGACTCATTGCTGGCCACCTTAGAAGTCTCCAGTGCTTTCTCTCAAACCATTTTCTAGTGCTTTTTGAAGTGTGTTTTGGGTTATTTTCCTGCTGGAAGACCCATGACCTCTGAGGTAGACCCAGCTTTCTCACACTGGGCCCTAAATTATGCTGCAAAATTTGTTGGTAGTCTTCTGACTTCATAATGCCATGCACACGGTCAAGCTGTCCAGTGCCAGAGGCAGCAAAGCAACCCCAAAACATCAGGGAACCTCCGCCATGTTTGACTGTAGGGACCATGTACTTTTCTTTGAATGCCTCTTTTTTCTCCTGTAAACTCTATGTTGATGCTTTTGCCCTAAAAGCTCTACTTTTGTCTCATCTGACCAAAGAACATTCTTCCAAAATGTTTTAGGCTTTTTCAGGTAAGTTTTGGCAAACTCCAGCCTGGCTTTTTTATGTCTCGGGGTAAGAAGTGGAGTCTTCCTGGGTCTCCTACCATACAGTCCCTTTTCATTCAGATGCCGATGGATAGTACGGGTTGACACCGTTGTACCCTTGGACTGCAGGGCAGCTTGAACTTGTTTGGATGTTAGTGGAGGTTCTTTATCCAACATCCGCACAATCTTTCGTTGAAATCTCTTGTCAATTTTTCTTTTCCGGCCACATCTAGGGAGGTTAGCCATAGTGCCATGGGCTTTAAACTTCTTGATGACACTGCGCACGGTAGACACAGGAACATTCATGTCTTTGGAGATGGACTTGTAGCCTTGAGATTGCTCATGCTTCCTCACAATTTGGTTTCTCAAGTCCTCAGACAGTTCTTTGGTCTTCTTTCTTTTCTCCATGCTCAGTGTGGTACACACAACGACACAAGACAGAGGTTGAGTCAACTTTAATCCATGTCAACTGGCTGCAAGTGTGATTTAGTTATTGCCAACACCTGTTAGGTGCCACAGGTAAGTTATAGGTGCTGTTAGTTACACAAATTAGAGAAGCATCACATGATTTTTCGAACAGTGCCAATACTTTTGTCCACCCTCTTTGTTATGTTTGGTGTGGAATTATATCCAGTTTGGCTTTAGGACAATTCTTTTTGTGTTTTTTCATTTAAGACAAATTAAATGAAGATAATAATACCAAAGAATTTGTGTTTGCAATCATTTTCAGGAAGAAGCTGAGTATTATCTAACAGAATTGCAGGGGTGTCAATACTTTTGTCCATGACTGTATGTATATATGTATTCTATATGTATATATCTATTCTTTCGTTTTGGTGTTAACCTTTCATAGGGCTCCATTATATGTCCATTTCGCAAGCCTGCGAGAAAATATCGGCATACGGATGCCATACGGATTACATACGGATGCTTACATGGGAAAAATACTCGGCCACACCCTGACAACGGATGACATACGGATCACTATTTAGGAACCATTTACCGTATTTTTTGGATTATAAGACGCACTTTTGTTCCCCCAAATTTCGGGGGAAAGTGGGGGATGCGTCTTATAATCCGAATGTGTGCTGTAGAGGAGGGGGCGGCTCTGGAGTGATGTTAGGGGCTGGGGTGTGCTGGCTGCGGGCTGCAGAGACAGTGGGAGGTCTCATGTAATATTCACTGCACCCGCTGTCCATCACCTCGGTACTGAAGCCGCGCCAAGTTGGTGGACAGGGGAGCAGCGCATATTGCATGTGCCTGCACTCTCCCCCCATTACCCTGTCACTATAGTCACCTTCTGATGATGGCTCCATGCTCCCAGCTGTTCCCTGCCTCTTCTTGTGTCTGTGCCAGTAGGACCTGCGGTCACGTGACTCCCAGTGTGCAGCACTGCGGTCATGTGATGGAAGGTCCTGAAGCTACAATGAAATGCCTGTATGAGCAGCTCCTGCATGTCAGCACAGACACAGGAAGAGCCGTGGGGGAGCTGGGAGCACGGAGCCATCATCGGAAGGTGAGATAACTGTTTATTTTATCATGTGCGTGCCAGCAGCTCAGGGGGGCATATCCAGGATGGAATGGGGGGGCCATGTGCATGCCAGCAGCACAGGGGGGCATATCCAGGATGGGATGATGGGCCATGTGTGTGCCAGCAGCACAGATGGGCATATCCAGGATGGGGTGGGGGGTCATGTGTGTCAGCAGAACAGGGGGGCATATCCAGGATGGGATGGGGGGCATATTAAGGATAGGATGGGGGGCCATGTGCGTGCCAGCAGCACAGTGGGGCATATCCGGGATGGGATGGGGGGGCGTGTGCATGCCAGCAACACAGGGGGGCATATCCACGATGGGATGGGGCGGCCATGTGCATGCCAACAGCACAGGGGGCATATCCAGGATGGGATGGGGGGGCATGGGCGTGCCAGCAGCACAGGGGGGCATATCAAGGATGGGATGGGGGGCATGTGTGTGCCAGCAGCACAGGGGGGCATATTCATGATGTGATGTGGGGGCCACGTGCGTGCCAGCAGCACAGGGGGCATATCTAGGATGGGATAGGGGGGCCATGTGCGTTCCAGCAGCACAGGGTGGCATATCCAGGATGGGATGGGGGGTCATGTTTGTGCCAGCAGCACAGGGGGGCATATCCAGGATGTGATGGGAGAGCCATGTGCATGCCAGCAGCACAGGGGGGCAATGTGCCAGTGTAGCAGCACAAGGGGGCAATGTGCCAGCACAAGGGGGCAATGTGCCAGTGTGCCAGCAGCACAGGGGGGCCATGTGCCAGGATGGGGGTTTAATAGATACCAGGATGAAGGACATATATATGATTTGTAAGACGGACACTGGCATTATAAGACATTATAACATACAAAAATTTCTCTTTTTCTTCAACAAATTTGGGGGTGCGTCTTATAATCAGGTGCGTCTTATAAAGTGAAAAATATGGTATGTGTATTACGGCCGTACAATACGGTCCGTATTTTTATATGTTGTGTGTGACGCCGGCCTTAGTGCAGTATAACTGGACCACGCTTTGCAGGTTTATGTACATTGCATGGAAAAATATTTGGAATTTAAGTAAATAAAAATGAGGTTTTGTCTTCGAAGAATATGTGTGTGTGCAGAATTATTGGGTAATTGTTAGTATGCAGAATTATTATGTAACTAAATGAGAAATTTCCCATCTCACTTGTTTATTTTTATCTGGTAAAGTGAAAATAATATCCAAACAATTAAAAATGTACAAAATACATTTCCAAGAAGTATAATTTCTCCTTGCGGAGAATGACATGCTAAGTATGTCAAGGTGAGGAGACCTAAAGCCTCAATGCTCCTCTGCAAAATATGGTAATTATGCAAATTGCCTCTTCAGAGAGGAAGAGGACTAGAACTCTAGTGCCACCTATTGGAAGTAGCAATCCTAAAAGTCAATGTTGACCCTTTAACGAGCCTTGTTACATGACAGGATAAAAGCCAAGCCAGAATCTCAATTTGCAGACACTGTGTTATGGGGTACTGTCCCTCGTCAGTGCAAAGTGTGAGATCTGGTTTGGCTGTGAGAGAGGCGTCTGACCGATATCCAAGAAGTATAATTTTTCCTTGCGGAGAATGACATTCTAAGCATGTCGAGGTGAGAAGACTTAAAGCCGCATTGCTCCTCTGGGAAATATGCTAATTATGCAAATTGTCTCCAGAGAGGAATAGGACTAGAACTCTAGTGCCACCTATTGGAAGTAGCATTCCTAAAAGTCAATGTTGACTCTTTAACGAGCCTTGATACATGACTTAGGATAAAAGCCAAGCCAGAATCTCAATTTGCAGACACTGTGTTTCGGGGTACTGCCCCTCGTCATTGCAAAGTGTGAGATCTGGTTTGGCTGTGAGAGAGGCGTCTGACCAATATCCAAGAAGTATAATTTCTCCTTGCACAGAATGACATGCTAAGCATGTCAAGGTGAGGAGACTTAAAGCCGCAATGCTCCTCTGGGAAATATGCTAATTATACAAATTGTCTCTTCAGAGAGGAAGAAGACTAGAACTCTAGTGCCACCTATTGGAAGTAGCAATCAACATTTAGCAAAAATGATCAGTGACCAATAAATAAATAAATAAATATATCCAGCATTCTTTTCAATAACATTGGTAACCTTTCCATCTACGCAGTCGGTCAGTTTCTTAATATGTTGATGATCAACTTTTTGGCAGCATCAACCACAGCCTCCCAGAACCTGGTCAGAGAGGTGTGTTATGATTGAGTCACCGTAGGAGGCAAAAACAGAACTGCTAGCTAAGTCCAGAAAACCAGAGAGGTTGGCAACTATCGGATTGCAGACCCCTGATCCTATCACAACAACTAACAGTTAGCCGTGGGGGGTTCCTACGATGCCCTAGACCCCTTGATCACAGCCGGAGAATTAAATAGGCCTAAAGAAAGAAAGGGGAAATCTAAACTGCCCCAGAGCAGACCCCAAAGCAATAGGCAGCCCCCAACATATAATGACGGTGAAGCAAGATGAAAACACTAACACAGACAGAAAGATAGACTGAGCAAAGACGGGGCCCAAACTACCTAGATAGGAAAGGACAGGAAGGCTGCTGTCTGAAATCCGTGAAAAACCCTATGAAAATAAGAGCCAACAAACTGACAGTGAAAAAGGCCCTGAAGACGCTAGGCTTCAAAAAAGCTATGTCAGTACTCAGGAATATTCTGAAGACAGAGCAACCGGCAAAAGGAGATTCAGCTCACCCCAGCAGGGAATGGCAGAATCCAGAAAAGCAAGGAAAACAAAAACAAAACACAAATGCAAACAGGCAAAGCAGAAAACTTAGCTTTAGGGAAGCAGGAATCAGACTGGTGTCCTAGAAGTCCACAGAGAAATCACCCGCAGGGCAGAAGGGCGTCGGCAGCCTTATATCCAGTCAGTGACTCCACTCAGCCAGTCATCCTCATTAGTCTCAGGTGCCTGATAATCAGGCTCATTACCTTCCTTTACCAGAATAGGGAGTTCACCAGACCTCAGTGACGAAGGGGAAAATGAACTCACAACAGAGGTGTCTGTTTTCGTTCACCATGAATCCCCATTTAAGAAGGGCCCAGAAGTTCTCAATAGGGTTTAGGTCAGGTGAGGATGAGACCAAGTCATTCATTTTTCATCTTTACTAGCAGCCAAGCAGTGGAGACTTTGATGCATGCAATGGAACATTGTCCTGCATAAAAATCATGGTTTTCTTGAAAGATGCAGACTTCTTCCTGTACAAAGGCTTGAAGAAATTTTCTTCTACAATCTGTCAGTAGGTTTTGGAGTTAATTTTGAGCCTATCTTCACCCTGAAATGTTACAACTACATAATCTTTAGTAATGTCAACACATAGCAGTACCCCACTTCTACTTTACTGGTATATAAGTCGAAGTGGAGGTCTGTGCCCATTACTGATCCAGCCATGGTCCTATCCATCTAGTCTGTCAAAAGTCACTTTCAGCTCATCAGTCCATAATACATTTGAAAAATGTGTCTTCAGATATTTCTTGGCCCAGTATTGAAGTTTTAACTTTCCGTATATACTCGAGTATAAGCCGACCCAAGTATAAGCCGAGACCCACTAATTTTGCCACAAAAAAACTGGGAAAACTTATTGACTCGAGTATAAGCCGAGGGTGGTGCTGCAAAAAGGTTAATGGTGGCCCAAGAAGATGCTCCATAGATAAAATACACCACATAAAATGCTGCACAAGGGTTAATGGTGGCCCAAGAAGATGATCCATAGATAAATACCCCCATAAAATGCTGCACAAGGGTTAATGATGGCCCAAGAAGATGCTCCATAGGTAAATACCCCCATAAAATGCTGCAGAAGGGTTAATGGTGGCGTAAGAAGATGCTCCATAGATAATTACCCCCATAAAATACTGCACAAGGGTTAATGGTGGCTCAAGAAGATGCTCCATAGATAAATATGGCCCATATATTGCTGCTGCTGCTGCAATTAAAAAGAGAAAATATGGCATACTCACCTCTCGTCGCTGGGGGCCAGGTGCCGGTGTCCTGAGCAGGCAGGGACACTGGCGCGCTATGTGGGCCAGGTGCCAGTGTCACCGCTGGCTCAGGCTCCCGGCACTGGCGATATTCATCTGTTACCGTTCCATCGCCGCGCGCCGCTCTGCCTCCCGGATCACTGCAGTGACGTTCAGCAGAGGACGAGGAGGATAGAGCGGCACACAGGGGTGGAACGGGGACAGGTGAATATGGCTCCCTCTGTCATACTCACCCCCTCCTGACGCACGGTCTCTGCAGCGCCCTGCTTCTTCCATGGTCTCGGCACGGCAACGCTTCCAGGTTTCAGCGGTCACGTGGTACCGCTCATTAAAGTCATGAATATGCACATATTCATGACTTTAATGAGCGGTACCACATGACTGTTGAACGCAGGAATAGGTGGGGCGCTGAGACCATGGACGAAGCAGGGGGGCTACAGAGACCGCGCCAGGAGGGGGTGAGTATGATCTCTGACTCCCGTGCTCCCTCTACCCCGCCGACCCCCGGTATATGACTCGAGTATAAGCCTTAAAAAATGGGCTGAAAATCTCGGTTTATACTCGAGTATATACGGTATTTATACATATCCGATATGTCAGTAAACTTTGATTATTGAATACATAAACTTCACTATTGCTTTATACTTTATAAACGGAAGGAACTTAGTAAGCGTTTTTGATCAAAGAGCACAAAACCCTTCCAACCAGGTCAAGGTGTATAAGAAATCCAGGCATAGCTTGCAATTAAAATCTTGTTTGGGAAAAATAGATGGATAAGGGTGCCCTTGAGGAAGCCACAGTCCCCAAAATGTATTAGAAAAAAGAAAAATAAGGCCTGTACATCTTTAGTATTAAATTAATGTGCAGATGCACAGATATTCTATGTGGCCAATATATATAAACATATACATACACAATGTGTCACCACACTGCAGTTAATGAATACATTAACTCCACTATTGCTGTAAACGTAAAACGTTGTTTTGGCACATGGAGAAGTAGACATTAATGATACGGTTCATCCATATTTAGTTACACCTTAATGTGGTAGGATGGCTTTTGCACTCTTTGATAAAAAACTAAGCACCTCTACATCTTCATTGTGTATGTTAATGTAAGTACATTGGCCACATAGCATATTTGTGAGCCTGTACATTCATGTAATACTAAAGGTGTGTTGGCCCTATTTTTTCTTTATTTTTTCTGTTTTTGTAGTTTCCCCGTCTGTGTCTTGTGGTTGGTCGGGTTTCAGCCTTCACCTTGGTCATGTCTCTGAGTACTGAACACCTTGTACTTCTGGGCGGTCCAAGGAGGTTGCAGCTCCGGAATATGACAGCACTGAATAATGGCTTCCTGCTGGGGCTGAAACTGACAGTTTGGGGCCCCTGTTCAAGAAATATGTCTGGGTCTGGCATGCCACTTATGATGAGGACAATATGGCCAAGAGACCCCCGGAGCCTCGGACTCTGAGCAACAGGCCAAATTCCCTCACTATCACCGCCGCCCTGCAAGCAGAGGCGTACATAGAGTTCACAGGGCCCTATGGCAGAAGTTCTATTTGGGCCCCACACCTCTATATATATATATATATATATATATATATATACAGTTGTGGCCAAAAGTATTGACACCCCTTAAATTTTCTCAGATAATACTCAGTTTCTTCCTGAAAATGATTGCAAACACAAATTCTTTGGTATTATTATCTTCATTTAATTTGTCTTAAATGAAAAAACACAGACGAGAATGAAGCAAAAAGCAAAACATTGATCATTTCCCACAAAACTCCAAAAATGGGCCAGACAAAAGTATTGGCACCCTCAGCCCAATACTTGGTTGCACAACCTTTAGCCAAAATAACTGCGACCAACCGCTTCCGGTAACCATCAGTGAGTTTCTTACAATGCTCTGCTGGAATTTTAGACCATTCTTCTTTGGCAAACTGCTCCAGGTCCCTGATATTAGAAGGGTGCCTTCTCCAAACTGCCATTTTTAGATCTCTCCACAGGTGTTCTATGGGATTCAGGTCTGGACTCATTGCTGGCCACCTTAGAAGTCTCCAGTGCGTTCTCTCAAACCATTTTCTAGTGCTTTTTGAAGTGTGTTTTGGGTCATTGTCCTGCTGGAAGACCCATGACCTCTGAGGGAGACCCAGCTTTCTCACACTGGGCCCTACATTATGCTGCAAAATTTGTTGGTAGTCTTCAGACTTCATAATGCCATGCACACAGTCAAGCAGTCCAGTGCCAGAGGCAGCAAAGCAACCCCAAAACATCAGGGAACCTCCGACATGTTTGACTGTAGGGACCGTTTTTTTTCTTTGAATGCCTCTTTTTTTCTCCTGTAAACTCTGTGTTGATGCCTTTGCCCAAAAAGCTCTACTTTTGTCTCATCTGACCAGAGAACATTCTTCCAAAATGTTTTAGACTTTTTCAGGTAAGTTTTGGCTAACTCCAGCCTGGCTTTTTTATGTCTCGGGGTAAGAAGTGGGGTCTTCCTGGGTATTCTACCATACAGTCCCTTTCATTCAGACGCTGACGGATAGTACGGGTTGACGCTGTTGTACCCTCGGACTGCAGGGCAGCTTGAACTTGTTTGGATGTTAGTCGAGGTTCTTTATCCAACATCCGCACAATCTTGCGTTGAAATCTCTTGTCAATTTTTCTTTTCCGTCCACATCTAGGGAGGTTAGCCACAGTGCCATATGCTTTAAACTTCTTGATGACACTGGCACGGTAGACACAGGAACATTCAGGTCTTTGGAGATGGACATGTAGCCTGGAGATTGCTCATGCTTCCTCACAATTTGGTTTCTCAAGTCCTCAGACATTTCTTTGGTCTTCTTTCTTTTCTCCATGCTCAATGTGGTACACACAAAGACACAGGACAGAGGTTGAGTCAACTTTAATCCATGTAAACTGGCTGCAAGTGTGATTTAGTTATTGCCAACACCTGTTAGGTGCCACAGGTAAGTTACAGGTGCTGTTAATTACACAAATTAGAGAAGCATCACATGATTTTTCGAACAGTGCCAATACTTTTGTCCACCCTCTTTGTTATGTTTGGTGTGGAATTATATCCAATTTGGCTTTAAGACAATTCTTTTTGTTTTTTCATTTAAGACAAATTAAATGAAGATAATAATACCAAAGAATTTGTGTTTGCAATCATTTTCAGGAAGAAACTGAGTATTATCTGACAAAATTGCAGGGGTGTCAATACTTTTGGCCACAACTGTATACTGTATATACATATATATATATTTTTATTTACTGAGCTGGAGATATATATCTCCGTTAGGAGTCAGCTCTGTTGAGCTCAACCATGTATATATTAAATGTAATTATATGTCTGGTATCTATACCATCTGGTATCTGATAAAGGGTTATTCCCCAAATAAATCACGTTTTCCCCAATCCTGATGATGAAGGATAACTTACTGACTTTTGAGGGACTGACCACTGGGACCCCAGTAATCCTTAGAACAGAATTCTGCACCTCAGCTATGAATGAATTGTAGGGGTGCATGCTTAACTTCTGCTCTATTCATTGTCTGTGGATCTGATGGAAATAGCTGAGTGCAGCGCTCAGCAGCTCTATAGATAATGAATAGAAGCGAGGTCAAGCATGCGCAACTCTGCGCCATTCATGATGACACTGGAGAGCCCTGTTTTCAGAATCTCTGGGAAGGGGGCTGTAGGGGGGAGAGTTTCCGCTATTTAACCGGGCTGGAACCAAGGTGGCTGTCACCAGGTAGGGACTGGGGCTGAAATTCTGTTATTGTCGTCTGTTTTTCTCAGCCCATTGTATACGACCCTTTTGACCATTTGCAACAAAACTTTTGATGGTTCAGTGAGCATGCTCAGTATCTCAGCAATTTCAAGACTGCTATATCCCTCTTTAAGACTTTTAACAATTTTGGACTTTTCAGAGTCAGTTAAATCTTTTTTTTTGTTGGCCTATTTTGCCTAAGGAAAACAAGATGCCTAGGGCCATGTTCCCACCTTCAGTGTTTGATCAGTATTTTACATCAGTATTTGTAAGCCAAAACCAGGAATCAGAGGAAAAGTATAATAGAAACATATCACCACTTCTGCATTTATCACACACTCCTGGTTTACATACGGTATATATAGATAGCAGTATGACCTCCAGTCTGGACACCTGCTGAAACATTCATTGCTATTAAATGCACAGTACAAGGGGTTTAGGAAGTTCTTACCTTACAGGATCATTGTTTCATTATTCCCTACTGACTGAAAGGAATCTACTGGAATGGCAATAACAGCAGCGTAATGCAACGTTCTACAAACACCTACTGTAAACAGGGAGCAGAGGAGGTCCGCGTCACCACTATGCATAAGATGGGTTAATTATCAAATTTAGTTGTGGCTCCCACACAGATTTACATCTGTCTTCAGTAAAGTCAGTCCCTCAATGTCACCAATGGACCGCCAATATCTGTGAAAACAGAAGTCAAACTTTTTAAAGAAGCAGAGACATGTCCATTAGAGAAGTAGATATTATATAGAATAATTTATGATTACAATATAGTTGTGGATTGTGTGCCTGTATGTGCCTTGGTCAGCACAGTGGCTCAGTGGTTAGCACTGCAGCGCTGGGGTCCTGGGTTCAGATCCCACCAAGGACATCATCTACACGGAGTTTGTATGTCCTCCCCATGTTTGCGCTGATTTCTTCCCGGTACTCTGGTTTCTTCCCACACTCCAAAGACATATTGATAGGGAAATTAGATTGTGAACCCCAATGGGGACAGCGATGATGATGGCTGTAAAGTGCTGCGGAATATGATGGTGCTATATAAGTGAGTAACTGGTTCTGCAGCGAGGACTCTGATGAATTAGATTTTGTATAGGAGGTCACTCAACATGATGGACCATGGGGCTTACCTTTGTGACTGAGCTCTTGTTAATTCTAGACGCTTTCACATCAATATACTGGCACCTTTTGTAGACCAGACCGGGTCTAAATGTTACATTTCATGGACTTGTGGCGGAGATGGCATCCTATGACAGCGCCATATTTAAAGTCCTTGATTTGCAATGGGTGTAGCTGATACGCCTAGACTGATGAATAATCCGGGATGTCCATAGTACAGGATTAAAGAGTTATCCACGTAATATATACAAAATCCAGAACATGCCTGGAACAGTGATGGTTAGTGAATGGAGGCCGTGACTACCAGATTCATGTTTATACAGTGCAAAGA
Organism: Dendrobates tinctorius; assembly: GCF_039654945.1. Taxonomy (NCBI): domain Eukaryota; kingdom Metazoa; phylum Chordata; class Amphibia; order Anura; family Dendrobatidae; genus Dendrobates; species Dendrobates tinctorius. The sequence continues at coordinate 22,130,587 of NW_027361829.1, read as the reverse complement.
TGAGAAGTTGATGGCCTTTACTGGAACAGCGAGAATATAATATGCAGATGGATAACCTTTTTATAGACAGCTGCAGTGTAAGTTAGTATAAGGAAATTTATAATGATTACTTCAAAGACACACAAAAAGAGTACATTGGCCCAGATTGTTTTTAATCCTCTTAAAGGTGTGGTAACAATTTCTATCACCAGGATTACTCCTGCTTGAATAACAGTTCAGGTCAACAGCTTTGCCCCTGGAGCACCAGAAGTGCACTGCTGCTGAAGGTGACCGGGATCAGGAGCTAATAGTGTTCTGCAGTGATCCGGCCAGCCTTATTGTAGTGCTTACAAGCTCACCAGGAAAAAACGCCCCCCTGAGGAAGGAATTGTTCCGAAATGTGCGTTGGGGTTAGCGGTGGGCTGTGTGGAGTCTCCAATCTTGGTATGTGATCTTTCCTTTACAGCAGTGACCACGGCCATTCATTGAACACTTGTTTCCAAAATGTGTATAGGTCTTGTGTGGCCATTTTCTTCCACAGGTTCTATTCATCAACTATGATGACAGGTCTGTTTGACCTATATACTGTGGTGACTGACAGTCTGGTTATTAGCTATACATCCATCTGTTACTTTATGCTGGTCTATTTGACCACAATTTACAAAACAGCCTGCTAGTCACCATTTATTTATCTTAATGCATTCGCCATGTATATGGGCCCTAGTGCAAGTGATCAGGGTCATTGCTGTATGTACTCTATATAACTCATTTGCTGGCCATGTATATAGGCTTTTGCATACAATTGTGTTATTATAAACCTTTGGAGCCTTCCCCCACTTCTCCACCGCTATTTTTGCAGACATTGTCACTTTTTAGTCTGTTTATGCTGCTTACCTGTTTGTCCTATATAAAGATTTTTCACTTATCTATAAAAATATTATTTTTGGACTTTTTTGCATTGCGTTTCGTTTGTGGTTGTTTTAGTTGATTTGCAGTGTGTCCTACACTGTCCTAAACTTTAGCTGGACCAATAATGTATATTTATCATCTCGCATGATTTAGTTATGATTTTGTTTGGATTTTTAAGCTTTTTGTGTTGTTAGTTTGCTTCACAAGCTCACCAGGAAACAGCTTGTAAGCACTGCACAGGTTTGCCCACTGCTCCTAGGCAGCAGAGGTGGCCGGTCCCCTTAGCAACAAACAGTAAACAATAAAAATTTGAACCAGCAAGAGAAGGGGTGGATTTTATGGGAGTAAGTAACCCTTTAATGCTTGTAATCCAAGTGTAATTTCATAACTGTTACATAAATGATATCATATCAGAAACTGACCTGATTACTTGTGTATGGTTTATAGATGCTAGCTGTCAGTGACAGATATTGTGAGTCATCTCTACTCTGGCAGTATGTGCCTGCAGTATTATAGCCCAGCTGTACTACCTGCCATATACATTGCTTTGTCTCCTTTTTTGGTGTGACACAGCAGCCACTTTACATGTGTAACATTATCCTTGTTTCTAAAAATGTTTCCTTCCTTTTTATAACCAGTTTCCTCTTTGGAAAGTCTGTTATGTCCAATGTATATATTATATGTACAATATATACAAAGCTGCATGAAACGTGTTCTGTGGCAGCACTATTGCATTTACTTTACATGTAAGTTATCTAAACAACACAGTGGAAAAGTGACATACAAATTACAGAATACTTTATAAAAATCAGATTTTTGCTTTTTACATTAGTATGGCTTGACAGGACAGTAACGTGACACTTTTACACTTCATACACAGCCAGGATTATAAGAAATTGTAGAAGCTCTACTGCACCCCTCTGGTATCTACTCAAATCAAAGGTGACTTGAGGTGACATATGGACTGCAGTACCTGTCTCAACATTAGTTCTGTGCTTTACACTATAGGTGCATCTCACAAAATTAGAATATCATAAAAAAGTGAATTTATTTCAGTTCTACAATGCAAAAAATGAAACTCATATACCGTATACTGCAGGGTTCCCCAACTCCAGTCCTCAAGGCCTACCAACAGATCATGTTTTCAGGATTTCCTTTGTATTGCACTGGTGACGCAATTATCACCTGAGCAATACAAAGGAAAACCTGAAAACATGATCTGTTGGCGGACCTTGAGGACTGGAGTTGGGGAACCCTGGTATATTGCATATATTTGTGTATAAGCCGAGTTTTTCAGCACTTTTTTTGTGCTGAAAACGCCACCGTCAGTTTATACACAAGTCAATTGTCCCAGAAAGCCAGCGGGGGAGGGGGAGCGGCGAAGCAGTGGTTGACAGAGGCAGGAGCCGGCGGTTGTGGCTACAGCCTGTGCCGCTGATAAAGAGAAATGAATATTCATTTCTCTTATAGTGCGCACAGTGACAGCTGCAGCCGCCGGCTTCCAGAAGACATCATACTCACCCTCCAGCGTGCCCTTGCAGTATTTCGTTGTTTCCGGCTTCCTGCAGCTTTTCCTGTGCTGATCAGTCATGTGGCACCGCTCATTAAGGTAATGAATATGCACGCATCTCCACTCCCATAGGCATGGAGGGAACTTTCATTACCTTAATGAGCGGTGCCACGTGATCGCTCAGCACAGGAAGAGCTGCTGGCACTGGAACAAGGTGCTGCAAGGGCACGCTGGAAAAGGGTGAGTAGGATTTTTTTTTGTTTGTAATAGGAAGTGTAGGGATTCTACTCGCTTAGGCTGGTTTCACATTTGCGTTTTTTAGCGCTGGAAAAAAACGCATACCTGCGCATGCGTTTTTTCCCCTATATTTAACATGGGTGCGCATACCTGCGCGCTGGTAAGCGCACGTATGCGATTTTCATGCGCTGCGTTTTTTTGGGGTGTGCGTTTGTATTTTCCAGACGCAGCATGTTGCATTTTTTGGCCCTGCAAAAAAGCGCATGCGTACGTATGCGCACGTTTTGCTCTAAAATTGGCCATTATAGCCTATGGATGCGCATATGTGCGCACTGGCATGCTCATGTATGCGTTTTTTTGCACATGCGTTTTTTTTTTTAACATTAGTTTAGACAATGGAATTTAGGGGTTTGGGTAAAGTTAGGGTTAGTTAAGGGGGTTTAGGGTTAGGGTTAGGGTCAGGGTTAGGGTTAGGGTTAGGGTCAGGGTTAGGGTTAAGTATGGTTTGGTTAAGGGTTAGGGTCAGGGTTAGGGTCAGGGTTAGGGTTAAGTATGGTTTGGTTAAGGGTTAGGGTTAGGGTTAGGGTCAGGGTTAGGGTTAGGGTCAGGGTTAGGGTTAGGGTTAGGGTTAGGGTCAGGGTTAGGGTCAGGGTTAGGGTTAAGTATGGTTTGGTTAAGGGTTAGGGTTAGGGTTAGGGTCAGGGTTAGGGTTAGGGTCAGGGTTAGGGTTAGGGTTAGGGTCAGGGTTAGGGTCAGGGTTAGGGTTAAGTATGGTTTGGTTAAGGGTTAGGGTCAGGGTTAGGGTTAGGGTTAGGGTTAGTTAGGGTTTGGGTTAGGGTTAAGTATGGTTTGATTAAGGGTTAGGGTCAGGGTTAGGGTTAGGGTTAGGGTTAGGGTTAGGGTCAGGGTTAGGGTTAGGGTTAGGGTCAGGGTTAAGGTCAGGGTTAGGGTTAGTTAGGGTTTAGGGTTTGGGTTAGGGTTAAGTATGGTTTGGTTAAGGGTTAGGGTTAGGGTCAGGGTTAGGGTTAGGGTCAGGGTTTGGGTTAGGGTTAAGTATGGTTTGGTTAAGGGTTAGGGTCAGGGTTAGGGTTAGGGTTAGGGTCAGGGTTAGGGTTAAGGGTTAGGGTCAGGGTTAGGGTTAGTAAAGTCATGGTTTGGGTTAGTGTGAGGGGCCACCTAATGTTGGAAAAAAACGCAAACGCGGTAAAAACGCACTAAAAACGCATACAAACGCTTAAAAACGCTGCGTTTTTTTCATGCATGCTCATAAAAATGCTTGAAAAAAACGCAGCAGTTGTATGCTTTTGTATGCGTTTTTTCAATGCGTTTTTTTGCGGGAAAAACGCGCTGCAAAAAAAAGCAAGTGTGAAACTAGCCTTAGGTGCGACGGGAAACAGTCAGGAGGCAGGTTCCCTTAAAGTTCATGCAGTTTATTACGTCATAAACCAAACAGCACGTCACCAAAATAAACAGCCTTCAGTTCAGGAGACAAAGTAACATCACATGTCCTTTCCTTCAGGCTCAGTCCGCGAGCCTCAGCGCACACAGTAGGTGTATACCCCTCACATACAGCTGCCTGGTTCAAGAGCTGGCCACATTATAAGGGTGTAGCCACACCCACGAACCCAGCAGCTGACTGGGTCCTTCAAAACAATAATAATACAGCAATATTTGTTATGCCTTACATTATGGAGACAAGCCATTTATGAGACACATATCTCCCATCGATTACACGACCCTTAGCCCTGCCACAGAAGCATGCATACAAGGATGGGAAGGGGGAGCCATGCCTACAGAACAGCTACGGGGGGAGCCTTGCCTATCAGGACAGCTACGGGGGGAGCCTTGCCTATCAGGACAGCTACGGGGGGAGCCTTGCCTATCAGGACAGCTTCGGGGGAGCCACGCGTACCAGGACAGCTACGGGGGGGAGCCACGCATACCGGAACAGCGACAGGAGGGAGCCATGCATGCCAGGACAGCCATGCATACCAGGACAGCTATGGGGGGGGAGTCATGCCTACCAGGACAGCTACAGAGGGAGCCACGCATACCAAGACAGCGACAGGGGGAGCCATGCATACCAGGATAGGAGGGTGGGAGCCACGCATACCAGGACAGGACAGGGGGAGCCACGCATACCAGGAAAGAGATGAGGGGACAATGCATACCCAGCTTATACTCGAGTCAATAAGCTTACCCAGTTTTCTGTGGCAATATTATGTGCCTTGGCTTATACACGGGTCAGCTTATAATCAAGTATATACAGTATTATATAGAGTCATTACAAACAGAGTAATGTATTTCAAGTGTTTATTTCTGATAATGTCGATGATTATGGCTTATAACCAATGAAAACCCTAAAGTCGTTGTCTCAGTAAATTAGAAAAATTAACAAAAAAACACCTGCAACGGCTTCCTAAGCATTTAAAAAGGTCCCTTAGTCTGTTTTAGTAGGCTCCACAATCATGGGGAAGAAGGCAGTCATTGACACACTCCACAGGGAAAGTAAATTTTGCATTTAATTTGGAAATCAAGGTCCCAGAGTTTGGAGGAAGAGTGGAGGGGCACACAATCCAAGCTGCTTGAGTTCTATTGTGAAGTTTCCACAATTAGTGATGGTTTGGGGAGCCATGTCATCTGTCGGTGTTGGTCCCCTGTGTTTTAACAAGAACAAACCCAGCGCAGCCGTCTACCAGAAAAATTTAGAGCACTTCATGTTTCCTCTGCCAACAAGCTTTTTGGGGATGGAAATGTCATTCTCCAGCAGGATTTGGCACCTGTCCACACTACCAAAAGTACCAATACCTGGTTTAAAAACAACAGTATCACTGTGCTTGATTGGCCAGCAAACTCGCCTGACCCTAACCTCATAGAGAATCTATGGGGTATTGTCAAGAGGAAGATGAGAGACACCAGATCCAACAATGCAGACAAGCTGAAGGCTGCTATCAAAGCAACCTGGGCTTCCATAACATCTCAGCAGTGCCACAGGTTGATCATCTCCATGCCATGCCGCATTGATGCAGTAATTGATGCAAAAGGAGCCCTGGCCAAGTATTGAGTGCATTTACTGAACATACATTTCAGTAGGCCGACATTTCGGATTTTAAAATTATTTTTGAAGCTGGTGTTATAAAGTATTCTAATTTACTGAGATAATGACTTTTGGGTTTTCATTGGCTGTAAGCCGTGATCATCTGGAGCGCCCACCAGGGCAAGTGGGGTACTCGGTACCGGGCCGGTGTCTTAAAGGGACAGTGTCACAGCGGCGGTGACCCGGTCCATGGCCCTGGGCGTCCATTGGAAGGGGATTATTTACAGGGGATGATAAAGATAAAAGTTTTTGGTAATAAGAATTCTTGACGCCACCTGTGGTATCTGGTCAGAAGGGGGACCAGCGCTGCAGTGCAGATCCTCTGGGATAGATGGTATGATGCAGCAGAGGTGTAATAGCTCTCCACAGGCAGAGCTATAGTCCCAGGGCAGTTATAGCAGATGTTGAGGTAGATGGTGTAGTGTTTAGGCACAGAGATGTAGCAGTGCTGTAGGAGTTGCAGGAAGAATTCAAAGAACACAACAGAGTGCAGTTTCTTTTACCTTTTATTGTGCTTTGTAGGTACAGTCCAGGATTTAGATTACAGATGGTACAGGATTAGTCAGCCTGGAAGCAACTTGGGAATCTCTCTATGCAGATGGGTTGTGAGGTGTCCTTTCTAGCACTATTCTGAAGTACTTGCGGCTCTGAACTCCACGCAAGTTCCTCTATCTGTCTGTTACCTAGAACTCCACTTGCATGACAGGCAGCTGTAGTCCTCTCTCTCTGGCTCACACACATTGCTGCTGTGTCGTCGAGTCTCAGTTGGGAACGGAGCATTTAGTCTCTTGTTCCTCCGGTTTCTGCTGTGGGACCTTTAGTATCCACATAGCCTTGGACTCCGGCATCCCGTTAATGCGCTTCAGCTTAGGGGTGAGCTCTGCTCCAGTCCCCAGCTTGTCTCCACATGTCCACACTCTTCCCTCTCTCTGCACCAACTAACTAACTTCCTATTCCTGACCACAGAGAGTAGCTCCTCAGCAGTTTGGTTCAGAGCTCCCTCTGCTGGCCTGGAGTAGGAACTGTGCTTTGTGCTGGAACTACCTGATAGCGAGACCCTTTCATTGCTTCCAAGCATGACATCACACTCCCTAGGATGGAGATAATGCCACTGTGGCGACCGTACTCCTGGGGGCGCCACACATCAACAGTAACAGAAATAAACACATGAAATAGATTATTCTGTTTGTAATGACTCTGTATAAATATATACGTTTCACTTTTTGTATTGAAGAACTGAAATAAATTAACTTTTTGATGATATTCTAATTTTGTGAGAAGCACCTGTATGTACTCTTGGGATTACATCTGTAATTCTTTAGTCTCACTGATTTCAAAAGAATTACATATTAATATGGGGGTGTTTTCATGTCATGCTACGTCAGAGCCGAATGGTAATTATTTTTCTCTTTTGAAGTCAGTGAGACTAAAGAATTACAGATGTAATATTTATACCAGCATGGGGATATTAGTACAGAATTGAGGGACATTTCCCCTATAACAGTGTCAGCAGCAGACCCACCCCACCACAGTGCGTCATGACCACATTTATTTGCTTCAATTTTTTTTTCTCTTCTAAAACCTAGGTTCGTCTTATGGTCCGCAGCGTCTTATAGTCCAAAAAATACGATATATATTCTTTTTGCTCATGAACTGGATTTGCACCAGTTTTGATTGGTATAAGCTAGAATTCCTTACCTCCGTAGAATACTGTATTCATATCCTGGTATAAATATGTCCCCATCCTGGGTATATATGTCCCCACCAAGGTTTATATGGCTCCCAGTCCAGGTATATATGGCCTCCAATCCAGGCATACATTGCCCCCTATCCTGGTATACATGGCCATCATCCCATCCTGGTATATATGGCCACCATCCCCATCCTGGTATACCTAGCCTCCATCCCCATCCTGGCATACATGGCTCCCTCATCCCCATCTTGGTATACATGGCTCCCTCATTCCCATCCTGGTATACATGGCTTCCATCCCCATCCTTGAATACATGGCTCCATGAATCTTAAACCATGTACAGTGATCTTTGTAGCAGAGTGTATCTTTTGAGAATCCACTGGTACAGAGGAGAACTTCACTGAGCAAGTTATCTTGAGTAAACAGCATTTACTTCTTATGGGTAAACATGAGATAAGAGAATTCAGAAGCACACAGCCCCTGCTGCTGGCATAATACAGTCAAAAGCGAAAGTAAAACTATCTATAACAAGAGAGCTTCCCTCCCCACAAAACAGCAAACATTTATCTTCACACTATCACCATCTGCTGTCAGGCTAGTGTAAAGTCCTCCTTTACATAAACAATAAGTCCATTTCTGTTGCATATGCCAACACCCTTTCTCAACAGTAAGGACTTATTCAATCAAACCCAACTTTTTTATTAGTCTCTGGTGTTTATCAGCATTCAACGCCTTCGTGAAGATGTCTGCTATCATTTCTTCAGTAGGATAATCCTTCAAGAAATTATACTTCACATTTCCCAAGTCTTTGATTTCAAAATGTCGCTTCAGGACTTTTAGAATGTTTTCTTCATCCCTTTCTTGTTCATAACAAATCAAAATGTCGTCTACATATGTGAGTACATAAATCCATCTATTCATCAGCCTTTTTGTGTACAAGCATGGATCAGCTTTGCTTCTTTGAAAATTTTGATTTGTAAGCACTTCTGTGATTTTGTCATTCCATGCTTTAGCTGCTTGCTTTAAACCATGTATGCTTTTCTGTAATTTGCAAACTTTGTTTGGGTTTCTTTCATCTTTGAATCCTGGAGGTTGTTCCATGTAAATGTCTTCTGTTAAATCTTAATTCAAGCATGCTGTCTTTACATCCAGATGTATCAGTTCCATCTGTTTCATTGCTGCAACTGTAAGTAAAGTTCTTATTGTAGTATGTTTGACAACTGGAGCAAATGTCTCATCATAGTCTTCTCCATATTTTTGAGAATACCCTTTAGCTACGAGTCTTGCTCAGTATCTTTCAGGTGTGCCATATGTTTAGTATTTTACTTTAAAAATCCATTTACATCCTATGGCTTTTCTTCCTTCTGGTAAATCTGACCGTGTCCATGTATTTGAGTCATGCATGGATTTCTTTCTGTTTCTGTTGCTTCTATACATTTATTAGCTTCTTCTTTAGGGAGTTTAGATATGTCTTCCCAAGAAGTAGGTTCATAAATTTTACTTGTGCTTGTCTTGTATGAGAGACATTTTGGGGGTTTACCTTTGTTTTCTCTCATTGAATGTCTTGGTTCTGTGTCTGTTTGTAGTTGTATGTCTTCATTTTCAGTATAGTGTTCTTCATCAATTTCAACTACTTTCTCATCAGATACTTCTTCAGCTATGTCCCTGCTGTTTTTCTCATTTTTTGTGTCAATTGAAATCATAGTGTCTTCATTTAGATCCTCATTGAATGTCACTCTGTTACTCACCATGACTCTGTCTGTTTTGGGATCTAGGATTCTGTATCCCTTGCAATTTTCACTATATCCAACAAATATTCCCTCCATGGATCTGATTTGAAGTTTGGAACGTTTTTCTGTTGGAATGAATATAAAAACTTTACATCCAAAAACTTTTAAATGATGGACACTTGGTTTCATATGTTGCCACAGTTCATGTGGAGTTTTCTTCAGTTTTCTGGAAAAAAGTCTGTTCTGTAGATATGTAGATGTCATTGCTGCCTCACCTCAATATTTCTCTGGTAGTTTGGAATCGGTCAGCATACATCTCATCATTTCTGTCAGAGTTCAGTTTTTTCTTTCTGCTACTCCATTTTATTCAGGTGTGTACAGAACAGTCTTCTGGTGTTCTATTCCATTCTGTCTTAAGTAGTTTTCTATTCTGTGACCTGTAAATTCACCTCCATTATCACGTCTGATGACAATTTGCTTCCTTTGAAATTTGTAAGTCGACCTTGTTATGTAGTCTACAAGTTTATCAAAAACTTCACTTTTGCTCTTAATTAAGTATGCGGCTGTGTATCTTGAGTAGTCATCTATGAAAGTCACCATGTATCTATTTCCTCCTGATGTAGTCACTTTCAAGGGTCCACATACGTCAGTATGCACCAAATCGAGTGGTCTTTTGCTTTTCATTTCACATTCTTTTGGAATAGATATTCTTCTGGCTTTAGATTTTATACAACATTCACATCTTACGGTAATTGAGCAATCTGATATCTTTAGATCTTTTGTCAATTCTTTTCTTTGTAGTTCCCTTATACTGTAAGGGTGTCTGTGTCCTAGACATCTGTGCCACACGTGAATACAGTTCTTGTGATCATGTGTACATACCTTCATCTGTTCCTTTGGTGTGTCGGTTATCACCTTGTTTCCTGCTAGAATTGCACACTCATTGTCTTTGAATTTTACAGTGAGTCCATTCGCGCTTCACAGATAACAATCCGCCTTCCAATTTTGGAACATACAACACATCCTGTACAAGTATCTTTGAATCTTGTCCGAACTTGTTTGAACAGTTTAGCATGCCTTGTCCTATACCTTCTGCGGTTATTTTGTTTCCATCAGTGATCAGTGAAGAAATTCTTGTCACTTGTCATATGACTCGTTGCTCCTGAATCAATAAACCATCCAAGTGATGATTTCTTGTCTGTTACTTTAAGTGTGCCATTCCAGTGATTCCCACATGAATCGGAAATTGTGTTTTTCACTTTCTGTGTATGCGCTTTATGTTGTAATTTTTGTTGTTCTGCTTTCCATATGGTACAGTCTTTCTTTAAATGACCTTTTTTCTTACATCTGAAACATTCTTTTGTCTCTTTATTATAGGGGTTTTTACATTCTGTAGCTTTAAGAGCGTTTCCACTGTCCTTTTCAGTAGAAGAATCATTTGTCTGTTCTTTTCTTCTCTGATATTCATCTATTAGTCTGGTTTTCACAAAATCTAATGTGATGTCTTTTTTTCTGGTCTTGTCTCTAGGGCATTTATCAAGGCTGTATACAAATCTGGTTAACTGCACAATAATATTGCTGCTACATGACTTTCTTTAATGTCTACACCAATAGACCTTAGCTGTGATATTACTTCCATCATTGAGAATATGTGCTGCTGCATATCGTCATTTGCACTTAATCTCATACTGTAAAGCTTTCTTAATAGAAACAACTTGTAGTTTAAACTGGGTCTTTCATGTAATTTTCTTAATGCATCCCACATTCCTTTCGCTGTTTCTTCATTCCTTATGTGTATTAATTGAGCATCATCCACTAATAAGCTAATGGTGGCTCTAGCTTCTCTATACTTTCTATCCCATGTCTGATTATCTTCATCAGGTCTATCTGTAATGATTACTTCCCATGAATCATCTTTAGATAACAACATCTCTACTTTGAATTTCCATAACTGATAATAATTCTCACTGTTCAGCTTAGCTACTGTGAGTTTCAGCTCAGTGCTGCACATCATTTTTATATAATCTTACTTGTTTTATGAAGATATTCTTTCTTCTTGAGAGGTCCTGTAAATCCTGTGTGTGGTGATTCTCTGTAATTATCTCCAGTGTGCGGTCATCTAATTCCTGGGTCATAAATTCCTTTGTCCCTCTGTATTTTTTTCTTTTCAGCCTCCATTCACTGGGTTTTATCGCCTTCTGTTAACAGAGATTATCTGCTTCTCCGGTGTCTGGATTTATTGCTTGGAGTTATCTTCTGGGTGACTCTGTCCTGGGTGTCTGGGACTATCTCCTGGGTGTCTGGGCCCATAACCTGTAACAGAGTGTATCTTTTGAGAATCCACCTGTACACAGGAGAACTTCACTGAGCAAGTTATCTTGTGTAAACAACATTTATTTCTTATGGGTAAACATGAGATAAGAAAATTCAGAAGCACACAGCTGGTGCTGCTGGCATAATACAGTCAAAAGCGAAAGTAAAACTAACTATTACAAGAGAGCTTCCCTCCCCACAATAGAGCAAACATTTAACTTCACACTATCGCCATCTGCTGTCAGGCTAGTGTAAAGTCCTCCTTTACATAAACAATAAGTCCATTTCTGTTGCATATGCCAGCAATCTTTTCTAGTGGATTGCAGTGAGGAGGAGCGAACCAGATGCAGGCATGGTCACCAAGCAGGGTCAGAACCAAGAGGTCATATCAGCAACATAATCATAAGAGAAGACGATGGTCAAAATTCATGCCGAGGTCAGAAATCTGCAGAAATCAGGAAAACACCACAAGCAAGGAGAAGAGTACAAGTCAGATAGCAAAAACTAATTGACTGACAGTGGAAGTCAGAGACAAAGCAGGCAGCCTCAGTCTAGGCTCTCAGAAAGGACTAATCAAAAGCCAATTAACTCAATAGTGAGGCCGTACTAGGCCATAGGCCGTAAAAGGGAGGCCGGCATGACAGGGTAGAGAGGGAAGTAGATACGGAGGTGGTTGGTGTATAGAACATTGAATAGGGGGTTAATTTTCTGGGCTGGCATGGATGGGCTGGGCTAAGTTGTGGGTCGGTCACATGGGTTGGGGGGAGGGGTCACGGGCTGTTCGTATAAAAAGGGGAAGCGATTTTAGAGGGACAACCATTTTGGGTACACATTGGCAGCAATAGGAATCTGAGGTACCTGTCATTATGGAGATCGAGTCCGTTCTCCAGATGCTGAGGGATGCCGCGGGTTCCCGGGGCGCAGGATGGTTGCAGTCTTCTGTCCAGGATCTGCTCCAAGGGGTGGCGGGGTCCCCTCAAACCCAACTAGAGGAATGTCGGCCACAGAGATCTAGGCCTCCGGTACGCCTTAGTCCTGAGCCCACCCCTCTGGTCCGGCGCCGTATTAGGAGCCCCTCCAGGGACCCTCCGGTACAAGCTGCGAGCTGCAGGGCTGGCGCACGCAGACAAAGAACCGGGAGGAATCCTGCTGGTCAGCGGGGCCTGCCACGGGGGGGAGTATCGGCTCCCCCTCCTTCTCATGACACAGCAGGGAATATGGATCCGGGTCCTGGTACGGCGGGGCCTCACCATGGAACGGGCCCCGCTCTGCGTGGGAGAGGAGACACAGCGGCCGAGAGCACAGGCCGCCCGAGGTAATGAGACCGATGGCTGGGACGTGGGGGCGGCGGGGCTGCAGGTTGACGCAGCGACCGCTCTGCAAACACAGCCGGAGGTACCGGGGGAACGGGGGCCAGGATCTCTGGTGCTCCACGGCGGCAGTTGTAGCTCCGCCCACCCGCTCACAGCAGGGAGCACGTCTTCGCCGGCTGCATGTCAGTTGCCAGAACCCCCGGGGGGAGAGAGCTCCGGGGCTGTTACCATTTGGGGAGTATGGGGGGTTTAGGGGTTGGAAGTCAGCAGCCCCCTGTGCATATGGGGGAGGCTAGCAGGGATTGGAGTGACCACGGGAACGCTGGGGTGCCTGGAGTGGGCAGGCAGCACTTGGCCGTCCAAGGGGGGGGAGGTGAACGGTACCAGGTGCAACATGACAGCTCTATAGGAGCTCAGCAGCACAGGCAGCATTTGGCTGGCCTGGGAGAGGGAGGGGAGAGAGGCTATGGTGGATGCAGCAGCTCTGGAGTAGATCAGGGGTACGGTCAGCAGCCAGCTGCCTTAGGGGGGAGGGACGCCGGGGCAGCGCGGGGTTTTGCAGCGCAGGGGGTCCCTGGGAGGATATCCAGCAGCGGCAAGCATCTCCGTGGAGAAGAGGAAACGGGCAGCAATTAGCTGGCTCCACGGAACTCGGTCCAGGAAGCCGGATGTCGTCGCAGAGGGGTGCGTCTCGGCAGGATTCGTTGGAGGACAGCGACCGGCAAAACGAGCCAACGATCGGCCCAGGGACGGGTGCGGTCTCTTCTCGCCTGGACCATTGATCTTCGGCTGCTGGGACCACAGCACCCAGGCAGCTAGGTGAGGCGTATAGTGAGCATAATGTTAACCCTTCTTTGTCTTTACGTGATAGTAGGGGTAATGTCGGCTTAGCAGGGGAAGGGAATATGGGGGCTGGGTCCTTTTTACACACCCTAGGTGAGCTAGTTCGGTCTTGGGACTTGAGTAATGTGCCGGGTGGGGTTTCTCCAACGTCAGCTTGGCTGGGTGGTGATAGGGAATCGGGGAGCCAGGGTCAACCAATAGGGTCAACTTTGCCAGGCTCATTAGCGGTGGATAGCAACTCAGCAGCTATCGGCGCGGGGTTAGGGGTGCAGAGTTCAGGGGCTACACCGTTAAACGTAGCTGAGAAAGAGAAAGATGAAGACGTACGTATCGGCGATGCGGCAAAAGGGGAAGTTTAAGTTTGTTTCGAGGGCCCCCTAGGTACGCATCTGAAGCCCGAGGTTAAGGAAAAGATTTGGAAGGGTGAATATGTTGAGATATTCTCCCTGCTTCCTTTAGAACGTTTCAATCTGGATAGAGTGAGAAGGGAAGACAGTAAGAGGGAGGATGAGGATAGGAGGAGATTTCGTCTAATTCCCAGAACCTTTTCGAATTGGTTGCAAGCGTTCGCGATACTGGCTAGTGTGTTAGGGGAGAAGGCCCCGGACAATTGTTCAGGCCTATTCTGTTATATGGATGCAATTGGAGAAGCGTACAGGGTTTACGGAGGGCAGGGTTGGTTGCGGTACGATGAACAGTTTCGCCAAAGGAAAGCAGTTAGACCAAGCATTCGTTGGGAGCATAAGGACATAGCTTTGTGGATGAGGGTGATGGTTCCGACTAGAGTGGGACAAAGTTATCAGGGGTTTCAAGGGGGCACCGGGGGTCCAGGACAGTCCGGACACTCGGTGTCAATGCAAAAGGGACTGTGCTTCGCCTTTAATGATGGTTCCTGCAGATTTGGAACAAAATGTAAGTTTAGACATGAGTGTTCCTCGTGTGGGGGAAGTCATGGGGCATCGAAATGCTTCAAAGCTGGAAAAAACCGGGGTTCAGAAGGTACTGAAAAAAGGAGTGACTCCGGTCCGTCTGGAAGAGATGGAGCACTTTCTAAATGAGTACCCTGATAGGCCTGCAGCGTTGTTATTAAGGGATGGTTTTAAGATTCCTAGCGTTGATGTTGAGTTTCAATTGTCTACCACAAATCTGAAATCTGCACTTCAGTTTCCCGAGGTGGTGTCCATTGGCACAGGAAAAAACCGTAGGCCCGGCTACCTCTTTGAGTTTCCTGGGCATTGAAATTGACTTGCTAAACATGGAGTGCAGGTTGCCAGTGGAGAAGGTGGCGGAGATGAGGGCAGAGGTTCACCGGGTCAGCAGTTTGAAGAAAGCAACTTTACGGGAGGTGCAGTCCCTGCTGGGCAAGTTGAATTTTGCTTGCCGTATTATGCCCATGGGGAGGGCCATTTGTCGCAGTTTGTCTTTGGCGACGGTTGGGGTTCGATCCCCGAACCACTATATCAGACTAAAAAAGGAAGTTTGCGATGATTTCAAAGTGTGGGCCTTGTTCCTTGATTCCTACAATGGTAGGTCCATGTGGATTGCACCGGTTGTGCCGGCCGAGGAGCTGGGTCTTTTGGTGGGCTTATCGGATGGCAATGGTTTTTGTACATTCTTCCAGGGGGAATGGCTAAGGGAAGTCTGGCCGAAAACATGGAAGGAGTTGGGTTTGTCATCTAGCCAGGTGGTGCGAGAGATATTTCCCATAATTGTCGCGTTGTCACTATGGGGGTCGAGAATTCAGAACAAAAAGATTTGCTTCAGATGTGAGTCAGTGGGCACGGGTAGGGCCCTGAATTCCTTGTCTTCCTCAGAAGGAGCTGTCGTGAGAATGCTCCAACATTTGGTTTGGTTAGGCTTAAGCAATAATTTGTGGATCATTTCGGAGGTTGTTTCTGAGGTCAAGTTTCCTATCCTTGATGCTCTTTTTGCTTCACGGTGGGATCGTTTTCGAGAACTGGCCCCACAATCGTCGATAGGGGGGGCTGAGGTGTCCCGCGGAGTTATGGAACCTCCCGTTGGCGCGGTAAGGGATTTGCTATCCAGATCATTGTCGGAAGGAACTTGGTCCCATTACAGGAAATCTTGGAGCATTTGGGAAGAATGGAAGTCTTCCCTGAACGATGAGATGGATGAGGAAAGTAAGCTATTGATGCTGTGTGGGCACGGTTGGGAGTCAGGTTGGTCGGTGCCAAAAATTAATAATTTCATGTCTGGCTTGGCATTCGGCTTTAAATTTAGAGGCTTGCGGGATTTGACGAAGAATTTTTTAGTACAACAAGCGTTAAAAGGTTGGAGGAAAGGCTGGAAGTCGGTGGATGGGAGACGGCCTGTATCGTACGAGATATTGTTAATTTTGGAAGGCCAGTTAGGTTTGGTCTATTTTTCTCAGTGGGAAAGGGCTCTATTCAGAGCAACGTTTTCTTTGGCCTTTTTCGGGGCTTTTCGGATTGGGGAGTTGGTTAGTCCATCAAAGAAAAGGAAAGGTGGCCTTTTGAGGCATGATGTTGACGTCTATGGGGATAGATTAGTTATATTCATTCGAAGATCAAAAAACGGATAAAATGGGTAAAGGTTGCAAAACTGTTCTGTTCAAGGTTGGGGGTTCCCCCATGTGTCCGGTTACATGTGTAAAAAAATTTTTGGGCGATGTGGGCGTTCCGGATTCTCCTCTTTTGGTTCATGAGGATGGTTCGTTTTTGTCGCGCTATCAGTTTGTAACAGTTTTTCGGGCGTGCTTGGAAAAAGGGGGCATTCCATCCAAAAACTTTAGTGGCCATTCCTTTCGCATCGGAGCGGCCACGGAAGCGGCGAAAAGAGGCTTGGGCGAAGAGGTGGTTAAGAGGATTGGGCGTTGGGAATCGGCGCGGTTTCGCTCATACGTTCGCCCTACTTTGGTGTAAACACGGTGGTGGCTTGTTGTAGTTGATACGTGTT
The DNA here is from genome assembly GCF_039654945.1 of Dendrobates tinctorius. NCBI lineage: Eukaryota > Metazoa > Chordata > Amphibia > Anura > Dendrobatidae > Dendrobates > Dendrobates tinctorius. The sequence goes on along the minus strand of NW_027361829.1, from coordinate 22,114,026 downwards.
GCTTCTTTTCAGAGTCCGCACATCTCCTCTGTTGGATCATGGGGCACTCGTTCGTTTTCTGGGCAGCACTGAGAGCGGCAGTTCGACCGGACGGGAGACAGCTGGGTGTGCCTCGTGATGCAGCCGTCGTGAGATGGATCGGAAAGCGGGGCATGGTCTGGAGACAGCTCCTTCCGGAATTCCACAGATTCGCAAGACTGGATCGCCCCCCAGAGTTACTGGTCATACACTTAGGGGGTAACGATCTGCGAAAGCGGCCATGCCGCGAATTGATCACCGACATTAAATTTGACATGCTGCGACTGTGGGCGATGTTCCCTAGGTTACTGATAATTTGGTCGGATATTATCCCGAGAAAAGTATGGCATGGGGCTCGGTCTGTTCAGGGCATTAATAGGGCCAGAATTAAAGTGAATAGGGCGGTGGCTCGTTTTATGGCACGAAACGGTGCGATCGTGGTGCGTCATTTGGATCTGGAGTCGGGACAAGGGGAGTTCTGGAGAAAGGACGGAGTTCATCTCAATGCTGTGGGGTTGGACATGTGGTGTCTAGCGGTGCAAGAAGGCATTGAAAAAGGTTTGCAGGTGTGGAGGGACACAAATGTTTGAGGCGAGGGTCAAAACATTTGTGTTGATGGCGCAGGGGGGGTCCTCGAAGTTGGTGAGGCTGGACGCCCTGGGGGGGGGGACCGGAATGGGGTCCTCGACTCCCTCCAGAGCGGGCTTAAGTGGACGACCATTTTAGGTATCCCGAGGACGGGAGAAGGATCTGGGAGAGGCTAATGGTTCTGGACAGGCGGGTTGTTCTGGTGCCTCTGAGCTGGTGCTTTACGGCTGGAGGTAAAGAACTCGACCTGGGGCCATACGGGATGGTTAACATCTTGGAATTTTGGTTTCGGGCTTCGAGGACCGCCCCCTCTCGGTTGTGATTTAATTTAATGTAATGTTTGTTTTATGTTAAATAAATGGCTGCTGTGGCCAAATTATCCAACATCCTTGGCTTGGGTCTTTATTTATTATAAGGGGGGGGGTAATGAGACGGTTGAGGTAAAGGGGCTGGGGTTACGGATTCAGGTATAGGATCTACGAGGAATCTCGAATACTCCCTTTGTCAAGCTCCCTGATCTAATGGCACCAAGTGTCCCAGGAAATAAATATGAGTGATGCTGTCACGCATCATCTGCAACAAAGGCACGGCGTTGCCTAGTGGCTGTAGCAGGAACAAAAGGGATAGAAGCTGGCACAGGTGTTATAATATATAGACCACCTAGAAGCTTTGTGTTTTCACGTTGCTTTAAAAATCTAGACCTTTCACTTTGAAGTGATAGTTGATTGTCCTGTACACTAACAACATGTTTTTTTATTAGCCAAGGGGGATGTCAATGGAATTTTTTTTTTTTCCCATTTTTCAGATTGATTTTAAAGGGAATCTGTCACTCCTTTTTTGAGATATCATATAATGATATCATTCAATTGTGTGTCACATAAGGATTCTCTTAGTACTTTTGCTTCCCCCTGACCCCGCACCTTTCATGCATAAATACCTTTTTTATATCGGTTCAGATGTGTGTAAACTGCCACTGTCCGGTCCGCTGGGCGGGGCTTATTTAACTGCTCCCCCCATCCCTGTCTTGCTCTACGCATTTCTTCTTGTGTAGTGCAAGACAGGGAGGGGGGGAGCAGTTGAATAAGCCCCGCCCATCGGACCGGACCGTGGCAGTTTACATACATCTGAACCGATATAAAAAAGGTATTTATACATGAAAGGTGCAGGGTCAGGGGGAAGCAAAAGTACTAAGAGAATCCTAATGTGACACACAATTGAATGATATCATTATATGATATCTCAAAAAAGGGTGACAGATTCCCTTTAAGAAATAAAGGAAACAATACTCATCTCACCAATCCCCTGCCAAACCAACATTGCAATGCTTCCCAATTCTCTGTTGTTTTCCAATCACTGGTCACATCAGTAGCCACACGATCCTGTAAGAGGACCTTATAACTGCTGCATGTGACCTTGGCTTTGAGGTCATTAGATCATTAGGTTGCTAGATACCCACTTTGCATTTAGATTTATCATAAAAATTGAAAGGCCACTGACCCTACAGAACACATTATATCAGTTAGAAGAATCTAAAAATGTCCAATGGAAGACATCCACAAATTTTGTTCTGGGGTCACAATGCATCATGTGTCCTTGGTATTGGTCGACATGACATTTGTACTTGATTATGGCTCAGGTAGTATGTCACTTATTCACTCCACGTTACTGCAGCACCATTCTGCAGTGTTTCTCTAATTACTGGCACCCTTTCCGCTCATGGGACTAGAAGAGCGGTCTGACCTAACTCTTAATCGCTGCAAGGGTTTACAATAGTCTTAGTGTTACAGTCATCTAAAGATGTTCCAAAAGTTAGTGAAAAACCTGATTTCCACAGCTCGGTTAATCCTTTAAACATGTGGATGACTGTGCATGTGGGAAGTGCTGTGGTGGAGACCTGATCCTGGAAGCACATTTTTGGTTTTATTGCAAGTCATGTATGGTTCATGAATTCTCGTGCCCCCGGCTCAGCAGGGACTCTACAACAAACACTCATTTACTATCATTAAGAATAGAAGTGCTGTTTAGTCCGTTTGTTGCACTGATTTTCATTTTTACTGTATTTTTATTGAGAGAATTTGTAAATGTGGACACTTGTTTTCTACTAATTTATAACAGGAAATCCATTCGTTTTACTTGTTGGTTTTCCTGGGCAATTTTTCTATTTAAAACGTCCTTATAGATTATACTCACAGAAGCATCCTTGTGTAATAACTGCATGCTTCACCGTGAAGGAACCCCCCTAAATAAACAGAAGATATTAAGGTGGTATATCTACAGTATATACCTGTATAGCCAATGTATATCTATATATCTATATATATTACTTATACTGGCTTACAGAATTAGTCCGTTTATATGAGGGACATATAGCACAGTTTATCTTGCGTTTAACCCTTCCCTAATGATATGCTGTTCAGCCCTGCTACAACCAGCCACGCTTTTGCTAAGAATGGTCCTGCTTTGGAGGAAACTGTACTGTGTACTTTATATTTACGTTACCCTTGTGCACCACCTGTCACTTCAATGACAAGTCCAGGAGTGTGGTTTGTTTCAAAGACAGAGTTGTGAAGATGAGAGCATAGCAGACAAAGACAAAATGGGAAAGACAGTTTTGAGTAGTGTTTCACTGTCCTGCAGAAAATAGACAGATTTACTTTGGCCAGAATGCCAGAATTTTGGCTATTGATTTTTATTTTTCTAGTATCATAAATGCTTAAAATTGCAAAGTGTATGTAAAAACAATGAACTTTGCAATTTATTTGATATTAAAAATCCCTGCTGTTCTCAATAATAGCGGGCTTTAACTTTTGTTTACTGCTTATTGTCAAGGTTACTGGCCATCTCTATAGTCTGTCAGGCATGACTGGTCTCCTAGACAAGGAGCGCAGCACCTACAAGCTCTGTCCAATAGAACTAGTAAGCGCTGCTCTGTAACTGGCAAGATCGCTGGCTACAGTGCCCCTGTGTGCCTCCAATGCTGCAGTGGCAGAGAGAGGAAAGAGATGGGACCTGTGGCTCTACCATGGCACTAGTTTAAACTGTCCATCTATCAGAAGCACAACACTCCCCAGGCAGCAGGAAGTCAGGAGAACGTGGTGAACTCCTGAGGATTGATCATGAGAACAACCCTTTAACGTGCCCAAAAAACTGGTGCAAATGAGATGCGCCACTTTTTTTTTTATACATTTTTCAATTGTATAGAAAAGGTGGTGTGACAATGTCAAGTGCTAAAATGTGATTTTACTGTGATTAACATTTAACATCCAAGAGGTGCCGTAAACAGTGTAATGTGCACCTATTGTGTGCCAGATCTATCATACAACATACGCAATGCTCATAGATTTGGCTTCTGACTGCCTTGACCAAGGATTTGCTGTCTAAAATCTAGGTGTAAATCTGCCCGTGAGTTGGTGTTGCCTTCCAGAGGTTGCTCTTGGCACATATCTAGATATGCAGTGTACCTCTCAATGAAGTCCTTGCATACACTATATTTCAGGTTTACTCCATTATTGCAGAGTGTTCAGCGTATAGATATAGCATGGCAGAGGTGGTGTCAGTCCCGGCACCACAGGTGCAGCCCCCCGGAATACTATTCCTTGATAATGAGTAGAATATTCCAGTGCTGTAATGACAGAAGTGAAGCTGGAATGACAGCTGTTCTTAGTTTAGATTCATCTGCGTTCCTTCAGATGTGGAAGCTCCTACTGGCAGTGTTGATACATCTCTGTTTTCCCTGGGGATTAGTCCTCGACTTTATTAACTATATCTGTGATATCCATTTAGGCATGTGCTCATCGCTGGAAGAATATCTACTATGAAAGTGAGCTTATCCTTCCATATGGGTCCTGCGTCATCCTCCCACCAAATCTACAGGCCACTGGGAAGAAACTATTGCCGTGCTACGAAGGTGAGTGCCACATCCCGAGATATGTGAGGCATGATGTCAGCTGATCATGTCTATGACTATATAGATAGTTATTTTACTATTTTATAACACAAATTTTCCAATTCCGCAACACTTGCATTTTCCAAGCCATTCTTGATGAACTATGCGCTGGAGTAATATTCGCCACATTCATTAGGAGGCATGCTCCTGTTAGTGGATTTGGTGCATCTGTGAACTGCAGTGTGCCACCACAAGAAGTGTCCTGTAGTCAGAGACTGAATTGCATTTCTATCAGAATCTACTCTTGTTTGTGGCATACATTATGATGAATTTGCAGCCGCCAGACCTCTGCCTATTTTTCAGAAATCTGTTGCAGCTGGCCAGAATTGGTGTACTGACTGTAAAAATTACCACTAAGACCCCACTGTTCACAAATGCTGAGGTCCCATATTCTCCATGTAAACAGAGCATAGGGTGATGGTATACAGTGGGGAAAAAAGTATTTAGTCAGCCAACAATTGTGCAAGTTCTCCCACTTAAAAAGATGAGAGAGGCCTGTAATTGACATCATAGGTAGACCACAACTATGAGAGTCAAAATGAGAAAACAAATCCAGAAAATCACCTTGTCTGATTTGGCAAGATTTATTTTTCAAATTATGGTGGAAATAAGTATTTGGTCATTAACAAAAGTTCATCTCAATATTTTGTTATATATCCTTTGTTGGCAATGACAGAGGTCAAACGTTTTCTGTAAGTCTTCACAAGGTTGGCACACACTGTTGGTGGTATGTTATCCCTTTCCTCCATGCAGATCTCCTCTAGAGCAGTGATGTTTTGGGCCTGTTGCTGGGCAACAAGAACTTTCAATTCCCTCCAAAGGTTTTCTATTGGGTTGAGATCTGGAGACTGGCTAGGCCACTCCAGGACCTTCACATGCTTCTTACGAAGCCACTCCTTCGTTGCCCTGGCGGTGTGCTTGGGATCATTATCATGCTAAAAGACCCATCCACATTTTATCTTCAATGCCATTGCTGATCGAAAAAGGTTTGCACGCAAAATATCACTATACATGGCCCCATAAATTCTTTCATGTACTTGGATCAGTTGTCCTGGTCCCTTTGCAGAGAAACGGCCCCTAAGCGTAATGTTGCCACCCTCATGCTTCACAGTAGATATGGTGTTCTTTGGATGCAAGTCAGCATTCTGTCTCCTCCAAACACAACGAGTTTTGTTTCTACTTTGGTTTCATCAGACCATATGACATTATGCCAATACTCTTCTGGATAATCCAAATGCTCGCTAGCAAACTTCAGACGGGCCCGGACATGTACTGGCTTAAGCAGGGGGACATGGCAGCCTTTGTTACCGTGGTCCCTGCTCTATGCAGGTCATTCACTATGTCCCCCCGTGTGGTTCTGGGATTTTTCTCAGATCTTGCGTGGAACCTCAGATCAAGGGAGATTATCATTGGTCCTGTATGTATTCCATTTTCTTATTATTGCTCCCACAGTTGATTTTGTCACACCAAGCTTCTTGCCTATTTCAGATTCAGTCTTCCTAGCCAGGCGCAGGGCTACAATTTTGTTTCTGGTGCCCTTCGACAGCTCTATGGACTTCACCATAGTGGAGTTTGGAGTGTGACTGTTTGAGGTTGTGGACAGGTGTCTTTTATACTGATAACAAGTTCAAACAGGTGCCATTACTACAGGTAATGAGTGGAGGACAGAGGAGCCTCTTGAAGAAGAAATTACAGGTCTGTGAGAGCCAGAAATCTTGCATGTTTTTAGGTGACCAAATACAATTAGGATTACCATAATTATTAATATTTGCCCAATGCCAGAATAATAAGAGAGAGAATGTTTTAAGACATTTTTATTACTTACTGCAAACTCAAAAATGTACATACATTTCATTACTATTTGGTACCATTGCCCTTAAACTGAATGGCAGGGTCAAACGCTTTGGATATCTTTTCACAAGCTTCTCACAATAGTTAGTCGGAATTTGGGCCCATTCCTCCTGAGAAAACTGGTGCAACTGATCCAGGATTGTAGGTCGCCTTGCTCGCACCTGCCTTTTCTGCTTTGCCAAAAATTTTCAATAGGATTGAGATATGGGCTTTGTGATGGCCACCCCAAAACATTGACTTTGATATCCTTAAGCCATTTTGTTACCATTTTGGCAGTATGCTTCGGGTCATTTTCCATTTGGAAGACCCATTTCTGCCCACGCTTTAACTTCCTGGCTGATGCCTTGAGATGTTGCTTCAGTATTGCCACATAATCTTCTCTTCTCATGGTGCCATCTATTTTGTGAAGTGCACCTGTCCCTCCTGCAGCAAAACAACCCCACAACATGATGCTTCGACCCCTGTGTTTCACTGTGGGGATGGTGTTCTTTGGCTTTCGAGCTTCTCTCCTTTTCCTCCCAATGTAACGATGGTCATTATAGCCAAAAAGTTCAGTTTTAGTTTCATCAGACCACAGGACATGTCTCCAAAAATTAAGGTCTTTGTTCCTGTGTGCATTTGCAAACATTAATTTGGCTTTTTCATGTTTCTGTAACATCCCTGCTGGCATCACTGCATGGCTTCCCATCCCCCACCAAGCAGATATACCAACTTATTCACCACTGGGCCATGCAGTAAGGCTGGTTTCAGATTTGCACTTTTTACATGCAGTGCACGGTGCCGCTAAGCCCCTCCCCCTGCCTGCTCCCTGCCCGCCCCATCCGGTCATCGCTTCCTACTATTGCACACGGCTGCATGCGATCTGCACACCCTATCTTTAGCATAGGGTGCGCAGACCGTGCGCTGGCCGTGCGCTAGTAGGATTTTGGCGTGCGCTGCGCACTTTTGAAGGTGCGCCGGTGTGCGCCGAACGCACCATGTTGCATTTTGGCACGCTCGGCGCACCTTCAAAAGTGCGCAGCGCATGCCAGAATCCTACTAGCGCGCGGACAGCGCACGGTCTGCACACCCTATGCTAAAGATAGGGTGCGCAGATCGCATGCAGCCGTGTGTGATAGTAGGAAGCGATGACCGGATGGGGAGGGCAGGGAGCGGGCAGGGGGAGGGGCTTAGCGGCACCGTGCGCTACATGTAAAAAGCGCAAATCTGAAACCAGCCTAAGTTCTGCCATCTAGTGAACCTTGCTTTGAGCAGGAGGTTGGACCAGATGACCCAGGAGGTCCTTTCCAACTCTACCATTCTATGATTCTCTGAACTGCTTACTGCGTGCTGTAAACCAAATGTCCTCTGCTTGCTGTATGTATACTCCTGGCTGTATGCTTAGGGCGGCGGCGCCTGCTCTTCCTGAGTCTTAAAGGGACAGTGTACGCATTCCTAATGTGTCCCCAGCTTATTGCCAAAAGGCACCTGGTACTTAAGGCAACTTCACCAATGGGAAGTTGTCTGAGCAACATTCTCTTTCAGTCTGTGGACAGCTATTTAGTTGCCTGGTTCTATCCTGTTTCTGCTGTTGTTTCCGCCACCCTGGGGGCTCTATACCCAGGCCTGTATCCTGAACTGTGTCTGAACTTGTCTGAACTAAGTTCTATTCCTGAACCTGTTTGTACCCTAGTCTGGAGCTTTCCCTACCCTGCTGTGTCTATCCTTGTTCCTTCTCCTTAAATTCGCAGTATCTGTACCAGCACCTGTCTCTACACAATGTTTGTGAACTTGGTGTAAACTTGTTACTTCATTGTATGTACTTGTGTGAATCTGGTCCTGACTGCTATTGCTCCGCATCTGCGGCTCTGCTCCTACTCTGCATCTGCGGCTCCTTGTTTGCCCAGACTGAACTGGGTCCTATCTGTTCCCATATTCATGTCGTACTCGGTTTTGTCCCAGTCCTTCCTGAAACTGTTCCTAGTCTGAACTGGTTCCTACCCATCCCTGTATCCCAGTTGTACCTGCCTGTGTCCTGGTCATTCCCGAAACTGTTCCTGCTCGTCCATTCTGAACTGGCTTATACCTGTCCCCATATTCCACTCGTACTTGCCAGTGTCCCAGTCCTTCCCAAAACAGAAACCGTTCCTGTACTTCCAGTCTGAATTGTGCACGACTGCCTGCCAGAGTGTCAGCCTTACCCAACTGCCTGCCAGAGTGTCAGCTGTGCCTGCCAGAGTGTCAGCCGTGTCTGCCTGTACATCACCCGTGCCCACCAGTACTTGCCTGTTTATACATTGGCTATCTACAGTACTTGCCTGCACCTGTTGTTACAATGTCCTGTCCCTCTATGGGGTCAGCTTCTACTGCCAGACACAGCCTTGGAGTGTAACCTGGCAGCCACCTGCCGCACAAGCCTAACCTCAGCACTAGAAGCTCCAGTGATGGGGCTTAGCCATGCCCCTCCAGGGTAAGTTTGTTTTGCGACACAGTGGGGCCGCAATCCCCATTCAGGCCAATCAGCCTGGGTGCGAGCATTACAGTTTCTTTTTGAGTATTGGCTTCTTCCTGGCAGAGTGGCCTTTCAGCCCATGTTGATACAGTACTCGTTTCACTGTGGATATTGACATAATCTTACCAGCTTCCGCCATCATTTTCACAAGGTCTTTTGCTTTTGTCCTTGGGTTGATATGCACATGTCAGACCAAAACAAGTTCATCTCTGGGACACAGAACCCGTCTCCTTCCTGAACGGTATGATGGCTGGACATTCCCATGTTGTTTGTACTTGCGTATAATTGTTTGTACAGATGAACGAGGCACCTTCAGGTATCTTGAAATTGTACCAAAGGATGAGCCAGACTTGTGCAAGTCCACAGTTCTCTTCCTGATATCTTGGCTGACTTCTTGAGACTTTCCCATGATGCTGCACAAAGAAGCAGTGTGTTTCAGGTGTGCATTAAAGTACATCCACAGGTATGACTCTAATTAACTCAGATGTTGCCAAAAATATCCAAACACATGACATCATGACAAGCTTCCAAACACATGACATCATCATATGGGCAGTACAGAATTGTTTAAAGGCATAGTATTCTTAGTATATGTAAACTTTTGACTTAGAAGTAAGTATTAAAAATACTTTAAAACATTCTCTCATTATTCTGGCATTTGGCAAATATTAATAATTATGGTAATCCTAATTGACTTAAAACGGGAAAGGTTTATTGTGATTTCATATCAGATATTGAGAAAAACATGCATATGTGTCTTTTTATATAGTGTATGCAAACTTCTGGTTTCAAATGTACATGTCTGGCCACCTCTCCAGCAGGCAATGAGCGGAAGAGTGTACAGCTGACTCTTGAACACTACTGTTCCATTCGCACGGGGATTTGTAACTCCCATTTTTATGATTGATAGAGGTCTTAGCAGTGTGACCCCCCCAGCTAACATACATGCAACATATACACTCACTGGCCACTTTATTAGGTACACCTGTCCAACTGTGTGTTAAGACTTAATTTCTAATCAGCCAATCACATGGCGGCAACTCAGTGCATTTAGGCATGTAGACATGGTCAAGACAATCTCCTGCAGTTCAAACCGAGCATCAGTATGGGGAAGAAAGGTGATTTGAGTGCCTTTGAACGTGGCATGATTGTTGGTGCCAGAAGGGCTGGTCTGAGTATTTCAGAAACTGCTGATCTACTGGGATTTTCACGCACAACCATCTCTAGGGTTTACAGAGAATGGTCCGAAAAAGAAAAAAAATCCAGTGAGCGGCAGTTCTGTGGCCGGAAATGCCTTGTTGATGCCAGAGGTCAGAGGAGAATGGGCAGACTGGTTCGAGCTGATAGAAAGGCAACAGTGACTCAAATTGCCACCCGTTACAACCAAGGTAGGCAGAAGAGCATCTCTGAACGCACAGTGCGTCGAACTTTGAGGCAGATGGGCTACAGCAGCAGAAGACCACACCGGGTACCACTCCTCTCAGCTAAGAACAGGAAACTGAGGCTACAATTTGCACAAGCTCATCGAAATTGGACAGTAGAAGATTGGAAAAACGTTGCCTGGTCTGATGAGTCTCGATTTCTGCTGCGACATTCGGATGGTAGGGTCAGAATTTGGCGTAAACAACATGAAAGCATGGATCCATCCTGCCTTGTATCAACGGTTCAGGCTGGTGGTGGTGGTGTCATGGTGTGGGGAATTTTTTCTTGGCACTCTTTGGGCCCCTTGGTACCAATTGAGCATCGTTGCAACGCCACAGCCTACCTGAGTATTGTTGCTGACCATGTCCATCCCTTTATGACCACAATGTACCCAACATCTGATGGCTACTTTCAGCAGGATAATGCGCCATGTCATAAAGCTCGAATCATCTCAGATTGGTTTCTTGAACATGACAATGAGTTCACTGTACTCAAATGGCCTCCTCAGTCACCAGATCTCAATCCAATAGAGCATCTTTGGGATGTGGTGGAATGGGAGATTCGCATCAGGGATGTGCAGCCGACAAATCTGCGCCAACTGTGTGATGCCATCATGTCAATATGGTCCAAAATCTCTGAGGAATGCTTCCAGCACCTTGTTGAATCTCTGCCACGAAGAATTGAGGCAGTTCTGAAGGCAAAAGGGGGTCCAACCCGTTACTAGCATGGTGTACCTAATAAAGTGGCCAGTGAGTGTATGTATCATCAATCCTGTGGTTAGGTAATAAGTCTTGCTCATTTGATAACCCCCTTAAGATATATAATAATATTGCCACTAAATTTCCATTTTCAATCATTTTCAATCTACTCGATAGAATATGGCAGCATTTTATGCTATTCTGATAAATAGCTATAGAATCTTCATGAAAAGAAGGTATTACAAGAGTGAACAGAACCTAAATACTTTTTATTATGCGAGTCAGTTTTTCGGCTTTGTTAATGAGACACATTAGAGCGTGCTTCTACAAACCACTTATACAGTATAATTATACAGTTCGGCATTAGTGTATGGTTTCCAGACATGAGCACAGCTCACGGTAGGGGGTTGTACAAGACATATAACATTACATCACTCTTTCCTGTTTCTACGCTGCCACAGTGTGTTGCTTCATGACCTCCATACTCCGTAGAATGAAATATACCCCGGACTAGCACCAATGCCCATAGGATGCACTGGCTTTAAAGGCATTTCCACTCCATTAAATTCTTTACAGCAGTGAATGGCGTTATGTAATAAATAAAGTCGTGTGGCCATGAGATGAGAATTGGTCTGCGTTCTCATAGCTAGAAATTCTGCATAAAGGTACTTAGCAATTTTATAATAAAAACATAGTCCTGTGAAAAGAAAAATAGCTAAAGCATAGTTTTCCTCGCTGGAAACGTACAACCCATCCACACAAGTCTTGGATCCCACTAAAGCCAATAACCTGGTAGATTTCTGCCTATAACAGAGCGATCCGTGTTCATTCACAGGTCCGTTTACGCCGATTGATGCGAAGTATATGAGATCAAGCAATTGTTAACTTTATAGTTCGGTCCCCACATAGTTTGCATATTGGTAGCAGCTCACCGCGTTTTCATAGAGGGATGTTAACAACCATTTTGGTCATAGACTGCATAAAAGATTTTCAGTGTCTGATCCCTGGTATCGCCTCATTATCAGACAGTGTAAAAGAACCTTAAAGAGGACCTGTCACCAGGTCAAAAGTGGCCGGTTATTACTCTTATTTTATTCCAGACGCTCCCTTGAGTACTCTGTTTTTCGTTGTTTTTTTATCTGCCTTATGATTCCAGAGTCTAGGCTTGTTTATTCATTTCAGATTTTTATGGTCTTTAATAAGGGGCATGGCTCACAGGATTCTCCAAGGATGTGTTTAGGCTGCTCTGCATTGCTCTCCTGTGATCGCCCCTTGGTAAAGATGGTAAAAATTACCACCAAACCGCATAAAAAGGCCCGTATTTGTGGAACATTATAGCTGATCTAAAAATGACAAAAATCTGAATAATCAGGCCAGCAGTGTGAGGGCAAAGTCTGGCCACGTTTTCCTGGTGACGGTTCCTCTCTTTGCAGGAGTGGTCAGTTTTGTTACTTGTGTCAGGATTACCATCGGGCTCAGTCTACAGAATATTACTAACCTGAATGTGATGATGACCCCGGTATTGTATTTTCCTCATTCCATGCTGTATAATGGCCACACACTTATACCTGTAGTATTTCTAGTAGAAATCCTAGTACCTTTCTTGGACAATTTCTTTAAACCATTGACATGTGAAGTGAATAATACAGAGTACCTGTCAGGAGGTGGGATATTGTATGCAGCATGTGAATGGTCAGTTCTTGAAGTTTATGGATGTGTTGGGAGCAGGCCAGTTTTGATAAATTATAAATCTGAATGACTCTGACAAGAGCCACTTTGTGGCTAGACCACAGGGTCAGACCATTCCCCAAAATGTCAGGACTTAAGGAAGGTTCCTGAGAGTGAAGAGTTTTTAAAGGTAGTCCAAGCAAGGACAATGCAAAAGGGTGATGGATACCCACTGACGAGAGTCTCATCCCACATAAAAGCTACTGTAGTGCAAATTGTTGGAAAAGTTGATGCAGTCTACGATAGAAAGTGTGAGAAGATGCAGTGGATCATAGGTGCTGAGTATATAACTACTAGCTGCAGACTGATCAGAGTACTCATGATGACTCCTGGCCACTGGCAAAAGCACCTACAGTGGGCAGTGGACCATGAAACAGGAGAAGAAGGTGATTTAGTGGTTTTACATGATTGATGCCGAGGAGTTTACGTATTGCTTACCAGGGAAGAACACTATATGCAGAAAAGGTAAGCTGGCAGAGGCATGGTAGCAGCAGTATGATACTAGAAAACTATGGGTCCTGGCATTCTTATGGATGTACATTGAAAAAGATAATACTCAAGGCCACACAGAAATGGTTTGAGAAGCATGAAAAGAAGTCAGGGTTTTGACTTTGCTTCCAGATTTGTCAGATCTCAATCCTCTTGAGTATTTGTGAAATGTATTAAAAAGCAAGTCCAATTCATGGACACCCCTTAAATATGCTAATTCTAACATCTTAGTGCCTGATACCTTGGGACACCTTGAGAAGTCTGGTGGAGTTCATGCTTGGTCTGGTCAGAGCTGTTTTGGTGGAAGGTCAGGGGTTTACCTAATATGGTTTTAATGTTATGGCTCATCTATATACAGGTACAGTTAGAGGTCCATATATATTTGGACAGAGACAACATTTTTCTAATTTTGATTCTACACATTACCACAATGAATTTTAAACAAAACAATTCAGATGCAGTTGAAGTTCAGACTTTCAGCTTTCATTTGAGGGTATCCACATTAAAATTGGATGAAGGATTTAGGAGTTTCAGCTCCTTAACATGTGCCACCCTGTTTTTAAAGGGACCAAAAGTAATTGGACAATTGACTCTAAGGCTATTTCATGGACAGGTGTGGGCAATCCCTTCGTTATGTCATTCTCATTTAAGCAGATAAAAGGCCTGGAGTTGATTTGAGGTGTGGTACTTGCATTTGGAAGGTTTTGCTGTGAAGGAAACATGAGGTCAAAGGAGCTCTCCATGCAGGTGAAACAAGCCATCCTTAATCTGCAAAAACAGAAAAAACCCATCCGAGAAATTGCTACAACATTAGGAGTGGCAAAAACTACAGTTTGTTACATCCTGAGAAATAAAGAAAGCACTGGTGAACTCATCAATGCAAAAAGACCTGGGCGCCCATGGAAGACAATGGTGGTGGATGATCGCAGAATAATCTCCATGGTGAAGAGAAACCCCTTCACAACAGCCAACCAAGTGAACAACACTCTCCAGGAGGTAGGCGTATCAATATCCAAATCTACAATGAAGAGAAGACTGCATGAAAGAAAATACAGAAGGTTCACTGCATGGTGCAAGCCACTCATAAGCATCAAGAATCAAAAGGCTAGACTGGACTTTGCTAAAAAACATCTAACAAAGCCAGCACAGTTCTGGAAGAACATTCTTTGGACAGATGAAACCAAGATCAAACTCTACCAGAATGATGGAAAGAGAAAAGTATGGCGAAGGCGTGGTACAGCTTATGATCCAAAGCATACCACATCATCTGTAAAACACGGCGGAGGCAGTGTGATGGCTTGGGCATGCATGACTGCCAGTGGCACTGGGTCATTAGTGTTTGTTGATGATGTGACACAGGACAGAAGCAGCCGAATGAATTCTGAGGTATTCAGAGCCATACTGTGTGCTCAGATCCAGCCAAATGCAGCCAAACTGATTGGTCGTCGTTTCAAACTACAGATGGACAATGACCCAAGACATAAAGCCAAAGCAAACCAGGAGTTTATTAAAGCAAAGAAGTGGAATTTTCTTGAATGGCCAAGTCAGGCACCTGATCTCAACCCAATTGAGCATGCATTTATCATAGAATCATAGAATCATAGAATCGTAGAGTTGGAAGGGACCTCCTGGGCCATCTGGTCCAACCCCCTGCTCAAAGCAGGATTCGCTAAATCATCCCAGTTAGATGTCTGTCCAGCCTCTGTTTGAAGACTTCCATTGAAGGAGAACTCACCACTTCTCGTGGCAGCCTGTTCCACTCATTGATCACTCTAACTGTCAAAAAGTTTTTTCTAATATCTAATCTGTGTCTCCTCCCATTCAGCTTCATCCCATTGCTTCTAGTCTTTCCTTTTGCAAATGAGAATAAAGTTGATCCTTCTACAATGTGACAGCCCTTTAGATATTTGTAGACAGCTATTAAGTCTCCTCTCAGTCTTCTCTTTTGCAAACTAAACATTCCCAAATCCTGCAACCTTTCCTCATAAGACAGGGTTTGCAGACCGGTCACCATTCTGGTCGCTCTTTTCTGAACTTGCTCCAGTTTGTTGATGTCTTTTTTAAAATGTGGTGCCCAAAATTGGACACAATATTCCAGATGAGGTCTGACCAAAGAGGAGTAGAGGGAAATAATTACTTCACGTGATCTAGACTGTATGCTTCTGTTAATACATCCTAGAATTGCATTTGCCTTTTTTGCTGCTGCATCACACTGTTGACTCATATTCAGTCTGCGATCTATTAGTATACCCAAGTCTTTTTCACATGTGCTGTCACTTAGCCCTATTCCTCCCATTCTATATATGCTTTTTTCATTTTTATTGCCCAGATGTAGTACTTTGCATTTCTCCCTGTTAAAAACCATTCTGTTAGTTGCTGCCCACTTCTCCAGTTTATTTAAATCTTTTTGAATCCTCTCTCTCTCTTCTCTAGTATTAGCTATCCCTCTTAGCTTTTCACTTATTAAAGACTAAACTTCAGACAGAAAGGCCCACAAACAAACAGCAACTGAAAACCATAGCAGTGAAGGCCTGGCAGAGCATCAAAAAGGAGGAAACACCCTATCTGGTGATGTCCATGAGTTCAAGACTTCAGGCAGTCATTGGCATCAAAGGGTTTTCAACCAAGTACTAGAAATGAACATTTTATTTACAATTATTTAATCTGTCCAATTACTTTTGGTCCCTTTAAAAACAGGGTGGCACATGTTAAGGAGCTGAAACTCCTAAACCCTTCATCCAATTTTAATGTGGATACCCTCAAATGAAAGCTGAAAGTCTGAACTTCAACTGCATCTGATTTGTTTTGTTTAAAATTCATTGTGGTAATGTCTAGAACCAAAATTAGAAAAATGTTGCCTCTGTCCAAACATATATGGACCTAACTGTATATTTCACAATTAAGATATAGTTACGCATAGCAAAAAAAAAAAAACATGTGAAAACACCATGTGGAAAAATAGATTTAATAAAGGGTGGATCCACAATATATAATATTTCTGAACAGACATTATAATATATAATTTTATTTAAATCACTCCAAACATTTATCATTTATACTTCTCAGAAATTCCTTAAAGGGAATCTGTCAGTAGGATGAACCCCCAAAACTGTCTATATGGCCATGCAGGTCATAGGAAGCTGAATAAAATGATACCTTGAGATCTCCGATCTGATGTCTTATTCCAGTGAAATGCACATTTGTCTTATGTATAAATTAACTTTTCGGGTTTTCCGCTATGAGAATAATACTAATCTGCATGAGAATCTGCCTCCAGAGATTACTTTACATGAATGCTAGAATTACCAGTGTGAGACTTGTAACTAACACAGAACAGTAGAAGTATAGTATATGGATAACTCTGCAGGAAAGGGAGAAAAGGTAGTGCTTTGTGAGTTCAGTGTATGTAAAATCAAAGTTAAAGTAATAATGGTGAGTAAAATATCGGTATCTCACATGGTGGAGTTGGGCAGACGGACTACAACACTATGTAAGCTGGAAACAACAAAGGGTGCACCTGACCTGGTGTGCTGTGGGAAATCCTCCAGGGTAGATTTCAATAGAGAAAAATTTGAAGTGAGGGATCCAGGTGTAGGATGCTCCCAAGCAATTGAAAAAGATGTCAATGGTAAATGGAAAAATAAAAATAGGATACAAGCATGGTAACTTTTTTTTAATAAACCCACAACGCATTTCGGATGAGAATAGTCATCCTCGGGTGTCACAGAATAGTAGAACTGAATTTTATCTTCTAAGTTCTTACAATCACGTTAGCAGCTGCATCTCTCACAGGTCTGCTGTATTACAATCCAGTCTGCCTGTGAGGTGGAAACTGAAGCACTGAGGGGAACCTGCAGATGTGTCAGGTATAATCACACACAGCTCTGCAGAGAGATCAGGAGAGCAGAGAGCGGCCATCACATATCACACAGGTAATGCTCCCTTTCATTGAAAATATTCCCTGCAGGGAGATTCTCATGCAGGTCATTGTCAACCCCTAGTCTGGAACAGCTCTTTTGCATATAAGAAAAATGTGAATTTCTCTGGAATTACACATCAGATCGCAGATATCAAGGTATCATTTTATTCAGCTTCATATGACCTACATGTTCATATAGATGACTTAGGAGGGTTGACCAAATGAATACAGAATCCTAAAATATATAAAAGACTAGGGGCAATGTGTTGGTTAGGTACGCCCTGCTGTTTTCTTTCCACAACTATTTATTCTTTTAAAACAAATTAGACTATTTGCCCAACCTATATACCGGTACATATTCAATTCACTTCATATTGCATAATGTAATTTCCCACAGAACTATTTGCTTTATACATACGTATATACGGTATAATATATGTCTGTGTTTTTACATAAAATGATGAATCCCTTGATAATTCCTTAATAATGAAATAGGCTTATTTGAATAGAGGAGTATGGAGAATAAAAGCCTATTAACAAGCTGCGCTCATAGAAGTGTGAAGCATTACTGTACAAATAGGAGTCTTGCCAGGGGCTGAATAATAACAAATGTAAATCTATGGGCCATCACAACTAAATCCATCTTCAATTTATTTGACTTATCCTTTCCTGCTAGAATTAGCTTTAGATGTATATTTTACCAAGATTATGCAGTTTTACAGTTCCTTCTGCCATTAATGTGATAATCTCTCAACTTAGAAGTCAGTGTGGCTGGGAAACATATAAGTGATGTGGAATGCAGTCATTTTCAGGCCACATACTTGCGGCTCAGTCATTTCCCAAACTGGCTGGGGTTTCGGCTTCTGTGGTTGGGTGGTACAAGTGGTAAGATATACTGTGTGTAACAATGTTAGGCCTCACACAGCCAACGCGATCTGTACCGGCTGCTTTCACTACATTGTCATTTATATTCTTCCCAGAATACAAGAAGAAATATGGAGAGGAACACGGCTCATGCCAAGCCGGGATTGCCGGATCTTTCATGGAGGTCGGTAACGTTCTTTACATGAAATGTTCCATTGTTAATGGTTTTAATTGATCATTTAGGAGGGGCATAAAAAGGTGTTTGAGGGTTGTGCAAATATTTAGTTGAATTAGTTTTATGAGTGAGCACAAAAACTCTTTTAAACGAAACTATTTTTAGACTAAGAGTAGTTTGTTAATCAACTCATGACTTTATTATGCAATCTGCTACATTAACCCATTACCTTTCCCGTAATTATTCTTTGAGAATGGAAATGTTGAAATCTAGTGTTTAGCTGGAGAATGTTTATAATTTCAAAGTCAATGGAGTGTCCTCCTTCTTTAATGAAAGCCAGGCCTATAAAGGCGGCCTGCATGCTCCTTCCATGCTCACAGCTGCTGTGTCAGTGGGTATAGGATTTCCACTAATATAGCCAAAGCTGCAATGTTACAGTGAAATCCGAACCCTTTAATCACACGTTTCACTCCTCACCCTCTTGTACTTGCTTATAATGGCTGGATTAGAAAGTAAAAGTAGCGGTAATATTTTTGGCTCTTCAGTTCTGGATGGAAAACCTCATTATACTAGAAATATTATTGACTGAATCCATTATACAGAACAACTTATCTGGAAGGTTTTTTTTAAAGATTTGTAATCTTGTATTCGCCAACCCCTGCCCTGATTATAGTGCTTTAGTTTTATTTCTGATCTATTCCTTTGCTCTATTTTTAATTATTTATGTTGTGCAATCTGATTATAATTTTAATAGGCGCATCTTATATTCTAAGGCGTTTATAATGACTTAAAGGGGTTTTCACTTTTAGTAGACCCCAAACATTGCCTATCATATAAAGAAACAAATGAGATGGTTCTCACCCACCCCGGTCCAGCACTGGCTCTCGTCTCCACCATTGTTTTGGTGTCAGTGGTTTGGCTGCACATCCACAGCTTATATCACTACTGATTTCACATGGCGGGCACCGATTGTGGTATTTTCTGAAAGTGGAAGTCTCCCCTAAGGTGTCCATACAATTTAGATGTTTATTCTTCTATTGTAGCTATAATTCTTGACACTCTCAGCTTGGCCTAGCTTGCATGTGTTTTCACATGGGCCATAACATGAAAATAGGAGGTGAGCCCAGTGGCATAGTCCTGGGTGTAAATTCTCAGCGGTTCAAAACATTTCAAATGAAAAAAAGGACTACTTCCTTTTTTCTCTTCTGAAATTTTGCACACATAAGAAGAGATGTTGTTCATGTTGTTCACATGCTCCAGACTTTTGTCTTGGTAACACTGATCTATGTGTAAACAAGACCTTGATACCAATACAGTTGTATCACTGGGTAACAAAAGGGTCCAATCCCACCACTCACTGTAGGCCACAGGCTGCTGTAGGACTATAGCCTACAATATGCCAAATTCCCAGTGCAGACGGCGCCATGACATTACTGCACTGTGTCTGTGTGCACGGGAAAAGAGACCCCGCTTACTTAACTTAGAGAAGGAGTGCAGATTCTATGACATTAGTTGGGGCTCGAGTAAAATCTAACAAATTTTCAACAGTCATAAGCCTCTCATCACATTTATTTAATTTTTATCTGTATGTGTAGCAAAAATGCAGATCTACTCTTGCTATCAGCAGACATAGATATTATCTATAATTAATCATGGGTTTGATGCAATTATATTAAATCTGTCAACCGGTGGGTGGTCTGCCCCTCAACTGGGTCCTGCACACTTTTCTAAAAAGTGCTAAAAGTGCCATAAAAATGAAAAAAAAAGTTGCAAAATTTATAGTCGATCTGTCACTACATTTCGCAATGCAAACTGCATACACTTTTCAATAGATCTCTTGGACATGATGAGACTTGTGCACTTACTGAGAAAATTCATGTGAAGGTTTCCCTACGTAATATTGAAATGAGCATTTTTATTTCAGGATGATATAACCAGCCAAACGTGGTAAGTGTACTAGCCCAGTAAGATCTAAAGGTATGTGCCCACAATCAGTAAACGCAGCAGGTTGGACACTGGGTCCTTGTCCAGTGTCCAACCTGCAGCGTTCAGATGTTACAGCATAGGGGATGGGATTTCAAGAAATCCCATAAGCCCTATGCGTGCACAGACACCCGCGGCTCTCCTGTGGAGATGGACATGTGGCGCGTCTCTCCAGACCGTAGCATGTCTATTTATCTTTCGGAGACACAAGTCTCACCCATACAATGTATTGGACGTGGTGAATCCACACGGTTCAGTGAACACACGTGGATTCACTGTGTCCAAAGCTCTGCCAATTCCTGAATACGTGCACATACCCTAACAGATCTTTTTAACAATATATGCAGTTTGTAATGTCAAATTTGATGAAGGATCCACTTTAATGAATTTAAGTATCCAGCCTGCACACAGGCCTTTCACGTCTTTTATTATATGGCTATATATGAAGATATGGATATGTCATATTTAAGTGATTTCTAGTTACAAGTGATGTATTTATGTACATCGGCCACACTGAACCACTTGTTACTTGTATTCTACACAATACACAAGATGCATTTTCCTTTGGTAGTGTGTCAGCTTTACAGAGGCAAGGACTTCCTTCCTAGATTTTTTGTGACCTGCATTTTTTTTTTAGAAAAGGACATTAAAGGGGTTGACTGGTGAAAACAAGTTATCATCTAACCACAAGATAGGTGATAACTTTTGGACTGGTGGGTGCTGGGACCAGCACCGATAGGCAGAATGGGACATTTTTATCCATGACAGGTCATTTTTATTTCTATTACAAAATGGGGTGACAAGTTGGATATCAGACTGCTGCTACATTCTTTCTCTATGAGGCTGCCAAAAAATAGGAAAGAATGGAGTAGTAATCACTCATGCGCACTTCTGCTCCATGCTAACTAGGATAAAAGTTCCCCATTCTGCATTCTTGTGGATAAATCATAATTTGTTTTCACCGGACAATCCGTTTAAGCTTCATTCCCAAGGCAGGATTGCCCAGGTATATACAGGACACATGCAGATAAGTGCAGCACCATGGTGTAGTTTCTGTTAAATGGCAGAGCTTATAGTAATGAATGCTATATTCACATTCTAGTTTTTTTCTGTTTCTATATCTGTTTTGGGGTGACAAAAATGGAAATAAAATGCTCTGATACCGGATCCATTCATTAAAATGGGGACAGAAATGTCCTAAAATGTCTCCCATGTGATTGCAGTTCAGCTGCAATCCATTCTTTAGCAGGGTCAAAAACTATCATCAGCAAAAGTTGTTTTGTTCTGCCTAAAAAACTGCTAACCAATGATCGCCTTTACTTTTTAACATCTGTGGGATGTCTATAGGAAACGCATCAAAATGAATGATTATTTCGTATGATCTTTTCCCACCTGTTATGAACATTACAGATGTGAAATGGAAACCAAAGTGTGCATTTGCTTTCATCCTTTAACAGATTTTTTTAATACTACGTCTGTTACAAATGGATGACAACTGGACATTTGAACAGAGCTCAAATTAGCTGAAATCTGATAATTGGGAATTATTTGTACCACTGATAATAATGGTTGAATTCATTGCTTTGTTTGTTGCCTTCTTCAGCCATTAACTTTCACATTTTGCCATCAACTTACACTAAATAAGCATCCCTGGTGATCTGGACAATCTTCCTGCCTGATGTGCATTCAGCCTCAAGATGTTTTGGACAGAATAGCAGAGGTCGGCACTGCTTCTCACACTGATGATATTAAACTTGTAGAGATGGTGAAAATTCATTGGCCTGACTTTGTCCATTTGCGACATGGGTAATCTATAGCCATTGAACAGAAGCCCAGAGATCTGCTTCTGATGGCATTTCGGCTTTTGTTTATCTGTTTTGGCACTATGTTGTTGTTGCAGCTTGATGCAACCCAGCAATTCAAAAAAAGAGCCGTAGATGCCATTAGGTAAGTTTCAGTTTTCCGGAATCCCGTCCAGCTGCCACTAATTACTGAGATGACTGATGGACCGAGTGCTGCAAATCAATTTTCACCATCTTTAGAAACCTTTGGTTCTATTCTAAGGACCACTTTGCTCATATAGACTCAGAAGCTCAGCATAAGATGGTTCTTAGGAAATACAGGGTAAAGAGATAACTCATCAAAATTGTTTTTCATGCTTTATAATGAGTCCATACTTTAGGTCAGGGGTCCTCAACCTGTGGCTCGGGAGGAACGTGGCTCGCAAGCCCATGATGTGTGGCTCGCGTCTGCCTGCCAGCTTGGTACATTAGTACAAGGTCTAGAAAAAACAAGAAAGAGCATATCTCCAGATGGTGAATTTTGTGAGTAGCCCTGCACAAAAGAGCAGATCTGAATGTGCATATTTTGGCCTTAGGGTTTGGAGATAATTTAACCATGGAAAGCTAGAGACTGGATGATGCTAACTGTCCATGGAGGCGCTTGAAGCTGGATGTAACAGTACCAGTAGTGGGGCTCTGTGTGTCGCTACTGTGGGGTTAAGGGGAGGGTGCTGGAACTATATGTGGATTGCAACTGTCTCTTAGACCTAAATGTGAACTCGTGACAGATTCAAGATTCAAAGAATCTTTATTGGCAGGGCCAAATACACATTAGTTTTGCCAAAGCACAGTGTACAAAAGGGAATAGGGGGAGGGACTGTAGGGATCTTGGGTAAGGACTATAGGAAACGTGGATGGGGGCAGATCCAGTGTGGGGGCTGTAGAAGTTCATGACATATCATAGTTCTCTTTCTCGCAGTCTATGACATTCGCTCACATACCACGCTGCTATCTCCACTGCTCTCTCTTCTTCCCCCAGCAGGATATATTTTTTCTCTTCCTTCTTCATGGTGATGAAATCCGGGAAGAGATTGGATAGTCTCCTGAAGTGAGTGTCCCTCACTGCTGAGTATTTGGAGCAGTGTAGCAGGAAGTGGGTTTCGTCCTCCAGGGCCTCCTGGTCACAGTGTTGGCACAGTCTTTCCTCCCTGGGCTTGTAGCTCTGCCTCTGTCGGCCGGATTCGATGGCCAGACTGTGGGCACTTAGTCTATATTGGCTCAGGATCTTGCGGTCTCTGGGGTCCCGGGAGTTTCTCCAGGTATGGGGCCAGTCTGTAGTCTCTCTGTAGACTCCGGTACATGGTCAGTTTCTGTGAGCTGATGATATCGTTCTTCCAGTCACTGACATACCTCTCCTGGCCTTCGTCTACCATCTTCCTGATTCCTGCTTTTGTCAGGTTGTTGTGATTGGTGTTCTGGTCAGGTTGGGTTTGGGTGGGTTGTTCCGAGGGTCCTGTTTTTTCTGTTTCACCTACATGTGTCAGGGCTTTATGGTGATGGGAGCTTGGATTGCTACTATGTAGGTGAGCCCGGAATGACAGTGCTCTCTTTAGAACCGTTAGGTGCAGAGTGAATCTGCCCAGCGCAGCCCGGCAAGCACTGTTGGAGGTGCTCCGATGGACTTGGAGAAGGTGCTTTCAGAATTCCAGTTGGAATATTTCTGTTGGGCTGGAATCCCACCTTGACCAGTCTAGGTAGGTGTGAGGACCCCAGACTTCGCTGCCATACAGGAGGCAGATTTTTAACCAGACCCTCACTGGTGGCTCGTGACCCTCTCTCAAAGCTAAATGTGGCTCTCAAGGTCAAAGAAGTTAGGGACTACTGCTTTAGGTGAACATTAAAGAAGAAAAGGGATGTTTGGGGTAGCAACTAGAGCCGCAGCCTTTTCACATGGACACATACTTCTTTCAGCTGTGTCCACACAAGATGGCTAGTCCCCTCACCTCCCATTTCTATCTATCTTAATGTTCACCTATTGTATGGAATCATGATAACGAATGATATCTAGACTCAGTGAGTGTAGTAATTTTATTACCTTTTTATCCTTAAATTTATAGTTCAGAGCTATCAATCATAGGATAAAGCTCCATAAGCCATTACTGACCACCAGGCAGAGAGGATCACAAATAACGTCAAATAAAAACAGTCCTGTGTAATCCTCCTGCATAGATCCCTGCAACCTAAAATTCAGGCAGAAACTTCATGCTATACCCTAGGTAAGTAGCTTCCTGCCACCAGTTGACACATTTACGGGTTGTGTATAGAGAGAAATGAGGAAATACTCCTTTGATCACTGGGGTAGATAGACACCTATTTTTAGAAAATCCTAGAAGTGCATTTTCACATGGTTACTTCGACAGTGTGGAGCCAGAAGGTGGCAGCGTCTGATTGCTCCTACTGCAGCGCTGAGAAAGAGCACTTCTCCTTCATTTTAATGGTGTTTATTCTTTCTGGCAGAACAGGGGTTAATCTAGCATGTTGGAAATCTCTGTGCTCACAGCTGAGCTCAGTTAGCCACCCCTTTCCCCTTTATAATCTGGGCTCTGTTGCAAATCCTTGTCAGAGCTAGCATTTCATGCATGGCTATTGGATGGAAAGGTGTTCATATGAGGAGAGTTGGAGGAGTTATCTGTGACTGTTGCTTGGTTTGTATTTTGGTTTATTTCCCTATCTCCATGCCCCAGTGCATTCCTGCATTATATGTGAATGAATATTTTGTATGCCTGGCGTTTTCTGTTAACCCTTGTATGTATTGCTTTGTTTGTCAGTTATGTGTACTACGATGCACAGTAGCCAGGGCCGGACTGGGACCAAAAAGCAGCCCTGGCACAAAAAAAATTCACCAGGCCACATACAATGAATGTCCTCACTGCACACACATTACACATTCACACACTACAGATACCGCACACACATTACACACTCACACACTACAGATACCGCACACACATTACTGATGCCGCACACACATTACACACACTACAGATACCGCACACACATTACACACACACACTACAGATACCGCACACACATTACACACACACTACTGATATCGCACACACATTACACACACACTACAGATACTGCATACACATTACACACACTACAGACAACGCATACACATTACACACACACTACAGATACCGCACACAGATTACACACACACTAGAGATACCTCACACACATTACACACACACTACAGATACCGCACATACATTACACACACACTACAGATACTGCACACACATTACACACACTACAGATACTGCATACACATTACACACTCACAAACTACAGATACCACACACACATTACACACACACTACAGATACCGCACACACATTAAACACACACTACAGATACCGCACACAGATTACAGACACCGCACACACATTACACACACTACAGATACTGCATACACATTACACACTCACACACTACAGATACCGCACACACATAACAGATGCCACACACACATAACAGATGCCGCACACACATTACACATACCGCACACACATTACACACACTACAGATACCGCACACACATTACACACTCACACACTACAGATACCGCACACGCGTTACAGATACCGCACACACACTACAGATACTGCACACACATTACACACACGCATTACAGATGCCGCACACACATAACAGATGCCACACACACATTACACATACCGCACACACATTACACACACTACAGATACCGCACACACATTACACACTCACACACTACAGATACCGCACACGCATTACAGATACCGCACACACATTACACACTCACACACTACAGATACCGCACACACATTACAGATACCGCACACACATTACACAATACAGATACCGCACACACATTACACACACACACTACAGATAACGCACACACATTACACACACACACACTACAGATAACGCACACACATTACAGATACCGCACACACACACACACACACACACTACAGATACCACACACAAGTATTACTTACACACAAACACTCCCTCTTCTGTGGTGCAGAGGAGGCTGATGTCCATATGCAGCTCTTCAGGTTCTAGTGCTCACAGCAGCTCTGTCCCGTCACCTCCCCCAGATGCAGATCAGAGCAGAAGACGAAGTCACCGTGCTGACTTGAGCTGCTTCCCTAGCTCTCCCTGAAAGCACAGCACACACAGGCAGGTATGGTATTACCTTTTATGTCGCATGCTGCTGGCTCTTTCCACTGTTTTCTGATGCTGATACTTTCCATGTCAGACAGAGAGGCAGTAGGCCTGTGCGTGCTGCGGCGGCGGCTGCCTTTTCAAACTTCTGACAAGGTCCTGTGTGCGGCGCATGCTCTCCTGCTTGCCTGCACTGAGGACGGCAGCAGCCGCGCCCACAGTCACGGACGTGGGGCGCGCTCACGCTCTGACGCTGGCAGACGCGGCCCTTGTCAGCGCGTGCAACGAGAGGGAGCACGCACACAGGGCCTAGTCAAAGGTTTTAAAGGGCCGGCAGCCCATTTCCTAGTTCAGAGCCGCCGGCCCACCGGGAATCTGCCTGGTTCAGCAGATTACCAATCTGGGCCTGACAGTAGCGCCCCTCTGCCCTGGGTAGGGGAAGAGAACAGATGGAGGGCTGACTCAGGGTGGAGGCCCCTGCATGTTCACCTTCAGAAGTATCCTGGGGAATAGGGCGATCTAGGGCTCCCCCTAGTGTTAGGGACAGAGAAGGAGCCCCTGGTCCTCGGTCACCTGACAGCTGTGTCGTGACATTCATAGTTTCATAACCTACAGAAGCTGACTTCCTGATCAAAGTGTCCTTAAAATAGGCCATTAAGATTAGATCTATATGGTTCCACCTCTTGACTCTTCCATCAATCAGTTATTAGAAGGGTATGCAGCGCTCGTGTGTGTGCTGTAGCCTCTTCTTCTCTGCGTATTTTTACATTGTCTACATAATAGCGGCTGTGCTTTGTATTACTGTAATGTCCCACTGAGGTCCTGAGCTTGGGCAATTCTGTATTTCAGTAAACAGTAAATTTCATGTTTATAGAATAAGGCTTGGAAAGATACCACACACCATATTATGGGGGCTACAACTGTGACTATGGACTCCATACGAGAGATGCACATTACTGTATACTTTATGTCCTGTAACACAGGTTCATCCTTCAGTGAAATCTATGTTACAAACAAGAACTCTCCTGCCAGTATGAGGGTGACTATTGACACCTCCATGCTGCAAATGGGGAGAAATAAAACACTGTTCTCTGGACTGGTGGGGTCCCAGCAATTGGACTCTGACCATTAAAGCGATTATCCCAGGGGCGGACACTGACAGCTTGGGGCCCCTGTGCAAGAAATGTGTCTGGGCCCCCCTCCTTTTATGGCGACAAAGCTATATATATATATATATATATATATGTACAGTATATATATATATATATACTGCTCAAAAAAATAAAGGGAACACTTAAACAACAGAATATAACTCCAAGTAAATCAAACTTCTGTGAAATCAAACTGTCCACTTAGGAAGCAACACTGATTGACAATCAATTTCACATGCTGTTGTGCAAGTGAAATAGACAACAGGTGGAAATTATTGGCAATTATCAAGACACCCTGAATAAAGGAGTGGTTCTGCAGGTGTTACAAATAAAAACTATAACATAAATTCCTTTATTAAACGCACCACTACATACGTAGTTTATTTGATAACATGCACAGATTGTAATGTACTATATGTAGGTTACACTTCTAATGTGTTAAAAGTCAGAGCTAGGCGTCATTTGTCTGATGCTGCTTATAACAAAGTGACTAAGTGCTCTGCAGCATCTAGACATTTTTCCATGCAACTTAATGGTGATTTGTCCATGTTTAAAATTATGGGGATTGGAAGAGTAAACCTGGGGGGGAGATGATCGTAGGAAATTGATGAACAGAGAATCGTGGTGGTTCTACAATTTAAAAACGAGATTCCCTAGAGGTATGCATATAAGACAGGATTTAACTTATCATTATATTTGAAAGAAAAAAGTATTTTTTTTCTTAAAAAAAAAAATTCAGAAGGGTTTTTTAAAAAAAAAAAAAATTATTTTTTTCATGTGTTTTTGTTGCGTTTTTTGAGTTATTTGATTATTTATTATTTTATATATTGTTTTATATATTAATTTAATTTGTTTTATTTATTTTTGGATGTGTTGGGGGCTATTTTGCTATGGAAATTCTGTTATTATTTTTTCTTTTATATGTGGCATGCTATGCACATCTTTGAACATGTATCAGGCTTTGACTAATGTGTATTGCTTTAATGATATTCCGCACCTGATTTAGCAACCACTTGTATATAACACTAGCGAAATGGAGTGTGTGTAGAGCAATGATTAAGAAATGCTAAGCTCGAAACAGGTCTGTTCATACCAATATGTTGGTATGAAGTTGGATTTTATATACTTTGTCCAAGAATGGAAACTTCTCCAGGAACGGGAAGCTGGATTTCTTCTATTCATTTGGACAGTGATCCTGCTGCACTGCAGGTTTCGGTGCTTGAGCTACTGGATTTCCAGAGGAGTGAGCTGGCTTTATTTTCCTTTCTCAATAAAGGAGTGGTTCTGCAGGTGGGGACCACAGACCACATCGAAGTACCAATGCTTTCTGGCTGATGTTTTGATCACTTTTGAATGTTGGTTGTGCTTTCACACTAGTGGTATCATGAGACAGACTCTACAACCCAGACAAATGGCTCATGTAGTGCAGTTCATCCAGGATGGCACATCTATGCGAGCTGTGGCAAGAGGTTTGCTGTGTCTGTCAGCGTAGTGTCCAGAGGCTGGAAGCACTACCAGGAGACAGGCCAGTACACCAGGAGACGTGGAGGGGGCCGTTGGAGGGCAACAAAACAGCAGCAGGACCGCTACTTCCACCTTTGTGCAAGGAGGAACAGGATGAGCACTGCCAGAGCCCTGCAAAATGACCTCCAGCAGGCCACAAATGTGCATGTGTCTGCACAAACGGTTAGAAACCGACTCCATGAAGATGGTTTGAGGGTCCGACGTCCACAGATGGGGGTTGTGCTCACAGCCCTACACCGTGCAGGACGCTTTGCATTTGCCACAGAACACTAGGATTGGTAAATTCGCCACTGGCGCCTTGTGGTCTTCACAGATGAAAGCAGGTTCACACTGAGCACATGTGACAGACGTGACAGGGTCTGGAGACGCTGTGGAGAGCGATCTGCTGCCTGCAACATACTTCAGCATGACCGATTTGGCAGTGGGTCAGTTTTGGTGTGAGGTGGCATTTCTTTGGAGGACCACACGGTGTTGGACTGTGAGAACAACTCCCATCTGTGGACGTCGGGCCTTCAGACCTTCCTCATGGAGTCGGTTTCTAACCGTTTGTGCAGACACATGCACATTTGTGGCCTGCTGGAGGTCATTTTGCAGGGCTCTGGCAGTGATCCTCCTGTTCTTCCTTGCACAAAGGTGGAGGTAGCGGTCCTGCTGCTGGGTTGTTGCCCTCTTACGGCCCCCTCCACGTCTCCTGGTGTATTGGCCTGTTTACTGGTAGCTCCTCCAGTCTCTGGACACTACACTGACAGACACAGCAAACCTTCTTTCCACAGCTCGCATTGATGTGCCATCCTGGATGAGCTGCACTACCTGAGCCACTTGTGTGGGTTGTAAAGTCCATCTCATGCTACCATGAGTGTGAAAGCACAACCAACATTCAAAAGTGACCAAAACATCAGCCAGAAAGCATTGGTACTGAGATGTGGTCCCCACCTGCAGAACGACTCCTTTACTCAGGGTGTCTTGATAATTGCCAATAATTTCCATTTATTGTCTATTTCATTTGCACAACAGCGTGTGAAATTGATTGTCAATCGGTGTTGCTTCTTAAGTGGACAGTTTGATTTCTCAGAAGCTTGATTTACTTAGAGTTATATTCTGTTGTTTAAGTGTTCCCTTTATTTTTTGAGCATTGTATATAGCCACACACACATACATGTATATATTACATAGTCTCCTTTATTATGTACAGTACAGACCAAAAGTTTGGACACACCTCATTCAAAGAGTTTTCTTTATTTTCATGACTATGAAAATTATAGATTTACTCTGAAGGCATCAAAACTATGAATTAACACATGTGGAATTATATAATTAACAAAAAAGTGTGAAACAACTGAAAATATGTCTTATATTCTAGGTTCTTCAAAGTAGCCACCTTTTGCTTTGATTACTGCTTTGCACACTCTTGGCATTCTCTTGATGAGCCTCAAAAGGTAGTCACCGGAATGGTCTTCCAACAGTCTTGAAGGAGTTCCCAGAGATGCTTAGCACTTGTTGGCCCTTTTGCCTTCACTCTGCGGTCCAGCTCACCCCAGATCATCTCGATTGGATTCAGGTCTGGTGACTGGAGGCCAGATCATCTGGCGTAGCACCCCATCACTCTCCTTCTTGGTCAAATAGCCCTTACACAGCCTGGAGGTGTGTTTGGGGTCATTGTCCTGTTGAAAAATAAATGATGGTCCAACTAAACACAAACCGGATGGAATAGCATGCCGCTGCAAGATGCTGTGGTAGCCATGCTGGTTCAGTATGCCTTCAGTTTTGAATAAATCCCCAACAGTGTCACCAGCAAAGCACCCCCACACCATCACACCTTCTCCTCCATGCTTCACGGTGGGAACCAGGCATGTAGAGTCCATCCGTTCACCTTTTCTGCGTCACACAAAGACACGGTGGTTGGAACCAAAGATCTCAAATTTTGACTCAACAGACCAAAGCACAGATTTCCACTGGTCTAATGTCCATTCCTTGTGTTCTTTAGCCCAAACAAGTCACTTCTGCTTGTTGCCTGTCCTTAGCAGTGGTTTCTTAGCAGCTATTTTACCATGAAGGCCTGCTGCACAAAGTGTCTGCTGCTAGAACTCTGACATTAACCTGGTCTCTAATCTGAGCTGCTTTTAACCTGCGATTTCTGAGGCTGTTGACTCGGATGAACTTATCCTCCACAGCAGAGGTGACTCTTGGTCTTCCTTTCCTGGGGTGGTCCTCATGTGAGCCAGTTTCTTTGTAGCGCTTGATGGTTTTGCCACTGCACTTGGGGACACTTTCAAAGTTTTCCCAATTTTTCGGACTGACTGACCTTCATTTCTTAAAGTAATGATGGCCACTCGTTTTTCTTTACTTAGCTGCTTTTTTCTTGCCATTATACGAATTCTAACAATCTATTCACTAGTACTATCAGCTGTGTATCCACCAGACTTCTGCACAACACAACTGATGGTCCCAACCCCATTTATAAGGCAAGAAATCCCACTTATTAAACCTGACAGGGCAGACCTGTGAAGTGAAAACCATGTCCGGTGACTACCTCTTGAAGCTCATCAAGAGAATGCCAAGAGTGTGCAAAGCAGTAATCAAAGCAAAAGGTGGCTACTTTGAAGAACCTAGAATATAAGACATACAGTATTTTCAGTTGTTTCACACTTTTTTGTTAATTATATAATTCCACATGTGTTAATTCATAGTTTTGATGCCTTCAGAGTGAATCTACAATTTTCATAGTCATGAAAATAAAAAAAACTCTTTGAATGAGAAAGTGTGTCCAAACTTTTGGTCTGTACTGTATATTGCCATCCCTTATTATACAGTGCCCTCTCTTTTTATGTACAGTACCGTCCCTTACGTATTGGATTATATAGAGCCCTGTTTTTTATTACATATCGTCCTGTATTGTTAGCTGTATAATGCAATGATGGCTGATGGAGCATGGGAAAGCTTCTTTTCTAATGGAGGAGCTGATGGACTGGTGGTCTGGTTACCAGCTCCTCCATCAGCATTCATTTTATATCTAACAAGAGAGGGGACTATGTAATAAAAGAGGGCGCTGTGAATAAGAAAAATAGCAAGAATACACTATGTAAGAGACAGCATTGTACATCACAGCAGAGGAAGCTATATAATAATATAATAAGGGATGGCATCATATATAACTAGAGAGGATGGTACGTAATAAGGGACGGTGTTATACATAACAAAAGAGGAAACTGTAACTAAGGAGTGTTATACATAAGAAGTGAGTATACTACATACTAAGGGATTGCGCTATACATGAGTATAGCTATACATGAGTACACTATATCCTAAGGGACTGTTAGACATAATAAGTGAGTGCACTATATACTAAGGGACAGTGCTTTACATAAGTGAGTACACTATATACAAAGTAACATAGTAACATAGTTATTAAGGTTGAAGGGAGACTTTAAGTCCATCAAGTTCAACCCATATCCTGTCCTAACCTGCCCTAACATGTTGATCCAGAGGAAGGCAAAAAAAACCCATGTGGCAAACAGTAAGCTTCACATTGGGGAAAATAATTCCTTCCCGACTCCACATACGGCTAACAGGCCAACTCCCTGGATCAACGCAATATTAAGGAAACTAGTGTATATGCCCTGTAATATTATACTTTTCAAGAAAGGCATCCAGTCCCTTGTTAAATTTTAGTAGGGAATCACTCATTACAACATCATATGGCATAGAGTTCAATAGTCTCACTGCTCTTACAGTAAAGAATCCGCATCTGTGAGTATGCTTAATCCTTCTTTCCTCCAGACGTAGAGGATGCCCCCTTGTCCCCGTCACAGGTCTAAGAGTAAAAAGATAATTAGAAAGGTCTTTGTACTGTCCCCGCATATATTTATACATTGTAATAAGATCACCCCTAAGCCTTCGATTCTCCAAACTAAATAACCCCAAGTGTAATTACCTGTCTTGGTATTGCAGACCCCCTAGTTCCCTAATAACCTTGGTCGCTCTTCTCTGCACCCGCTCCAGTTCAGCTATGTCTTTCTTATATACCGGAGACCAGAAGTGTACACAGTATTCTAAGTGTGGTCGCACTAGTGACTTATATAGAGGTAAAATTATGTTCTCCTCATGAGCATCTATGCCTCTTTTAATGCATCCCATTATTTTATTTGCCTTTGCAGCAGCTGCCTGACACTGGCCACTAAATGTGAGTTTGTCGTCCACCCATACACCCAGGTCTTTTTCATTGACAGTTTTGCCCAGTGTTTTACAATTAAGCACATAATTATACATCTTATTCGTTCTCCCCAAGACCTTACATTTATCCCCATTAAAGCTCATTTGCCATTTATCAGCCCAAGCTTCTAGTTTTCATAAATCCTCCTGTAATATAAAATTGTCCTCCTCTGTATTGATTACCCTGCAGAGTTTAGTGTCATCTGCAAATATTGAAATTCTACTCTCTATGCCCCCTACAAGGTCATTAATAAATATGTTAAAAAGAAGCGGGCCCAAAACTGACCCCTGTGGTACCCCACTGCTAACCGTGACCCAGTCCGAGTGTGCTCCATTAATAACCACCCTTTGTTTCCTATCCCTGAGCCAGCTCTTAACCCACCTACACATATTTTCCCCTATCCCCATTGTTCTCATTTTATGTATCAACCTTTTGTGTGGCACCCTATCAAAAGCTTTTGAAAAGTCCATGTACACCACGTCCACTGCATTCACTTGGTCCAGTCCAGAACTTACCTCTTCATAAAAGCTTATCAGATTAGTCTGACAGGAACAGTCCCTTGCAAACCCATGTTGATATTGGGTCATGAGGTTATTCTTCTCCAGATACTCCAGTATAGTATCTCTTAGAAAACCTTCCAGGATTTTACCCACAGTTGAGGTTAAACTTACTGGCCTATAATTTCCGAGTTCAGTTTTTGTCCCCTTTTTGAATATTGGCACCACATTTGCTATACGCCAGTCCTGTGGTACAGACCCTGTTATTATGGAATCTTTAAAGATTAAAAATAATGGTCTATCTATGACTGTGCTTAATTCCTGCAGTGCTCGGGGGTGTATCCCATCCGGGCCCGGGGATTTGTCAATTTTAGTGATTTTTAGACGCCGCCGTACTTCCTGCTGGGTTAAGCAGGTGACATTTAATGGAGAATTTTTATCCCTGTTCATGTTATCCGTCATGGGATTTTCTTGTGTAAATACTGTTGAAAAAAAGTCATGTAGCATATTGGCTTTTTCCTCATCCTCATCCACCATTTCACCCAGACTATTTTTAAGGGGACCAACACTATCATTTTTTAGTTTCTTACTATTTATGTAGTTAAAGAATATTTTGGGATTATTTTTACGTTCTCTGGCAATGAGACTTTCTGTCTCAATCTTTGCTGTCTTGATTTGCTTTTTACAGAATTTATTTAATCTTCTGTATTTATTTAATGCCTCAACACTACCTACTTGCTTTAATTCTCTAAATGCTGTATTTTTATCTCTTATTGCACACCTTACAGCTCTATTTAGCCATAGTGGTTTCCTCCTATTTCTCGCAAGTTTATTCCCTTACGGTATATATTGTGAGGTCCTATTCAGGATGCTAATAAACGTCTCCCATTTTCTTTGTGCATTTTTATGTCTCAGGATATCGTCCCAGTTAATTGCACCAAGATCATCTCTCATCCTTTGGAATTTTGCTTTCCTGAAGTTTAGTGTCCTTGTAACCCCTCTACTACACATCTTATTAAAGAATACATGAAAACTTATTAATTTGTGATCACTATTACCCAAGTGACCCCCAACCCTTACATTTGATATGCGGTCTGGCCTGTTGGTTAATATTAGGTCTAGCAGTGCCCCCCTCTTGTTGGGTCCTGAACCAGTTGTGGAAGGTAATTGTCTCTCATAGTTGTCAAAAACCTATTACCTTTGCTGGAACTGCAGATTTCGGTTCCCCAATATATTTCAGGGTAGTTGAAGTCCCCCATAATAATGACTTCTCCTTGAGTCGCTGCTTCATCTATTTGCTTTATGAGGATATTCTCTGTTGCTTCCATTATTTTTGGAGACTTATAACAAACCCCTATCAGTAACTTATTATTTTTCCCCCCTCCCCTTATCTCTACCCACAGGGACTCTACATTTTCATGAGATTCATATATATTATCACGAAGGATGGATTTTAAGGATGATTTTACATATAAACACACGCCTCCCCCTCGTTTATTTGTACGGTCATTTCTGAACAGACTATAGCCCTGTAAATTAACCGCCCAGTCATGGCTCTCGTCCAGCCATGTCTCAGATATCCCCACCAAGTCATAATTATGTTCCAACAACATTAACTTCAATTCCTCCATTTTGTTGGCAAGGCTTCTGGCATTAGTATACGTGCACTTTATGTATCTCTCTGTACCTCTATTCTTTCTTAAATTATTAACTGTTCTACCCCCACCCCCAATTTCATTATTTGCGCCCAGGTCTCTATCTGCACTGTCTTCCCCTCCTATAAAAGGAATACCCTCCCCCCCGTCCCGAGTTTAAACACTCCTCCAACCATCTAGCCATTTTCTCCCCCAGCACAGCTGCACCCTCCCCATTGAGGTGCAGCCCGTCCCTAGCGTAGAACCTGTAGCCAACTGAGAAGTCGGCCCAGTTCTGCATTGAGGTGCAGCCCGTCCCTAGCGTAGAACCTGTAGCCAACTGAGAAGTCGGCCCAGTTCTGCAGGAACCCAAACCCCTCCTTCCTACACCAATTCCTGAGCCACTTATTAACCTCCCTAATCTCCCGTTGCCTCTCTGGCATGGCACGTGGTACAGGAAGTATTTCTGAAAATACCACCTTGGAGGTCCTTGCTTTAAGCTTACAGCCTAATTCCCTGAAATCATCTTTAAGGACTTTCCACCTACCTCTAACTTTGTCATTTGTGCCAATGTGCACCATGACCGCTGGATCCTCACCAGCCCCTCCCAGTAATCTGTCAACCCGATCAGCGATGTGTCGGACTCGAGCGCCAGGTAGGTAGCACACCGTTCGACGATCCCTGTCTTTGTGACAGATTGCCCTATCTGTTCCCCTAATAATTGAGTCCCCATTACCAGAACCTGTCTGGCCTGCCCTGCTCTCCTATTTCCCCCCTTACTGGAGCAGACACTCCTCTGGCTTTCAGAGGACATGCCTTGCTGCAGCAGTGCTACTCCTGCACTAACACTCCCCTCATCTGCCAACTTAGCAAACTTATTGGGCTGTGCCAGATCAGGACTAGCCTCCCTGGTGCTCTTCTCTCTACCCCGCCTTCTAACTGTCACCCAGCTAGCTGCTTCATTGTCCTGCAGCTCCAACCTAGCATCCCCCCCTCATCTATCCCATTGAGCGTCTGCTCAGTGAGCAGAAGACTCCTTTCCATATTGTCTATGGATCTCAGTGTTGCCAGCTGAACATCTAGATCCAGTATCTGGGCTTCCAAATGCACAACGTGCTCACATCTTGCACAGCAGTATGCACCCTCGACCGGCTGTTCAAGGATTTCATACATGCGGCAAGACGTGCACTGGATGGCATTGGCAATAGTGGAGCACATCCTAATGGGGATTGCACCAGACAATAAGATAAGCAAAAATAAATAAAAAGTATTAATAAAATATAACAGCAATTCAGTAATACCTCCCTTGGAAACTCCCTGAATCCAAAGTCACTGAATCTCAAGTCACACACTTACCACAGTTCGGACTTACACTCAGGTCACACTCAGCTCATTCACACTCACTCAGGCAGAAGATTTAAAAGAGTTTTTTTTTTTCCCTTTTACCAGTACACCACCCTGCTGCTCAATGCACTTCCAAAAGGAGTTGAGCCCCAACCAGCTGCCCCTTATAAACACTTAATTATGAACTCCCACCCTTAATTAACCTCTTGTGAATATAGTTACACCTCAAGATTTAAATGCAATATAGTTAACACAGTTAAGTGACTGTGCTATACATTAAAAGTGAACTACACTATATACTGAGGGATGACGCTATACATAATAAGCAAGTACACTATATACTAAGGGACTGTGCTTTACATACTAAGTGAGTACACTATATACTAAGGGACAATGCTATGTTTAATAAGTGAGCACACTTTATACTAAGGGGCTGTGTTAGACATAATAAGCGATAATAGCGTCTTCCTCCACCTCTCCCTGTTCCTAAATCCATTATGAATCCCACTTGCTCCCATCCAAATCCCCCACACCCCTCATTGTCCTCCTCCCCCCGCATGCCATTATTTTCCTGTCCCCCACCCCCATCATTGCCCTCTTCACCACCTCCATCATTGCATTCTCCCTCACCACTCCTTTATTGCCCATTCCACCACCTCTATCATTTCCTCCTCCTCCACCACCCCCATTATTGCCCTTTCCACCACGACCATCATTATCCTTTCCACCACCACCGTCATTGCCTTTTCCCCACCACTTCTTCATTGCTTTTACCCCCACCACCATCATTGCTTTCTCCCCCAGAACCCCCATCATTGCCCTTTTCACCACCTCCTTCATTGCCTTCTCCCCACCACCTCCATCATTGTCCTTTCCTTTACCACCATGCTTGTCTTCTCCCCCACCACCCCCATCATTGCCCATCCCACGACCTCCATCATATCCTCCTCCCCCACTATCCCCATCATTGCCTTTTCCACTATCACTATCATTGTCCTTGCCATACCACCATCATTGCCTTTTCCCAACCACCCCCATTATTGCTTTCTCCCCCACCACCCCATCATTGTCCTTTCCACCAGCTCTCCATCATAGCTTTCTCCCCGACCACCTGCCTTAAGTTCCCTTTCCACCACCTCCATCATGGCTTTCTCCCCCACCAAACCCATCATTACCCATTCCACCACCTCTGTCATTTCCTCCTCCCTCACCACCCCATCATTGTACTTTCCATTGCCACCATCATTGCCTTCTCCCCACCACCCCCATCATTACCTATTCCACCACCTCCATCATTTCCTCCTCCCCCACTATCCCCATCATTGCCCTTCCCACCTCCACCATCATTGTCCTTTCCACCACCACCCCATCATTGCCCATTCCACCGCCTCCATCATTTCCTCCTCCCCACCACCCCCATTATTGTCCTTTCGACCACCATCATTGGCCTTTCCACCACCTTCATCATTGCTTCCACCCTCACCACCACCATCATCATTGCCCATTCTACACCTCCATTATTTCCTCTTCCCCCACCACCCCATTATTGCACTTTCTATTACCCTATCATTGTCCTTTCCACCACCTCCATCATTGCTTTCTCCCCCACCACCCCCATCATTGCCCTCTCTGTCACCCCTTCATTGCCTTCTCCCCCTTTATTGCCCTCTCCTCCACTGACACACACACAGCACCATTCACCTCTCTGCTAGAGTTGAGCGAAACGGGTCGAAAAAATTCAAAAGTCGCCGACTTTTGGCAAAGTCGGGTTTCATGAAACGAAACCCGACCCTAGGATGAGGTCGGCCACGAGGTCGGCGACTTACGCACCAAAGTCGCGTTTCAAAAGTTTGTTTTGCGCTCTTTTTCAGCCAATCAGGATCCACGGACACTGTGGGCAACGTGATGACATAGGCACGGGTCACCACCATCTTTCAGAAGGGCATGCAAGTGATTGGCTTGCTTTGGTGGGCGTCACAAGGGGTATAAAAGGGCGTGCACGCCGACCGCCATCTTACTTCTGCCGATCTTAGTATAGGGAGAGGTTGCTGCTGATTCTGTAGGGAGAGCGTTAGGCAGGGAAGAAGACAAAAAAACTGCTTCTGCTGCTAGCGATTTGGCCTGCACAACACACAAGTCACTGTGTGTGCAGTGCAAGGGGAGGCTATATTGTGGTGTATCAGTGGTGTTGGTTGTTGGGCTGCCTTTTAAGGCTTCCTGACACGCTGGCATTGCTGTTTACCCACTGCTCCGCAAACTGCTTTTTTAAAAGCAATCCAATCTCCCTTATCCTCTCGTCACTTTGGTCACAGGCAGCTGTGCCATCGAGCGTGTCACATAGCGCTCAGATATCAGTGGGCCGCACACAATCCACAAGTGTCCAGTGTCCAAAAGTGTACGCAGAGATTCAAAATCTCCATTATCCTCTCGTCACTTTGGTCACAGGCAGCTGTGCCATCGAGCGTGTCACATAGCGCTCAGATATCAGTGGGCCGCACACAATCCACAAGTGTCCAGTGTCCAAAAGTGTATGCAGAGATTCAAAATCTCCATTATCCTCTCGTCACTTTGGTCACAGGCAGCTGTGCCATCGAGCGTGTCACATAGCGCTCAGATATCAGTGGGCCGCACACAATCCACAAGTGTCCAGTGTCCAAAAGTGTACGCAGAGATTCAAAATCTCCATTATCCTCTCGTCACTTTGGTCACAGGCAGCTGTGCCATCGAGCGTGTCACATAGCGCTCAGATATCAGTGGGCCGCACACAATCCACAAGTGTCCAGTGTCCAAAAGGGTACGCAGGGATTCAAAATCTCCATTATCCTCTCGTCACTTTGGTCACAGGCAGCTGTGCCATCGAGCGTGTCACATAGCGCTCAGATATCAGTGGGCCGCACACAATCCACAAGTGTCCAGTGTCCAAAAGTGTACACAGAGATTCAAAATCTCCATTATCCTCTCGTCACTTTGGTCACAGGCAGCTGTGCCATCGAGCGTGTCACATAGCGCTCAGATATCAGTGGGCCGCACACAATCCACAAGTGTCCAGTGTCCAAAAGTGTACGCAGAGATTCAAAATCTCCATTATCCTCTCGTCACTTTGGTCACAGGCAGCTGTGCCATCGAGCGTGTCACATAGCGCTCAGATATCAGTGGGCCGCACACAATCCACAAGTGTCCACTGTCCACAAGTGTACGCAGAGATTCAAAATCTCCATTATCCTCTCGTCACTTTGGTCACAGGCAGCTGTGCCATCGAGCGTGTCACATAGCGCTCAGATATCAGTGGGCCGCACACAATCCACAAGTGTCCAGTGTCCAAAAGTGTACGCAGAGATTCAAAATCTCCATTATCCTCTCGTCACTTTGGTCACAGGCAGCTGTGCCATCGAGCGTGTCACATAGCGCTCAGATATCAGTGGGCCGCACACAATCCACAAGTGTCCACTGTCCACAAGTGTACGCAGAGATTCAAAATCTCCATTATCCTCTCGTCACTTTGGTCACAGGCAGCTGTGCCATCGAGCGTGTCACATAGCGCTCAGATATCAGTGGGCCGCACACAATCCACAAGTGTCCAGTGTCCAAAAGTGTACGCAGAGATTCAAAATCTCCATTATCCTCTCGTCACTTTGGTCACAGGCAGCTGTGCCATCGAGCGTGTCACATAGCGCTCAGATATCAGTGGGCCGCACACAATCCACAAGTGTCCACTGTCCACAAGTGTACGCAGAGATTCAAAATCTCCATTATCCTCTCGTCACTTTGGTCACAGGCAGCTGTGCCATCGAGCGTGTCACATAGCGCTCAGATATCAGTGGGCCGCACACAATCCACAAGTGTCCAGTGTCCAAAAGTGTACGCAGAGATTCAAAATCTCCATTATCCTCTCGTCACTTTGGTCACAGGCAGCTGTGCCATCGAGCGTGTCACATAGCGCTCAGATATCAGTGGGCCGCACACAATCCACAAGTGTCCACTGTCCACAAGTGTACGCAGAGATTCAAAATCTCCATTATCCTCTCGTCACTTTGGTCACAGGCAGCTGTGCCATCGAGCGTGTCACATAGCGCTCAGATATCAGTGGGCCGCACACAATCCACAAGTGTCCAGTGTCCAAAAGTGTACGCAGAGATTCAAAATCTCCATTATCCTCTCGTCACTTTGGTCACAGGCAGCTGTGCCATCGAGCGTGTCACATAGCGCTCAGATATCAGTGGGCCGCACACAATCCACAAGTGTCCACTGTCCACAAGTGTACGCAGAGATTCAAAATCTCCATTATCCTCTCGTCACTTTGGTCACAGGCAGCTGTGCCATCGAGCGTGTCACATAGCGCTCAGATATCAGTGGGCCGCACACAATCCACAAGTGTCCAGTGTCCAAAAGTGTACGCAGAGATTCAAAATCTCCATTATCCTCTCGTCACTTTGGTCACAGGCAGCTGTGCCATCGAGCGTGTCACATAGCGCTCAGATATCAGTGGGCCGCACACAATCCACAAGT
Source organism: Dendrobates tinctorius (assembly GCF_039654945.1). NCBI lineage: Eukaryota > Metazoa > Chordata > Amphibia > Anura > Dendrobatidae > Dendrobates > Dendrobates tinctorius. The sequence continues at coordinate 22,072,986 of NW_027361829.1, read as the reverse complement.
GTCCACTGTCCACAAGTGTACGCAGAGATTCAAAATCTCCATTATCCTCTCGTCACTTTGGTCACAGGCAGCTGTGCCATCGAGCGTGTCACATAGCGCTCAGATATCAGTGGGCCGCACACAATCCACAAGTGTCCAGTGTCCAAAAGTGTACGCAGAGATTCAAAATCTCCATTATCCTCTCGTCACTTTGGTCACAGGCAGCTGTGCCATCGAGCGTGTCACATAGCGCTCAGATATCAGTGGGCCGCACACAATCCACAAGTGTCCACTGTCCACAAGTGTACGCAGAGATTCAAAATCTCCATTATCCTCTCGTCACTTTGGTCACAGGCAGCTGTGCCATCGAGCGTGTCACATAGCGCTCAGATATCAGTGGGCCGCACACAATCCACAAGTGTCCAGTGTCCAAAAGTGTACGCAGAGATTCAAAATCTCCATTATCCTCTCGTCACTTTGGTCACAGGCAGCTGTGCCATCGAGCGTGTCACATAGCGCTCAGATATCAGTGGGCCGCACACAATCCACAAGTGTCCACTGTCCACAAGTGTACGCAGAGATTCAAAATCTCCATTATCCTCTCGTCACTTTGGTCACAGGCAGCTGTGCCATCGAGCGTGTCACATAGCGCTCAGATATCAGTGGGCCGCACACAATCCACAAGTGTCCACTGTCCACAAGTGTACGCAGAGATTCAAAATCTCCATTATCCTCTCGTCACTTTGGTCACAGGCAGCTGTGCCATCGAGCGTGTCACATAGCGCTCAGATATCAGTGGGCCGCACACAATCCACAAATGTCCAGTGTCCAAAAGTGTACGCAGAGATTCAAAATCTCCATTATCCTCTCGTCACTTTGGTCACAGGCAGCTGTGCCATCGAGCGTGTCACATAGCGCTCAGATATCAGTGGGCCGCACACAATCCACAAGTGTCCACTGTCCACAAGTGTACGCAGAGATTCAAAATCTCCATTATCCTCTCGTCACTTTGGTCACAGGCAGCTGTGCCATCGAGCGTGTCACATAGCGCTCAGATATCAGTGGGCCGCACACAATCCACAAGTGTCCACTGTCCACAAGTGTACGCAGAGATTCAAAATCTCCATTATCCTCTCGTCACTTTGGTCACAGGCAGCTGTGCCATCGAGCGTGTCACATAGCGCTCAGATATCAGTGGGCCGCACACAATCCACAAGTGTCCAGTGTCCAAAAGTGTACGCAGAGATTCAAAATCTCCATTATCCTCTCGTCACTTTGGTCACAGGCAGCTGTGCCATCGAGCGTGTCACATAGCGCTCAGATATCAGTGGGCCGCACACAATCCACAAGTGTCCACTGTCCACAAGTGTACGCAGAGATTCAAAATCTCCATTATCCTCTCGTCACTTTGGTCACAGGCAGCTGTGCCATCGAGCGTGTCACATAGCGCTCAGATATCAGTGGGCCGCACACAATCCACAAGTGTCCAGTGTCCAAATGTGTACGCAGAGATTCAAAATCTCCATTATCCTCTCGTCACTTTGGTCACAGGCAGCTGTGCCATCGAGCGTGTCACATAGCGCTCAGATATCAGTGGGCTGCACACAATCCACAAGTGTCCAGTGTCCAAATGTGTACGCAGAGATTCAAAATCTCCATTATCCTCTCGTCACTTTGGTCACAGGCAGCTGTGCCATCGAGCGTGTCACATAGCGCTCAGATATCAGTGGGCCGCACACAATCCACAAGTGTCCACTGTCCACAAGTGTACGCAGAGATTCAAAATCTCCATTATCCTCTCGTCACTTTGGTCACAGGCAGCTGTGCCATCGAGCGTGTCACATAGCGCTCAGATATCAGTGGGCCGCACACAATCCACAAGTGTCCACTGTCCACAAGTGTGTGCAGAAATTCTAAAACTCCCCTGTCCTATAGACACCTTGTACCTTGTTTTACATTACTATATAGTTTGTTGGATTTTGTCTACATTTCTACCAAAAATGAGGAAGGCTGGTGGAAGAGGCCGTGGAATTGGGCGGGGGTTGGCAGCTGGTAATGATGGTGTTGGTGGTGGATCTGATGGTAGTGGCAAGAGCAGAATAGGACCGAATGCAGGAGGTGCTGACCCTGCGTCATCGTCTGGCTACATAAGGACTCGAACGCTTAGTTTTCTAGGAGTTGGCAAACCGCTTTTAAAGGCAGAGCATCAGGAAAAAGTTTTGTCTTACATTGCTGACTCAGCCTCCAGCTCTATCGCCTCCTCTTCTTCAGTTGTAAAAAGTAAAAGCACTGAGTCGTCATTGGAGGCTCATGTTCATGAACCACACCTTTCCTTGTGTCCTTCACCCCAACCAAGATTGAAGGATGACGCAGGCCATACTACTGATTACTCCATGGAGCTGTTTTCACATACCATGCCTGGATTATCAAGTCAAATGGTGAATTACCCAGGCCAAGATGAATCTGACATGGAGTGCACTGATGCACAGCTGCTGATGGATGATTCTGCTGGTACATTCACTCAGAGCACTACATTGTCCTCGCAGTGTACAGAGCCAGATTTTGACCCTGATGAGACTCAGGTGCCCCTTCCCGCACACTATACCACCATACACGGTGACACAGAGAAAGGTGCACATGACATAGAAGAGGAGGTGATGGATGACCCAGTTGTTGACCCAGATTGGCATCCATTGGGGGAAGAGGGTGCTGCTTCCAATAGCTCAGATGAGGAGCATCCACAGCAGACATCGACATCGCAACAGCTGTTATCTGGCAGGCCCGGAGCACTCCAAAGACAGGTTCCAAACATCAAAAGAGTTGCTGGACAGCTTGTCCAGAGGGTCAAAAGATCACAGCGTGCTAGGCCGCAAAATGTCTGCCAAAGTAGGAAGAGTGCAGTGTGGCAGTTTTTTGAACAAAATCCTCATGATCAGGCCAAGGTTATCTGTAAGAAGTGCGCAAAGACCTTTAGCCGAGGGAAAAATCTGAAAAATTTGAATACCAGTTGCATGCTTAGACATTTAACCAGCATGCACTTGCAAGCGTGGACACAACACCAAACCTCAAGTGCCACATGTGCAACTGATCACAACGAAGGTAGTCAGCAACGCTACATTGTTTCCCCCACTGTAAGCCCACCGGTTAGCACAGCAGCAAATGTTGAGGTGTCGTTGCAAGGCCACAGCAGTCAGGGAATCCCACTGTTATATCAACGAAAGACTGATTCTAGGCCATCAGAAAGAACACCAACTCCATCACCATCATCAACCCTCTCTCAGTCCGCCCTGTCCACCGCTACTTCCACCATATGCAGCTCTCAAGTCCAGCTCACCCTCCCAGACACTATGAGTAGGTCAAGAAAGTACTCAGTCTCTCATCCGCGTACTCTGGGTTTGAACGCCCACATTGCCAAACTAATCTCGTTTGAGATGATGCCCTTTCGGTTGGTGGAAAGCACAGCTTTCCGCGAACTCATGGCCTATGCAGTACCACGCTATGACCTACCCAGTCGCCACTTCTTCTCTCGCAAAGCCATCCCAGCCCTCCACCATCATGTGAAAGACCGCATTGTCCATGCACTCAAGCAGTCAGTGAGCGGAAAGGTGCACCTCACAACTGATGCATGGTCCAGTCGGCATGGCCAGGGCCGTTACGTGTCCATCACTGCGCACTGGGTTAATGTGGTGGATGCAGGGTCCACAGGGGACAGCGGTGGTGGGACAGTGCTGCCTAGCCCACGGTATAGGAAACAGTTGGCTGTAGGCGTTCGACCCTCCTCCTCCTCCTCCTCCTCCAGAAGCGACAGCTCGTCCACAGAGCGCAGTCGTACGAGCACTCCATCTGCAGCTGCCACTGTTGCACACGATGTGTCCCCCTATCGAGCAGCTAGTGGAAAGCGTCAGCAGGCTGTGTTGCAGATGATGTGTTTGGGTGACAGACACACCGCCGAGGTGCTGGCCGAGTACTTGAAGCGACAAACTGAGTCATGGCTGGGCAGTGTACATCTTGAGGCAGGCAAGGTAGTTAGTGATAACGGCCGTAATTTTGTGGCAGCCATAGCCCTTTCAAAACTCAGCCACATACCTTGCTTGGCTCACACCTTGAACCTGGTGGTGCAGTGCTTCCTCAAAAATTATCCGGAGTTAACAGCCCTGCTCCAGAAGGTGCGAAGACTGTGCGCGCACATCCGCCGGTCTCCTGTACACTCCGTTCGTATGCAGAAGCTGCAGCGATTGCTCCACCTTCCCAACCACCGCCTCATTATCGACATTGCAACAAGGTGGAACTCCACCCTGTACATGGTGGAGCGGCTGTGCGAGCAGAGGCAGGCCATAATGCATTTGTGGGAGGATACACGGCCAGGCACTTTGAGAGCAGACATGGAGTTGACAGGCGTGCAGTGGTCGAAGCTGAAAGACCTTTGTAAAGTCCTTCAGTGTTTTGAGGAATGCACACGGCTGGTAAGCGCAGACGACTCCATCCTAAGCATGAGCATCCCACTTATGCGTCTGCTCATGCAAACTTTGACGCACCTTAAGGAGCAGGCGTCTGCAGCCAATGTTGATGAGGAGGAAGAGGAGGAGGGAATCCTTGATGACATTCAGCCATTGTCTGCTCAGGGACCTCTCCTGGACGAGGTGGAGGAAGAAGAGGAGGAGGATGAGGAGGATGATGGGGATGATTACTTAGGGGAGGAGGATGCATCTCGTGGGGCAAGTGAAAATGTTGCCGTGGCAAGGTCTGGTACAGGGTTTGTGCGTGACTGGAGGGATGTGGATTTGCCAGAAAGTGCTCCTCCACCCAGCACTCGCAGTGCATCATTGACACCGGGAACATTGGCCCACATGTCAGATTATGCCTTGCGGATCCTAAAAAGGGACCCCCGCATTGCCAAAATGATGAACGATGACGACTACTGGTTGGCCAGCATCCTGGATCCACGCTATAAAGGCAAATTACAAAACATCATGCCACAGGAGAACCTTGACCTAATATTGGCTAATAAACAAGCAACTCTGGTAAATCGGTTGCTTGAGGCATTCCCAGCACACAGCAGCGGTGATGGTTCTCACACGAGCCGTACGGGCCGGGGGCAGCTTGGCAGAGGTGTTCGTGGTGCACACAGCAGAAGTGGCGTTGGAGACAGGGGTTTCATGACAATGTTGTGGACTGATTTTTCAAATACCGCTCACACAACTGGTAATACTGCATCGATGGAAAGTGACAGGAGACAGCAGTTGTCAACTATGGTTACAAACTACTTTTCCTCCCATATCGATGTTCTCCCACACAGGTCATTCCCCTTTGACTATTGGGCCGCTAAACTGGACACCTGGCCTGAATTGGCCCAATATGCCTTACAGGAGCTCGCTTGCCCAGCTGCAAGTGTGCTATCGGAAAGAGTCTTCAGTGCAGCTGGATCAAACCTGACAGAAAAAAGGACCCGTCTGTCAACCCAAAATGTGGATGATCTAACCTTCATTAAAATGAACCACGCATGGGTTTCCAAGGATTTTGTCCCACCTTCCCCTGATGACACATAGGGTGACAGAAAAATGGCTTGCTTTGGTCCACCTCTTCCTGGTAGTTCACCTATTTCGCCTTTTGCATCAGTTGAATGTCCAACATCAACATATGCCACTTTCTAAAACTCCCTAACTGTGCTGCCTCCCCCCCCCATGGCCGGGGTCACCACCTAGCGCACGACACCGTGCGAGTGCCGTTGCCCTGGACAGGTGGGTAGGCCGACTCTTGGGCGCGGGCACTGGCACAGGGTCCCTCATAGTGCAATCAAGTGTCTCTGACGGTGGTGGTGCACACCCGCCGTCAGACACACCGCTGTACTATGAGGGGCCCAGTGCCAGTACCGACGCCCACGAGTGGGCCCCCCTTGCTTGGCCAGGGCCCCAGCATTTGCAATCTTTACCTCTCTCTGCTCCTCTGCTGTGTAATCTGGGCCGTCAAATCCATACTGTGCCTGACACCGTCTGAGCCTGCCTCATGCTGTATAGACATATATTTTGAATGTGTACGCTATCCATACATGTTATCCGGGGATACGGTACCCTTTCTAACCTTTGTGCAATGACGTGCAATCCATACTGGGCCTAACACCGTCTGAGCCTGCCTCATGCTGTATAGACATATATTTTGAATGTGTACGCTATCCATACATGTTATCCGGGGATACGGTACCCTTTCTAACCTTTGTGCAATGACGTGCAATCCATACTGGGCCTAACACCGTCTGAGCCTGCCTCATGCTGTATAGACATATATTTTGAATGTGTACGCTATCCATACATGTTATCCGGGGATACGGTACCCCTTCTAACCTTTGTGCAATGACGTGCAATCCATACTGGGCCTAACACCGTCTGAGCCTGCCTCATGCTGTATAGACATATATTTTGAATGTGTACGCTATCCATACATGTTATCCGGGGATACGGTACCCCTTCTAACCTTTGTGCAATGACGTGCAATCCATACTGGGCCTAACACCGTCTGAGCCTGCCTCATGCTGTATAGACATATATTTTGAATGTGTACGCTATCCATACATGTTATCCGGGGATACGGTACCCTTTCTAACCTTTGTGCAATGACGTGCAATCCATACTGGGCCTAACACCGTCTGAGCCTGCCTCATGCTGTATAGACATATTTTGAATGTGTACGCTATCCATACATGTTATCCGGGCATACGGTACCCCTTCTAACCTTTGTGCAATGACGTGCAATCCATACTGGGCCTAACACCGTCTGAGCCTGCCTCATGCTGTATAGACATATATTTTGAATGTGTACGCTATCCATACATGTTATCCGGGGATACGGTACCCTTTCTAACCTTTGTGCAATGACGTGCAATCCATACTGGGCCTAACACCGTCTGAGCCTGCCTCATGCTGTATAGACATATATTTTGAATGTGTACGCTATCGATACATGTTATCCGGGGATACGGTACCCTTTCTAACCTTTGTGCAATGACGTGCAATCCATACTGGGCCTAACACCGTCTGAGCCTGCCTCATGCTGTATAGACATATATTTTGAATGTGTACGCTATCCATACATGTTATCCGGGGATACGGTACCCTTTCTAACCTTTGTGCAATGACGTGCAATCCATACTGGGCCTAACACCGTCTGAGCCTGCCTCATGCTGTATAGACATATATTTTGAATGTGTACGCTATCCATACATGTTATCCGGGGATACGGTACCCCTTCTAACCTTTGTGCAATGACGTGCAATCCATACTGGGCCTAACACCGTCTGAGCCTGCCTCATGCTGTATAGACATATATTTTGAATGTGTATGCTATCCATACATGTTATCCGGGGATACGGTACCCCTTCTAACCTTTGTGCAATGACGTGCAATCCATACTGGGCCTAACACCATCTGAGCCTGCCTCATGCTGTATAGACATATATTTTGAATGTGTACGCTATCCATACATGTTATCCGGGGATACGGTACCCTTTCTAACCTTTGTGCAATGACGTGCAATCCATACTGGGCCTAACACCGTCTGAGCCTGCCTCATGCTGTATAGACATATATTTTGAATGTGTACGCTATCCATACATGTTATCCGGGGATACGGTACCCCTTCTAACCTTTGTGCAATGACGTGCAATCCATACTGGGCCTAACACCGTCTGAGCCTGCCTCATGCTGTATAGACATATATTTTGAATGTGTACGCTATCCATACATGTTATCCGGGGATACGGTACCCTTTCTAACCTTTGTGCAATGACGTGCAATCCATACTGGGCCTAACACCATCTGAGCCTGCCTCATGCTGTATAGACATATATTTTGAATGTGTACGCTATCCATACATGTTATCCGGGGATACGGTACCCTTTCTAACCTTTGTGCAATGACGTGCAATCCATACTGGGCCTAACACCGTCTGAGCCTGCCTCATGCTGTATAGACATATATTTTGAATGTGTACGCTATCCATACATGTTATCCTGGGATACGGTACCCCTTCTAACCTTTGTGCAATGACGTGCAATCCATACTGGGCCTAACACCGTATGAGCCTGCCTCATGCTGTATAGACATATATTTTGAATGTGTACGCTATCCATACATGTTATCCGGGGATACGGTACCCCTTCTAACCTTTGTGCAATGACGTGCAATCCATACTGGGCCTAACACCGTCTGAGCCTGCCTCATGCTGTATAGACATATATTTTGAATGTGTACGCTATCCATACATGTTATCCGGGGATACGGTACCCCTTCTAACCTTTGTGCAATGACGTGCAATCCATACTGGGCCTAACACCGTCTGAGCCTGCCTCATGCTGTATAGACATATATTTTGAATGTGTACGCTATCCATACATGTTATCCGGGGATACGGTACCCCTTCTAACCTTTGTGCAATGACGTGCAATCCATACTGGGCCTAACACCGTCTGAGCCTGCCTCATGCTGTATAGACATATATTTTTAATGTGTACGCTATCCATACATGTTATCCGGGGATACGGTACCCCTTCTAACCTTTGTGCAATGACGTGCAATCCATACTGGGCCTAACACCGTCTGAGCCTGCCTCATGCTGTATAGACATATATTTTGAATGTGTACGCTATCCATACATGTTATCCGGGGATACGGTACCCCTTCTAACCTTTGTGCAATGACGTGCAATCCATACTGGGCCTAACACCGTCTGAGCCTGCCTCATGCTGTATAGACATATATTTTGAATGTGTACGCTATCCATACATGTTATCCGGGGATACGGTACCCCTTCTAACCTTTGTGCAATGACGTGCAATCCATACTGGGCCTAACACCGTCTGAGCCTGCCTCATGCTGTATAGACATATATTTTGAATGTGTACGCTATCCATACATGTTATCCGGGGATACGGTACCCCTTCTAACCTTTGTGCAATGACGTGCAATCCATACTGGGCCTAACACCGTCTGAGCCTGCCTCATGCTGTATAGACATATATTTTGAATGTGTACGCTATCCATACATGTTATCCGGGGATACGGTACCCTTTCTAACCTTTGTGCAATGACGTGCAATCCATACTGGGCCTAACACCGTCTGAGCCTGCCTCATGCTGTATAGACATATATTTTGAATGTGTACGCTATCCATACATGTTATCCGGGGATACGGTACCCTTTCTAATCTTTGTGCAATGACGTGCAATCCATACTGGGCCTAACACCGTCTGAGCCTGCCTCATGCTGTATAGACATATATTTTGAATGTGTACGCTATCCATACATGTTATCCGGGGATACGGTACCCCTTCTAACCTTTGTGCAATGACGTGCAATCCATACTGGGCCTAACACCGTCTGAGCCTGCCTCATGCTGTATAGACATATATTTTGAATGTGTACGCTATCCATACATGTTATCCGGGGATACGGTACCCCTTCTAACCTTTGTGCAATGACGTGCAATCCATACTGGGCCTAACACCGTCTGAGCCTGCCTCATGCTGTATAGACATATATTTTGAATGTGTACGCTATCCATACATGTTATCCGGGGATACGGTACCCCTTCTAACCTTTGTGCAATGACGTGCAATCCATACTGGGCCTAACACCGTCTGAGCCTGCCTCATGCTGTATAGACATATATTTTGAATGTGTACGCTATCCATACATGTTATCCAGGGAGACGGTACCCTTTCTAACCTTTGTGCAATCACGTGCAATCCATACTGGGCGTGAGAACGGCTATCGAGCTGTTAAGCAAGCTACAGCACCTGTCCAGACAAGTACAGGGATTCCCTAGCGAGGAGACTTATTTGATTGTTTTCTATGTTGGGACAGCAATTTTTGGGGAGCACTATACTCTGGAGAATGATAGATGGGGCCCACCATACACTGGAACATTCCAAAGGTGGACATCAGACACTGGAGCAGCATTTACAGGGCCCATTATACACTAGAGCAGTAGAAATGGGGCCCATTATGTTTGGAGCATTATTTGGGCCCATAAGACAGTGGAGCTTCATCCATGGGGACCAACATATACTGTAGCATTATGTGGAGCTCATCATATACTGTTTCAAACATTATATGGGACCAATGATTTTGTATGGAGAAATAGATGGGCCTCGTCATGAGATGTAAAAAGTGAGGTATTTTTCATTGTACTATACCGCTATTTCTCTGCCGTATCGGAGCATGATGAGTTGTGGTATGTGTTAAAGGGGCGCTCTTTCGCCCAGGGCACATGAAAACCTGCAGCCAGCCCTCCCCCCCCCACAAATTTAGCCAAATAACCCCCATTTTTCAGTGCGTAACTTGTATTATGAAGTTAATTAAGGTTGACAAGCTTAAGTAAGAAGAATTGATGCTTTTGGCATTCAAATGGGCACTGTAGGTGTGTTTCCTGTCCTCCTCTCACTGCCGACTTTTATTCCCCATTGACTTACATTGGGTTTCGTGTTTCGGGACGACCCCGACTTTTCCCTATAATCGGACGATTTTGCTCTACCCGACTTTTGGAAAAGTCGGGTTTCACGAAACGAAACGCGACCCTAAAAAAGCAAAAGTCGCTCAACTCTACTCTCTGCATGTTCCCCCGCAGCACTACACATGCACGCAAACACACCACACCACCACCACTCATCTGTACACACACGCCCGCATGCTCGCTCAATCACACACATACACACAGCACCTGTCACATCTCCGCATGCTCTCCTGCAGCCACACCATAACGATCGCCGGCAGCTTCCTCTCACTGTCACTGCCGCGGCGCTGAATGATGATGTCATCCAACCGCGCTGCTGACTGCTGTGTGAGAATAGAAGCATGGGCAGGAAGCAGGACAGTTCTCTGCAGCTCCGCTCTGTTGCCATTTTTTCTTGCAGGCAGCGGAGCTGCAGGGATCTCCCCCTGCCGGCCCCACATGAGGGCAATTTATCCAGGGCCCCCCAGAGCCTTGGGGCCGGAAAAACAGGCCAGATTGAACTAATTATTAGCCGTCCTGCAGGAGCACCCCCTCCACCTCCGGGCCCCGATGCAGCTGCACAGGTTGCACATGCGGTATGTCTGCCCCAGGATTATCCACTACTTAAAAAACCCTTATTAATGTGTCCAGGGGGTTAGATTAAAAATGTTTCATTTAATTCTCAATTTACTTCATAAATTATATATTACAAGGAGGGAATAATAGGAGCCATAGGGTTAGCAAATCTAAATTGGCAAATCTATTGTCTTTAAAATGGTAATGTCTCATTAAAAGGGGGTTCCCATGTTAGAATGTTAAGACATATGCAATACTTTTAACTCAAGAGTGAAAATCTATAAAGTTGTTGATTTTTTTACCAGCATAACCTTCCCTTTTTTGAGAATGTTCATGAGGGTCCAGGAAAAATATCTTTGCCCGTGTTAGCCAGTAGATAGAAGAATATTTAGAATTGAGAGTCCTCAGTGGTTGATACCTTTTAATGGCTAACTGAAAAGATGGTAACAAATTGCAAGATTTCGACACTACGCAGGTCTCTTCATCAGGCTGAACTAATACAAAATCTGAAGAATCACATATTTATACACAAGACAGCACAGAAATAACTCAATAGCTAAGACAAGTGATGTGAAGCGGAATAGTCATTATGGGAGAGGGATAAGCATAAATATTGGAGCAGTTCATAGATAAGCAGTGTGAAGGTTTTATTGCCCTCTGATTGCCGGTGTCGAAAGTTTTCATAAATTTGTACTCAGAGATTCTTCTCTCTCTCTGAGACTTGAAGTTACCTTTCAATACAAGAAATGTAATGTCCATCATGCTATGACCAGGGATACAAAAATGTTTTGCCACAGGTAGATCCATTCTTTTTTCTCTTATTGTGTGACGATGAGAATTCATCTTTGTTCTCTGTTTTTGCCCTGTCTGCCCCACATACAGACCCCCAGTTGGACATTTAGTACAAATAATTAAGTACACCACATTAGATGTGATGCAGCTGAATGTACCTGGGATCTCATAGTCCTGATGTGAGTTGGGGAATCTTTATCTTGTCCATGGTCATTATAAATGGACAGGTTTTACATTTTTTCTGGTTGCAAGGAAAGGTTCCTGCAGCTGTTGGAGAGTACAGGGAGCTTCTGACAATGATGCTTCTTAAATTTGGGGGCTGCCTAAAACACAGCAGTGGGGAGGTCTGGAAACCTGGATTGTAATTGGGCATCTTTTTGCAGTAAAGATTGTAATTTCCGTGCAGCTCCCCTTAGCAACTCCAGATTTGGATTGCAGGCGACCACTAGAGGCACCCGGTTATTCTCTTCTTTAGCTTTGTAATGTAGCAGGTGATTCCTTGATATTCTGGTGGCCCTTGTAATTTGGTTTTCAATTATTCTTGGATGGTAGCCCTGATTCAAAAAGGTTTTTCTGAGGCGACCAAGGTGTTCATCTTTATCCATGGGTTTGGAACATATATGATTGTATCTGATGGCTTGGCTGTAGATAATAGAGTTCTTTATGTGTTTTGGATGGAAACTGTCCCATTTAAGGTATGTTGGATGGTCGATTGGCTTCTGATACAGGGATGTCTCTATTTCATTGTTCTTTAGCTTAATGATGGTGTCTAAAAGTTAATTTCAGTGCTGGAATAGTTGAGTGTTAAGTTGATGGTGGAATGAAATTGATTAAACTGTTCGTGGAACGTCTTCAGCTGTTGCTCAGACTCTGTCCAGATGATTAAAATATCATCAATGAAGCGGTAGTAGGCCAGAGGCCTGATGGGACATGAGGACAAAAAGTCGCTTTCAAGCTTGGCCATGAAAAGATTTGCATACTGTGGAGCCAGTTTACTTCCCATAGCTGTGCCAGTCTCCTGTAAATAGATCTTATTGTCAAATTCAAAGTAATTGTGGGTGAGGTTAAATTTTGTGAGTTTCACCACATAATTCACATCATTCCTGGTGTTTTCCATGAATACTTTGCAGGCATTTAATCCATCCTGGTGTGGGATATTAGAATACAAAGATTCCACATCCATGGTGGCCAGGATGGTTCCTTCTGGTAGAGGACCTATTGCTGCTAGTTTATTCAATAGGTCAGTTGTGTCCTGAATGTAGTTGGGTGTATCCTTTAACAGGGGTTTAAGAATACCCTCTACCCATCCAGATACCTGCTCAGTAAGGGTGCCCACACATGAAATAATCGGCCTCCCTGTATTTCCAGATTTGTGGATTTTGGGAAGCATGTAGAATGTCCCTATTCTTGGACTCTCTGGTATCAGGTCATTGCCTCTTATGTATCCGTCAGGCAGACCAGATACCAGCTTGTTTAGTTCCTTGTAATAGTCCTGTGTAGGATCTGACTCCAATTTTCTGTAGCAGTGTGTGTCCATAAGTTGTCTGTTTGCTTCCTTCATATAGTCTGATGTGTTCATCATGACTATTGCATTTCCCTTGTCAGCAGGTTTAATGATGATTTCTTTGTTGGTTTTCAGAGACTGTATGGCCTTTCTCTCCTGGGCACTGATGTTGGATGTTGGCTCCTGTTGCTGTCTATGATGGCAGATTTTATCAAATGTCTGAATGAGTCTATGAGGGTCCAGGCAGTCAGACCCTTAACAATTAGAAAGTAAAAGGGCATTCTTGTTAAAGTAATTTCCAATAATGGGGAAAACTCGTTTAACATTACTAGGCTTTAGTGTTATCAGATGTAGGTTTCTTTAATACTCGGCAGCATTTTTTATAAAGGAAACAGGTGCAGAATAGAGAATAGTCGGTGAGCAGAGATCACTAATATGTCTGATAACAGTTACAGCTCTATCAGCAGCAGATGCTTCCGGGTGTGCCTGTGAATTGCATCCAAATGTACTTAACCTCACCAGCCAGCACACTGTCCTCACCACCCATGCTGAACCTTCTTTTTACATTCAGTGCACATTTACTGCAGATTGTATGCACATTTCTAAAAAGTTTCTAGAAATATAGGATCTGCGTGTCAAGTATTAAGTGTCAGAAAGTGTGTTTTCATAGTGTGCTTTACATGTCCAGGTCACCAAGTTCATTTCACAATGAATGAGAGTTTCCAGATATGCCCCTGGGAATTAGAAAAAAAATACTGTCATGGATGATATCCCCAAATGCTGATCTGAGCCACCTCATATGATGTCATCCTTGGATCTTTTTATTACCCTATGTCAGTACTTTTTTAATACAATATGCACAGCTCAAAAAAATAAAGGGACCACTGACATACCACATCCCAGATACCTCTGAATGAAATATTCCCGTTGCATATCTTTATTCATTACATAGTGGAATGCGTTGAGAACAATAAAACATAAAAATGACCAAAGTAAATCAAAATTATTACCCAAGGAGGTCTGGATTTGGAATGATACACAAAATCAAATTGGAAAATCAAATTACAGGCTGATCCAACTTCAGTGGAAATGCTTCAAGAGAAGGAAATGATGTTCAGTAGTGTATGTGTCCTTCACGTGCCTGTATGACCTCATTACAATGCCTGGGCATGCTCCTAGATGTGCACTCTTGGATTCAGGTCTGGGATCTGGGGAAAGGGCAGGCCAGTCCATAGCATCAATGCCACTTCAGCCACATGAGGCCTAGCATTGTCATGTATCAGAAGGAACTCAGCGCCAACTGCATCTGCATATGGTTTCACAATGTGTCTGACGATGTCATCCCGATACCTAATGACAGTCAGGGTATCTCTGGCTAGCACATGGAGGGCTGTATGGCCTTTAAAAGAAATGTATCCCCACACCATTATTGACCTACTTCCAAACCAGTCATTCTGGAGCATGTTGCAGGCAGCAGAATGTTATCCAGACTCTGTCACATGTGCTCAATGTGAACCTGCTCTCATCCATGAAGAGCACAGTACGCCAATGTCAAATATGCCAATCTTGGTGTTCGCTGGCAAATACCAATTGCCCTGCACCCACTTGTGGATGCCATGCCCTCATACCACTCTCATGGAGTCTGTTTCAGACAGTTTGAGCAGACACGTGGATGTTAGTGGCCTGCTGGAGGTCATTTGCAGGGTTCTGGCACTACTCCTCCTGTTCCTCCTTGCCTCCTCAATGTCTCTTGGTGCACTAGCCTGACTCCTGGTATTTGCTCCATGCTCAGGACACTGTGCTGACAGACCACAGCTCGCATTGATGTACCATCCAGGATGAGCTGCACTACCTGATCAACTTCTGTAGGTTGTAGACACTGTCTCATGCTACAGTACAGTACCCCTATGGGTGAGACCAATGACAAAATGCAAAAGTGATCGAAAACCCAGCCAAAAGGGATGAGAACAGAGAAATGTTGGATTTTATAGAAGTGTGATTGACTTGGAGTTACATTGTGTTGTTTAAGTGTTCCCTTTATGTTTTGTACATATATACAGTTGTGTGAATAAATGTGTTTGCCTCATTCCTGCTTTCCTATTCTTTGCATGTTTGTCACTCTTAAATGTTTCAGACAAAACAAATTTAAATATTAGACAAAGATAACACAAGTAAACACAAAATGCAGTATGTAAATGAAGGTCTTTATTATTAAGGGAAAAAGAAATCCAAACCTACAAGGTTAGGTCCTGTGTTAAAAAGTGATTGCCCCCCCCTTAAAATATAAATTTTCTGTGGTTTATCCCATCATTGGGAAGCAGAGTTCAAATTCCCTAGCCACACCCATTCCTGATTACTGTTACACCTGTTCTTAATCAAGAAATCGCTTAAATAGAACCTTTCTGACAAAGTGAAGAAGACCAAGAGATCCTCAAAAGCTAGACATCATGACGCGATACAAAGAAATTCTGGAACAAATGACAAACAAAGTAATTGAGATATATCAGTCTGGAAAAAGTTGTAAAGCCATTTTTAAAGCTTTGGTACTCCAGCAAACCACTGTGACAGCCATTATCCACAAATGGCAAAAACAGGGAACAGTGGTGAACCTTCCCAGGAGAGGCTGGTGGACCAAAATTACCCAAGAGTGCAGCGTTGACTCAGCCAAGGCGTTACAAAAGACCCCACAACTACATCAAAAGAACTGCAGGCCTCACTTGCCTCAGTTAAAGTCAGTGTTCATGACTCCACCATAAGAAAGAGATGGGACAAAAATGGCCTTCATGGCAGAGTTCCAAGATGGAAACCACTGCTGAGCGAGAAGAACATAAAGGCTTGTCTCAGTTTTGCCAGAAAACATCTAAAAGATCCCCAAGGCTTTTGGGAGAATACTCTGAGTACTGACCAGACAAAAGTTTATCTCGTGGGATAGTGTATGTCACTCTACATCTGGCGTAGAGGTAACACAGCATTTCAGAAAAAGAACATTACACCAACAGTAAAATATGGTGGTGGTAGTGTGATGGTCTGGGGCTGTTTTGCTGCTTCAGGACCTGGAAGACTTGCTGTGGTAAATGGACCTATGAATTCTGCTGTCTACGGACAAATTCTGAAGGAGAATGTCCAGCCATCTGTTCGTAACCTCAAACTGAAGAACACTTGGGTTATGCAGCAGTACAATGATCCAAAACACACCTGCAAGTCCACCTCTGAATGGCTTAAGAAAAACAAAATTAAGACTTGGAGTGGCCTAGTCAAAGTCCTGACCTTAATCTGATTGAGATGCTGTGGCATAACCTTAAAAAGGCGGTTCTTGCTCAGAAACCCTCTAATGTGGCTGAATTACAACAATTCTGCAAAGATGAGTTGGTCAAAATTCCTCAAGAACCTTGTAAATGACTCATTGCCAGTTATCGCAAACGCTTGATTACAGTTGTTGCTTTTAAGGGTGGCCCAACCAGTTATTAAGCTTAGGGGGCAATCACTTTTTCACACAGGCTCTTGTAAGTTTGGATTTATTTATTCATTTAAAATCTGCATTTTGTATTTACTTGTGTTATCTTTTTCTAATATTTAAATATGTTTGGTGATCTGAAACATTTAAGAGTGACAAACATGCAATATATATGCATGAATTATCCTATATTAACCTATATGAATTATCCCATCAGATAATTTATACAGAGTATAAATATGCTCCCATATAATGCAGGTCATAGAGATTATATAAGAGTAATCAGAAGCAGTAGTAAAAGAAATCAGAAGCCGCTAACTATGTCCATTAACCTGTATCTCAAGATGTGTTTTCCTGCCTTATTGCAATCATTGTCCTGCATTTGCATGCTAATATAGATGTTTGATTATCTGTAATAGTAATAAACCCTTACTTGTTACATGGACATCGGTCATATATATTTGTATACCTATATTTTTGTGCCTATATATCAATATATACAATCATGTTTAAATATTTCTCCTGTGTGCAGACCCCTTATTGTTGGGTCTCAGAGGGCACTTTCCTCTGCCTAGCCCGGCTGTCTCTATATGTCCTTTTACAAGTCTCACATTTTTGCTAACTATTAATAAAGAATTACACTGCACAAATAATGATTATCTGCTGCTCCTGATTTCTCTTATATAATCTCTATGACCTGCATTATATGGGAGCATATTCATACTCTGCTGAAATTATCTGATGGGATTATTCATATAGGTTTCATAATCTAACACTTTGATAGAGTTTAGTTCCTTTTGGATAAATTATTTAGGCTTACTGTGCGCTGCTGAGATCAGGATAAAGTCACCACATGAGAAACTTTTTAACTCTTTATTCCCAACGCGTTTCGAAATGAAAAACCATTTCTTCCTCAGACTTGTCATCCCCTGAGGAAGAAATGGTTTTTCATTTCGAAACGCGTTGGGAATAAAGAGTTAAAAAGTTTCTCATGTGGTGACTTTATCCTGATCTCAGCAGCGCACAGTAAGCCTAAATAATTTATCCAAAAGGAACTATATTGACGGTCACGGTTGTGAACCTCGGGCGTGCAGCAGACTGACATTGATTTACATGCTTTTATTCATTCTGGGAAAGGTGAGTAGATTCCATCTGAATTTATTTCATCTTTTACTCAGATAAGACCCTATTGCGCTTTTTCTTTCCTTAGTTTTATCCTTTGATAGAGTTTAGGAATACACATTTTTCAACGTAGAGTTTGTATAGGTTTTGTGTTATATACAGGTGCATCTCACAAAATTAGAATATCATCAAAAAGTTAATTTACTGTATGTCAGTTCTTCAATGCTAAACGTGAGACTCATATTTTATATAGAGTCCACTACAAGCAGAGTGATCTATTTCAAGTTTTTATTTCTGTTAATGTTGGTGATTATGGCTTACAGCCAAGGAAAGCCCAAAAGTCCTTATCTCAATAAATTAGAATACTTTATAACACCAGCTTAAAAAAAATTTTAAAATCCAAAATATTGGCCTACTGAAATGTATATTCAGTAAATGCACTCATTACTTAGTCGGGGATAATTTTTGCATCAATTACTGCATCAATGCGGCGTGGCATGGAGGCGATCAACCTGTGGCACTGCGGAGGTGTTATGGAAGCCCAGGTTGCTTTCAGCGCATCTGCATTGTTTGGACTAGTGTCTCTCATCTTCCTCTTTATTATTATTTATTTATATAGCACCATTGATTCCATGGTGCTTGACAATACCCTATAGATTCTCTATGGGGTTAAGGTCAGGCGAGTTTTCTGGCCAATCAAGCACAGCCGAGGTGTAGCTAGGGTTTTGCTTTAGGGGGGGGGCGAAACTTCTGAGTGGGCCCCTAACTAGGTAACTTTGATTACAACTCGGTGACGCACCCTAATAGTGGATGTAGAAGATGACTGCGCTGTTACTGAAAATAATCCCAATATAAAGACCAACATGGATATTACATTGTCAGTGGTAAATACCAGTCCTACAAAACATACAAGTGATTACTGCACAGTTACAGATAGTGCCTTACCGCTGACATTCTTTCTGATGGAATCGTTCACTTTTCACTTCTTTTCCATCTGGCCCAGACCGACATGACAACTTCTCCAGCCACGACTCTGCTACAGAGAATACAACAAAGACATGTTTCACTTCTCATATTCCAGCCCCATCACCATCTATCCCCAGCCTGCACAAACTCCTCATCCTGCTGCTACCCCAATACTGAGCTGCTGCTTTCGTATATGTCCCTATTACTGCACCTGATACCCCAATACTGAGCCGCTGCTGCCGTATGTGTCCCTATTACTGCACCTGATACCCCAATACTGAGCCGCTGCTGCCGTATGTGTCCCTATTACTGCACCTGATACCCCAATACTGAGCCGCTGCTGCCGTATGTGTCCCTATTAATGCACCTGATAACCAATACTGAGCCGCTGCTGCCGTATGTGTCCCTATTACTGCACCTGATACCCCAATACTGAGCCGCTGCTGCCGTATGTGTCCCTATTACTGCACCTGATACCCCAATACTGAGCCTCTGCTGCCGTATGTGTCCCTATTACTGCACCTGATACCCCAATACTGAGCCTCTGCTGCCGTATGTGTCCCTATTACTGCACCTGATACCCCAATGCTGAGCCGCTGCTACCATATGTGTCCCTATTACTGCACCTGATACCCCAATGCTGAGCCGCTGCTGCCGTATGTGTCCCTATTACTGCACCTGATACCCCAATGCTGAGCCGCTGCTGCCATATGTGTCCCTATTACTGCACCTGATACCCCAATGCTGAGCCTCTGCTGCCGTATGTGTCCCTATTACTGCACCTGATACCGCAATGCTGAGCCTCTGCTGCCATATGTGTCCCTATTACTGCACCTGATACCCCAATGCTGAGCCGCTGCTGCCATATGTGTCCCTATTACTGCACCTGATACCCCAATGCTGAGCCTCTGCTGCCATATGTGTCCCTATTACTGCACCTGATACCGCAATGCTGAGCAGCTGCTGCCATATGTGTCCCTATTACTGCACCTGATACCCCAATACTGAGCCTCTGCTGCAGTATTTGTCCCTATTACTGCACCTGATACCCCAATGCTGAGCCGCTGCTGCCATATGTGTCCCTATTACTGCACCTGATACCCCAGTGCTGAGCCGCTGCTGCTTTATGTGTCCCTATTACTGCACCTAATACCCCAATGCTGAGCCGCTGCTGCCATATGTGTCCCTATTACTGCACCTGATACCCCAATACTGAGCCGCTGCAGCTGTATGTGTCCCTATTACTGCACCTGATACCCCAATGCTGAGCTGCTGCTGCCATATGTGTCCCTATTACTGCACCTGATACCCCAATACTGAGCCACTGCAGCTGTATGTGTCCCTATTACTGCACCTACTGTGTGGTTCTGTGTGACCTCTAAATTCTAAAGCATCCCTCTATAATATAGTAATGCCGGGTGCAATTGCCCTAGAAAACAGTGCCCACATATTGTCTCCTAGAATGTAATATTGCCTTCTGTGTGCCCCATTTGACAGTCACTGTAACCTGAGTTCCCCTATAACAATAAGTGCCCACTTTACATTTATTAATGTCCTGAGTCCCCCCCTGTACAGCTCCCCTATACACAGTAATATGCCCCCTAACTGTATACATACTGACCCCTTAGTATCCCCCAATGATGGCCCCCTCAATAATCTCCACATTGTATGATGGCCCCCTAGATAGCCTCCATATAGTATAATACACCAGATAGTCCTCAATATAGTATAATGCAGCCCCCATAGGCAGACTCTAAAGTATAATGCAGCCCCCCCATGGGCAGAGTCAATAGTATATTGCAGCCCCCCATAAGCAGACTGGAATGTAAGGCAGCACCCCCCCAACCCCCCTATAGGCAGCCTGTAATATAAGGCAGCACTCCCCCCATAGGCAGACTGTAGTATAGGGCACCTCCCCATCCCCTATAGGCAGACTGTAGTATAAGGCAGCACCCCCCTTTCGCTCCATACACCTTGTACACATACGGCTCCGCTACGTACACCCCGTACACACACGTTTCCGCTCCGTACACCTTGTACACAAACAGCTCCGCTCCGAACACCTTGTACACAAACGGCTCCGCTCCGTACACCTTGTACACAAACGGCTCCGCTCACCCCATACATATGCAACTCTGCTCCTCCGTACACCTCATACATGCATATCTCCGCTTCATACACCTTCTACACACACGGCTCCGCTCTCGTACACCTCACACACACACAGCTCTGCTACATCCACCTGGCTGTAAACCCCTCCCTACCCCACACATAAACTTCACCTTATCCAGCACCAATACATGACAACCAGCACAGCAGAGTCCTGCAGCCAGCCACTGAAGTCCCTGATCATGTGACCCCTTGACTCCGCCCCTCGTGTGACCTCATCACAGGTCCTGTGCACACAGATTAACTCAGGATGACATTGCTGGCTGTGAGCCCACTGCTGGCATCGGGGCCCCCCACTGCCTTCTTAGGGGCCCATAGCGGCCGGATGGCAAAGTAGGGAGATCGATTCTCCCTGCTTTGCCGCAGAATGTAACTGTATGGGCGCGCTGTGCACACAGATACAGTTACATTAGTGTAGCTCCGGTGGGCCCCCTCAGAGAGCAGGGCCCGGGGCAACCGCCCCCTCTGCCCCCCCCCCGGTAGCTACGCTACTGAAGCACAGTGATACTGTTGTTTTTAAACCAGGTGTTGGTACTTTTGGCAGTGTGGACAGGTGCCAATTCCTGCTTGAGAATGAAATTTTAATCTCCAAAAAGCTTGTTGGCAGAGGGAAGCATGAAGTTCTCTAAAATTTCCTGGTAGATGGTCGCACTGACTTTATTCTGGATAAAACACTAGCAGATGACATGGCTCCCCAAACCATCACTGATTGTGGAAACTTCACACTCGACCTCAAGCAGCTTGGATTGTGTGCCTCTTCACTCTTCCTCCAGACTCTGGAACCTTGATTTCCAAATTATATGTAAAATTTACTTTCACCCGGAAACAACACCTTGGACCACTGAGCAACAGTCCAGTTCTTTTTCTCCTTGGCCCAGGTAGGACACTTCTGGCGTTGTCTATAGGTCATGATTGGCTTGACACAAGGAATGCGACACTTGTAGCCCATGTCCTGGATATGTCTGTGGTGACTCTTGAAGCAATGCCTCCAGCAGCAGTCCACTCCTTGTGATTCTCCCCAAAATGTTTGAATGGCCTTTTCTTAACAATCGTTTCAAGGCTGTGGTTATCCTGGTTGCTTGTGCACCTTTTTCTACCACAGTTTTTCCTTCCACTCAACTTTCCATTAATATGCTTGGATACAGCACTCTGTGAACAGCCAGCTTTTCATTTTTGGATTTGGGGCAGATCTGGTTTCTCTCAGATTAAAACTTTTTTCCTTTCAGGCCAGTGGGGGGGATAATGTCATTTTTCCCCCCTGGCAATCTGGTGTATTTGCATTGCTGCTGGGTCAGCTGATGTGGGTGGTGACCACTGCCACCATCCTTTACAAGGTCACCTGATGCATCAGCTGACGGTCAATGTTAGAGCATTCTACAGTGACCAAGCTGGAGGAAGAAGCTTGCTGGGTGCAGTGGTGCTTTGCTGAGTTCGCTGATCTGGTGTCTTTATCCTGCTGTGCAGTGCTTTGCAGCAGAGAAAGATAAGTTGTATTTTTGGTACTTTGTCCCTTAGGTGTCTGTCACTTTCCCTTTGTATTATCTGCAGAGGAGAGGCTAGTGCTCCTTGCCTCCAAGTGCACTAGCCAGGGCAGAGCTAGGTGACAAATAAGGATGAGGTATCCTGACGTCGGCAGGGAGAAAGACCTGGATAGGGTGTAAGGTTAGTACAGGGACAGGCTCAGGCTGGAGCTCAGGAGGTGACTGTCCCTGATTGAGTTGTTGTGCCATTTGGTGACTGACCTTTTGTGGTTTACCTTCCTTGTGGAGTGTGTCAATGACTGCCTTCTGGACATCTGTCAAATCAGCAGTCTTCCCCATGATTGTGGAGCCTACTAAAGCAGACTGAGGGACCTTTTTAAACGCTTAGTAAGCCTTTGCAGGTGTTTTTTTGTTAATTATTCTAATTTACTGAGATAATTACTTTTGGGTTTTCATTTGCTATAAGACATAATCATCAACATTATTAGAAATAAACACTTGAAATAGAGCACTCTAATGTATGAGTTTCACTTTTTGTATTGAAGAACTGAAATAAATTAACTTTTTTATCTTATTCCTTATATATATACACACATATACTGTACGTACGGTACTTAGCATAAATGACTTCACCACCTTTGAAAAGTAAGATTTTTAGCAATATCTCACTGAATGCAAAAAATTTCAAAATTTTGACAAGACCGAGTTTAATGAAACTTTTTTTAACCCATGACATGAAAGTAATGTTAATAATATAATTTACAGTACAAAATCTTCAGTTCTATTCAATTAGTAGATACAGAAATAAATACACCCCACATCAAATACCAATACATCTAGTATTTTGTGTGACCTCCGTGATTTTTAAGGACTGCACCAAGTCTTCTAGGCATGCAATGAGGAAGTTGGTACCACTGCTGCAAGTGATCTCACTGTTCTCTACACGCCTGGTATTCAGATAATGCGCTCTGTTGCTGGCTCATTGCTGCTATTCTGAGCCATCAACAAAGTGCGCGCTGTGTTTGTGCACATCGCACAGTGACATAGCTTTGTTTCAGGGAGGTGGCAGGGGCTCTGGCCCCTTGATGACGCTTTATTAGAGTATGCAAGCATGCACTGTGATTCTCAAATGAAGCGTGATCATAAGGGAAGTGGAAAAAAGAAAAGGTATTAGAAAGTATTGCTTGAGAAGGATAGGAAACTTTTATTCATGTATATTACAAAATAGTTTACATTATGGCCCTAAATATTGATTTACAATTAAAATTACGTTGAAATTCGGACCACCCTTTTAACTTACAACTGATTACCCTGTAGCTATCATCCCCCCCTTTTTACATGCCTCAATTTATGCTCTTCATATCCATCTTTAATCTGTATTGCTACCTGCCTTCTTCTGCATCTCCCTTCCTTTTCATTTTATTTTATGCCTTGCTATGTACACAATTTATATTTAAAATAGCTATGTCACATTGTCTAAAAAAAAATCAACTTTTTACTGGAGCAATCATGTAAAAAAGAGGTGGTCTGACTTCCATTAAAATGTTTCCAAAGGCATGATTGCAACATAATAAAGGCAGGTGTTAACCCCCATCTCTCCAGCCAAGGCCATTATGGTAGTCTATACTGGGACAGTGTCATGATCCAGTCTGAGGTTTGTTTTCTGCTATCCTCTCCCTGGACTGGTCATGTGGGGGTTAATCCCCTCTGCCTCATTTTGGATCGGTTTTGCTATTTCAGTTTGCTGTGTCCTGAAGGCAACGCCAGTGATAGTTCATGTTTCCAGGCTATAGAGCAGCTGACCTGTATACCCTAGTGTTCCTTCTGCTTCTGACCTCCTGTATTAGTGTCTGACCCATTCCCTATCCCCGACTTTGTGTACATTTGGTGGTTTCCTTACAGTGTATGAC
The DNA here is from genome assembly GCF_039654945.1 of Dendrobates tinctorius. NCBI lineage: Eukaryota > Metazoa > Chordata > Amphibia > Anura > Dendrobatidae > Dendrobates > Dendrobates tinctorius. Next base: position 22,048,551 of record NW_027361829.1, on the reverse strand, counting down.
TCGTCTTGAACTCTGAACCCCGCTTCCTGTTTTTCTGTCTCTTATACCACGTTACCGACCGGCTTATGACTCACTGGCTTGTACCCTAACTCCCCTTTCCGTCTCACATCTTGGATACTGCGATCCTGTCTGGCTCTGACTTCTGGCTTGTCCCTGACTATGTGCATCGCTGTGACCTCTGGTACTTCGTCTTTTTGTTTGTTGCTGACCCGGCCTGTCAGACTACTCTGCCACCTCCTAGTGGCGGCCTGCACGTCTGCACTGTGGTGCTACACGGTGAGTGCAACCCTTTTTCTATTACCAGCACCCCCTGGTGGAGGTTGTGCGCAACTGCTCAGCAGTTGCGTTACAGACAGCAAGCGATGATATTCTGGGTATGGATCCATGCTGGTATACATTCTCTATACTCTTTGATATGAGTATGTTTGAATTCTCCTTATTACACACGGATGCCAACAATAATATTAGTAGATAGTTCACATATGTTGACCTGGATTCTGAAGTAAGGCTTCATGTTACATTTTCAGAAAAGTACTCTAATACAAAAGTCAACAAGGTCACATCTTCAGGATCTGTCTTAGGAAGTCTGCCACATTAATCGTTTTCTGAAAATAGTTTACTATTTGTGTTTAGCGTATACAGTATATCATTCAGTTGTGTGCTGTACAGGATAACACAGAAGATATTCTGCACAGTGATGTATGCACTGTGCGGTTCGGTAGACTGTATCTTGTGTCTTATTTCAAACGTTTTAATTGCACCTGTGAATTTTTAGCTACTGTATCAATAACTACAAGGATACACATGAAGATAAGCAACTTTGTAATAAATCTTTTCAAAAATCTGTTTCTTCCTATTCCTAGATTGATCTTGCAAAGTCAATTTAAGGGTAAATGAAATTTATTCCGTGAAGACAGATTTTCCATTACTGAAATAGGGGATGGCATAAAGTGTAGTTTAGTAGACTAAGGTGTAACTGTCATTTCAGGGGCACTTACAGCAGAATATATGGGTCTGCCTCTATCTTCTCCCTGCTTCTCCCCCTCCCATCTCCATGGAATCTTATGAGCATCAAATGTCTTCTCCTATCTCAGTAATTTGAAAGTCATTCATCACTGACTACAGATTTTACCAATAAATTGAGAGTGAAAAAGTCAATCCAGAACGGAAAAGATGCAGACTTCTTTCATGGGTCTGAATTCAAACCCTTCAGCTTGTGCTTTGTAGTCTGCTTCTCTGCCCTGCTGATGCACAGCAGCTACACCTTTTCTCCAGGTGTTTGGTGTCTGATATCCTTTCTTTAGTTTTTTTAGGGTAACAGGTGTTTTCATTTACTTATATGTGTGTCCTATCACCTTCCGGGTGCAGCTTTATATACTTTCCCTCTGCTGGTATTTCCTGTTGGTGATATTCTCTTTTGGATGTTCAGTCATACTGTTGTAGTTTAAGCCAGTCAGTGAAAGACCAGCTAGGGTTTATCTCTCTGCTGTTTATGTTCTTTACCCTGCACCTATCTTCTGTTTCTTTTTAGGAAGTAGGCGTCATATTCTCTACAAAGTACATACTTAATTCTTTTGTATTTTGTGGTTTGTTTTACTCACTTTGGGATCTCTTTCTATTTCAGCACACTTTCCTTTCTGTAGGTAATTTGCCCTCTGACCTGCCCTCCAGTTCTTTAGGAGGAACGTAAAACGCCCCACGGCCTTTCAGGGAGCAAAAGTCCAAGCTGCCATTGTCTAGTCTGTGGTTACAGTTATCCCAGCTCATGCAGGAACTACTAGGAACTGCGTGGTCAGGATTTCTAGTCTGTACAGGAACCGGCAGGGTCAGTTGCAGTTTTTAGTGTGTTTCTACAGAGTGAGTTGCTACACTATCATAACATTTTATCTAATGAGATATATTGAAAAGTTGCTTATTTTCATGTGTATTACTGAATTATGGCATAAAATTTAAAACGATTGCAGTCTTTTGGAAGAGGGAACAAGCTTATTGGCTTTATGGCTATAGTGTCTCATGTCCAAATTTGTGCTGCTCGGTAACTTACTATATGTATAACATAAATGAGCTATATTGAGTTTAATTTTTTGACATTTTATTATTGTTAACTAAATTAACAGAATTTTTTTTACATAGAGCTAAGGAGACAACTTGGGAAATATGTGGCGGATTATGGCACATGCTTCATTAGAATCATGCAGCACAGTACTAACATTAGTCAATGTGCTCCAGTAAATTAAAATCTCAGTTTAAAGCATTAGTTTCTTGCAATTGATTGTTTCCATAAAAAAACTGTTTTATTCTCTCTGCTAAAAGAATAATGAACCTTGGCCTTTACTATCTTGGTATTGTCATATACAGTATGTGTTTGACATTTCCGAATCTGAGATAACTTCAGATCTAAAACAGATGTCCTAAACTAAATTTTCTGCAGGCAAGATGCCCATGGATTGCCATAAAGATGTCATCAGATTCCAAATAAGACAATAAAGAGAGGAATGCGGGAATAACAACACTTTTTATATATCATCTATTTTCTGTAATTATGTCTGTCATATTATGCTCCTTGCTGCCAGTGCCTCCAAATGAAACCCAAACTTTGTCAAAAAGTAATCCCTGGAAAACGCTGGTTTTCCATGGAAACTTTGCTATAAAGTTAATTAGATCAGTAATGTCATTTTGGTTTATGGGGTGCAGATGTTTCCCTATTTCTTAAGTTTGAATGTCACTTTAGAGTTATTCACAATCCTTGATCCATATCATAATTACACAGTCATCTTGTTTCATTAAATGAAGTCTCCCATAGTTTTCACCCTCTCAAACTGCTACTATTGCTGCCTAGGTGAGAAGAAAATAGTTGGTAAAATCCACTTGTTGCTGATCGACATAGCACAGAGAATTGGGTATTAATTATTCCATTTGTTAATGAGATGTCAAGCATCCCCTGGGAATGTAGTATTTATCAAGTAATGTTCAAGCAGCTCCAGATTCCAAGTGACATGGTTTTGTAAGAGAACAGAGAATATTTGAATATATGTATTTTATTATCATTATAATAATAATAATAATAATAATAATAATAATAATCATTAATAATGATTAGTTAGTTGAATCTAAAATGACACAATTCTAGTCACATTGTAGCTCTCCATAGAAATGTGGAGTTGACACAGAGAGCATATTCCACTTGTTTGACTTTACCATCTAAAAATATGAAAGCCATTATTCTACATTGTCATGTTTTGTTGCCATGAATACTGAAGGAGATTTACACTCTCATATTTTCTCTTTTTTTAGGAGCTGGTTGTTATGGGAGCTCCAGGATCGTATTACTGGACAGGCACAGTTAAAGTACTGAACCTTACTGACAACACATACTTCAAGCTGAGTAATGAAGCTGTCATTGCCAAAGGTTACACCACATATTTAGGCAAGTGTCTTCTCGGTTGAAGTGGATCTGTCACCCCCTAATGAACAGTATTGGTGTCTTGCCTGGGTGTCTCTGTAAGCTAGGCAGTATTTTTATTCATTATCACTGTTACAAGATAAATGAACTGTTTTAGTATTTATCAATGGTACTGTCACGATCCATTTTTGGATTTGTGGCAGCTCTGGTTCCACTCACATTAAAACTTTTTTCCTTTAAGGCCAGTGGGGGTTAAATGTAGTTTTTCACCGCTGGCAAGCTAGTGCTACTGCAGCGTGGCTGAGTCAGCTGATGTTGCTGGTGACCACTCCCACATCCTTTAAAAGGTCACCTGATGCATCAGCTGACTGTGGGTGATATAGTTCCTCTTTGGAGACCAACCTTTGCAGAAGCAGCTCTCTGGTGTCAGCCAAGTCTGGTGTTTGGAGTCCGGTTGCTGTGCTATCTGTGGAGTTAAGCAGTGGTGTGCACAAGCTAAGTATTTTACTTACCTTGTCCCTTTGGTGTCTGTCACTTCCCCCTGTGTGTTTTATCTGCAGAGGTGAGGCTGGAGCTCCTTGCCTCCAAGTGCACTAGCCAGGTCAGATCTAGGTGACAAATAGGGATGAGGTATCCTGACGTCGGCAAGGTATCCTGACGTCGGCAGGGGGAAGGACCTGCATAGGGTATTAGGTGAGAATAGGGACAGACTCAGTGTGGAGCTCAGGAGGTGACCATCCCTGATTCCTTATTGTCAGGGCCTTGCTCTCCCCTATTCCATCGACGTTGTGTTGTTGTGCCGTTAGGTGACTGACCAACCCTTGGGTCGTGTCACACTGGTCAGTCACTCCGTGACAGATTCAGAAGAAAAGTACTGCTGAGTAGCGCAATTGTATATATTAAAATGACTCAATGAAGTTGGAAGCAATTATTGAAAGTACATATGCTGTTTTAGAAGTATTACACTAAGTCTGGATATCTGCTCAAATGACCAACGAGAGGTTAAACTGTATGCCTAAAATTTGTTAGGAGACCTACAGGTGCATCTCACAAAACTAGAAGATCATCAAAAGTTATTTTATTTCAGTTATTCAATACAAAAATGAAACTCCTATATTATATAGAGTCATTACAAACAGAGTGATCTATTTCAAGTGTTTATTTCTGTTAATGTTGATAAATAGGGCTTACAGCCAATGAAAACCCAAAGGTCATTATCTCAGTAAATTAGAATACTGTAAAACACCAGCTTGAAAAATTATATTAAAATCTGAATTGTCGGCGTACTGAAATGTATGTTCAGTAAATGCACACAATATTTGGTTGAGGCTCCTTTGACATCAATTACTGCATCCATGCTGCGTGGCATGGAGTCGATCAGTCTGTGGCACTGCTGAGGTGTTATGGAAGCCCAGGTTGCTTTGATAGCAGCCTTCAGCTCATCTGCATTGTTGGGTCTAATGTCTCTCGTCTTCATCTTGACAATACCCTATAGATACTCTATGGAGATAAGGTCAGGAGAGTTTGCTGGCCAATCAAGCACAGTGATACTGTTGTTTTTAAACCAGGTGTTGGTACTTTTGGCAGTGTGGACAGGTGTGAAGTCCTGCTAGAGAATGAAATTTCTATCTCCAAAAAGCTTGTTGGCAGAGGAAAGCATGAAGTGCTCTAAAATCTCCGGGTAGACGGCAGCGCTGTTATTGGTCTTGATAAAACACAGTGGACCTACACCAGCAGATGACATGGATCCCCAAACCATCACTGATTGTGGAAACTTCACACAAGACATCAAGCAGCTTGGATTGTCTGCCTCTCCACTCTTCCTCAGCTAAAGGCTGCTATCAAAGCAACCTGGGCTTCCATAACACCTCAGCAGTGCCACAGGCTGATCGTCTCCATGCCATGCCACATTGATGCAGTAATTGATGCCAAAGGAGCCCCGACCAAGTATTGAGTGCATTTACTGAACATACATTTCAGTAGTCCAACATTTCGGATTTTAAAATCATTTTTTCAAGCTGGTTTTATAAAGTATTTTAATTTACTGAGATAATGACTTTTGGGTTTTCATTGACTGTAAGCTGGAATCATCAACATTAGCAGAAATAAACACTTGAAATGCATCACTCTGTTTGTAATGACTATATAATATATGAGTTTCACTTTTTGTATTGAAGACCTGAAATAAATTAACTTTTTGATGATATTCTAATTTTGTGAGATGCACCTGTAAAAGAATGTTTAGATTGTGATTCACTTTCTGTAAGGCTACTTTCACACATCAGGTTTTCGGCGTCAGGCGCGATCCGGCGTCGTGCCGGAATGCCGGATCCGGCAAATGTTTTGTAAAACCTGATGTGCCGGATCCGGTTTTCTGCCGGATCCGTCTTGTTCTTGACAGACAAAACCGGATCCGTCTCATCCGGTTCATCCGTTTTTCTATCCGTTTTTCGACGGATTACGCCGGATCTGGTTTTTAAAATTGACCCTTGTGGCCTTCCGAACGGGATTGGCTACTGGAAAACTATATATAGCATGTTCCTACAGCCCTTCTTTGACAGGTTGTAGAGGAGAAAGTGCAGGTTGGAGAGAAGAGCAAGTTACTGGCGAAGATGGATGTTGTCATTGGAAATATTACCACTAGAAGTTCTGTGACGGTTTCAGTAATGAGGGACAATTTTGCACTATACTTTATGTCACCTCAAGACAGAGTACACTGGCAGGATGACAGAGTGTGAAAGATTTGTGCCCTAACCAAACTTGTGTACCTTCTGGACCAACAGTATATACCTTTGCCGACCAAAGTTGGCTATCTTGTCATGGTCTTACTATTTTTAGCTTTAGGCCACAGGTGTGTACCTGGTTGTGTTTTATGCAAAGTATTTCACCTTTTAACAAAAGTTGTGTACATTGTTAGGAAATCACCAACAATAAACACAACTTTTCAGGTGAAATACTTTGCTTCAAACACAACCAGGAACACAACTGTGGCAAAAAGCTAAAATTTACCCACAGTTATATACCTGGTTTTGAATACCTTTTTACCTTTTAAATACCCTGTATTTAACCTTTTTTTTAAACATATTTCGCCGCAGAAAGAAATGACAGACAACCAGTGTAAACAATAATTTAACTTTTATTTAAAATATTTTTTTTTGTGTAAACTGTTTTTAAAGTTAAAAAAACTTTTTTAATAAAGGTTTGAAACCAACCAAATGGGCATTTTTATTACAAAAAAACCATAACTCGGTGTAGTGTGGGGTGGAAATACTGCTGGAGGGGCTGCGGGACACTTCGACAATGGGAGTGTGGAGAGAGGACTGGGATCGTGGTGGGGAAGGAACAGTTAGAGGTGATGGTGTGGAAAAAGCTACAGAATGGGTGGACATGTGGGAGGCAGAAGAGGTGGTGGGCGGTGGAGTGGAGGGTTGGGCAGGGACTGTAGGAGCAGATGATGTTGATGGAAAGTTGTATGGGGAAGGAGTTTGGTACGGGGAAGGAGTTTGGTACGGGGAAGGAGTTTGGTACGGGGCAGGTTGCTGGAAGTGGGGAGATGTCTGGTACTGGGGAGGTTGCTGGTACTGGGAAGGTTGCTGGTACTGGTGAGGTTGCTGGTATGTAATAGGAGGGGGAGGATGGAAAGTGGCTGGAGGGGGTGCAGATGTAATAGGAGGGGGAGGATGGAAAGTGGCTGGAGGGGGTGCAGATGTAATAGGAGGGGGAGGATGGAAAGTGGCTGGAGGGGGTGCAGGTGGAGGAACTACAGTGGTGGGAGGTGGAGGTTGGGAGGTAACCTGCTGTAGAGCACCGTGGCACGAATGCATTACATGCATCTGCTGGGTAGGAGATAGTGTTGCCATGCGCTCCACAACAGACCTGAAAAAGGTGTGGTTTGGCGAAGATCTTGCTTCTGAATGCATGGTTTGCAGAAGTGTCTTCACCTCCAGAATGCTGGAGTTGATCTGCTGAAAGCCTGCGGAGATTTGCTCTGACAAGACTTTTAGACAGTTCTGGAAAGATGCATTCAGATGCAAGAACTCTGGCGCATAACTCTTTTCCTGACCCCTCTGCCGCTGCCGCCCAGTACCCGCAGGTGTACTAGAGGTGGCAGGGGCAGAAGGGTGGGGTAAAGGGAAAGCGATCTCCTCACCAGCAGCTTCATGTAATGTAGGCGGCCACGATGCTCCTGTGCTGGTGGATGGGACAGATGGGTCGAATGTGTGGGAAGGCTGGGAAGGTGCAGATGTACCGGGGCAGTCGAAGTGTCCCTCGGTGCCGGTCTCCTCAGGGATCGCCTCAGAAGGGTCCAATCGTGCAGGCTCCCGAGTGCTGCTCACCGTGCTGTGGAATAAAGAGAAAAAAAAACAATTAAAATACTGACATGGTATGGCCCTGGCTGAAAAAAAAAAGTTACATCTAACATTTTTTTTCACATGTGGTGTGTAATATTTACCTTCTAGTGACCATTGTTTCCCGGAGGAACGACAGGGCTTGTGCGTACTTGTACTTGCTCCTGCGTCCTCCAGATCCACTCGGGGCCCGCATCTCTTTATTGAACTCCTTCTTGAAACGATCCCTCACAGACCGCCACCGATTCACAATTCTGTTCCCTGAAACGAGAAAGGAGTGGTTAGTATACAACATCAGTGTTTCACAAACTCCAGTCCTCATGGTCCCCAGGGGTCATGTTTTCAGGATTTCCATAGTAAATAGAAATCCTGAACACATGATCCGTGGGGACCACGAGGACTGGAGTTCGGGAAACACTGGTTTACATCAAGCAACCGGTACTGTATATACTTACGCTCTTTAATCTGGGCCCGAACATCGAGGTCCTCCCAGCGGCCCACAAGGAGCGAACAGATTTCCTCCCAGAGTCGTCGGGTAACGATAAGGTCAGCGTGGCGGCGGTCAGCCATATTCCAGAGCGGCTCCCTTTCTCTGACGAGATCGATGAGGTGGTCCACATCGAGTCCTCCATCCTCACCGTCAGAGTCGGGAGCACGCTGTGAAGGCTGTTAAAGAAAAAGACAAAAATAACATAATTAGCCTCCACAAAAGAAATGAAATAAAAAGTGCAAAAAAACAAAGCAAAAATATTTATACTTACACGCTGGTGACCGCCGCGTTGCTGTCGCCGACGACCCTGGGAGGCACTGCGAGGACCTCTTGGCCGAGCACCAGATTGGGAAGACTAGAGAAGAAAACAAAAAATGTTATGTCTTTGGATGTAGGCATTTGTTTGCTGTGTGTGGTCTGCAGAACATTGTTTTCTATGTGTTGTGTGTAGTGTGATGTTGTGTTTCTGCGTTTGATGCAAAAAACTTACCAATTGTGAGCCCACTCCAAGTGTCTGTCCACCCCTTCCTTCTTCTTCTGGGAGCTCCTCTTCATCTTGTGAATCCTGTTTTGAAATAAAAGGCAATGAATAGACATATATTACAGTGATGATGGATTTTGGAAATAAAAACTTACCGTCAAACGCTGACGATGCGAGGGAGGGCTCCCAGAAGATGATGTGCTGTCTTCCTGGTGGCCACACTCCATGCCTGTGGGTGGTGTTCCAGCTGCTGCCATTGCTGCTGCTGCTGCTGCATCATTTGGGCAGCTGTTGAATAAAGAGAAACAAAGGGCCAATGAATATCTTGATATTCAATAGCCCTAGTTTGGAGGAATGGGGGATTTGATAATTACCGTCTCTCATCTGCTGCTGGCCTCCCCTCCTCAGCATGTTCCATTTGCTGCTCCATTTGGGGGGGTGGTGGTGGTGCTGATGGTGCTGCAGTGGTCTCCTGCCTTCTCCTGCTGCGCTTGGTTGCTTTCTTGGGTGGCATGTTGGGTGTGGCTGTGGGTCCCACTGTCTTGCTTTTATATATGTCTTGTGGGCAGAGCTACTGAGCATGCTCAGACCAAAAAACCGGATCCGGCCACCGGATCCGGCTTTCGCCGGATCAGGCGCATTGCGGCGCTCATAGACTTTCATTGTGTGAAAAAGCCAGACGCGCCGGATCCGGCGTGTCCGGCTTTTTCGCCGGAGACAAAAAACGTTACAGTAGCCGTTTTTTCCAGACGCCGGATCGCGACACATTGCCGGATCCGGCGAAAACCGGATGAAACGCATGGCCATCCGGCGCGATCCGGCGCAAATGCAAGTCAATGGGGGGGAAACCGGATCCGGCATTGCATTTCGCCGGATCCGGTTTCTGTCAAAAGCGCCGGATCGCGCCTGACGGCGAAAACCTGATGTGTGAAAGAGGCCTTACTCACACCAGAATACAGTAAGCTGTCATGTGGGTGTACATGAAGAAGAACGCTCTATCTGGCCATCACATGACTTGCATTTGCAGGCTCTATTTCTTAATTTGCAATTTATTTTAAGCTGGTGGTAGGAAAATAGCTGCTTTATTCTCTGTTATACATAGAAAGACACACAGGATGGGATTCCTACTCTTCATTTATTTTTAGGACACATAGGCAGCAGCAGACATTGTACACCAGTACTAAACTGTGTGGATGTGAATCCAGCTTTGGGGTGAGATAAAAGATTTGTTAGAAAACATAGCATGATCATTCAATGTCTCCCTCTACCTGTTTCCTTACTATGCTACTGACGTCTTTTCCTTCCCCTTCTCCGCTCCATAGAGTTTAATAGCCAGTTTAATTAATTAATAGAAAGGTCCTAGCACAGATCACTGCGGTAAACCACTGCTGACTATATCCCATTTAGAGAATGTTCCATTTATGACAACTTTGTTTCCTGTCCTTTAGCCAGTTCCTTACCCATCTGCATATAGTTTATCCCTATCCTCAGTCAACAGCCTCGAGTAGTATTTTCCCCTACAGCCAGTAGCTCCCATTAGTATGTCCCCTACTGGCAGCAGCCCCCCAGTAGTATGTCCCCTACAGCCAGCACTCTCCAGTAGTATGTCCCCCCACAGTCAGCAGCCCCTAGAAGTATGTCCCCCTCAGCCAGCAGCCTCCAGTACTATAGCCCCCATGGCCCGCAGTCCTCATTATTTTTTCCTGCACAGTCAGCCCCTAGTATTATAGTTGCCACATCCTCTTTTGATGGCCTGCATTCAGTGACCATACAATATAAGAAAAATAAAAAACGCTTAGGGTATGTGCACACGTTGCAAATTCGTCTGCGGATCCGCAGTGGATTTGGCACTGCGGATCCGCAGCAGTTTTCCATGGGATGTACTGTACAGTTCCATGTTATCCTATGGAAAACAAAAACCGCTGTGCACATGCTGCAGAAAATTCCGCGCAGAAACGCAGCGGTTTATTTTCCACAGCATGTCGATTCTTTGTGCAGATTTTACAGCGTTTTTACACCTATTCCAGTCTAGGAATCCGCAGGTGTAAAAATGCAGGTGAAATCCGCACTAAATCTGCAGGAAATCCGCAGGTAAAATGCAGGCATTTTGACCTGTGGATTCTGCAGATTCCGCACGTAATTATCCGCAGACAAATCCGCAACGTGTGCACATACCCTTATACTCACCTAATTCCAGCTCCCTGTCAAATGCAGTCTTAGACTGTTATCTTGTGCAGCAGTGGTCGCTGGATGGCGCATTGACGTCACTGCATCACTCCTTCTGATGTTCACTACGTGAGCTGTCTCCATTAGGGAGCATGCTGGAAGTAGCCTGGGTTCTGCTGGAGTTCCCGGATGAGCAGGGAGCTGATTACAGCTCTTCTGCTCCTGTGCCAGTGGCAGCACATCCATTGTATTCATGTCTGATAGACACAAATACAATTGAGTGCTAGGAGGTAAAGCCGATCGGGGTGCAAGCAGAGAGGGGTGACTACACCATTCACCTCTGTGTCGGAGCATCGTCCGCCTCTGAGCTGAATGCCTGCAACTGGAGGAAACAGCCTTTTGGGTAGGCAGGAGGTAGCCGAGCCTTAGGTGGGTGCCTACCCCTCATTCCAGCCGTGCCTGTAGTAGATCCCATAAGGGTTGGCTGAAACTTCTTTAATCAAATGTAAAAAGGACCTTTCACCAAATTTTTAATGTTGCACTGGACATAATGCAATACTGGTCGCAGAATATTTTTCTCTTTATTATTATTATTTCGCCTCTCTTTTGTGGAGATATTAGCATTGATAGTATTTGACATCTATTGAGTAACTTTTGTTAAGTCAAAGTGGGTGTTATCAGATAGTTTTCACTAGGGGTATGTACTTCTTCTCTCTGAATGATGTTGACCAATCATAAGCCAGCAGCAATATAGCAGAAAAAGACCAGTAACAAACAACAAATTAGAGCATACATCTCAGTGTGTGAGATGTATGACAGACAGTCTGATTTCCTGGTCTAACCTCCTGCATGATTAGAAAGTTATAGGTGTAAGGCCTAGATGACTCACATCTTTCAGTCAAGGTCCCTAACCCTTGCATATTTCAGATCACGAATACATCTGATTTTCAAAGAATAATAATAATATTAATTTGTAGTTATTAATTCCTTGTAAACATTCTCTGGTTACATAATTGCATCAACACAGCAATGTACCAGGCAGAGGCAAATATCACTATCTCTGATGGTACGATGAATGATTTCTCTATTCATCAATTTCTTCTCTACTGTCCTTAAAGTGATTGAAAGTACCCAGGAAATGCAGACTCTTTCGGTCTACTGGATGTTATAGGGAGTGTCACCAGCTGATTAGATATTCCTTCCATGCAAATCCAGTCTGACAAAATGTTGTTTCTTGTTTTGATGAATAGCATTATATCACGTCAGACACAACTAATCTTTGCATTGGTCTATATATACCAGGGATATCAAACTCACATACATAGAGGGCCAAAATAAAAAACTTTGGTCAAATTGCAGGCCAACCTTGATATTTATTAAAAAAAGTCTACAATTGAGGAATCTTTTCGCTATCATCAAATATAACGATGAACCTTTTCATATGGAAACAAACTTAAAGGGTTTGTTCCATGACAAGGTACATTTTAAGTATAATAGATCATAATCACAAATGGGGCATACTGGATTAATATAATATGTTATGAAGGAGCAATAAAAAGGATATGGCCCAATGGCTTAGTTTAAACATATAATAACAAAGGATAAAAAACATTGAATTAATAAATACGGTAATACAGATAATAAAGCATGATGCCAATTTAAGTGTTCAACCAGACACAGTATGATACCCCTTGCAAACAAAAAAGGAACTCAGGAGTATCAAACAACATATATAAATCATATTACATTTATTGAATATATTCATGAATATTAATCGCATAATACATTGTAAAAAGTTATATAAAAACCTAGAAGATGTGAAGGACACAAGACATAAAGTCCAACACAGTTACAATAGTTATAGATCGGGAATACTGAGATCATATAAAATATCTTGTAGCAACACTTGCTATTATAATATTTCACTAGTATCAGACATGTAATGGAAACATCTATATGCCACTCTGGTTACATATATTTAGCATAGTACCACTCTAATAATAAAACCCAAAAGAGCCTAGCAATAAAAATCCAATACTAGAAGAAGTCTCACAGAATAGATCTTTGCAACTGGTCACACCAAGCAGCCCCAACGCGCGTTTCGCGTGGGCTTCCTCAGGGGGCTGTATGATACCCCACAGTGAATTCCTTCACAGTACCCACCACACGCACAGTATGATAACCCTACTGTACCTTAGCAAAGTATGGTGACCTTAACACAGTATGATGCCCCTACTGTGATCCCCACTTAGCACTCTATAGAGTAAATGGGACCTACACAGTCCTCCATACAGTATAATGGGCCGCACATAGTCCTCAATACAGTATAATGGCTTCACATAATCCTCCATATAGAAGAATGGCCTCCACATAGTCCTACATACTGAATAATGCGCCTCACAAAATCCTTCATACAGCATAATGGCCCAACATAATCCTCCATTACAGTATAATGGGGCGATGCCGGCATCATGGGTCAAATATAATCATCCTGCGGGTCAGAGTTTGACATGTGTGGTCTATAGGCGATTTTATGGTTAGATGTCTGTGCTCTGAAGTCTGTTGCATGTCAATTTGGAAATACAAAGATAATTAGTCTACATTTTCCAGTGATGTTTTTCGTGGCAGCATGTACTACAGTAGAGAAGTATGTGAGCGATGTTTCAGCAATAATTGATATAACAAAGTAATATTTTACTTGTGTACTTAGATTATTGCTAAAAGTAGCGTGTTGAAGCATGACAGCTCTAATTTGCCATCTGATGTGTTTGTTTAATATTCTCTCTTTTCTCTATCACAGGATATGCCGTCACCGCAGGTCACTTTTCACAAACCACCACCATGGACATAGTTGGTGGAGCTCCCCGAGATAGTGGCATCGGAAAGGTGAGGCTTCCGTCACTATGTACCGTGCATGTGACACACTTAGAACTGCCTGTCCCACTTCCACAAGCGAGATGAACTTCAGTTTCCTTTATGATCACTGAGTTATTAATAGCACATTGTTTCAGCAGGTGAAACTGGACCTCTGCAAAAGAGAAAAACATTAGTAACTAAATCTACTAATTTTCAGTTTACTTATAGGCAAATATTATTGTACTAATTCAAACGAAATAATGATACAAACCATGTATGGTTTTATTATATGTAAGTAGTACAAGCATTATTTGTAGGATAGTAGTCAATGTATTGAACTTTGCAAGTATTAATCTATAGTTACACAAGCGATGATTCTCTTTTCCGAGAGACTCTGATCGATAATGCTAACGACGCTCGGTTTTTGTGCTGAAAAAGCTCCCCTCAGCTTATACTTGAATGTGGGTCTTAGAAGACGGAGGGAGAGTGGAAGCGGTGGAGCAGCGGGTCACAGGAGGCAGGAGCCGGCTGCTGCAGCTAAATTCTGTGCCCGCTGCTAAAGAGACATGAAAATTCACTGTGCTCGCAGTGAATATTAATTTCTCTGTACCAGCAGCCGCAGCTGCTCGCATTGGAACATTTTATTTTTTTAATGTTTTTCTGATGGTGGCCATTCATACCAGGATAGGGATGAGGAGCCATGCATGCCAGGATAGAAATGAGGAGCATTGCTTACCAGGGTAGGGATGAAGAGCTATGCATACAAGGATAGGGTTGAGGAGCCATATGTACTAGGATAGGGATGAGGAGCCATGCATGCCAGGATAGAAATGAGGAGCATTCCTTACCAGGGTAGGGATGAAGAGCTATGCATACAAGGATAGGGATGAGGAGCCATGCATACCAGGACAGGGATGAGGAGCCATGCATACCAGGATAGGGATGAGGAGCCATGCATACCAGGATAGGGATGAGGAGCCATGCAGACCAGAATAGGGATGAAGAACCATGCATACAAGGATAGGGACAAGGAGCCATTCATAACAGAATAGGGATGGGGAGCCATGCATACAATGATAGGGATGAGGAGCCATGTAGACAAGGATAGGGATGAGGAGCCATGCATACCATGATGGGGATGAGGAGCCATGCATACCAGGATAGGGATGAGGGAGCCGTACATACATGAATGAGGGGATAATGGTTTATACTCAAGTCAATAAGTTTTCTCAGTTTTTTTGTGGTAAAATTAGGTGTCTCGGCTTATACTCGGGTTGGCTTATACTTGAGTGTATACAGTAATTTCTCCATTTTCTCCATTATCTGTGTCTGTGGAAATTGAACTGCTTTTGGATGACATCCAATTGCAGTCTGACTTCCATAGACTTCTATGCGTAGTCAATCGCAGCATGCTGTGATTTTTTGCACTGGACCGATTCAGTGTGTAAAAAAAAAAATGCAGATCTGCATTGCCGAATAGTATAACATTGGTCGGATTGTTATCTGAGAAAACATTGGATAGCCCTTGTCCGAGTTATATGCTTGTTTTAGCAAGCCCTTAGGAATATTTCAACCTGAACCAGGCTCATAAATGGTTTTGCAGCCTTATTAAAGGGGAGCTATCATCAAAAAATGACCTATTGATTACATTTGTTTTTTTTGTGTTACATGTATTTTTTTTTTTTCAAATGATGGCAAAGTTTTGTTTTGTTACATCACATTTGTTGTTGAAAAAATAAAATTAGTAATCTAGCAGCTGGCTACTGGGGCTGTTTTAGACTCATTCTTCATGTCCTTTTATGAAAAATTTTCATTGCGGTTTATTATGATGAGGCTATGTGCACACGTTGGGGAATTTCTGCGGACATTTCCGCGGGAATTCCGCAACTCCCTGCCCGGGAAATACGCTAGAATTCCGCATGTGTAATTCCCATGTATTTCCCGCATTTTAACTAGCGTTTTGCAAGCGTAATTAGCTTGCAGAATGCTAGCGTTTTCCAAGCAATCTGTAGCATCGCTTGGAAAACTGATTGACAGGTTGGTCACACTCGTCAAACATAGTGTTTGACGAGTGTGACCAACTTTTTACTATTGAGGCTGCCTATGCAGCATCAGTATTAAAAAGATATAAAGTTAAAAATAATAAAAAAAATAAAAAATGGTGTTTTTCTCACCTTCCGGCGTCCCGCGCAGCGTCCCCGATCCTCGCGATGCTCCCAGCAAATCCCTTCCCCAGCGATGCCTTGCGACAATGACCTTTGGTGACGTCGAGGTCTCGCGTGACCGCTACGGTATCGCGAGACTGCGACTTCATCAAAGGTCATTGTCGCAAGGCATCACTGGGACCGGAAGATGCCGGGAGCATTGCTGAGGCCTGGGAACGCTGCGCGGGATGCCGGAAGGTGAGAATATCACCATTTTTTATTTAAATTCTTTTTTTTTTACAGGGATATGGTACCCAGAGCCGGGAAGAGAATCTCCTCTCCTCCAGGCCCTGGGTACCATCCGCACATGATCCGCTTACCTTGCGTATGGTGGTCATAGCCACATGCAGAAAATAAGCGGAACAATGCTTTCCTATTTGTGCGGAATTCCCACGATTCCGCACAAAGAATGAGCATGCTGCGTATTTTTCCGCGATGCGATTCCGCCGCAGAAAAATACACAGCATTAGCACAGCATGTGCGGAATGCCATAGGATTGCATGGGATGCTTTTTTTTGCGTTTTCGCTGCAAAATCACGTTAAAAAACGCCACGAAAATGAAGAAAAAAACGCTACGTGTGCACACAGCCTGAAAGGCAGGATTACAATGACCGGTTACACCTCTATACACAGCTGATAACCTATTGTGATTGGTGGGTTCTGTGTTATGTCACAACTGACCCTGCTCCCTCCGTACACAGTGATCTTTGCACAGGATCATTAGATGCTTCAGTAAAATAGGATGGACTCTGGTTCTGACCATTGTTGCTATGTAGATGTATTATTTCTTGAGACAATATGAAATGCAAGTCTAAAAAAAGCTCCAGTGTCCAATGTGAAAATTGTAAGATTTCTGTTTTTTTATTTTAATACATACTGTGATTTGTAAAAAAAATACCTAAATTTTTAAAAATACATTTGACTCAAAGACATGATTTTAATATTTCAACAATAAGTCATTTTCTGGTGATAGCTTTAATTGAGTGCTTAATAAAACATTTAAATGCTTCTATGGACCCCCCAGAAAGCCAATATAGCATCTCATCTCTTCTCATTCTAGCTGCCTATTTTTCCCACTGTGCTATAGTATCATTACTTAACCCCTTTAGGCTATGTGTCCACGTTGCAGAAATGCTGCGCAACTCCCCGCCGCAGGTAAAACGGATACGGAATTTGCATGCCTTTTCCCGCAAAACACAAGCATTTTGCAAGCGTTTTTAGCTTTCAGAATGCTAGCGCTTTTCCAAGCGATTTGACGCATCGCTTGGAAAAATGATTGACAGGTTGGTCACACTTGTCCAGCATAGTGCTTGACAAGTGTGACCAACTTTTTACTATTGATGCTGCCTATGCAGCATCAATAGTAAAAGAATGTTAAAAATAATTAAAAAAAATAAAAAAATAGAGATATACTTACCCTCTGTCGACCCCCAGAGTCCTCCTGGTTCTCAGCGGCGCTGCCAGCAACTTCCGTTCCCAGGGATGCATTGCGCGAATGACCACTGGTGACGTAGCGGTCACGTGACCACTACGTCATCAGAGGTCATTCTCGCAATGCATCCCTGAGAACGGAAGTTGCTGGCAGCGCCGCGTGCACCACTGAAGACTCCAGGGGCCAAGAGAGGGTAAGTATATCCCTATTTTTTATTTTAATTCTATTTTTTACAGGAATATGGTACCCAGGGCATGGAGGAGAGTCTCCTCTCCTCCAGACCCTGGGTACCATCCGCCCACTTTACGCATGGTGGGCATAGCCATGTGCATAAAGTGAGCGTTTCAATGCAGTCCAATGGCGGCGGAATCGCCGCGAATCCGCAGAATTAATGGACATGCTGCGGATTTTACCACTATGCGATTCCGCAGTGGAACAATCCGCAGCATTGGTACAGCAACTGCGGAATCCCATAGGATTGCATAGGAATGCGTTTTTTAAGCGTTTTTTTTTAAGCGTTTCCGCAGTGGAAAAAACGTGGCGGAAACACGTAAAAAACGCAATGTTGGCACACAGCCTTACACTCCAAGGCTGTTTTCACCTTCATGACCAGGCCAAAATTTACATTTCTAACAAGTGTAAATTTATGTGGTCATAACTCTAGAATGCTTCAATGGATCCCACTGATTCGGAGATTGTTTTTTCGTGACATATTGTACTTCATAATAGTGGTAAAATTTGTTCAATAAGACTTGTGTTTAGATCATATCTGAAATTTGGCTATTTTTTTATTAGGAAGTTATAAGGGTTAAAAGTTGATCAGCGATTTCTCATTTTTCCAATTAAATTTACAAAACCATTTTTTAGGGACTACATCACATTTGAAGTGACTTTAAGGGGACTCCATGACAGAAAATACCCAAAAGTGACACCATTCTTAAAACTGCACCCCTCAAAGTCCTCAAAACTACATTCAAGAAGTTTACTAACCCTTCTGGTTCTTCAGAGGCAATAAAGTAATGTGGAAGGAAAAAGAGAACGTTTTACTTTTTTTTTTTTTTAATTTAACTTTAGCCTCCAATTTTTATTTTCACAAAGGCAACAGGAGACAATGGATTACACTGTGTTACCAAGGTTTTGTCCCTCAGACAATTTTGAGTGTTTCTGATTTTTTCATGCTGATTTCAGAAATGACTTCAGATTTTTCCTATCACGTAAGGTTTTTGATAAATGATACGAAACATTATAATATTCTGTTATAATTCTAAAAACTCATATATGAACTTTTTCTGAAACAGTATATTCTGAATTTTCCACCGAAACCACATAAATAGCTGATCTACATGTATGCAAGTACTTATTATGCGAATTCCACGCAGGCGCAGTGAATCATTCGGCTGACCGTGTACGGAGCATACCACATCTCCTGGACAGGGGAGAAATCAAAAGACAATACTGACATACTTAGAGCATACTTAGAGCATGGCTGAATGGATCACGGCCTTCAATGCCATTTGCTGTTCCAATGATATGGAGAGAGAAGAGAGATCATGTAACAGATTGCTACTTCTGCCTTACAAATATAACAAGATATTCAGCAAAGAACAAGAAATCAATAGAATATCCTAATCTTCCTTGAGCCATAAGACCAGTGCCACATGATGAAAGTCTTCATGTTCCAAAGCCGCCCAAAGTATGGACAATGGAGGACGACGAAGATGGGCTAACAATGTCAGTGGAAAATGAAACTGCTGCAGACTCAGACTTTGAGCCTTCTACATCTAATCTACATCTGTTCAGTCAAGCTGATCTGAGTGACTTAGTCAGAGATTTGACCTTTTGCAACGATGTCTTGGGGTTGTTTGGTGCTCTTGGATGCGAACATGACGCTAAGGAATGGCTACTGTTCATTGACTCATCAGTTTTAAGTCTGAAGGCTGTTCTACTACCCAACGGAAATATCTATCCTTCTATACCTATTGGACATGCCGTACACATAAAAGAAACATATGAGAATATGAAGTTACTGTTGACCCACATGAATTTTAGAAATTATAACTGAAACATATGTGGTGATCTAAAAGTTGTTGCACTTCTTCTTGGATTGCAGTTTGGATATACTAAGTATTGTTGTTTTATTTGTGAGTGGGACAGTCGTGCACGAGAAATGCACTATTTCAGAAAGGACTGCCCACTCCGCAAAAACCTGGTTGCTGGACAGAAGAATGTTAAACATAATCCTCTTGTTGATCCAGCAAAGATATTTCTCCCTCCTTTGCATATTAAACTTGGGCTTATGAAGAATTTTGTCAAAGCAATGAACAAAGAATTGCAAGCCTTTTCTTACTTGCGACAGAAATTTCCAAGAATAAGTGATGCAAAGATTAAAGAAGGTATTTTTATTGGTCCACAGATCAGAGATATAATGAATGACAGTAGCTTTGATGATCTTTTGCAAGGTGCTGAACAAGTGGCATGGAGAGCTTTTATAGATGTGACCTTCAACTTCCTTGGCAACAGCAGGGCACCGAACTTTGAACAACTCGTGGACGACATGCTCACAGCATATCATTTGATGAAATGCAATATGTCACTAAAAATGCATTTTCTACATTCTCACTTAAACTTTTTTCCAGCCAATCTTGGTGCCGTTAGCGATTAACACGGTGTGCTGACAGAGTTTGACCTAATTGTGATTAGCATAATCATCCCGAATCTCTCACATGAGATAATATACGCTGGAGTGATCATACCCTAATACAGAGGCTATAAGAGGCAAACTGTGCATCATTTTTAATGAAACTCAATTGCAAAATTATTTTTAGCTCCAATTGCATGCATTTAAGTAAGGACAAAAAATTGTCCCCAAAGGTGGCCAACCCCTTGAATGAATTCATTAAGGACTCCATTTAAACCCTGTTTGTATTTTGTCTACCTTGTTAAGGTCTTGATTTTGTTCTATTATTTGGTTTTAATTGCAAATATTCTGAAAGGCTCACATATTGAAGCTGGATCTTCTTGTCTGGTTTCCTGTCACAATTCCTGCCCATAAATGCCAATGATGCTGTTAGTTCAGGTCATGAGATCCACTGTCGCAGCCATAAATACTGATGAGAACATATATAAGCATGCGTAATATGTTCTGTAAACCTTCCCAAAGTCTGATCATTCTTAGGGTATGTCTCCACGCTGCGTCCTGGCACCGCTTTGGACGTAGCGGAAACCCTGCTCTGCCCAAAGCACTGCCCCTTGTTGTACGTGCGGTGATTCCGGATGTGTTCATTGAACACCTTCAGAATCACTGCACCGTATCCATAGACTGGGCTATTTATCTTGCGGAGCGTCTACGCAAGATAGACATGCTGTGGTCTGGAAAGACTCGCCGCATGTCCGGTTACGCAGGGCCGCCAGATGTGGCCCTGCACGCATAGTGGAGACGGAATTTCAAAAAATCCCCTCCACTATGCTGTAGCATCTGAACGCTGCGGATTGAACACTGCGGCTGTACGCAGCATCTAATCTGCAGCAAATCCTGATGTAATCCTGAACGTGGAAACACACCCTGATTGTTTAACCTTGACTTGCATCATATGTCTCTGACTCTGCCCCTTAATTTTTTGTTTTTGAGGCCTGTATGGCTGGAATCATTAGTTCAAATCCTGCCAAGTACAACATCTGCATTTGAGTTTGATTGTTCTTTCTGCGTGTCTGTGGGTTTACTCAGTGTACTCTAATTACCCGTACCCCAAAAAGACATACTGATAGGGAATGTAGATTGTGTCTGTGAAGAAGTGCAGTATATACTGGCTCTTTATTAGCAAATATAATATATATATATATATACTGCTCAAAAAAATAAAGGGAACACTCAAATAACTCATCCTAGATCTAAAAGAATGAAATATTCTCATTGAATACGTTGTTCTGTACAAAGTTGAATGTGCTGCCAGCATAATCACACAAAAATCACCGGTCATGCTGAAGGATGTTGCAGGCAGCAGGTTCACACTCAGCACATGTGACAGACTTAATAGCTGTCTACAAATATCTAAAGGGCTGTCACATTGTAGAAGGATCAACTTTATTCTCATTTGCACAAGGAAAGACTAGAAGCAATGGGATGAAACTGAATGGGAGGAGACACAGATTAGATATTAGAAAAAACTTTTTGACAGTTAGAGTGATCAATGAGTGGAACAGGCTGCCACGAGAAGTGGTGAGTTCTCCTTCAATGGAAGTCTTCAAACAGAGGCTGGACAGACATCTGACTGGGATGATTTAGCGAATCCTGCTTTGAGCAGGGGGTTGGACCAGATGGCCCAGGAGGTCCCTTCCAACTCTACGATTCTATGATTCTATGATTCTATGATTCTATGACAGACGTGACAGAGTCTGGAGACGCCGTGGAGAGCGATCTGCTGCCTGCAACATTCTTCAGCATGACCGGTTTGGCAGTGAGTCAGTAATGGCGTGGGGTGGCATTTCTTTGGAGGCCCGCGCAGCCCTCCATGTGCTCACCAGAGGTAGCCTGACTGCCATTAGGTACCGAGATGAGATCCTCAGACCCCTTGTGAGACTATATGCTGGTGCCCTGGGTTCCTCCTAATGCAGGAGAATGCCAGACCTCATGTGGCTGGAGTGTGTCAGCAGTTCCTGCAAGATGAAGGCATTGAAGCTATGGACTGGCCAGCCCATTCCCCAGACCTGAATCCGATTGAGCACATCTGGGACAGCATGTCTCGCTCCATCCACCAACCTCACGTTGCACCACAGACTGTCCAGGAGTTGACGGATGCTTTAGTCCAGGTCACGGAGGAGATCCCTCAGGAGAACATCCGCAACCTCAGGTCATACAGGCACGTGGAGGCCACATACAATATTGAGCATCATTTTGACTTGTTTCCACTTTAATTTTGTCTTGTTTTCATTTTCATTTTGACTTGTTTTCACTCTCATTTTGGGGGTCTCTCCAAATCCAGGTCTCCATTGGTTCAAAAATTTGATTTCCATTGATGATTTTTGTGTGATTATGTTGACAGCACTTTCAACTTTGAACGGGACAAAGTATTCAATGAGAATATTTCATTCATTTAGATCTAGGATGTGTTATTTGAGTGTTCCCTTTATTTTTTTGAGCAGTGCATATATATATATATATATATATATATATTTATATATTAATTGTTATTTATTGCACTTGCTCCAGTCATCAATTTTCTATAATATTTTTGCCTTAACGTTCAGTTTCTCTTTACTAAGTGAGAGACCATATAGCCTCTGGCTATATAGACGCTGGCCTCTGAGTTGGAGTGGCCAGATAAGGTCCTCATTCCGGCTTTCTGGAGAGGCTTGGCTGACCATGTGAAGGACGCTCTGGCCACCAGGGAGGTTTCTGCCACAGTGGAGGAGCTTATTACCGTCTCCACCCGTATAGACCTTTGCTTCACCGAGCAAGGGTTGGAGCGGTCCCAGTGTCGGCAGAGGTTTAGGTTGGCACCTAGTTTCGCTAAACCTCTGGAATCTCTCGACCGGGCGCCGTGCCTCAGGGGGCCTTGTGTTCTCCTCGCGCGGGATCCAGGTCCTGGTCCGCTCGAGCACCTGTTGTATGTCATGTTTACCAGCAGTCTGGTCACCTTGCCAATCGGTGCCCACAGCGGTCGGGAAAACGCTCGCCTCTAGTGGTCATAGGAGGGGGCTCACTAGATTCAGTGGAGTTTTCCTCCAAGATGACCTTTAAGGGAACGCTTGGGGTTGGTTCATCCATTCTGGCATTGGAGGTTTGCGTGTACTCCGGAGCGGAGGGCAATTTCATGTCTTTTGCCTTCGCTCAGCAGCACACAATACCTCTGGTTATGATGGCAAAGCCAGTCACCGTCAGGGTGGTGAATAGCACAACTCTACCCTCACAAATTACCCACCAGACCATCCCATTGATACTCTTGGTGTCCCCGTCTCATCAGGAGATGATATCCCTCCTTGTCATGCCCGAGGGTATCGATCAGGTCCTTTTAGGAGTTCCCTGGTTACGATTCCACTCTCCACATACAGAGTGGTCCTCGGGGAGGATTCTCGGATGGGGTAAATGCCAGAGGAAGTACGTTCAGGTTGCTTCCACCGAAGTCCCCGCAGATCTTTCCTCTCTCCTCACACACTATCCCCAGTATGCAGACATGTTCTCCAAGAGGGCGGCGGAGACTCTTCCGCCCCATCGCCCCTACGACTGTCCTATTGACCTCTTGCCTGGTGCTGAGCCTCCTCAGGGATGAGTCTATTCCCTTTCTCTCCTAGAGACAGAGGCCATGTCTCAGTATATCAGGGAGAATCTGGCAAGGGGATTCATCAGGAAGTCGGTGTCACCAGCAGGGGCGGGATTCCTCTTTGTGCAGAAGGAGAACGGAGAACTACGTCCCTGCATTGATTACAGGGGTCTTAACGCTATCACTGTTAAGAATAATACCCTCTGCCCCTGATATCAGAGCTGTTTGATAGGCTACGGGGAGCGAGATTGTTTACCATGAGGGGGACAAATGGAAGACGGCATTTAACACCAGGGATGGGCACTATGAATACCTGGTGATGCCCTTTGGGCTCTGCAATGCTCCGGCCGTCTTCCAAGACTTTGTGAACGATATCTTCCGGGATATACTTACCACCTCGGTAGTAGTCTATTTGGATGATATTCTCATCTACTCTCCAGATATCGACTCCCACCAGAGAGATGTTTGCAAAGTCTTCGACCTCCTGTTGGCATACTCACTCTATGCCAAGTTGGAGAAGTGTGTGATTGAGCAGGAGTCCTTGCCTTTCCTGGGCTATATCATCTCCGCCCAGGGATTGGCTATGGATCTCAAAGCAATGCAGCGCTTTATGGGGTTCATAAATTACTACCGCCCATTCATCCCCCACTTCTCAACTTTGGTAGCCCCCTTGGTGGCCCTCACCAAGAAGGGCTCAAATCCCAAGTTGTGGTCGTAACCTGTTGTTAGTTCATTTTCCCCTTCATTACTGAGGCCCGAGGAACTCCCTCTTCTGGTAAAGAAAGGTAGTGAGCCTGATTATCAAACACCTGAGGCTGATGATGATGACTGGCTGAGTGGAGTTACTGACTGGATATAAGGCTGCCGACGCCCTTCTGCCCTGCGGGTGGTTTCTCTGTGGGATCCTTGGAGACCAGTCTGAATTCCTGCTCCTCTAAAGCTAAGTTTGCTGCTCGGCCTTTTGCTTTGGTGCTTTGACTTTGTTTTGCTTTGTTTTTCTGGATTTCTGCCATTCCCTGCTGGGGTGTGCTGAATTCATTTAGCTCTGTCTTCTGAAAATACCTGAGTGCTGATTTAGTTTTTGAAGCCTAGCTGCTTCAGGGCCTTTTTCATATCAGCTTGTTGGCTTATGTCTTTGATAGGGTTTTGGCAGATTGCAGACAGCAGCCTTCCTGTCCTTTCCTATCTAGGTAGTTTTGGGCCCCGTCTTTGCTCAGTCTATCTTTCTGTCTGTGTTAGTATTTTCATCTTGCTTCACCGTCATTATATGTTGGGGGCTGCCTATTGCTTTGGGGTCTGCTCTGGGGCAGTTTAGATTTCCCCTTTCTTTCTTTAGGCCTATGTAATTCTCCGGCTGTGATCGAGGGGTCTAGGGCATCGTAGGAACCCCCCACAGCTACTGCTAGTTGTGTTGATAGGTTCAGGGGTCTGCAATCTGATAGTTGCCAACTTCTCTGGTTTTCTGGACTTAGCTTGTATTTCTGCTTTTGCCTCCTACGGTGACTCATTTATAACAGAATCACCCGCCATACCGCAGATCCTAGGGTACTCAATAGCAGGAAAGAATTGTAAAAAAAAAAAAAAAATGTGTATATTTTTTCCTCTATATCTCTGAGGCCGTAGGGGGAATTTTTTTTTTTTCTCTCAATGGAGATAAAGCAATTGTCTGATCGTGTGGAGCAGCTCGCTGCGGAAGTGCGGGGAATTTCCGCCTACCTTGCTCATTCACATGCTGCTGAACCAAAGATTCCTACACCTGATGTATTTTTTGGGGATCGGTCTAAATTTTTGAATTTCAAAAATAATTGTAAGTTATTTTTTGCCTTGAAGCCTAACTCGTCAGGGAGCTCCACGCAGCAGGTTAAAATTGTCATCTCTTTGCTCCGTGGCGATTCCCAGGATAGGGCGTTTTCTTTGAAACCAGATGATCCTATTCTGACTAATGTGAACGCATTCTTTCAAGCTTTGGGGTTGTTGTATGACGAACATAATGCCATTGATCAGGCTGAAAAGACCCTGCTGGCATTGAGCCAGGGTCGTGATTCTGCAGAATTGTACTGTCAAAAATTCCGAAAGTGGGCAGTACTTACTACCTGGAATGATAATGCCTTGGCTGCTCTCTTTCGGAAGGGGTTGTCAGAAGCCGTAAAAGATACTATGGTGGGATTTCCTGTTCCCTCTGGTCTTGACGATTCTATGTCATTAGCCATTCAGGTTGATCGGCGTTTGCGCGAACGCAAAGCTGCACGAGAGGTGTTGCCACCTGTTGAACAAATGTCTGAACCTATGCAATGTGATAGAGTTTTTTCCAGAGAGCAGCGTCAGGAGTTCAGAAGGCGTAATAAGTTGTGTTTTTTCTGTGGAGATGCCTCGCATATTATTTCTGTCTGTCCTAAACGAGAGAAACGCTTTGCACACACGTTTTCTGTTGGGGGTGTTCAACCTAAGTTTCTTCTGGCTATTACTCTGATCTGCTCCCTGTCCACATTTTCCGCCAAGGCTTTTGTGGATTCGGGAGCAGCCCTAAACCTAATGGACTTGGATTTTGCTAAACGTTGTGGATTTCTGATGACACCTCTGCAGACGCCTATCCCTTTTAGGGGGATTGATGCTACTCCTTTGGCTAAAAATAAACCCCAGTTTTGGACCCAGGTGGTAATGCGAGTCACCCCAGACCATCAAGAAAATTGCAGATTTTTGGTGTTGCATAATCTGCATGATACTATCGTTCTGGGGTTTCCCTGGTTACAGATTCATAATCCAGTTTTGGATTGGAAATCTGTGTCTGTGGTGAGTTGGGGTTGTCGGTGTGCCTTTAGTGAGGCTCCGGTGTTTTCCACCTCTCCTCAGTCACATAATGTTCCTGATTATTTGCCGGACTTTTATGATGTATTTAGTGAGAATGAGTCTGCGTCTCTGCCTCCTCATAGGAGTTATGACTGTGCAATTGAACTGAGCCCGGGGTGTAAATTTCCCAAGGGTCGGCTCTTCAATTTATCTGTACCCGAGCACGAGGCTATGCGATCCTATATTAAGGAGGCGTTGGAGAAGGGTCATATTAGACCATCCTCGTCACCCTTAGGTGCCGGTTTTTTTTTTGTAGCCAAAAAGGATGGATCATTAAGACCTTGTATTGATTATCGTGCCCTCAACAAAATTACTGTTAAATATCAGTATCCGTTACCCCTGATTTCTGATCTATTCTCCAGAGTTAAAGGTGCTTGCTGGTTTACCAAGCTTGACCTCAGGGGGGCGTATAATCTTATTCGCATTAAGCATGGGGATGAATGGAAGACAGCGTTTAATACTCCGGAGGGACATTTTGAGTACCTGGTGATGCCTTTTGGGCTCACTAATGCCCCTTCTGTCTTCCAGTGCTTCATGAACGATATTTTCCGAGATTTTGTCGATAAATTTTTGATTATCTATCTGGATGATATTTTGATCTTCTCCAAGGATTGGGATTCTCATGTGGAACATATTCGGACTGTGTTCCGGATCTTGAGGGAGAATTCCCTGTATGTCAAAGGATCTAAATGCCTTTTTGGAGTACAGAGGATTTCTTTTTTGGGATTTATTTTGTCCCCGTCAACTATTGAAATGGACCCGGCCAAGGTACAGGCCATTCACGATTGGGTTCAGCCCACTTCTTTGAAGGCCCTCCAGAAGTTTTTGGGTTTTGCTAATTTTTTTCGGAAATTTATAGCAAAATTTTCTAGTATTGCCAAGCCATTGACTGATTTGACTAAGAAGGGTGCTGATGTGTTAAATTGGTCTCTGGAGGCTGTTTCTTCCTTTCAGGAGCTGAAGCGAAGATTCACCTCCGCCCCGGTTTTGCGGCAACCTGATGTCTCACTTCCATTCCAGGTAGAGGTGGATGCTTCTGAGATTGGTGCAGGAGCTGTTTTGTCCCAAAAGGATCCTGTAACATCTAAAATGAATCCCTGTGCTTTCTTTTCCCGAAAGTTCTCTCCATCTGAACGTAACTATGATGTGGGGAATAGGGAACTGTTGGCCATGAAATGGGCATTTGAGGAGTGGAGACATTGGTTGGAGGGAGCTAAGCATCAAGTCGTGGTCCTCACTGACAACAAGAATTTGATTTACCTAGAGTCGGCTAAGCGCTTGAACCCTAGACAGGCTAGGTGGGCCTTGTTTTTTACACGTTTTGATTTTGTGGTTTCTTTTCTTCCTGGAACAAAGAATGTCAAAGCAGATGCCCTCTCTAGGAGCTTCTTTGCTGATTCTCCTGTGGTGACCAAGCCTGCTACCATCTTAGGCGAAGGGGTAGTTCTTTCTGCCATCTCGCCCAATTTGAGACGTGCTCTGGAAGAGTTCCAGGAGGACAAACCTGAGCGTTGTCCCAGTGGAAAGTTGTATGTTCCTGACCAGTGGAAGAAGAGAGTGATGTCTGAAGTTCATTGCTCTGCTTTGGCTGGTCATCCAGGTATTTTTGGTACTAGAGATCTGGTGAGTCGGTTTTTTTGGTGGCCCTCCTTGTCTCGTGATGTCAGGAATTTTGTGCAGTCCTGTGGGACGTGTTCCCGGTCTAAATCGTGTTCTCGCTCTAGTGGGTTGTTGATGCCTTTGCCTGTCCCCGAGAGGCCATGGACCCATATTTCAATGGATTTCATCTCTGATATGCCTGTCTCTCAGAGGATGACTGTTATTTGGGTGATTTGTGATAGGTTCTCTAAGATGGTTCATCTTGTACCACTCCCTAAGTTGCCGTCTTCCTCTGAGTTGGTGCCCCTGTTTTTACAACAGGTGGTTCATTTGCACGGGATTCCTGAGAACATTGTATCTGACAGAGGAGTCCAGTTTGTGTCTAGATTTTGGAGAACTTTCTGTTCCAGGCTGGGAATTCAGTTGTCCTTCTCCTCTGCTTTTCACCCTCAGACCAATGTGCAGACAGAGAGAACAAACCAGACCTTGGAGTCATATTTGAGATGTTTTATTTCTGCTGATCAGGATGATTGGGTTTCATTTTTGCCTTTGGCAGAATTTTCTTTAAATAATAGAGCTAGTTCTGCCACTTTGATGTCACCTTTTTTTGTAACTTTGGGTTTCATCCTCGATTTTCTTCAGGGCAGGTGGAGCCCTCTGCCTGCCCAGGTGTTGACACTGTGGTGGAGAGAATGCACCAGATCTGGGACCAAGTGGTGGATAAGTTATCTCTCTCCCAGGAAAAGGCCCAGCGGTTTTCCAACCGACATAGGACCATTGGTCCCCAGTTTAAGGTTGGTGATATGGTGTGGTTATCATCAAAAAATATTGCTATGAAGGTGGCTTCTCCTAAGTTTAAGCCTAGATTTATTGGACCTTACAAGATTGTGGAGATTATTAATCCGGTCTATTTTCGTTTGGCTCTTCCTGTCACATTTAAAATCCATAATGTGTTCCATAAATCTTTGTTGAAGAGGTTTGTTGAACCTGTTGTTCCGGGGGTGGCACCTCCAGACCCTGTATTGGTTGAAGGTAACATGGAATATGAGGTAGAGAAAGTACTGGATTCCCGTCTGGCTAGACGGAGACTCCAGTATTTGGTTAAGTGAAAGGGTTATGGTCAGGAGGATAATTCCTGGGTCTCTTCCTCTGATATTCATGCCAAAAGATTGGTGCGTGCCTTTCATCGGGCTCACCCTGATCGCCCTGGTGGCGTAGTTGAGGGTTCAGTGACCCCTCCTCAAGGGGGAGGTACTGTTGTGAGTTCATTTTCCCCTTCATTACTGAGGCCCGAGGAACTCCCTCTTCTGGTAAAGAAAGGTAGTGAGCCTGATTATCAAACACCTGAGGCTGATGATGATGACTGGCTGAGTGGAGTTACTGACTGGATATAAGGCTGCCGACGCCCTTCTGCCCTGCGGGTGGTTTCTCTGTGGGATCCTTGGAGACCAGTCTGAATTCCTGCTCCTCTAAAGCTAAGTTTGCTGCTCGGCCTTTTGCTTTGGTGCTTTGACTTTGTTTTGCTTTGTTTTTCTGGATTTCTGCCATTCCCTGCTGGGGTGTGCTGAATTCATTTAGCTCTGTCTTCTGAAAATACCTGAGTGCTGATTTAGTTTTTGAAACCTAGCTGCTTCAGGGCCTTTTTCATATCAGCTTGTTGGCTTATGTCTTTGATAGGGTTTTGGCAGATTGCAGACAGCAGCCTTCCTGTCCTTTCCTATCTAGGTAGTTTTGGGCCCCGTCTTTGCTCGGTCTATCTTTCTGTCTGTGTTAGTATTTTCATCTTGCTTCACCGTCATTATATGTTGGGGGCTGCCTATTGCTTTGGGTTCTGCTCTGGGGCAGTTTAGATTTCCCCTTTCTTTCTTTAGGCCTATGTAATTCTCCAGCTGTGATCGAGGGGTCTAGGGCATCGTAGGAACCCCCCACGGCTACTGCTAGTTGTGTTGATAGGTTCAGGGGTCTGCAATCTGATAGTTGCCAACTTCTCTGGTTTTCTGGACTTAGCTTGTATTTCTGCTTTTGCCTCCTACGGTGACTCATTCATAACAGTAACCTGTCTCCAAGGCCTTCTCCTCCATTAAGTCCCATTTTGCTAGCGTTTCCATTCTACATCTCCCCAATGTAGATAAATCCTTCATTCTGGAGGTGGATGCCTCTTCCGTTGATGCTGGAGCGGTCCTGTTCCAGAAGGAAACGCAAAGTCGGAAGCACCCATTCTTCTTTTTCTCCAAGACCTTCACACCTGTGGAGAGGAATTATTCCATCGGGGACAGGGAGTTGCTAGCGATGAAGTTGGCCTTCTCGGAATGGAGACACCCCCTGGAGCAGGCTCGCCACCCTTTCCAGGTGTTCACCAGCCACAAGAACTTGGTGTATTTGCAGACGGCCCAGCGGCTAAATTCTCGCCAGGCCAGATGGTCCTTGTTCTTCTCCTGGTTCCACTTCACCCTCCACTTTCTCTCTGGAGAGAAGAACTTCCAGGCTGATGCTCTCTGCCGCTCCGTGGTGTCATCAAAGGAGGAGGAGCCTTGGCTGATTGTCCCATCCAAGAGCCTGAGAACCATGGCTCAGGTCGCCCTTGAGTCAAAACCCTCAGGCAAGACATTTGTCCCTGCCCGTCTGCGACCATTCCGGCTGTGAATCAGAGTCTGACAGCGGCATTTAACTAGTTAAATTGCGATCTGCCCATGGCTATTGCGGACACATGTCAGCTGTTCAAAACAGCTAACATGTCCCGGCTTTGAGGTGGGCTCACTGCCGGAGCCCACATCAAAGCGGGGGATACTGACATCGGTCATACTAAGCCGTCCGATGTCAGTAAGGGGTTAACCTGCAGATATGGGGTTAATCTACAGGTTAATAGCATTCTGAAGCTGCCCTGCACTCACACTGAGGGCTATGTTCCTGGCAGGCAGTTCAACTCCCAGCAGCCTCTAGTTTTCAGTGATAGGGTTGGTGCCAGTGCAGCTTCAGTTACCGCTCCGCTAATAGTGAGTGGCGGCTGCAACCACAACCCCAGCTGTCATTCAGTCCTGGGGCTTGATTACCGCCGCCGCTCACTGTTTACTGAGTGCTGACTGAAGCTGCACCTCTATGACTGAAAGCCTGAGGCTGCTGGGAGGAATACATTTCAGCGGGGCTTTCAGTGTGGGTGCTGATCAGCTTTAGATCACGATTAACCAGCAAATTAACCCTATAACTGCAGGTTAATAGCACTTTTTTACATGACAGGTTCCCTTAAATCATAAAGATCCCATTTCTGCTTTTCCAATCTCTGCTCTGAATCCACTCCTGTGTCTCCATTCAATGTCAGCAAGCAGTTAATCCTGAATGCTATCTATGTGTTTTCAACTCTGCAAGCTTATATCTGGTAACCAGCTTTTCCAATCTCTGCTCTGAATCCACTCCTGTGTCTCCATTCAATGTCAGCAAGCAGTTAATCCTGAATGCTATCTATGTGTTTTCAACTCTGCAAGCTTATATCTGGTAACCAGCTTTTCCAATCTCTGCTCTGAATCCACTCCTGTGTCTCCATTCAATGTCAGCAAGCAGTTAATCCTGAATGCTATCTATGTGTTTTCAACTCTGCAAGCTTATATCTGGTAACCAGCTTTTCCAATCTCTGCTCTGAATCCACTCCTGTGTCTCCATTCAATGTCAGCAAGCAGTTAATCCTGAATGCTATCTATGTGTTTTCAACTCTGCAAGCTTATATCTGGTAACCAGCTTTTCCAATCTCTGCTCTGAATCCACTCCTGTGTCTCCATTCAATGTCAGCAAGCAGTTAATCCTGAATGCTATCTATGTGTTTTCAACTCTGCAAGCTTATATCTGGTATATAGTTTTTTTCAACTTACTCTGCTTGTCCCCTTATGTTGTGAGGTCAAGAAACTTTCCAAAGTGCTTTATGATCCATGTAGTGCTGGACATGTGTTTATTTGACCACAACATTTTATTGGGTCCTGGTGTCTCAATTTAGTGTGATTGATTAACGAGCAGAGAGAGCCACAAAAAAAAAACAAAAAAAAACAAAAACTTAGCCTTAACCTCCTATATATTCAGACCTAGCTAGGGGGAGCATTTATGCAGGGGTGGCATTTATGCACATGTAATCTAAGTACATGTATCAAAGTACTTCTGGCAGTTATAACATGGTAGTTAGACAGGGCAGGAGACAGGTAAGACATTTATATACATCTACTCTCTGTACATTTGGAGTACAACAAATATATACCATATGCATTTGTGTAATTTATATCCTGGCCGCTGCATTCACACACATCCACCGCCCTGACATTAACTCTCCACACTCCATCCATATTGGCCCCTCGCTTCTTTCCTCTCCTATGTATAGCACTCTTTTCACATTGTTAAATTGCACAGATCCAGCCAGTCCCACCATTCAACACCAGAGACGCTCTCACAAATCACTTAACCATCTGCTCACTCTTTCTATCCTCCTTCTCCTAGTTGCAGGAGACATTGCTCCCAACCCTGGTCCCCCATGTTATAGAAAGTCAAACCCCCCCACTGCTACACTCAGAAACCCCTCTAATCTTATTAATATTCCCTGCATGCCATCTGTCTCTCTTAATTGTGCACTTTGGAATTCTCGCTCAGTGTGTAACAAACTCTCCTTCATTCATGACTTCTTCCTTTCTAATTCTCTTAACCTCCTGGCTCTTACTGAAACCTGGATCCAGCAGTCAGATACTACCGCTGCTGCTGCTCTTTCATACGGGGGGGCTACACTTCTCTCATACCCCAAGATCAGACAATAGAGCTGGTGGAGGCGTTGGTCTGCTCCTATCACCAAAATGTACCTTTCAGGTTATCCCTCAAGTACCCTCACTTGTCTTCCCTTCTTTTGAGGTCCATGCCGTCAGACTCTACACCCCCTTCCCCATGCGAGTGGCGGTGGTGTATCGTCCTCCCGGCCCCTCCCATCAGTTCCTGGATCATTTTGCCACTTGGCTTCCACATTTTCTCTCCTGTGACATCCCTACCCTCATCATGGGAGATTTCAACATCCCCATTGCTCTTCCCCTCTCCCCATCTGCTACTCACCTTTTATCTCTAACCTCCTCATTTGGCCTTTCGCAGCTTACTAATTCTCCAACGCATGAAGACGGAAACTCCCTCGACTTGGTCTTCTCTCGGCTTTGTGCAGTGGATGATTTTGCAAACTCCCCTCTCCCGCTCTCTGACCACAATCTTCTTTCATTCTCTATAAAGAACTGCCAGGCTGCTCAGGTCACCCCCACTGTCCAGACTTATAGAAACATACAGGCCATTAACACCCAGAAACTTCTGAAGAACTTGCAGTCTTCATTGGCCCCTATCTCCTCCCTCTCATGTCCTGATTCTGCATTGAAGCATTACAATGAAACACTTCAAAGTGCCCTGGATGAATTTGCACCCCCTATAAATAGAACACCACAACGCAGACGGCGACAACCCTGGCACACGGTGCAAACACGTTTCCTGCAGCGGTGCTCCAGGTGCGCCGAACGTCTGTGGAGAAAATCCAATCTACACGAAGATTTCATCCATTTTAAGTTTATGCTTAGAACATACAACACTGCCCTTCACCTCTCCAAACAAACCTATTTCAACACCCTCATCATCTCACTGTCCAATAACCCGAAACGTCTCTTTGACACTTTTCATTCTCTACTCAATCAAAGAGTACAGGCCCCAACCACGGAGCTCCGAGCTGACGATCTGGCCAATTACTTCAAAGAAAAAATTGACCAGATCCGACAGGAAATTATCTCCAAATCCCCTCATACCATGCACTGTCCTCCCTCCCCCACTGCATCTAACTCACTCTCTGATTTTGAACCAGTCACAGAAGAAGAAGTAAGCAGGCTCCTTGCATCTTCTCGCCCAACTACTTGCACCAGTGACCCATTTCCGTCACATCTCCTCCAGTCCCTTTCCGCTGCTGTCACCCCTCACCTAACTAAAATATTTAACCTCTCTCTCTCTTCTGGTATTTTTCCCTCCTCATTTAAGCATGCCATCATACATCCACTACTTAAAAAACCATCCCTCGACCAAAACTGTGCCGCTAACTATAGACCTGTCTCTAATCTTCCCTTCATCTCTAAACTCCTGGAACGCCTGGTCCACTCCCGTCTTATCCGCTATCTCTCAGAAAACTCTGTTCTCGACCCTCTCCAATCCGGTTTCCGCTCTTTACACTCCACTGAAACTGCCCTCACTAAAGTCTCTAATGATCTGCTAACAGCTAAATCAAATGGTCATTACTCCATGCTAATTCTCTTGGATCTCTCTGCAGCATTCGACACTGTGGATCATCAGCTCCTCCTCACTATGCTCCATTCCATTGGCCTCAAGGACACCGTTCTCTCCTGGTTCTCCTCCTATCTCTCCGACCGCTCCTTTACTGTTTCTTTTGCCGGTTCCTCCTCCTCTCACCTTCCCCTTACTGTTGGGGTTCCTCAAGGATCGGTTCTAGGCCCCCTCCTCTTTTCCTTGTACACTGCCCCTATTGGTCAAACAATCAGTAGATTTGGTTTCCAGTACCATCTCTATGCTGATGACACCCAATTATACGCTTCTTCTCCTGACATCACGCCAGCCTTTCTAGAAAACACTGGCGATTGTCTAAACGCTGTGTCTAATATCATGTCCTCACTGTATCTGAAACTGAACCTGTCAAAGACTGAACTCCTTGTGTTTCCTCCCGCTACTAATGTACCTACACCCGACATTGCCATTTCCGTGTGTGGTTCCACTATTACTCCCCAGCAACATGCCCGCTGTCTTGGGGTCATACTTGATTCCGAGCTTTCCTTTGCCCCCCACATTCGATCACTGGCTCGCTCTTGTCATCTGCACCTCAAAAACATTTCTAGAATTCGACCTTTTCTTACTTTTGACTCTGCAAAAACTCTTACTGTTTCTCTTATTCATTCTCGTCTCGACTATTGTAACTCTCTTCTAATCGGTCTCCCTCTTACCAAACTCTCCCCTCTCCAATCTGTCTTGAATGCTGCAGCCAGGATCATATTCCTCACCAATCGTTACACCGATGCCTCTACCTTGTGCCAGTCATTACACTGGCTACCCATCCACTCCAGAATTCAGTATAAACTTATTACCCTCACCCACAAAGCCCTCCATGGCTCAGCACCACCCTACATCTCCTCCCTTGTTTCAGTATACCACCCTACCCGCGCCCTCTGTTCTGCTGATGACCTGAGGTTAGTATCCTCAATAGTCAGAACCTCCCACTCCCGTCTCCAAGACTTTACACGTGCCGCGCCAATTCTTTGGAATGCACTTCCCAGGTCAATACGATTAGTCCCCAATCCCCACAATTTTAAGTGTGTCCTGAAAACGCATTTATTCAGACTGGCCTATCGCCTCAACACATTAACCTAACCTATCCCTGTGTGGCAGAGCCAAAAGTTTTACCATAACCAGGTTCCCAGCATCATGTTCCCACATGCTTTATGCATCCATTAGCCCTCTGTGTCTGTACTGTTACACACTTAACATTATGGCTGGTCCATACAATACAATCAGGGCAACTGTTACCACCCACCTTTCGTGTCTACCTCTTTCCTCATAGACTGTAAGCTTGCGAGCAGGGCCCTCACTCCTCTTGGTATTTGTTATAATCTACTGTATGTGATTATTGTTATGCTGTAATGTCTATTGTCTGTACAAATCCCCTCTGAAATGTAAAGTGCTGCGGAATATGTCGGCGCTATAAAAATAAAATTTATTATTATTATTATTATTATTATTATTATTATTATTTCTGAAGAATTTTAGCCCACCCTGTCACAAAATGACATGTTAAAATTATTTTAATGATCTTCTCGTTAGCTCAGGAAAAGTGTTAAAGAGTACAAGGCAGCTGATATCACTTTAATTGCATTTAAAGTGTAAAAGCACTTTATACTTTAAAAGGGGGCTAGTGCTTGAAATCATTATCTTCTTCTGTTAACCATGGTTACTTTCAAAGAAACACATGCAGTCATCATTGCTTTGCATCCAAAGGGCTTTGCAGGCAAAGATATTGCTGCTTCTAAGATTGCTCCTAAATCAACCATTTATTGGATCATTAAGACATTTGTTTTTTTCACTTAAAAAAAAGCCTGTGCGGCATTGAAACGTGTTGTGAATAAAAAGCCTTTTCCTCATCGTCATGTCTGAAGAATTTATTTACTCCAGCAGCACAGTCCACGTAAGTTTTCATCCAGCTTGATCAAATATCTCCTGAAGGATTTATCCATCAGCCACAGGGCAGCAGCAGCTGTTTTTCTTCATGCCTACATAGGAGTTGTGCTTGTGACAACTCCAGCAGGTGAGAGTAACCAGCTCTCTCCTACTCTCCATCCATAAGGTATCACCCTGTTGGGCGCTCTGTTTCCCAGTTCTAAATTTACACACAATGAGGACAAGGCAGCTGATGTCACTCTAATTCTGATTAAAGTATAAAAACAGACTTGTTGCTTTAAAAGGGGACTGGTGCTTGAAATATTGCCTTCTTCTGTTAATCCTGGTTACTTCCAAAGAAACTTGTGCAGTCTTCCTCACTTTGTATCAAAAAGGCTTTACAGGCAAGGACATTGCTGCTTGTAAGATTGCCCCTAAATCAACCATTTATTAGATCATCAAGAACCTCAAAGAGAGGCTCACAGGCCGTGAAGAAAGCTTCAAGGAACCCAAGAAGCTTCGGCAAATGCCAGAACGATCTCCTTAAGATGATCCAGCTATGGGATCAGTTCAACACCAGTACAGAGCTTGTTAAAGAGTGGCAGCAGGCAGGTGTCAGTTCATTTGCATGCACTGTGAAGAAATGGTATCTGAACATCTGAAAAGCAACTTCTTCCAATGATCCAGACACAATTTGGTGGTGAACAATGCTTTTTTTTCCATCATGATGTAACATCATGTCACAAGGAAAAAGTGAGAACTAAGTAGCTCGGAGGATAGGCTGCCACCAGTCCAGTCAGGGTCTGGCTCAGAAGCTCATATCCAGCATTCCAAAGTGAATTATTGAGTCTTTGCATAAACTTGATATATTTGTCAATAAAAGTGTAAAAACTTATGAAAAGCTTACAATTGTATTTCAGTAACCATAGAAACAACTGACTACAAGATCTAAAAACACACTGAAAGCAAACTTTGTGGAAACAAAAATGTATGTCTTTCTCAACATTTTTGGCCATGACTGTACATTGTACAGAATAAGAGGAACATAAACCAGCACAGTGTACATTCAAGTGTTATGAATATGATCCTTGATAAATGTGTAATGAGCATTGCCAAAA
Organism: Dendrobates tinctorius; assembly: GCF_039654945.1. Classification (NCBI taxonomy): domain Eukaryota; kingdom Metazoa; phylum Chordata; class Amphibia; order Anura; family Dendrobatidae; genus Dendrobates; species Dendrobates tinctorius. Next base: position 22,011,150 of record NW_027361829.1, on the reverse strand, counting down.
ATCTTGTGAGTTGACTGATCCAGTCCACATCACTCACTGCTCTTCCTTATATACTGTATAACCCATAGAAAATAAAGTTTGGGAACATACACTGAGCACTTGCAGACAAAGCAGTTTGGCTCTGGATTGCTAAACGTATGCATAATTTATGTTGTAAATTAAATACATGAAATCGGAAGGAAATGCTGCAGGTTGTTGTCCATGTGTTCCTTCCTTAATCTTAATGTCTTTTATGAGATCAGTCGTAAGCATGACCAGCTTCCAAGTATAATGGACAACCTTTGTAAAAGTGAAAGAACATGCTGCAGGAATTCATGGCGTGCTGAACTATTCTGTCAAAGTTCACATCCATGCAATAATTAGACTGTCTGGTCACAATGTACAGTGGAAGAGATAGTGTACAGACAGACATTTACAGAGGCCATTTCCAAAAAGGAGTCACTTTGGGGGCTTCCTGCTGCTTAAGCAAATGTCACTTGAAACTTTCAGACTGCTTATGAGGTATTGCCCTATGTGGGAGAAATTGCGTAACAAATTGTAAGATCCATTTCATTTTCTCTTATTATCCCTTGGGAAAATGAAAAATTTGGTACTAAAACATTTTAGTGGAAAAAAATGACTTGCTCGCTTCATCAGGTGTATAATTAATTGCTTGAGGGATGGGTGTAGTTTCCAACATGGGGTCACTATAGATTTGTTTTTCTATCCTGGGGCTCTGCAAATCCCATCTGCAAACTGTTTCCTGCAAAATCTGCATTTCAAAATCCAATTTGCTCTCCTTGCCTTCCAAGCTCTGCCATGTGCTATAACATTTGGAGTGTTACCATGATTGGGAGAAAATACGTTACAAATTGTGAAGTCCATTTTCTATTCTTACCCCTTGTAAAATAAAAATGTGGGGCTATAGTGACATTTCAGTGGAAAAAAAGCATAGTTTTTAATTTTCACAGATCAATGTTATAAAATTCCATGGCGTAACCAAGGGTTCAAAATGCTCACCAACAAAAAATATTTGTGGGACATGTTATCACTATAGCTCATTTATCACTGTAGCTGCCCATCCTGTATCATTGGAAATCCTGTGATTACTTCTAAACTTGAGTTTATAAAGTATCTAAATGATCAGAATGCATATGGAAGAGTAAAAGGCAACCTGACCATGATCAGTTTTCTAATGACTGGGTCAGTTGGTCCTTGTTTCGGGACTCATCACGATTTCAAACATGATTAACAATCCCATTGTGGGTACTATGGAAATGTATGACATTCATGTACGAGCACATGGAGAGGAGTGTAGAGATACCTCTGCCTCCCTCTTCCCAACCACAACCTCCTTTTTGCTCTTTTTCTCTTTTCCAGTCTGTACTTCTTTCTTCTTTTAGTGTAATGTTTTTGTCATGTTAGGAATTGTTTGAATTATTCCTTATTACTTTTAAATATTGCTTTATTGCCACATTTAGGCTAGTTTCACACTTGCTTTTTTTTGCAGCGCGTTTTTCCCGCAAAAAAACGCATTGAAAAAACGCATACATAAGCATACAACTGCTGCGTTTTTTTCAAGCATTTTTATGAGCATGCATGAAAAAAACGCAGCGTTTTTATGCGTTTGTATGCGTTTTTAGCGCGTTTTTACCGCGTTTGCGTTTTTTTCCAACATTTTTAGGTGGCCCCTCACACTACCCAAACCATGACTTTACTAACCCTAACCCTGACCCTAACCCTAACCCTAACCCTGACCCTAACCCTAACCCTAACCCTGACCCTAACCCTTAACCAAATCATACTTAACCCTAACCCAAACCCTAAACCCTAACTAACCCTAACCCTAACCCTAACCCTGACCCTAACCCTAACCCTAACCCTGACCCTAACCCTAACCCTAACCCTAACCCTGACCCTAACCCTTAACAAAACCATACTTAACCCTAATCCTGACCCTAACCCTGACCCTAACCCTTAACCAAACCATACTAAACCCTAACCCTGACCCAAAACCCAACCCTAACCCTGACCCTGACCCTAACCCTAACCCTAAACCCCCTTAACTAACCCTAACTCTAACTCAAACCCCTAAATTCCATGGTTAAAAAAAAAAAACGCATATGCAAAAAAACGCTTACATGAGCATGCCAGTGCGCACATATGCGCATCCATAGGCTATAATGGCCCTTTTTAGCGCAAAACATGCGCATATGTGCGCATGCGCTTTTTTGCAGGGCCAAAAAATGCAACATGATGCGTCTGGAAAATCCAATCGCACACCCCAAAAAAACGCAGCGCATGAAAATCGCATACATGCGCTTACAAGCGCGCAAGTATGCGCACCCATGTTAAAGATAGGGGAAAAAACGCATGCGCAGGTTAGCGTTTTTTTCCAGCGCTAAAAAACGCAAATGTGAAACCAGCCTTAGAACTGATGCCAGCTTTTAAGTGACTTTATATACAGTATATGCCTTATATACTGTACTTTTGGCTATTAGACTATTAGTGATCAATGATCTGTATTCCTTTGTCTTAATATGTATACACAATATTGGACATTTATTACTATATTCACATGATTAAATATGTTTCCTAGTAAAACTTGATTCAACCACAAAATGCTCACCACACTCTTGGTGTGGTTTCTGCTTCTGCATCATAAGGGAATACAAAGGCATAAGGGCGTATAAAGTTTATTCCAGCCAATTTACCCTCCAAAAAATCAAATAGCGCTCTTTCTCTTCTTTGCCCTATTGTGTTGCCAAACACTACATTTCCGACCCTTATTTAAGATTCAAAGTGGTGTAGGAGATACAAATTTTCAAGGCCCCTGCACATTTATAAGATTATCTCAGCACAGGAATGTTTTTTTAACACATCCAATTGTGAAAATTATTATTATTCCTAGATCTATTATTTAAAATTGACTTTAAAACCACTTTAAATCTTAAAGTCCGCACTTCAATTGCATCTCAGTTGTTTCATTTTAAAATAAAAAATAGTGGCATGCAGAGCCCAAATCACGAAGATTCAGTCACTGTCCAAATATTTCTGGACCTAATTGTACATGTATAATGCAATTAGATTATTTATTTATAACACAGTAAAAGAAATGTCATGCGACAAACCCTTATACAATATAACAGTATTTTGAAATTCAAAATGTTGCTCCGACCTTACATGTGCCCACAAACAGAAAAATGTCAATCACGTGTGAGGAAGATAAAAAAATGTTCAAAAGTTGTTATGTAACTATGGTGCGAGGGTGAAGAAAAGTAAAAAAAACTACATCTCATTTTTTAGGTCTACATCTTCAGACCAGATAGAGCATCTGGATCACTTGTTAGGATTTTTCAAGCTTTGGGGAAAAAGGTGAGTATTCTGATTATTTTCTGGGTTTTTTCTACAATCATTTATATTCATTCTATTAAGCTTACATTCCTGATTATTGCTAATTCATAATGTGATAATACTGGTATTCTGCAATATGACTGGCAGTAGGCAATATTAAAATGTATTCTTGGCAGGATTAGCCAATGATCTAATGAGTAAAGATGAGCGAATATTATCAGGTATCAGAGTCTGGGACAGCATTTACAGCTTTCTATTGAACGTCACAGTAAGATGAGGTGGATGAGGGATCGGTGTGGGGCCCCATTGCTGGTTCTCTGATACCACAAGCAACACCTCTACCTACTTTCATGCTGAGCCATACTCAGGTGGCACAAATATCATTTTTGTAGACTACCATTGTCAGAAAAATTTAAGGATAGTAACACGGGTTAGTTGAGTCCAAGGAAGTGGAGGACTGACGGTCTCAGAGGCCTACTGCTACAGGCAACATGCATGAAGGAGACCCAACCAGGAGTCTACACATTTTAGAAAAATTAGTGGCAGACACTAACAAAGTGTCATCAATTGCAATAAAGTAGAATTAGTATAGCGGGGACCGACACCTCTTCCACTACAGCTAACCCAGCAGATGGAGACTGTAACGGGCAAGGTGGTGGAATCAGTGTTCTGTATCCCTCTGAAAGCCTGGAAGGGACATAACTAGGTGGTCTACCAAATCCCTACTTAAACAAGTGGCAGCAGGTGAAAACTGTGACCCAAGGAGGTACAAAGAGGTGGCACTAGGTGCTAGTCCATGGATGACCTACATAATGTGGCAGCTGACTCCCTACAGCTGCTACGGTCCAAAGGAGGAATGAAAAATGCAGACAGGCACTGTAGGGACTCTGGAACCACGGGTGCAGATGGGACTGGCTGAGGAACAGAAAAGCACTGGCAGGTGCGGTCTGGACTGTCTGATGGACAAAAGAGCGCAGTCAGGTACGAGCAGATGGGTACAGAGTAGACAAGCAGACAAGCGGACCTGGGGAACCTGATAACTAGTAAGTATGCAATGCAAACTAGCAACGAAGCTCAGGCACCTCCATATTGGAGAAGAAGCCTTAAATAGAAGGTGTTGTCCAGCTATAGGTTATGAATACCTTAGGTTGATGCGGGCGGTCCCTTTAAGAGGGAGGGAGCGCGCGAGTGTGCTCTCTAAGCATAGTTTCCGGTCCTACAACTGAACCTTGGTGGACACCGCCACATAAGGGATGAGATGAGGAGGTGGTGTGTGAGTGGGAGACACTGAATGTCTTGTCTGTTAGGTACGAGGAGATCCAACAAAGGGCCAAGTCTGTAATGTCAACAGATCCGAAAGTATGTAGTAAGAGGGAATGGTCCACTGTGTCAAAGACAGATGCCAGGTCCAGAAGAAGGAGGAAGACAAACTTACGTCACTTTCATTTTGCAGCTAGTAGGTTGTTGGTGACTTTAGTCAGGGCAGTTTCAGTGGAATGGTGTGGTCTGAAGTCAGATTGTACGCTGTCAAAGAGGGAGCAAGATGAGAGGTGGGAGGACAGTTCAAAATGGACATGTTGTCCCAGTAGTTTGGTGGCATAGGGGAGAACTGATATGGGGCGATAGGTAAACACAGAGGATAGGTCAATGGTGGGCTTTTTGAGAATGGGTGTCATCGAGGTATGTTTCAATCAGGATGGAAGACACCAGTTGTTAGAGACAGATTGAAGAGGTGGTTTATGCTTGTGATGAAGACTGTGGTAAAGTTTGGGATGACGTGGTATGTTATTGTGTCAAGTTCACAGGTGGTGAAGCAAAGAATTCAGCTGAGATTAGAGGAGAGGGAGGGGAACTGGTGGAAGTTGGATTGACTTCCACCAGAGGGATGAGAAGTCGGTTTGTTTTGCTGCAGTCAAAATTTGCACAGCATTTTTACAACTTCTGTTACTGGACGGGCAATTCTGCTCCCTTTCTTTGGCAGCCATTCAGCGGTACGCTTTGTATATGAGGGCCAGAAATAACATGTACTCCATTAGATGGCAAGCGCTGCACCAAGTGGCCTCTGCTCCTCTTCCTCCACCTTAACATCACACACAGTACAGTCCCCAATTAACCTTTTTTTCCCTCACATCACAACTCTCCAAGCGTCCAACTGGCTGTTGGGAATCACAGATGTCTGCAGATCTCTTCACACATTGTATGCCATGGGCATAGGAAGTGTACTTTAAAGAGTCACAGAGTCAGGAGAAGGAAATCATCTGCACCGATGGCCAAATTTTTTCTCACTTTGATCCATGGCCTAACAAAGTTTTGTCCAAGCATAAACCAAACCCTCGCAAACAGACGTTAACCCCGTTGGGTGAAGATGATCCATTTGTGACGAGACTCAGATATTTGAATCACCTGCGGTCTGTACTGTGCTGTCAAGGCAGGAGGAGAAGGAGGGTAACTCTCAGGGTGAGGAGTGAGAGAACTGAGAGGATGACGATAAGGTAGTAGATCACGCTTGGTGTAAACCCAAAGGCATGCAGGCGAGTAGCTCAGCAAAGGAGGAGTAAGACAAGATTACGTAGACAAAGAGTTATGTAACTACGACAACCAATGCATCTTGAGGCCTAACTCTTGCAGTGGACAGCAGCGTTCAAGGTTTTGTAGTTGGCTATGTTGGGGTTTTTTTTCAGACCGGAAAAAACCTAAAAAATCATGTTAGCTGTCAAATTTTTTGAAAAAAGACCTAGCAGAGTAAAAAAAAATTAAATAATTTTGGTACTACGTGTATGAACTGGAACATGCGCGATCAGCATACGTTAATCTGGGTATGTCATTGTGCTGAAATGCAGACTAGCGGGTCTCGCCAACCACCGTCCACCCCATCAACCGCATGTTCTGATTCTTCCTCCTACCTCACCGTGGCAAGTGTTGTCACACAGGCCGAAGAACCTCCACTTGTTTACCCCCTACAGTTGGGGTGATTGAGAGCCTGTTAGCTAATACATACATGTCTGCTGTTTTTGACTGATTTTACATACCAAGCACACACCATCTTTCTCAGTCCACTGTAACATCTCTACCTGTACCTCTCACAGTCCAGCAGCTTGTCGTGTTCACCCTACTCCACCCTGTGTCCGCACAGCAGCAAACCCTTGTTTGTGCAGTTGTGCTCACGTTAAAGATTCTTTACTCCTACACATGGCAATGTTAACAGCTTGAATTTCACCATCTTCAATCCACTAATAATAATAACCTTTATTTATATATCACAAACACATTACGCATAGCTTTACGAGTCAACAGTTCATATAAATAGACAAAAGTTACCAAGTTTAAGATAATCAAACAATTCAAGCAAAAATAGCTTACAGTCTACAATGAGATGGGGGTGGCACCAATTATAGGGAATTATTTACAATGATGGTACTACCATCTTGAGGAAACAGGGGGGTAGATAAAAGGCTGCATGAGTCTTATGGGTATGGTTGAGTTTGATGGTGAAGTATGTTCAGAGAAGTAGAGAATAAGATATATATATATATATACACATGTGTATATATATATATATATATATATGCGACTTTGATTAGGGAACGTGACAAGCAGCCCTAAACAGATGTATTTTTAAGGAGCACCTAAAAATGTCTAAGTTGTGGTTATACTCCTAATTTCATGGGGGACAAAAGGTAAGAGGTGAGTTATCTAGGTAGGAGAATGAAATGTACAAAGTTCAGATTAGGGATGTTACCGCCTTTGTGTGTCTCAGAGTTTGAAAGTTGTGAAAGGCCAGGAGAATTAGCTAGATATAGAAGCTGGGATGCAGTTAGGGAGGTGGAGCCGTTGAAGTCTCCCAGGATAAGGGTTGTCAATCCTGAGGACATGAAGTGTGGCCGCAACGCATAAAAGTGGTCAAGGAAGTGGGTGGGTGAGCCTGGGGACCGGTATATGCCTGCTATTCTGAAGGAAAGGAGTTGGAACACCCTGATGTATGAACCTCAAAAGAAAAATGACATCCAATTGACCTGCATTTATTTATTGGGTTAAAAACAGGTTTGTTGTTGGCAGCGAGGAGTGTAGGGTTATTGTGAAAGTTAGCAGTGAATGTACAGTGGAATATACGCATATTCCATGTGTTGTGATCTGGATGTGGATAAGCCGTACGCTCACTATTACTTTTCTGAGAACTAATTATTGTTAACTGCCTGCGGCCTCCTCGGATGATTCGTTGCCCAATTGTGTCATTGTCTGGACAGTAGGGGCCAGCTGAGAGCTATTCGCTACTAAGATCACAGCGCTTGTTTCTGTATGACTCATGGCCTGTAATCTCTGTGATTATTGCATGGCCACTCCAATCTGTTGGCCACGGAAATTCAGCCTTTCCATCTTGTGGATACAGACGGTTTCCAAAAGCTGATGGCCGTCGCAGTCCCCCCAATACCAGTTGCCCAGTCTCCATTACTTCTCTAAGAAAGAAGTGCATATGGCTGTAGGGGCAGTCGGGGAAGGGGCTACTCCACAAGTCTTGCAGTCCCCAAGACTTGCAGGGCGCTCGGGGATGGAGAAATAAACCACAACACACCATAAGATGGATAACTAAACTACTGGACAACAGGGGTTGAAGAAGTAAACTACTAAACAGCTAGTTTGTAGAACTAAACCAATACACACCATACGATGTATAACTAAAATAATAGATATCAGGGGTTGGAGAACTAAACTACTAAGCAGCTGTGGTTGCCGAACTAAACAAATTAACACCAGAACATGGACAACTAAACTAATAGACAACAGGGATTGGAGAACTAATCTACTAAACAGCTTGGGTTGGAGAACTGAACTAGTACACACCAGGGGATGGAGATCTAAAGCAGTAGACACCAAGGTGTCACTAGACACCAGGTCTTGGAATCCCCAGGGCTTGGGGAACAAACCTCTATATGTAACAGTTCCTACAGTGCTTATCTTTCCTCCACCTCCTGTAGGGCCTCCACCTGCGTCCTCAACTGCTGCCTTAGTTAAACACACGTTACAACACTGCAGAAAGAATCCCTCGCCCACCTACGTACTGCACAACCAGGGCTCACTGTAATCAGGCAGTGTTTACAATAATATGCCTTGGAGATCGCAGTCATACAGATCAACAGTTTTGGACAGCTATCCATGCCGAGTTTGAGCAATGGCTGTCTACAGTCAACCTGGAGCCAGGGAAGGCCGTGTGTGATAATGGAGCAAACCTATTAGTGGCCCTACGCAGGGCCAACCCTACACACGTGCGTTGCATGGTTCGCACCCTCAACCCGATGGTACAGCAATTCCTATGCCACTATCCCATCCTTGATGCACTGCTGCAGAAACTACTGTCATGCTGACTTCCACCATTCCACTACAGTTGGAAACGAGATCTTTTGGACTACCGGTTAACCAGCTGATATGCGATATGACCACCCCGTGGAATAAAACTATGCACATGTTGCAGTGACTGTGGCAGTAGCGCCGAGACCTGGTGCAGGATGACATTTTCCATAGCCTAAGCCGCGGAGACACCATCACATGTTTCTCATTGCAAGCAATGACCAGCCAGGTCTTTCCCCGGGAAGGAACAACCACGGGAAGGGCAGTCTCCAATGAAGGAAACCACCTATGCCAAAACATGGTATCCATCCACAGACAGCTGTTTCGGGGTATTGCCCCTCATCAGTGTGGAGTAGGAAACTGGCTGGTAGGAGCAATGCCTAGTAAAAGACTGTGAAAAAGGAGGATGAATGAACTCATGGAGATCAACATCCAACACTGCGGAGACACCATCACGTGTTTCTCAACGCAGTGATTCTAGTCTTTTACTAGGCATTGCTCCTACCAGCCAGTTTCCTACTCCACACTGATGAGGGGCAATACCCCGAAACAGCTGTCTGTGGATGGATACCTTGTTTTGGCATAGGTGGTTTCCTTCATTGGAGACTGCCCTTCCCGTGGTTGTTCCTTCCCGGGGAAAGACCTGGCTGGTCATTGCTTGCGTTGAGAAACATGTGATGGTGTCTCCGCGGCTTATGTTTTGCATATTTCCCATAAGGGATGGGGGCAGTGCTCTAGAATCACTGCGTTGAGAAACACGTGATGGTGTCTCCGCAGTGTTGGATGTTGATCTCCATGAGTTCATTCATCCTCCTTTTTCACAGTCTTTTACTAGGCATTGCTCCTACCAGCCAGTTTCCTACTCCACACTGATGAGGGGCAATGCCCCGAAACAGCTGTCTGTGGATGGATACCATGTTTTGGCATAGGTGGTTTCCTTCATTGGAGACTGCCCTTCCCGTGGTTGTTCCTTCCCGGGGAAAGACCTGGCTGGTCATTGCTTGCGTTGAGAAACATGTGATGGTGTCTCCGCAGCTTATGTTTTGCATATTTCCCATAAGGGATGGGGGCAGTGCTCTAGAATCACTGCGTTGAGAAACACGTGATGGTGTCTCCGCAGTGTTGGATGTTGATCTCCATGAGTTCATTCATCCTCCTTTTTCACAGTCTTTTACTAGGCATTGCTCCTACCAGCCAGTTTCCTACTCCACACTGATGAGGGGCAATACCCCGAAACAGCTGTCTGTGGATGGATACCATGTTTTGGCATAGGTGGTTTCCTTCATTGGAGACTGCCCTTCCCGTGGTTGTTCCTTCCCGGGGAAAGACCTGGCTGGTCATTGCTTGCGTTGAGAAACATGTGATGGTGTCTCCGCGGCTTACGTTTTGCATATTTCCCATAAGGGATGGGGGCAGTGCTCTAGAATCACTGCGTTGAGAAACACGTGATGGTGTCTCCGCAGTGTTGGATGTTGATCTCCATGAGTTCATTCATCCTCCTTTTTCACAGTCTTTTACTAGGCATTGCTCCTACCAGCCAGTTTCCTACTCCACACTGATGAGGGGCAATACCCCGAAACAGCTGTCTGTGGATGGATACCATGTTTTGGCATAGGTGGTTTCCTTCATTGGAGACTGCCCTTCCTGTGGTTGTTCTTTCCCGGGGAAAGACCTGGCTGGTCATTGCTTGCGTTGAGAAACATGTGATGGTGTCTCCGCGGCTTATGTTTTGCATATTTCCCATAAGGGATGGGGGCAGTGCTCTAGAATCACTGCGTTGAGAAACACGTGATGGTGTCTCCGCAGTGTTGGATGTTGATCTCCATGAGTTCATTCATCCTCCTTTTTCACAGTCTTTTACTAGGCATTGCTCCTACCAGCCAGTTTCCTACTCCACACTGATGAGGGGCAATACCCCGAAACAGCTGTCTGTGGATGATACCATGTTTTGGCATAGGTGGTTTCCTTCATTGGAGACTGCCCTTCCCGTGGTTGTTCCTTCCCGGGGAAAGACCTGGCTGGTCATAGCTTGCGTTGAGAAACATGTGATGGTGTCTCTGCAGCTTATGTTTTGCATATTTCCCATAAGGGATGGGGGCAGTGCTCTAGAATCACTGCGTTGAGAAACACGTGATGGTGTCTCCGCAGTGTTGGATGTTGATCTCCATGAGTTCATTCATCCTCCTTTTTCACAGTCTTTTACTAGGCATTGCTCCTACCAGCCAGTTTCCTACTCCACACTGATGAGGGGCAATACCCCGAAACAGCTGTCTGTGGATGGATACCATGTTTTGGCATAGGTGGTTTCCTTCATTGGAGACTGCCCTTCCCGTGGTTGTTCCTTCCCGGGGAAAGACCTGGCTGGTCATTGCTTGCGTTGAGAAACATGTGATGGTGTCTCCGCGGCTTATGTTTTGCATATTTCCCATAAGGGATGGGGGCAGTGCTCTAGAATCACTGTGTTGAGAAACACGTGATGGTGTCTCCGCAGTGTTGGATGTTGATCTCCATGAGTTCATTCATCCTCCTTTTTCACAGTCTTTTACTAGGCATTGCTCCTACCAGCCAGTTTCCTACTCTACACTGATGAGGGGCAATACCCCGAAACAGCTGTCTGTGGATGGATACCATGTTTTGGCATAGGTGGTTTCCTTCATTGGGGACTGCCCTTCCCGTGGTTGTTCCTTCCCGGGGAAAGACCTGGCTGGTCATTGCTTGCGTTGAGAAACATGTGATGGTGTCTCCGCGGCTTACGTTTTGCATATTTCCCATAAGGGATGGGGGCAGTGCTCTAGAATCACTGCGTTGAGAAACACGTGATGGTGTCTCCGCAGTGTTGGATGTTGATCTCCATGAGTTCATTCATCCTCCTTTTTCACAGTCTTTTACTAGGCATTGCTCCTACCAGCCAGTTTCCTACTCCACACTGATGAGGGGCAATACCCCGAAACAGCTGTCTGTGGATGGATACCATGTTTTGGCATAGGTGGTTTCCTTCATTGGAGACTGCCCTTCCTGTGGTTGTTCTTTCCCGGGGAAAGACCTGGCTGGTCATTGCTTGCGTTGAGAAACATGTGATGGTGTCTCCGCGGCTTATGTTTTGCATATTTCCCATAAGGGATGGGGGCAGTGCTCTAGAATCACTGCGTTGAGAAACACGTGATGGTGTCTCCGCAGTGTTGGATGTTGATCTCCATGAGTTCATTCATCCTCCTTTTTCATTTTCCATAGCCTGGCACAACGCAGTATGGACGTGGTACAATTCACACTTGCATATTGGATACAGATGAAGGACCTCTGCACCCTTCTGTACGTTTTCTTAATTTTTCTTAAAGGGAATCTGTCACCCTTTTTTTTTGGCTTGCAGCTGCCGGCATGGACATCGGGGTCTTATCTACCTCATTCTGTAATGCCGTAGATAAGCCTCCGATGTAACCTCAAAGATAAGAAAAACACGTTATATTATACTCACTGGGGTGGACGATCCGGTCCGGTGGGTGTTGTGGTCCGGTCCGATGCCTCCCTTCTTCATGCGATGATGTCCTCTTCTCCCGTTCTGTAATGGCTGCGGCGCAGGCGCACTGCTCTGCCCTGTTGAGGGCAGAGCAGAATTCTGTAGTGCCCAGGCGCCGGACCTCTCCCGACGCCTGCGCACTGCAGGACTCTGCTCTGCCCTCAATAGGGCAGAGCAGTGCGCTTGCGCCGCAGCCATTACAGGACGGGAGAAGAGGACGTCATCGCATGAAGAAGGGAGGCGTCGGACCGGACCGCCCACCCCGGTGAGTATAATATAATGTGTTTTTCTTATCTTTCAGGTTACATCGGAGGCTTATCTACAGCATTACAGAATGCTGTAGATAAGCTCCTGAGGTCTATGCCAGCAGCTGCAAGCCAAAAAAAAGGGTGACAGATTCCCTTTAATGGCTACTAAGATGGTTAGAGGTGATGATGCTGTCGTCAGCATCCCTATTACTGTCATCTACATGCTGGAGCACAGTTTAAATAGTGTGTGTGAGCAGGTGGTGGTGGAGGTCCTGGGGGAAGAGGAGGAAGCAGAGGAGGATACCTTTAGGGTTAACAATATCTATAAGTTCAGGTCTGTCATCTCACAGAAGTTTGCCATTGGAGGAACAATTGAAGAAGGACCATGAAAAGGATCAGAGGTAAGAGGTGATGGACACTTAACAATTAGGAGATGAAGATGATAATGATTCCCTCTATGTTGTCCGTGGTTGTCAGGAGGGGATGGAGGACGAAAGCTTGAGTGTTATACCACCACCAACACACTGTGGAGTTGGACCTCATGAAAGAGACCGACCCATGAGTATCTTCTTGCAGCACTATCTGCAACATGATTGTTACCTGTATAGTTATGATTCCAAATAATGCTGACTACTGGGTTGACAGTGTGTTCCAACAACAATACAAAAGTAAATTTTGCCTGTTGCTTCCCCCCCTAGAAAGGGAGGCGCCCATGCTGCAGTATCAAAACATGCTGGAAGACAATCTTGACAGTGGTTTTCACAAACACAGCAGTGAGGTACACAGTTTGAATCGCAGTGATAGCCTTCCAACCACAGAAAGGTTCAGTTGTCAATGCAAAAACATTAGCAGTCTTGCAGCGCTGTAGTCCTGTGTTACAACCCCACCAAGGACAGCATCTGCAAAGTGTTTGTATGTTCTGCCTTTGTTTGCGAGGGTTTACTCCCAAAAATTATTTTTCTACCCACACTACAAAGACATACAGATAGTAAATTTAGATTGTGAGTCCCAATGATGACAGTGCCAGTAATGCCTGTAAAGCGAATGTTGAATTATTGGCGCTATATAAGTGATAAAACACACGAAAAAATTGAAAGTGGTGATCAGACACACTTAGGTGGCACACATAGCAGTTTCGTAGATTACTATTGTCAGAAAAATGTAAGGATAGTAGCACGGGTAGTTGACTCAAAGACAGTGGAGGACTGCCAGTTTCGGAGGCCTACTGCTACAGGCAACACACTTGAAGGAGACCCAACACGGAATCTACACATTTATAAAAATTAGTGTACGACACTAATAAAGTGGCATGAATTTAACCACAGTAGAAATAGTATAATAGGGACCGACAGGTCTTCCACTGCACCCAACCCAGCAGATGGACATGCAAGCAAGACTGTTCACATTTCCACAAATTATTGTTAATATCTCCAGCAGCAGCAACAGCAGGCATATAAACCCCACTAAAGATATCAGAGACTGCAATTACGCAAGAACAACGCAGCGCACTAAAAACTACAACATCCAGTAACAGACGTTGTCCATTGTGTTTGGATAGGACGTCACGTTGCTGGGTTACTAGTGCTTTCAGAAACATTAACATCTACCTCACATACACCTTGAACACCAAGTCTAATCCCCCTCCTCCACTACTTCGCTTTTTCATAGTCATGTTGCTCAGATAGTGTGCTAGGAGCACACTATTAGCAACTAAAAATAGATTTTTTACTCTGCAAAATCTCTGCACACAGCTGAATTTCAGCGGCACAAAATTAGAAGGTGAAATATGGTGTGATTAATCATGTTACTCTCAGCAGAAAGAATTGTTTCAGTGTCGATAGGCCTGTATGGCCAAGAAGTTCTGCTCTCAAAAATTAGTAACAGATTTTTTTTTTGGTGTGGATGTGTCCTGTATAACATTGACAAAAAATTTCAAAGTGAATGTCCCCTACTGTATGACATTAGTAACAGAAAACATTTTTTTGGCGGGAATGGAAACGTACAACAGGATCAATAACAGGGCAACTATGGGAAGTACAAGATCCAGGATCCAACCTAGAACTATTACTCATCTACCCACCACCAATTACCAGGGAGTGTGTGATGCTCGTCAGAAGACAGGTGTAACAGATGCGTGTCTCAACCTGCACTGCACCATAGCGATACAGCATATCTCTGTCAGCGCTTTGTTCCTCCTCCTGCTCTCCTCTCACAGCTCCCCATGAGCAACTTGCCTACTTTTCTACACGCTACTCTGAACCCACAGTGTCATTTTTTTGGAATATTAACAGGTTTTGCCATTGTCTGAAGAAGGTCCATGATAGTGACCAAAACGTAACAAATAGAATGTACACCGTGTGGATTATTAAGCTGTGAATAAAGCGAAACTATTTTTTCTGCATTTGGGAGTGCCAGATTTCTTTTTCTGTATTGAATTGGGACTGGTATCCTTTTCTGCGCACCCCACATCTGAATTCGCGGAGTGACGTGTCTTTTTTGTCATAATCTATTAGATAGGCTGAAAACAATTTCAAACTCAGATCTCGGTTGCTGTATCACGTTTGTAAAAAAAAATAATTTATTTTAATGTGCAACAGCTCTGCACACAGAACAATTTCAACGCCACTAAATGAAAAGGTTGGATATAGCGGGCTGGATCAAGTTTATCAACAGAAAAAAATAAATATTTTAATGTGCTTGAGGCCTGCAGACAGCTTCATATCACCATCACAAAATGACAATGTGGGATACGGCAGGCTGTATCACATTCAGCAACTGAAAAAAATTAGACCTTTTTTTAATGCTCGCTAGGTCTGCAGACAGGTTCATAACACTGCCACAACATGACAATGTGGGATATGGAAGGCTGTATCTCATTCAGCAAAAGAAAATATTCTAATTTTTTTTAATGCGCATTAGGTCTGCAGACAGGTTTATATCACCGCCACAGTGTGGGATACGGCGGGCTGTATTACATTCAGCAACAGAAAAAAATTAGAATTTTTTTTAATGTGCCTTAGGTCAGCAGACAGTTTCATATCACCAAAGCACTAAATGACAAGGTTGGATACAGCAGGCTATTTCACATTTCGCAACAGAAAAAATTAGATTTTTTTTAATGCGTGATAGGTCTTCAGACAAGTTCAGATCACTGCCACAACATGACAACGTGGGATACGGCAGCTGTTTCACATTTAACAACAGAAAAAATTAGATTTTTTTAAAATTCTTTCATGACCGGAGCTTTTTTCAGTTTTGCGGTTTCGTTTTTCGCTCCCCTTCTTTCCAGAGCCATAAGTTTTATATTTTTCCGTCAATATGACCATGTGAGGGCTTAATTTTTGCGGGATGAGTTGTACTTTTGAACGATAGCATTGGTTTTAGCATGTCTTGTACTCGAAAACGGGAAAAAAATTCCAAGTGCGGTGAAATTGCAAAAACAGTGCAATCCCACACTTGTTTTTTGTTTGGCTTTATTGCTATGTTCACTAAAACCTAAAACTGACCTGCCATTATGATTCTCCAGGTCATTATGAGTTCATAGAAACAAGATAAAATCGCGATCTTAATGGAGCGTGTAAAACCTAAAACTGACCTGCCATTATGATTCTCCAGGTCATTATGAGTTCATAGAAACAAGATAAAATCGCGATCTTAATGGAGCGTGTTGTGAACTCTTTTTCTCGGAGTTCTGAGCCGAAGCTCCCACTGCTCCCTCTGGTGGTTGCTGAGAGTAGTGGCGCTGGCCATGTGGATGGAAGTTCCCCACCTGACGACGATAATTGGAATCCTGGGATTACTGGCTGGGAGCATATAATTGAGCTGGCTGCTCTTGGAGGTTGCTGGTGATTTCCTCCATGTGCATTTGGAGCTCATTTGTCCCCTGCCTTATCTGCATGGTTCAGCTAAGTGATTTTTTGCTAATCCTTTGCATCTAATTTGGTTGTGTCTTTTTTTGCTTTCTGTTTTGCTGCTAGGGTTCAGCGTGCTCCCTGCTGGGGGCAGCGCTGGGCACTGCTTCATATGTTGCAGCTTGTTCAGTCCCATGTTATGTTAGTATCTTTTTGCTTGCTGCCAGTTTATACCAGAGTGCTGATCTAGCGGGGGTGAGATCGTGTGACCTCAGGTTTTTTGTATATCAGAAGTGTTGGACTTTTTCAGGGTTTTGTGCATGATTGCAGACAGTACCTTTTCTGTCCTGTCCTGTCTAGACAGCTTGGGCCCCACCGTTCGTTCAGTCTGTTCTCTAGCTGTGTTTGTGTCTCATCTTGTCTCACCGACAATATATGTTTGGGGGCTGTCTATTCCTTTGGGAATCTGCTCTGGGGCAGTTTAGATTTCATCTTTATGTCTTTAGGCTTAGTTAGTCCTTCGGCTGTGACAAAGCGTGGAGGGCATCGTAGAAACGCTCCACGGCTACTGCTAGTTGTGTGGATAGGATCAGGGGTCTGCAATCCGCTTAACTACCAACCTCTCTGGTCTTCTGGTGGCTTAGCCTGTTCCTGCTATCCTCCTCGGTGACCCATTCATAACAGGAGCGCTTCCCTGGACCAGAGCAACGGCAGGGAGGTGGAGAAGCGCTCCATTAAGACCGTGATTTTATCTTGTTTCCATTTCCCATCCCTCTTTTAGGGTGCACGGCTGGAGCTGCAGCGGATGGGACACTTCTACACTCTCTCCTTCAGGACCTTCCATCACATGATCTGCAGGACCTGCGGTCACGTGGGGCTTGACGCGCACGGCGGCTGCGCTTAGCCTTCACTCCACACCGGCCACAGCAGGCACTGCAGTTCACCAGCAACATCCTGCCTGCCTTGGCGTGCACCCCAGCTACTTACCTGCCACAGGACATACTGCAGCTGCTTGGGATCCGGAGTCTGCTACCCTGACATCTAAGCAATATTTACTTACACCCTCGCCATTCACCAGGGTTATGCAGGGACTCAAAGATTAGTAGTCATTTGGCTTTAAATCTGCTCCATCATCATATTGGTACCGCTCATGTGCGCCCCCTCACTTCTATTTTGCATTACGAGTTCATAGACGCCAAACTTGTCTAGGTTCTTTTTTATCTAAGGGGTGAAAAAAAAATTCCAAAGTTTGCTAACAAAAAAAATTGCGCAATTTTCTGAGACCTGTAGCGTTTCCATTTTTCATGATCTCAGGTTGGATGAGGGCTTATTTTTTGCACGCAAAGCTGACGTTTTTAATAATACCACTTTTGTTCAGATACGTTCTTTTGATCGCCCGTTACTGCAATTTAATGCAATGTTGCGGCGACCAAAAAAAGTAATTCTGAAGTTTTGACTTTTTTTGCTATGCCGTTTAGCGATCAGGTTAATTTTTTTTCATTGATAGATCAGGTGATTTAAACTTTTATATTTTTATTTTTTTATATTTTTAAAACTATTTCTTTTTACTTTTGGCATGCTTCAATAGCCTCCATTTGAGGCTAGAAGCTGCCATAGCTTGATCGGCTCTGCTACATAGAGGCAATGCTCAGATCGCCTCTATGTAGCAGAAAAACTACATTGCTATGAATGCCGACCACAGGGTGGTGCTCATAGCAGTCTGGTATCAGCAACCATAGAGGTCTCAAGGAGACCTCTGGTTGTTATGCCGACGAACCAATGACCCCGATCACGTGACAGGGGTCAACAGAGCGCGTATTTCCGGCTCGACGGCCGTAAGTGCGCGATAAATACTGCTGTAAGAGTTTCACAGCGGCATTTAACTAGTTAATAGGCGCAGGTGGATTGCGATTCCACCTGCGCCTATTGTGGGCACATGTCAGCTGTTCAAAACAGCTGACATGTCCTGGCTTTGATGCAGGCTCACCGCCAGAGCCCACATCAAAGCGGGGGTACTGCCATTGGACGTACTATCCCGTCCAATGTTAGTAAGGGGTTAATGCATGTTAGATCTGCAGACAGGTTCAGATCTACACCACAACATGACAATGTGAGATACGGCAGGCTGTTTCACATTTAGCAACAGAAAAAAATTATATTTTTTTTTAATGTGCCTTAGGTCTGCAGACAGGTTCATAGCACCACAGCACTGAATGACAAGGTGGGATACAGCAGGCTGTTTCACATTTAGCTATTGAAAAAATATTAATTGGAATGCTATACTCGTGTATGCAGCACAATAGAAGCAGTGCACAACACACTTGTAGGACATGTGCCCTGCTGGCTTTGTCTATGAACCTCAGTAATGTCGCCCCCCCAAAAAAAAATTCAGGAAGGTAAATTTTACAGCCACATTGGACACTATCTAGCCACACTATCTGACTGATATACAACCGCCTAACAAACTAGCTAAAATCTTGCTGTTAACAGTGCCAGCGTCAGGAGCAGCCTCTTTGCGCTGTTACAGTGTCAAAATGGTGCTAAAACAAGATGTCCGCTATTTATATGGCGAGGAACATGTGATTTCAGCAGCCAGTGACACAAGCCGTTGTGTCAGGACAATGTGGGCATTTCCTGCGCCCTGATTGGCCAGCCGCAATGTGCACACACAAAGTTAGGGGGAAAAAAATGACCACTGTGCTTACAAGAACGCTGCGCGTCTGAGCTCTGCAAACCCCCTCCCCTCATCAAACATGGGCCAAATGCTCATGATACACCACCATTATAATTGCTAAAGTGCTGAAAATATTTTTGTGGCGATGCAAATATTTTACCGTACTTTCTCCGAATGTTACCGATTTTTACCGATTTTATAAAATTTTGCTCAGGATTCTGATCACGAATACGAATGTGACATATTCGTGCCGAATTTATGTTTGGCAATCATTTTTCGAACAAATTCGCTCATCACTACTAATGAGTAGTAAATGTGTTCTGGGGCAAACTGAGCATTCACTAAGGGTTGATGTACTTAGACTGACTGGCGGCAATAAACAACCACCTATCAGTAAACTTTTAACACTCGCCAGTCATTTAATTGCCTATTTACACAGGCAGACTGCAGTAAAAGATCTACACTGAGCAATCTATAATAGATCTGTCGGTGACTGCTCAGTGCCCCTAGGATGCCATAGTTCTCAGCACTGGGAGTCCTATGTACATAGGATGCTGATCTTTTGCTGCACATAAGATCATTTCAAACAAGGTTTTCCTTGTTCATCGGGAGATCCACAGACTGTTTAGGCCTGTTTCACACATCCGTTTTTTGGCATACGCCATCCGTTTTTTGCATCCGTTTTTGTGTAAAAAAACGGATCCGTTTCCGTTTTACCGCAAACGGATCCATTTTTTTGACGGATCCGCGGTAACCTATAATGGAAGTCTATGGGACCAAAAAACGGATCCTCCAAAAAAATGGCGGATCCGTTTTTTAACGGAAAACGACGGATTTGGACGGATTTTAAAAAACGGAAGTGTGATCCAGGCCTTACACTGAAAGATTATCATGAAATGAGTGTTCTTAAAGGGAATATGTCACCCCATTTTAGCCCAATAAGCTGCGGCCACCGCCATCAGGGGCTTATCTACAGCATTCTGGAATGCTGTAGATAAGCCCCCGATGTAACCTGAAAGATAAGAAAAACAAGTTAGATTATACTCACCGAGGTGTGGGGGCGGGTGTGGTGGGTGTCGCGGTCCGGCCCGGCACCTCCCATCTTCATACGATGATGTCCTCCTCCTTGCTTCTCCCTCGGCTCCTGCGCAGGCGTACTTTTTCTGCCCTGTTGAGGGCAGAGTAAAGTACTGCAGTGCACAGGCGCCGGGAAAGGTTAGAGAGGTCCAGCGCCTGCGCACAGCAGTACTCTGCTCTGCCCTCAACAGGGCAGATAAGTATGCCTGCGCAGGAGCCGAGGGAGAAGCAAGGAGGAGGACATCATCGTATGAAGATAGGAGGCACCGGACTGCGACACCCACCACACTCGCCCCTGCCCTCCTGTGAGTATGTGAGTAGGAGGACTCCCAGACAGTGACTGGGCCAGTACCCAGGGGACCGCCATCAGGGTTCCTGAGGGAACAATACTGGGAGAACAGTAAAGGGAGAGACATGACTGGAGTTGTCAGGGCAATGGGGGCGGGGCGAGGATAAAAGGAGCAGGGGGCATGTGCAAGTGGCAGTTGGGAGAGAGTGTGACAGGAGGCAGGAAGCCGGGTGACTTGAGGAGACACGGACAGGGGCCTGTGAGGAGGATACTGCGCACTCAACGACAAGTGAGACGTGAGAGACTTTTACCGGAGGCCGATTCCCGCCCATGTTCACAGAGAGACACGCCCACCCTCCCCCGCCCTTGTGAGAAAGATCCCTTACCTCAGGTCGCGGCTGCGGCTACGCATAAAACAGCCACAGAGACTTGCACACTGCCCCCCTGCCTTCTCCCACCGCGACGATCCTGTCATCACCGGTCTCGGGACGCCACCTCGCCATAGGTGACATTAGAGGCCCTTGTCCCTGCTATGGAGGGACCCTTAGCAGAGGACAGCCACTGGACATTTAGGGGAACTGCGTCATTACCGCGCCCCACCAGCATCGTTTCTTCAGGGCCTGTTGCACCCCACCGGCATCGTTTCTTCAGGGCCTGTTGCGCCCCCACCGGCATCGTTTCTTAAGGGCCTGTTGCGCCCCACCGGCATCGTTGCTTCAGGGCCTGTTGCACCCCACCGGCATCGTTTCTTCAGGGCCTGTTGCGCCCCACTGGCATAGTTTCTTCAGGGCCTGTTGCGCCCCACTGGCATCGTTTCTTCAGGGCCTGTTGCGCCGCACTAGCATCGCTTCTTCAGGGCCTGTTACGCCCCACCAGCACCGTTTCTTCAGGACCTGTTGCGCCCCATCGGCACCGCTTCTTCAGGGCCTGTTGCGCCCCAAGTCTTCCCGGAATATCGAGGCGTCAAAACAGCCGCATCAACGATCTCAAAGCGGCCGCATCTGCGATCCCGAGTGACGCAAGGAAGGATAAGTGGACTATAGCAATAAGTACCATAGTTTGGCCATATTTCGGTCTTTGACACCCGGACTAGCCGGGTACTTCCCGCTGCTTAGAAAAGTATTGTTTATTTTATTGAGTCCCTGTGAGGACAGATTTGTGTTACCCCTTCTTCTGCCTGTTCAGCATAGCCCTAGTGGTGCCAGTTTATAAAAGTTAATTACACAAGTCATACCCTGTCTCGTGTCTCGTCACTACATCCTGAGAATCTGCTAGACCCTTCAAGTATAATCTAACTCTTTTTTCTTATCTTTCAGGTTACATCGGGGGATTATCTACAGCATTGCAGAATGCTGTAGATAAGCCCCTGATGGCTGTGGCCGCAGCTTATAGGACAAAAATGGTGTGACAGACTCCCTTTACTAGTTTTGCTGAAGACCCCTGTCACTGTCATCTCAGTCCGCCTGTGAAATTTCGCTATAGGCAGAGCTCCATAGTAAACAAACGTTTTCATTTTGTACTGCAATACTGTGTTATTACAATATATACTGTAAGCAATTAAATGATTGAAGGTTGACGTCACCTAAAAGAACTAAAAATAATCTAAAAAAAAAGAAAAAAGTTTTTAAAAATAAAAAAAAACAAGTTCAATTCAACCCCTCTTTCACCTCATAAAAATAAAGAAAAAAAAACATTTTTTGGAATTTTCACGTTCATAAAAGTCCGACATATTAAAATGTGGAATTAATTAACCCTTTTGGTAAATGCCGTAAAGAAAAAAAGTCAAAATGTCAGAATTGCGGGTTTTTTTGGTTACCTCCCTAAAAAAATGTAATAATTAATCAAAGAATCGTTTGTACACAAAATTGATATTGTTAAAAACATCAGCTCACTGTGCATAAAGCAAGCTCTCATGACAAACAGCAAAATAAAAATGTTAAAGGTTTGTGAAAATGATGACACTAAGCAAAAAAATTTTGAATGTTTTTTTCATCGATGTATATTTGGTATTGCTCGAATCAGATTGACCTAGACGATCATGCACAATGAATGCTGTGAATACAAAATCCCAGACACCAAACAATGGTGCAATTGCATTATTTTCACAATTTCTTCACACTATTTTTTTGAGATTTTAGTACATTACATGGTAAAGTAAAAACTAAAAGTTGCACAAAAAACAAGAGCATAGGCAGAGCTTAAGGCTGTGTGCACACGTTGCGTTTTTTTTTGCGTTTTCGCTGCGTTTTTCTGCTGCGGAATCGCCGCGAAAACGCAAAGAAAATGCATCCCATGTAATCCTATGGGATTCCGCAATGCTGTGCTAATGCTGTGGATTTTTCTGCTGCGGAATCGCTTAGCGGAAAAATACGCAACATGCTCATTCTTTTTGCAGAATCGCAGCGCTTCTGCACCCTTAGGATTGCATTGAAACGCTCACTTTACGCATGTGGCTATGCCCACCATGCGTAAAGTGAGCACTTCATGTGCGGATGGTACCCAGGGTCTGGAGGAGAGGACACTCTCCTCCAGGCCCTGGTTACCATAATCCTGTAAAAAATAGAATAAAAATAAAAAATAGAGATATAATCACCCTCCGGCGGCCCCCGAAGTCCTTCCCGCCTCTCACCATGCTCCTGGCATCTTCCGGTCCCAGTAATGCTTTGCACGAATGACCGCTGATGACATCGTGCTCAGGTCCTTCGCGCAAAACATTACTGGGACTGGAAGATGCCAGGAGAGCTGCAGAGCAGATCGGGGGCCGTCGTAAGGTGAGAATAACAATATTTTTAAAATAATTTTTAACATCCTATCTTTTACTATTGATGCTGCATAGGCAGTCACACTTGTCAAGCACTATGCTGGACAAGTGTGACCAACCTGTGTCACAAGTGTGACAAGTGCAAGTGTGAACTTAGCCTTAATAAGCACTGCTCACATCATAGTTTTATCCTCTTGATATATTGCAATCATTATATTATAATGCACTATGTATACATACAATTGCTCATTTGCATTTCTAACCATCTAATTATTCTCTTTTCTGTGCTCTATATAGAAACAGAAAGCTTCTTGTCCCTGCATAAATCATTCCCCTCTTCAACTCCTGACCCAGCTGCTCTCTCCTGCTCCTGCCAGGGACTTTTGCAGTGATTTATGAGTCATACAGGGAAATTAGACTTCCTGTTTCTACACAGAGTTAGTGATTCAGCTAGTCTGATTTTAATCTCGCGATGTCATAGACCTAATGGAAAAGAGATGAATTACCTGGGTAGAAAGGCTTAATGAGCAATTGTAAATACACAGTGCTATATAATATGATGACTGCAATATATTAAGAGGATAAAAAGTTAGGTGAGAGTGCCTTAAACTTATAAATTGCAGAGATATATTTTATATAAAAATACTTCTTTACGTATTTGCACTCTATATAACAAATCCAAGATTGCCATTGACAAGATTGGATAAAGACAACACTGTACTGCTCTTATTGGTGATGTGTAGTTAGTATCAGCCATTTAAATACAGTCTGTCACTCTTAACCCCAAGACCATCAGGTTCTTGAATTATGTTACAAGATCAATGTCACTAATATGTAATTGTGCTCATTGATCACTGTCAAGTGAACATTAACATGACTATGGGCAGTTAATCAATATGCTACAGGTAACCATTAAATAGATTAGTGAAGTGTCCTTGTGGAATTACTGAAGAATTTCTCCGGCACTGCTTTAATAGTAAATTGGTACTGACTGAATGTTAAAGCAAGTCTGTATTTGGTAATTAATATTGCTGTATTCTGTCAGCTGTGATCACTAAGTTCAGCAGCCAAATTGTACAAGTTGACTTTGGAACACTATATATGCTCTATTCATATACCAATATTTATAAAAAAAAACTGCATGTGTCTCAATAGAGATATAGAGATATCCAGACTGTATACACGACAGTATTGTAATAGAATTTTGTATTTCTATTTTTGCATTTCTATTACTTTTAGAATGAAGCTGAAAGAGAAAATGTATCTTTTGTGTAATAAGTATCTCTTTATAATACTTACTTAAATAGAATCTGTCATTAGGTTTTCGATTCCCCATCAAAGAGCAGCAAGATGTAGAGATCACTCTATTTGGTAGTCGGTAGCGTTCACACAGGCATGCAATGCGGTCTGGTCTAAAACAGGTGAAATTTATTATTTCCATAAGCTTCCAGATAAAGTGCATACAAAGCAGCCACTTCTGGGCACAAAAGCTATAACAGAACCAAAACAGAATATAAACAGTCCATATATAGCACAGGTTCATTTGTTTAGATGTTAGTCCTTCACTCACAGCCCCTGCCAGAGACTGAGCACATAAACAGGGTCATTCACCCTCCACACACAGATCATCATGGAGCAGTTCAGCTGCCCTTTTACCCCAGCATCACCTCCTGGATTGGAGGATGGGATTGACCAGTCCCGCCCAGCTGTTCCAATTGTTACTAAAATCTGGACCCAAATTTCGGGCCTCAAAAAACCCTTTCAGCACTATCCATGCTGGAGCTTGCTCTCTACTTTTTTTGAGATCACTAAGGCTAGGCACCTCGGTGACACAAACACTCCATTCAGGACTTGCCCAGCTGCGACCCTGTTTACAGTGATGTGCTGCTTACTATGAATATGGTGGATTACATGGCAGCAGGTTTACTAGTACTTTAGTCATATTCTCTTACTGATAAAACAGTGATTTTGTCAAAACTACAGCAAGCAGCCCAGTGACATATAACTGTAATCAGAGTCTCTGTCTCCAGGCTTGGACTGGCCCATAGGGTAACAGGGGAATCCCCCGGTGGGCCCATGTGCAAATCTATTCCCCCAACCTTACTGTATGGGCAGTAGGGTGACCGCAAAAAATCGATGTCGCAATTTTGTCTGTCTGGACCCCACAAAACGATTCCCCTTTCCAGATATTGAGATAGCCAAAATTTGAGCTCGATCAAATGATGTTAACCCGTGCCGCTCGTCGCTCAACGTTTGAAAAAATCCAAATTGAGGTATTTTAAGATTTAGGTATTTTGCATAGTCTGTTAGACTATAAAGAATGTGACAACAACATTGCAGAAATAGCCCTGACCAAATTTTCGAACCATTTGTGGTATTTGAATGCAGAGTTGGTGGGATTACCGTTTTTTGATCTGTGCTACTGAGCAATATATTAGCCATTAACAACTTTTCATTGTCTGTAATGGTGGGATCAAAAAACAATAATCCCACCAACTCTGCATTCAAATACCACAAATGGTTCGAAAATTTGGTCAGGGCTATTTCTGCAATGTTGTTGTCACATTCTTTATAGTCTAACAGACTATGCAAAATACCTAAATCTTAAAATACCTCAATTTGAATTTTTTCAAACTTTGAGCAACGAGCGGCACGGGTTAACGTCGTTTGATCGAGCTCAAATTTTGGCTATCTCAATATCTGGAAAGGGGAATCGTTTTGTGGGGTCCAGATGAACAAGATTCCGACATTTCCCCCCCCCCCATATGAGATCCGGTCACCCTAATGGGCAGTATTGGTGGTCTTAATTCACTTTATTCTCTCGGTACAGAAAAAAGCAGCATCTCATTCATTAACCAATCTACCCAGTTTATTATATAGGGATATGGGTAAATATGTGAACCAGGGTCATGTAATATTTGTTTACAGGTGAAAAGTGGGCCCCCCAAAGTCATTGTTATTGGTGGGCCCTTGGCACCCCAGTCCGACACTGTCTGTCTCTACATCATGCTGCTCTCAGATAAAGTGGCAAATTCCTGGTAACAGATTCCCTTTAAAGTTTTGCCTAACACCTGGCAGATGACTGTTAGAATTGTCAGTGCCCATAAATAGATGAACCTGTGTTTGTTAAAAAAACTTTCCCCAATCATTAGCCAATGTAAATATGGCAGCAATAAACCCTCAAATTATCAATTGCTAATTTGTCAGCTGACAGCATCTTGTATGCCTGCCTACATGTCTTTGTATTTTGGGCAGCACTTAGACCCCATTCAGTTTGCATCAACGACTGTAAAAGAGCTTTCAACAAGCAACAATCGACTTGACCATATAGGAGTAGCTCTATCTGTAATTTAGAAGTTTCTAGGGTTCAGTCATCATGCGTGAGAATAAAGAAAATATACAGGCATGTGAGTTCCAAAACTCTCCAAAGAAATCTGAAGAGTTTGTGTATTTATAGCCCTTATGAATAGAGGAGATCCATGTATAAACTTACACGGTTCTTAAATGATAGTGAATAGTAGAGTATAGAGTCCATCATAAGTAAAAACATTCCCTGTATCTAGCCAGCTTAATCACACTGCTCAACAGTTCTTTATTTCATTGTGTTCTCGTGACAATTGCCACAAACCCTATGAGATTTGCCAGGCCTGAAGGTGTTACCCTCTTCCTTATTCTTGACAGTTATATCGTTGACGGTTGTAAGCAGAAATCTCTTCCTATAAACCTATCTTTATTTGGAATCCAAAATCAATAAAGGCCGGGTTACATGGGCAGATTTCTGCCCTCAATGATGATGTAACTAAGTTGATCAGTGCTTGTTAAGGCTGTTTTTTCACATGCAAGTAACGACCATCAACAGCTAATTGCTCCCATGTTTACATGGGCCAGTGATTTGGAATGAACTTTCTACTGCATACTCATTTGACCATTGTTAGTCTTTGTCAAAGGGTCTTAAAGGATATGGACACCTTTAGGGAGCAATTTTTTTTACTTAAATGTATGTATTTTGTCTAAAATATATATTTTTTAATTAAACATTTTGAACTGGTTTCCTTTTATAATCCCTTCATTGCCCTCTATATTGCTGGCTTCACAAAGAAATAACTGAAAATCTGTCAGAGAGCTTGACAGGAAAATGTATAACTCTTTTCTTTGTTCTTCTGAGCCCCTCTCAGCTGATATATGACCCCATGGAAGTTTAGCTCCTCTTTGTAGTCATAAAACTGTAAAACAGATCACAATATTGAGGAAAATAAGAGACATAAACTCTCCTCTGAGAATGAGTATCAGGATCCTGTCAGCGCCAGCGAACTGCCATGGCTGAGCAGGGTGACTCACACTGCGGGAGGGCCCGGGGTCAGATGCAGTGGGGAAAGCTCAGGCAGACGGGACCTGGGACACTGAAAGTAGCTGGAAGCAAAAGGACCTACGATCACTTGACCACAGGGGGCAGGGCTTAGCATCCTGCTGCTGGAAATGAGTGTAGGATGCTTACTACAGGGATCCTGTAGTAGAGGAGAGGGGAACTCAGGTGAGACAAATGGGGGTCATACACAGAGAGGGCGGCACGGTTCCTGGACGGGCGAGCAGAGAATATTCAGAATGCAGGCAATGAGTCATACACGAAGATAGCAGCGCAGTACAGGAGAGACAGACAGAACTCGTAACAGGGACAGAACCGGATCAAAACCAAACAAGCATAAAGTAGCACAGACACACCAGGGTCACACACTCGGCCAAGGGTCAAAGTATAAGCGACGAGGAATGACCCCACAATGAGGGTATAAGAAGCCTCCCAGAATCCCAGAGTGAGGCCGTCCAGATTAACCTCTGAACTACCTAATCCCACAAACTAAGCAGATCATGACAATGAGCTCACAGACAGGTTCTCATATAAAGTCATGGCCGAAAGTTTTGATACTCTTGAAATTGTTTCAGAAAATTAAGTACCGTATTTCTTGCAGAAAATTGTAGCAGTTACACATGTTTTGTTGTACATACTGTATGTATATTGCCTTTGTGTGTTTTGAACAAGGCAAAAAAACCCTGAAAAAGCGAAAATAGGACATAATTTCACACAAACGCCCAAAAATGGGCATGACAAGATTGTTGGAATCTTTCACGAAAATTGTGAGTAAACAACTGTATGTGATGCTTTTTCAAACTTAATTGTGGCAAGTAACAGGTGTGGGCAATATGAAACTGAAACCAGATAAAAAGGGGAGAATTTGACTCAATCCTTGCATTGTGTGTCTGTGTGTGCCATACTAAGCATGGCGAACAGAAAGAGGAGAAAAGAACTGTCTGAGGACTTGAGAAACAAAACTGTTGAAAAAGACCAACATTCTCAAGATTAAAAGTTCATCTCCAGAGATCTCGATGTTCCCTTTTCCATAATCAAGAAGTTTACAACCCGTGGCACTGTAGCTAATCTCCCATGGACATGGACGGCAGAGAAAAAATTGATGAAAGGTTGCAAAGCAGTATAGTTCGAATATTTAAGTAGTACAGAGGACACATGTATTTAAGTAGTACAGCGCAAACCTCCTTCTAACAAATTATCATTTTTCGTGATGGATAAATGTCGGAACTCTAGGATGAATACCTTGATAAAGCGCACCCAAACTCTTTAATTCATCCACCTTTTTACACTCTAGTAGTAATTAGTACTAAGTTATACCATAGAGACCAGGTGTTGTCACCTCTGGTGATAAGACCTGTTGTTTTTCTTTAAGGCAGTGTTCCCCAACTCCAGTCCTCACGACCCACCAACAGGTCATATTTTGAGGATTTCCTTTTTATTGCATAGGTGATGAAATTATTGATTGAGCAGGTGATGAAATGATCACCTTTGCAATACTAAGGAAATTCTGAAAACTTGATCTGTCGGTGGGTCTTGAAGACTGGAGTTGAGAAAAGGGTATGTGCTAAGGGTATGTGCATAACAGTTTTTTCTCTTCTTGTTTATATTTTTAAATGTGTTTTTTTGTTTCCCGAAGCCGTTTTTAAATGAAGGGTTTGGAATTGTTTTTGTTTCCGAAAGCCTTTTTTACAGCTTTCTGATTGGACAGTGCCTAGTTTGGAGCAGATTCCATCAGGAGTTGCATCAAGAGGAGTGACAAGCAATTTATTTATTTCCCAACAGGCATTTATCAAAATCTGAAGCGGAAAACAAGGCTTAAAAGACTGAAGATAGGAACAGCAAAGTGTTTTTTTTTTTCAATAGAAATTAACAGGAAGAGCCTTTCAAGCGTTTTTGAAGCATTTTTCTGGCTTTTTTTTTAGCAGACACAGTCTGTGTGTACATATCCTAACAGATTCCTAACTAATAGTGATGAGTGAGCATGCTCGGATAAGGTGTTATCCGAGCAAGCTTGTGTCCTGATCAAGTGTTTTCGGCGTGCCTCACAAACAGGCAATCCCTGCATGTTTTGTGGCTGGCGGACAGCCGCGGCAACTTATAAATATTATCCACTAAGCTAAAATAGTTTAAAAAAAATAAAAAAGACAAACAAGCATGTTTTCTCTTATCTGTTATTAACCCTAAATGCAGAAAATCTTTACATGGGCAGAAATACTGAATGCTTTGTTGTGACTCAACTTGTTACAGATGGGCTCTTACTTTGGCTCCTCCTTATGTGCAGTTGACCTGAATGCTGACGGCCTATCAGACCTCCTGGTGGGGGCCCCCATGTATTCTGAGGTTAGAGACGAAGGACAAGTTACTGTGTACATCAACAGGGGAAATGTAAGTATGTCTTATAATGCAATGGTGTACTAAGCAAAGATTAAAAGATTAAATACATTTTTGCAAAATTTTAAAATATTGATCAAGATATTAAGCAATATCTATGTATATATCCCACTGAACCTTGTACCTAAGCAGTTCCACCTACAACTGCCATCAGGAGTGTAAAATAGCTTAGTGGAGAGCAATTAAAATACTAAGAAACTACTGCTGCGGTTCTTAGGCTTTTAAGGAAATATACAGAAAAAGAGATGTTGGTCTTTATCATAAAGCACAACTTTTTACTACAGTTAGGTCCTGCTTCTTGGGCATATGCTCGCCACTGTGCTCTGTTTTCTTCAGGATCATAATAAGGGGAGTAGATAGAGTCCTCTATGACCTCCTCACTGTTGATTTCCCTTTAGACATAAATCTCTTATACTTGCAGACATATAGTCATTTCCTAGAATTTACAGACTTTGCTGTAACCCAGCATTACATTTGGCAGAGTTTCAACAATTGTGGGTCTTTCCTTCTTACAAATGTTTCTTACAACATGAAAAGAAAAATCATGGATGTACACAGCTTTGCCAGCTGGAAATGGGAGATGCTCCGTTTACTGCTTCCCTAGTGAACCCATTATATTAATCGAGTTTCTATTGTCTGGGGCCTACATTTGGTTTTGTTTCATTTCTTTCTGGTTTACAAATTTCATTTGGCAAAATGTTATTTCCTATTCAACAGAATCATATTTTCTGTGTCTTGCAATAACTGTACTGTTGTATTTTTTACAATAGGTTCTTTTTTAATTCAATGTATTAGTTATAAAATTTGAATGTTATCATGTCTGCTGGAATGTGTTTAGTGATTTGCCCCCTAAAGGAAAGATGAGCCATAATGACCTCTGCATATTAGTAGACAAGTGTCCAAACTTTGGGTGTTGCGTAAAAGGAACGTGCCAGTAGGATCAACATTCCTGAGCCATTTATGTGGGCATGCAGGTCCTAGAAATGGTACCTAGATACAAAAATTAAAGATGTGTCTGACAGGATATCAGGACTCTTCAGACCTACAGATGACTACCCATTCCTGCTACTACATGTGGGGACAAATGACACCGCAAGAAACGACCTGGAAATCATCTGCAGAGACTTTGAAGACTTAGGCAAGAAAGTGAAAGAACTGGGAACGCAGGTGGTCTTCTCTTCCATCCTCCCAGTGGATGGCCATGGAACAAGGAGGTGGAATAAGATTCTGCAGGTGAACAACTGGCTACGTCGATGGTGCCGTCAGCAACGATTTGGATTTCTGGATCACGGAGTGAACTACTTATACGATGGACTACTTGCTAGAGATGGGGTGCACCTTACGAAGACTGGAAAGCATGTATTTGGAAGTCGCCTTGCTACACTTGTAAGGAGAGCTTTAAACTAGAACAACATGGGAAGGGAAGCAAAAGACCAGAAAAAGCCATACACCTGACAAATGCTATTGAGAACTCTGCTATTAGAAGTGGAAAGGAAGAACAAAGACGAAAGAATCTAATTAATAAAAATATTGGAGAAAGAGAAACCAATCACAAACTAAAATGTTTCTATACTAATGCACAAAGCATGGGCAACAAACAAGGAGAATTGGAACTACTAACACAGGAACAGAAATATGATGTAATTGGAATCACTGAAACTTGGTGGGACAATACACATGATTGGAATACAAGACTAGAAGGATACAACTTATTTGCAAGAAACAGACTTGATAAACGAGGAGGGGGTGTCGCATTGTATGTTCGAAACGCGTATATCTGCACAGAGATTGAAGCTTCAGAGACTGGGAGTTCTGTGGAAACTGTTTGGGTAAGAATACAAGGACAGAACAATGGAAAGGACACCATTGTAGGCATTTACTACAGGCCGCCTGTGCAAGCCGAAGATATAGATGAACTCTTTATGCATCAGATGGCCAAGTTCTCCAAAAAATATGACATAGTTGTCATGGGAGATTTCAACTATCCAGACATTTGTTGGGAATCTCTCTCAGGCAAAACTAACAGGTCAAGGAAATTCTTATCCTCTCTTGCTGACAAC
Organism: Dendrobates tinctorius; assembly: GCF_039654945.1. NCBI lineage: Eukaryota > Metazoa > Chordata > Amphibia > Anura > Dendrobatidae > Dendrobates > Dendrobates tinctorius. The sequence continues at coordinate 21,979,246 of NW_027361829.1, read as the reverse complement.
TTTATCTTCCAAAAGGTAAGGGAGAAAACAAGGGGAACTGCTACCTTGGATCTAATCCTTATAAACAGGGAGGAAATGGTTGAGGAGGTAAAAGTGGCTGGGACCCTAGGAGGTAGCGACCATGCTATTTTAGAATTTTGGATTACTAGAGGTGGAAGACCTGTGAAGACTCAGACGTCAAGGTTAGATTTCAGAAAGGCAGATTTTAAGGGATTCAGAAAGAGAATTGGAGGGATCCAATGGCTGGATATCCTTAAAGACAAAAATGTCCAGGAAGGATGGGAAATCTTGAAAAATGAAATTCTCAAAGCACAGTTGTTAAAAATTCCGAAAAGAGGGAAGAATAGGAAGCATTTAAGGAAACCAGGATGGATGAACACAGAACTTAAGCACATGCTAAAAAGGAAGAAAAAAATATTTATAAAATGGAAAGAGGGAGGCATATCTAAAGAAGAATATAATGCTGTCTGCAGAACCTGCAGGGCACAAATCAGATTAGCTAAAGCTGAAAATGAACTGAGGCTTGCAAGAGATGTCAAAAGCAATAATAAAGGATTTTGGGGATATGTCAAAAGTAAAAGAAAAGTCAAAGATGCTATAGGATTTTTACAGGATGAAAATGATGAAATGGTAAGACAGGATGTTGAGAAGGCTGAACTTTTAAATTCCTATTTTGCATCTGTTTTCTCTCAGAAAGGAAATGCAACATCAACTGTTATTCACTGTCCTATTAAGGGAATAGAAGAATCCAGGATATCTATAAACAGAAAGATAGTGAGGAAACACTTAGCTAACCTAAATGAATTCAAATCTCCAGGTCCAGATGAATTACACCCCAGAGTACTGAAGGAGATAGCAGAAGAAATTTTTGAACCCCTCTCCATAATCTTTGAAAATTCTTGGAGAACAGGAGAAGTGCCAGAAGACTGGAGAAGAGCAAATGTTGTTCCTATCTTCAAAAAGGGGAAGAAGGTGGACCCAGGCAACTATAGGCCGGTGAGTCTGACTTCTATACCAGGAAAGATCTTTGAACAAATTATTAAACAACATGTATGTCAATACCTGGATAAGAATGAAGTGATTAAACAGAGTCAGCATGGGTTTCTAACTAATAAGTCATGTCAGACTAACTTAATTTCCTTCTATGACGGTATCACTGATTGGGTGGATCAAGGAAATGCTGTAGATATAGTATATCTTGACTTCAGCAAAGCATTTGACAAAGTCTCTCATACAATCCTTATTGATAAAATGACTAAGTATGGAATGGACAAGGCAACTGTTAGGTGGATTCATAACTGGCTTAGTGATCGGACCCAAAGAGTGGTCGTAAATGGCTGCACATCCAGTTGGAAGAATGTCTCAAGTGGGGTACCACAGGGCTCTGTCCTGGGCCCTGTATTGTTCAACATCTTTATCAACGATTTAGATGAAGGAATTGAGGGTAAACTGATTAAATTTGCTGATGACACAAAGCTAGGAGGGATAGCTAATACTAGAGAAGAGAGAGAGAGGATTCAAAAAGATTTAAATAAACTGGAGAAGTGGGCAGCAACTAACAGAATGGTTTTTAACAGGGAGAAATGCAAAGTACTACATCTGGGCAATAAAAATGAAAAAAGCATATATAGAATGGGAGGAATAGGGCTAAGTGACAGCACATGTGAAAAAGACTTGGGTATACTAATAGATCACAGACTGAATATGAGTCAACAGTGTGATGCAGCAGCAAAAAAGGCAAATGCAATTCTAGGATGTATTAACAGAAGCATACAGTCTAGATCACGTGAAGTCATTATTTCCCTCTACTCCTCTTTGGTCAGACCTCATCTGGAATATTGTGTCCAGTTTTGGGCACCACATTTTAAAAAAGACATCAACAAACTGGAGCAAGTTCAGAAAAGAGCGACCAGAATGGTGACCGGTCTGCAAACCCTGTCTTATGAGGAAAGGTTGCAGGATTTGGGAATGTTTAGTTTGCAAAAGAGAAGACTGAGAGGAGACTTAATAGCTGTCTACAAATATCTAAAGGGCTGTCACATTGTAGAAGGATCAACTTTATTCTCATTTGCACAAGGAAAGACTAGAAGCAATGGGATGAAACTGAATGGGAAGAGACACAGATTAGATATTAGAAAAAACTTTTTGACAGTTAGAGTGATCAATGAGTGGAACAGGCTGCCACGAGAAGTGGTGAGTTCTCCTTCAATGGAAGTCTTCAAACAGAGGCTGGACAGACATCTGACTGGGATGATTTAGCGAATCCTGCTTTGAGCAGGGGGTTGGACCAGATGGCCCAGGAGGTCCCTTCCAACTCGACGATTCTATGCAAATTGCCTCTTCAGAGGTGAAGAGCACGTGAAGTCTAATGCCACCTATTGGAAGTAGCAATCCTAAAAGTCAGTTAATGAGCCTTGCCATATGACTTTTAGGATTAACTTTTAGGATTGCCACTTCCAATAAGTGACACTAGAGTTCAAGTCCTCTTCCTCTCTGAAGAAGCAATTTGCATATTTAATTTCCCAGAGGAGCATTGCATGGCATGTAAGTCTCCTCACTTTGACATGCCACGGCTGGCATGTCACTCTCCACAAGGAGAAACGTTACCACATAGATCCCAACCTTGATATTTGCGATCCAGTGTCTTATTCCAGAGAAATCCATGTTTTTCTTAATATGTAAATGAGCAGTTAAGATCTGTGGATCGGACACTTATCTCTTTAAGAAATTGCCTCTAGAACTTATGTTAAATAAAAGGGGGCATTATCAGTGTGAGACCTGTAGATCAGGAGATCAGACTGTTTGTCATTACATGTCTCACATTAGTAACACCTCGTTTCATTTAAAATAAGCTCTGGAGGTAGATTCTCAGGGAGATCTATGTCCCGCCCATAGATCTTAACCGCTCACTTACATATTAAGAAAAACGTGGATTTATCTGGAATAAGACATCGGATCCAAGATATCAAGGTATCATTTTACTCAGATTCCTGTTATCTGCGAGTCCATATATACAGTTTAGGAGGGTTAATCCTACTGACAGATTCCCTTTAAAATCCCTCCCCTTGCAGACAGCATTTGAAGAACTAGCCAATGAATAATTGAATGACTACATTACTACATGATCTATGCAACATGTAATTTCTATTGTACAATGAGCAAAAAGTTTTAATGTTAAAATGTAATAATTTCTATAGTAGTTTACTCTTGATTGTTTGTTTTCATAGTTTATAAAAAGCATACTCCCCAATGTCATTTAGAAAGCTCATTCCCTTCTCAGGTGCTTCCTGCCTGTGAAAAAGTCATTGTCCATAGGGATATGATTCTGTTAATGTATGTACTGTTTTCACAATCCTTTTGTGTTTCCTGTTCCTAGGGTGTAATGGATGAACAGATTTCATTGAATGGAGACAGTGCATATAATGCACACTTTGGAGAAAGCATGGCTAATCTTGGAGATATTGATGATGATGGGTATCCAGGTGAGTACTTAGTAATGCCTTTTTTGTTCTTTTAGACTGTGACGAATTGCACAGGGGAAGGGGGTGTTGAATTCACTCACCTTGGGGGAGGGGAGAGAAGGACAAAGCAGGGATCAGCTCTCTGGCGACACCACTTGCCCCAGGTCAGTCAGGGAACTGCACCGAGGGCAAATAGTCGCCGGAAAGGTTTCCCTTATAGGTACAACTTAATGAGGCGCTCCCAGTGAGGGGGGATATATATCACCAGTACAGGCTGGGGATATATCTCCCAGTCATCACTGCCAGAGTTCCTCACTAAACCAGTACAGTTTTCTGCTACAAGTTCCTCGTCCGACATAAGCCCCGTCCGACAACAGGCTTATATCAGGTCAGAAACCAACTCGGGTAGCGCATAATAACCAACGGAGTGTGCGGACGTGGGAATACGTGTATCGAGATGAAAGAGCAGCCCAAGATTAATTTTATGTTTAATTGCCGAAAAGGCACCTAGAAATATACAGGTATATACTTACAAGAACAATATACAGGTATACAGTCAAGAGTGTAGTACAAAGGTAAGGTATAGACAGGTTGCAATTACCGTGTTATATAGCATGTGACCACAGGGAGGCTCTGATAGATCACAAGACCAAATCTTAGTTACGTGGTTCCCTTGGCCGTGTCTGGTAACCGACCTCCTGCCAGTAGAAGAGCTAAGTTCAAAATGAGGGTCTGCCTTATATCTTCTAAGCTGTTCCCTCCCACACTCTGCTGCCACCCCTGGGCTGGGCTACCTCCCATGTCTGAGGATATGATTTTCTATCCAGAATTGTGGATGGCCCATAACTTTCCGCCCTAAGCTCCGAATGGGTCGGTGGTGCAGTCACTGGGTTCTGCTGGATTTTATCTGCGCATAGAGACTAAAAATGCCTACCATATGTAATTCCTGGTAGCTATGCTTCATAACTCAATAATGCAGAGTGCTACAGCTGGCTGCCGGTCTCAGAGATATTGCATTCTGTTATTATAGGTCATTTTCTGGATTCAGTACCTCAGAGCCTTGCTGTGCCTTGTTGTGCCATGGTATCTCCATGTGCTTCAATCAGACAAAAGGAACCAGCTAGCTGTAGAAGATTTCACACCCTTGTGTTAAGAGCTTCAAAGAGCTTCTTGGATTTTTAATTAAAGAAAACATTGCATTGCTTTTTATGGCCTGAGGTTAAGCCAAGGTGGGGGCACACTCCAGGAGGGACATCTCCATCATCCCTCACATAGACCATAAACAGCTTCTTGATTAATTATAGTTTTAAGCCTGTATATATTTCATTCTGTAAATTTTTGATTATTCGTAGTTACAAATTGCATATTTGTTTATTTTTCATCTATATTGGTAGGTAAAACCCAAGAAAAAAACAAACAAAGCAAAATGAGCATATACTCTTCAGCAAGTAAATAAGTAAATAGTAAGAGTACATGTTAATAACATAGGGTACTTGGTTAACATATTTTGATTAAAAGAGCATAAAAACCATCCCAACACGACAAGGGGTACCCAACAGGACGGTCCTAACCTGTCTCTAATATTGAAAGCTTACCATGTGTCAAATGACCTCAATGTGAATAACTGCAGAGCAGGACCAGAGCCCGACTGAGACACTCATCCATGGGAAGCTATACAGATGAAATACTTATAACAGAAAGGTACTTAGCTCAGAATGGGATGTCATGCTCTGGTTTGTGCTAAGAACAAGAGATTATGGCAAAACCAAAGAAATGAGCTGCAATATAGTCAGGTACAGTATATGTGCAAAATGTAAGGGCAAGTTCACACTGTGGCCATAAAAAATATATAAGGTATACTGTAAGGTAAACAGGTGTACCATCTATCCTTGTAGTGAAGGTGGTCAACATAAGGAGACTTACAGGCCATGACATGCTTTTCTCGGAAGTTAAATATTGAAATTGCCTCTTCTGAGAGGAAGATGACTTAAACCGTTATGCCACCTATTGGGTTTAGCTATCCTAAATGTCAATATCGAACCTTTAATGAGACGTAACTTTTAAAATAAAAAAGTGAAAAAGGATGAAGCTTTGTGTGATACATTTCAACAAATTAGTGTACAAAGCAGTGATACATAACAAGGGGGTGTTCTCCTTTAAACTGTTAGAAGCATATCTCACCTTGTTATAAGGTAACGGGTAAAGAGGTAATGACAGATGATGCCTTGCTTCTCCTGACATTCTGTCCTTTCTCCAAAGGAGTTCTGGACTGTTCCACAAACAATAGTAGGTTTGTATGTACTGGAAAATAAATACTATACTTGGCGCTGCCACTCAGAATGTAGCATTGGTTCAAAGATAACGTAAAATATATTATTTTATTCATGCAGCATCTTAAAAGAATGCGCATTTCTGGGATCTGCTCTTCTTCTTCAGACCAAAAACAAAGCATATTGAATTTTAGGATTGTACATCCAATATGTGGTACAAAGTTCAAGTCCGCTTCCTCTCTGAAGAGGCAATTTGCATGTTTCGATGTAGCACATGGTCTTTCTAACTTCTTTTCTAGTACCCTCCACATTAGAATAGACGGTGTTTTCATGATATCCACCCAATGTGTTCAGTTCTGGTGTGAGAAGTAACTGCTTCTAGTGCACTGATCCCAGTTGACTTGTGTTGCACAGTAGGATGAATCACTCCATTGCCAGTTTACTAGACAATCTGGATCATGGGATTGATCTACTGGTTATGTTTGTCCACTAGCATTGGACACATTAGGTGGACATTTTAAGTTGGTGTCCTATGAACAACAGAGGGCACCATAATGAGTTGTTAACAACAGAAATGTAATATTCATTGGACAACTCCTTTAAGATTGCATATCTTTCTTATAATGGGAAAGAGAAGACATTTGAGAGACATTTATTAATGAAAATTGCAACAAAATTTTGTAATTTACTGCAAAACAACTTTTGACAATTTCAACAAAATTTCACATAATGTTACAAAGTAAATTTTGGGAAATAGTTGAGGGGTTTTTTTGCGTTATATGGGCGCAGTTCTCAATTTCCTCATTTTTGCTCTCTAACTCTATTCATAACAAAGATGTGCAATTTCATATACGGTATGTATAAAGGTGAATTTTCCAGGTCATTTGTATATTATGTATTGTGAGGTAGCGCTGTCATGTAAGTAAGGGGTTCTCGCTTGCAGCGATCGAAAAACACATCCGGCACAGGATTTTCCAACAAATCATAGTCTATGAGGTTTATTCATCCTTCATAAACCTCCAGCAGCAATATACACAGCATTACAGGAGAGCGTCCATTATACAGGCTATTTAGCCCCAGGGTTATCTCACCCACGTCAGGGTTCCCATATGGCTGTTTCTCCAGGCCGCAGAAGTCCACTCACTCCTCAGGGACTCTCAGATACTGGCCGCCATTACACACACAGCCGCTCCACAGGCTGCTGTTAGTGAGGAGATCCTTCTCCTCACGGGACCTTCCAAAAACTGGACCAATCAGGTCCCAGCATTCACTCCATGTGACCTAACCTGGCCACATTATATGGTCAAATAGCCACGCCCACCGGGTCACATGACTATGACCTCACCACAGGTCCTTCACACAGACATATATACTTTACAATAGCATTCATAAACATACATATGTCTCTATCTCAAGGTCACCCACCTTGAGATACACAATGGCTCTTCAACCACTCACACTCTTGGGACATCCACACAGCGCCCCCTCGTGGACACAGTGGTCATTACACCACAGTATGAATATTAAAATAGATGAAGAGAGGCCTAACAGTTTGCATATTTACTTCTATGCTGAATTGTAGATGTGATCATTCAGAAGAGAATGTTTTCTGGCCAAGTAAAAGTATTAGATTTAAAAAATCATGTTTACCCTCATGGACTTTAGTTTTACATCTACAGATCTCCATTAACTAAAATCAAAGTACATGCCACATTAGTACTAGCATTTAAGTAAAAGTTCAAAACCTCATTAACTTTTCTTGCTTATCGGTGTTGTCCACTGTTTTATGGCTATACGCAACACAGTATCACATTTAGTTATTTTGTGGAGAGTGTTGATGGCTCTGTTTTATCACAAGATACATATAGACTTTTCTGCTGTAAAGCCAAAAAATAGATCTGTCATCAGTAGAGTTGAGCGATACCGTCCGATACTTCAAAGTATCGGATCGGAATGGATCGGCCGATCTTAAAAAAAAGTATCGGTATCGCCGATTCCGATACCGGAAGTCCCATTCAAGTCTATGGGACTTCCGGTATCGGAATAAGAAAAATCCTGTTTTTCCCTTGTACAGCCTCTCTGGGGTCTGTACGGGCCTTTCGGGGGGCTGTGCCGGCCTGCCAGGGGGTCTGTGCAGGCTCCGGTGGTCTGTGCCGGCCTGCCGGGGGGCTGTGCCGGCCTGCCAGGGGGGCTGTGCAGGCTCCGGTGGGCTGTGCCGGCCTGCCGGGGGGCTGTGCCGGCCTGCCGGGGGGCTGTGCAGGCTCCGGGGGGCTGTGCCGGCCTGCCGGGGGGCTGTGCAGGCTTCGGGGGTCTGTGCAGGCATCGTCCGATGGGACTACAAGTCCCATCGGGCGATGCCTGCTACCATGACAGTGATTGACACATTAGCCAATGATGGGACAGTAGTAGTCCCATCATCCGGCTAATGTGTTGAATGTAAAAAAAAAATAAAAAAAAAATTACATGCTACATACATACAACATGCATACTACATACATGCTACATTCATACTACATGCAACATACATACTACATACATACTACATGCAACATACATACTACATATATACTACATGCATGCAACATGCATACTACATATATACTACATGCTACATACATACTGCATATATGCTACATACATACTACATATATACTACATGCATGCTACATACATACTACATACATACTACATATATGCTACATACATACTACATGCTACATACATACTACATATATACTACATACATACCACATACATACTACATACATACTACATACATACTACATGCTACATACATACTACATATATACTACATGCATGCTACATACATACTACATGCTACATACATACTACATATATACTACATACATACCACATACATACTACATACATACTACATGCTACATACATACTACATATATACTACATGCATGCTACATACATACTACATGCTACATACATACTACATATATACTACATACATACTACATACATACTACATGCATGCTACATACATACTACATGCTACATACATACTACATATATACTACATGCATGCTACATACATACTACATGCTACATACATACTACATATATACTACATACATACTACATACATACTACATGCATGCTACATACATACTACATGCTACATACATACTACATGCATGCTACATACATACTACATGCTACATACATACTACATATATACTACATACATACTACATACATACTACATGCATGCTACATACATACTACATGCTACATACATACTACATATATACTACATACATACTACATACATACTACATGCATGCTACATACATACTACATGCTACATACATACTACATATATACTACATGCATGCTACATACATACTACATGCTACATACATACTACATATATACTACATGCATGCTACATACATACTGCATGCTACATGCATGCTACATACATACTACATACATACTACATGCTACATACATACCACATATATACTACATACATACTACATACAATACATTCATACAATACATACATAGACATACAGTACATATAACATAGAGTAACATACTTACCAATACTTGTCACATTGTTCCCCGAAGCCATTGTCTTTTACGGAATAAATATTAACATAACAAACCACAAAAATACTCACCCACGATCCGAAGCAGTCCACGAGTGTGTCCCACGACGATCTTGGGTAGAGAACTGCAGCATCAGCTGTTGCTGCCGTTCTCTATGGGCTGCAGGAATCCAATGACGGAAGGTAGGTATCCTTCCGCACTGTATTCCTCCGCCACTTAAAAAAAAAAAAAAGTCCCTAGTCTCACTTTATGCCATTGCTGTGTGGGAAATTCCCACGCAGCAATGGCATAAAGTGAGACTAGGGACTTTTTTTTTTTAAGTGGCGGAGGAATACAGTGCGGAAGGATACCTACCTTCCGTCATTGGATTCCTGCAGCCCGTAGAGAACGGCAGCAACAGCTGATGCTGCAGTTCTCTACCCAAGATCGTCGTGGGACACACTCGTGGACTGCTTCGGATCGTGGGTGAGTATTTTTGTGGTTTGTTATGTTAATATTTATTCCGTAAAAGACAATGGCTTCGGGGAACAATGTGACAAGTATTGGTAAGTATGTTACTCTATGTTATATGTACTGTATGTCTATGTATGTATTGTATGAATGTATTGTATGTAGTATGTATGTAGTATATATGTGGTATGTATGTAGCATGTAGTATGTATGTAGTATGTATGTAGCATGCATGTAGCATGCAGTATGTATGTAGCATGCATGTAGTATATATGTAGTATGTATGTAGCATGTAGTATGTATGTAGCATGCATGTAGTATATATGTAGTATGTATGTAGCATGTAGTATGTATGTAGCATGCATGTAGTATATATGTAGTATATATGTAGTATGTATGTAGCATGCATGTAGTATATATGTAGTATGTATGTAGCATGTAGTATGTATGCAGCATGCATGTAGTATATATGTAGTATGTATGTAGTATGTATGTAGTATATATGTGTTATGTATGTAGTATGTATGTAGTATATATGTGGTATGTAGTATGTATGTAGTATGTATGTAGTATGTATGTAGCATGTAGTATGTATGTAGCATGCATGTAGTATGTATGTAGTATTTTTTTTTTTAACATTCAACACATTAGCCGGATGATGGGACTACTACTGTCCCATCATTGGCTAATGTGTCAATCACTGTCATGGTAGCAGGCATCGCCAGATGGGACTTGTAGTCCCATCGGACGATGCTTGCACAGACCCCCGGACATCAGCACAGCCCCCCGGCAGGCCGGCACAGCCCCCCGGCAGGCCGGTACAGACCCCCACAGGGTGCACAGACCACCGGCAGGCCGGCACAGCCCCCCGGCAGGCCGGTACAGACCCCCACAGGGTGCACAGACCACCGGCAGGCCGGCACAGCCCCCCGGCAGGCCGGTACAGACCCCGGGCAGTCCACACAGCCCCCCGGCAGGCCGGCACAGCCCCCCGGCAGGCCGGCAGAGACCCCCGGAAGGCCCGAAATGACGGCGCATCATGATGCGCACACACCGCGCATCATGATGACGTCAGGCTGTCAATCAACTTTGAACTTCCGATTCCGATGCCGACTTCCGATATTGAAAAAATATCGGAAGTCGGTATCGGAATTCCGATACAGCAAGTATCGGCCGATACCCGATACTTGCGGTATCGGAATGCTCAACACTAGTCATCAGTTTACACTAGTCTATTCACAAAACATTTGTGCAGTTTGACTAATAGGAGTTCCCAGAGATCATTTATGAGCCTGGTGTATTAATGAGGATCAAGCTCCCCTCTCACTGATTTTTAGTTGTCAATTTGCAGGAGTATTCAGTGCAGAGTCATGCAGCTCATGATGCTGATATAGGGGCATTGTTACATTGACGAGTGCTGTGCCATGGCTTGGCTGGGTAAGGAGGACCAATATTGCATTTTAGGAGGAGGAAAGAGTAAATGAGTAATATTGTTGTAGTGAGTGAGCACAGTCAGACAATCTGGTGGTGTGCTGTATTGCATAGTGAGGAACTAATAGGATGACATACAAAAAAGAGGATGTGTAGAATACTGCAGTAGTGGCTCACCATGTATGCTGCTAGAAGGACCTGTTGTGGTGTGTGTCAGAAAAGAGGTAGAATGATACAAAGAGACTGAAGAACACTGATAGTTTTGACTAATTAGTGCTAGCAGAAAGTGTACTTGCCCTGCCACTAAGTGAACAGTGGTTAGCATGACTGCCTGTCTGGAAATCAACTACAAGGCTTGTCCTCCTAATAATACTAAGTGAGTGGACCAGTTTGGTAAAAGGAAGAATTTCAGAAACATTACTGTTGCTTCTAAGTAGAACTAGTGATAGGTGGAATCATGAGAGGAGGGCCACCGGACCCGGACCATCAGTTTTCAAAGGAAACCTATAATGGAAGGCCATGACCAGACAATCAATCAACCTTGACGGAACAAGCCGGAAACCAGAATCTCTCCTCGGGTCTGTATCCCTTCCACTGAACAAGATACTGGAGAGAATTTCGGACTCGCTGACAATCAACGATAATCTGCACCTCATAGTCCAAACCTCCTTCGACAGAAACAGAAGGAGGCGGTGACCAAACAGACAACACTGAGTGGATAAACTCCTTTAGCAGGGATTTGTAGAACACATTACAGCTGTGAAGCATCTGAGCAAGTCTTAAATTAAAAGCCACCAGATTTACTACCTCCAGAATCTCTTTTGACCCAATAAATTTAGGACCCAACTTCACTGGCTGTACTTCAGCTTAATGTTCTTGAATGCTATCCAATCCTTATCACTTACATTAAAGATGGAACCTGTTGAACATTTGCTATTGGCCTTCTGTTTTTTGTGAAGCTGAGCCACCCCAATATTATTTTAAACCTCTCTCCAGACATCCCAAGTTTTCATATGACCACCTCTACTTGAGAACTCATCCTAGAAAATTCACCAAAGTGGGAATAAAAGCCATCATTTCAAAAAAGGCGAGGTTCCAGTGGACTGATTGACCCTACTGCTAAAGGTGAACTCAGCAAGAGGTAAAAATGAGAATCAGTCCTCCTGATGACCCACAACGAAACACTTTAAAATCTGTTCCAACTATTTATTTGTCCTTTCTGTCTGACCACTGGTTTCAGTGTGACAAGCAGATGAAAATGACAATTCAATCTTCAATTTCTTACAAAACGATCTCCAGAATTTGGACCCAAATTGCACACTCCTATTAGATACAATGTTGAGATAGATTCCATGCAATCTCATCACAAGATTGAAAAATAACCTGGAAAGTGTTTCAGGATTTGGTTGACTGATTCAGTAAACAGTCTCATTTTGCTCTGTTATCGGGAAGATAACAGAACAAAATGAGCCTGTTTACTGAATTGGTCAACTACCACCAATATAAGTTTTCCCTGCAGACAAAGGCAAATGCATGATAAAATCCATGGTCAAATGAGCCCGTGGTCTTTCTGGAATTGGCAATAGAGCCAATACACTGGCCGCTTATCAAAGACTTTAATGCGTGCGCAAGCTCCACCAGCAGATACTAAATCTTTAACATCATTAAGCATGGATGGCTACCAAAAGAGTCTAGCAGTAACTTTTTATGTAGCTGTGACCCCATGATTATCACTCAAGACAGAATCATGAAACTCCTGGAACAGACATAATCTTAAGTATACAGGAACAAGTAATTTGGACCCTAGAGTAGTAAAGATGGGCGGACCCCTGGTTCGGGTTTGGCAGATTCGGCAGAACAGCTAAAAAAAGGTTCAGGTTCCAGTACCTGAGCAGTTCGGGTTTCGCTACCAGAACAGTACCCGGAAGTGAACCCAACCTCACTAATTGAACTCCACACTGCTATTATTTTGAACACACCCCCTTTCAATTAATTATTCTAATACATAGACTCAAAAACATGCAGTGAATTCTGAGTCTGTTGGTTTTCTTAGAATCTACTGCACCAACTGGTAAATTGTTTGACATGTGATAATATAATTTATACTAAAAACAATGATTAATCTGGTTAGCCATATTGGACTGCTATCATTTTGAACACTACTATAACTATAGGATTACTAATGGATAGGCATCTTATAGATGCTTCTCCTTTACTAAGCCGTGAGCTTGATGTCACTGGACAATACAAAGGTGACATCAATGCCACAAATATTACCACACTTGCCACAACAGGGAAGAGCTGTGCAAAGCACCAGAATTGTTGCATCTAATAGATGTGCCTTTTCTGGGTGACTGTGAGCTGCTATTTTTAACCTTGGGGGGGAATATCCATGGCCCCTTACCAGCCTGAGAATAGCAGCCCCCAGCTGTCTGATTTAGCTTGACTGGTTGTCAAAAATTGGGGGGATCCCACACCATTTTTTTAAATAATGAAAAAAAAAACAGTGGTGACTCCTCTATTCTTGATAACTAACCTTGCTAACTCACAGCTGTCAGTTTTACCTGACTGATTATCAAAAATACATGGGAAATCACTTTGTTTTTTTTTCATTATTTATGCAGAGCGAAGGTGCCGGCTGATTAATACTCCCATATTAGCAGCAGTGTGCGTAGGCTGATGGGAGTAGTAGTCCCATCAGCCGATGTCAGTGACTGGGGGGTAAACATTTGACAGCATGGGGACTGTGGCTGTCTGACTGGTGGTAATGATTTACCGCCAATCAGAATTAATGTTTGCCGCGCTGTCATGCACCTGACTTTGCGAGAAACACCCGATGTTTGGGGGCCAAACCCAAACAGAAACACAGACTTCTTGGTGAAGTCCATGTCTGAGCCTGAACAGTAGGTGTTCAGTACGGACGCTGAACTTTACTGTTAGGGTTCTTCCATCTCTATGGAGTAATGGAAGAAGTGAACGACTGAAACTCTATGGTTCTCTTCTTCTATCTCCGAGGATTCTATAAAAACTACAATACCCTGAGGAAAAATGGAGGATAGGGGTTCTGGTGGAGAAGCTGAATCATGACTGCGTGATAAGTCCTCAATCCTCACATTCTTGGATCCCATCCTAAATGTGATAGAAAAATTTAAACTAGAAAAAAAATAAGGACCATATGGCCTGTGTTGTGTTTAACTGTTTAGCTGATTCAAAATAAGCTAAATTTTTATGATCTTTCACCTCAGTGACCTTATGAATATCTCCCTCCAAAAATGTCTCCATTCTTCAAAAGCTAATTTGACAGTGAGCAGCTCGCAATCATAATTTCTCTCAGCGGATGAAAATTTCCAATAGAAAAATGCACATGACCTCAAGTTGGTCAGAGTTTTGGAACCTTAAGATAATACAGCCCCCAACCTGACCTCTGAAACATCCACTTCCACACTGAACATTTTCTAGAGACTTGGTTGCATTAAAACTGGAGCAGAAGTAAAACACTCATTCAATTTATTAAAGGCACCAATAGCTTCCAACTACCAAACCTTAAGATCTACCCCTTTATGTGCGATATCAGCAATAGGTTTAACGATCTGCGAAAAAACGCTAATACATTCTCTGTAGTAATTGACAAATCCTAGAAAACATTGCAATGCTTTAAGGTGACGAGGTGGAACCTAATCCATTATGGCCTTCACATTCCCCGGTTTTATCTCAAACGCTTGAGCCGATAAAATGATCCCAAGGAACAATATTTCTTGAACAGAAAAAGTACATTTCTCCAATTTACAAGCAGCCAAGTAGAAAGACAAGCAGACAGACAAGCAAACGATACAGCAGACAAGCAGATAGCAGAGCTTTCTTGTAGCAGACAAAGAATTTTCCCTAAGCTTTTGTAAAACAAAACAGACATGTTCATACTGTGAATTCAGATCAAGGGAAAAAAAATAGAATGTTATCAAGGTATACCACAATAAACCTTCCAATGCAATCAGAAAAGAGAAGATATTATTCATAAAGTTTTGAAAAACTGCTGGTGCCCAAAAGGCATGACAAGATTTTCAAATAGACCCTCAGACATGAAAAACGCCATTTTCAACTCATCACCCGGCCGGATATGTATCAAGTTATAAGGCCCGCTAAGATTTGGTTTAGAAAACTATATTTGGCCCTTGTAAGTTGATTATAGAGGTCAGTGATGAGTGGAAGTGACTAAATATTCGTAACCATAATTTTGTTAAAACTCTTGGAAATTGAGGCAAGGATGTTATTGTAATGGGAATACCAAAACAGAGAGGGACCAAAAGATCGAGACGTCTGGTTACACTAACTGCTGCACTTATTAAAACTGCTTCACCATCCTATAAAACTGTGCAGGTTTTCCTTTGTCTGTCATAGCAAGGGTTAATCAGTTCAGTTGATCTCCTGGAGGTCTCCATAATTAATTGTCTAAGATGTTTTGTGTCAACCACTATCCTCTAGTATATATGCTGATCACTGGTGTTTGAGAGTTGCCAGTGACAGTTCTACTCCCTGGTTTGTTGTTGAAGGAAAATGTTAATTGTTTTGAGCAGTCAGTTGGAGTTTTTCTGGAGATTGCTGTGTGGAGTTGGTTTGCGTGTTTATCCTTATCCTCTCACATTTGGTTTCCCCTTCCTATACCTCCCGTGTTTCCCACTCTGTTATCTTGTGAATGTATTTGTATGATTGTATATTTATTTTATTCCTGTCTGTCTTATACACCTCCCTGGGTGGAGGAGGGATCAGTTAAGGGTTAAGTAAGGAGCATATCTAGGTACGAGACTCTGGCGTTTCCACCATCTGGGGTAATCACGGGGACGTTGATGGACTAGTATGTGCCCACAATTCAATCCCCTGTTACTCAGTGACATCCATCTTTCTTTTTAAGAAAGAAACACCCAGCAGCTACAGGTGAGGAAGAAGGATGGATATGATAATTCTGTAAACTTTCGTTTACATATTCTTTAATGCCGGTGCGATCAGGACCCAATAAATTATACAGGCTAGCTTTAGGCAATTTAATTTTAGGGATAAGAGTAATAGCACAGTCATAAAGATGATGGGTAGGTATTATCTCTGCATCTTTTTCCAAGAACTTATCTCCGAAGTTTTTCAGTTACCCCGGTAGATACTCCAGACTTGCAGAGCAAATTTGTACATAACTAAGACATCTCTTATGACAGTTGGAGCTCTACTTAACAATATCCTTCAGACACCAGTCAATTGCAGGATTATGAATACGCAGCCATGGAACTCCCAATACCAACCTAGCAGGCAAATTATTAAAAACATAGCAGGAGATGGACTCAGAGGGAATTGTTACTACTTTAAGTGTGAATTCTACCGTTACCAGCTGGATAAGGTTATGGAGTAACGGAGTCCTGTCAATGGCAACAATTTGAATTGGTCTTTCCAACCTAACTGTCCTTAATCCAAATCACAGGACCAGTCCTGAATCAATGACGTTGGCACAATCAATGAAAGCTACTGCTGACAAGGACAGGTTTTGGAAAAGTAGTTCCACGTTCAGCTGTACTTTATCTGTGGTGTAGAAACGTACATGGAAGTCTGAGTGAGCTCCTCAACAATCACCCAGACCTAGGTGTTTTTTCCTGACGGCTTGCTTGCTTGAGGGCGTATCGAGCAGTCCTTGAGAAAATGCCCAGCTCGACCACAGCAGAAGCAAAGTCCAATATCGCTGATGTCTCTTCTCAACAGTCCAAAAGCAGGCCACTCCAACTTCCATTGGTTTCGCCTCAAGTAGGTGGCCTGATTTGGGGACAATGACTGAAACCTCTTGTTGCTCATCACGCCTCTCCCAAATGCTGCGATCCATGGCCTTCTCCAAAGAACAGGATGGAATACACAGAGTCAGAGCATCCTTAAGTGTATCCAAAAGACTTTGACAAAACTGATACTTGAGAGCTGCATTATTCCGCAGAACTGCAGTGAACCATTCCCAGAACTCAGTACTATAGTCCTCAGTGGTGCGGCCCTCCTGTGTCAGGTTCATGACTTTTGCCTTCACAACTTTGATTCTGTCAGGTTCGTCATAGATTAACCCTAAAGTTACTAATCACTACTCACGGAAAAGCCGCGAGGCTGGGTAGTCAAGAGGTCAGAAGTCAAAAGCCAGAAGGGTATGTCATAGATACAGGTGTGAGACAAAGGTGTAGTCAGGTCATAGTCTGGGGTTTGAATTCCTTGGCTAGGCAAATGCAAGGTCAAAGGCAAATCCAACGTCGAACAACTAAGATCAGAATATAAGATTGGGAGCACAAAGCACACACATACCTCTTGAGAAAGACTATAATTGGCAGTAATCTAAGGCAGAGGTTTTTCCAAATAGCCAGGTAATTTCTCTGAACAGAAAACACATGGATGAAGCCCCTGTCTGTCCTGGACGGCTAAACGGTCACTTAAGACACTGACAGCACAGCACGCTCCAGCATCCCATTAGACAGCTGAGCTGTCATCACCATACTGACAACTAAGCACTCCCCTGTCCTAGATTGGACAGCTGAACTGTCATTCACTGTATCCAGACACACTGATAGGTGGAATTGTGACAGGAAGCTTCCGCTGTAGAATTACATTTTGTTGTGTTATTACTGTTCTCTGTTGTGAACTCATTTTCTGGTTTACCTCTGGCTTCTGGTGAGGGTGATGGAGCTGGCTGTGTTGACAGAGGAGTCGTGAGTTATCATCCGGGCTCCCTCTGGTGGTGACAGCAGGTAATGAAGCTGATCTAAATGGCAGAGACCTGCCACCTGAGGAGGAGGACTGTGATTGAACATCAGGAGTCTCTGACTGGATTTAAGACAGCCGACTCCCTAATTTTGTGCTGGTGATTTTTTCCTGCCCTGAGGTTCTGGTTTCCAGTTCTGTTCCTGCCTTCTCAAGCTAAGTGTGCTCTGCTATTTTTTCACATGAGATTTGGTCTGGTTTACTCAGTTTTTGTGGTCAGCCAGCCCCTGCTGGGGCTGTGCTGAATTTCTATTCTTATGTCTCTGTTTATGCCAGTTTGCTTTTTGTCCCTGATCAGATTGGTCTCTTTTTGCTCTGTCTTCAGAACATACCAGAGTGCTGATATAGGGAATTGAAGTCTAGCGACTTCAGGGTTTTTGTTATCAGAAAGTGTTGGACATTTTTTGGCAGGGTTTTGTGTGTGATTGCAGAGAGCATCTTTCCTTTCCTGTCCTTTCTAGTTAGTGTGGGCCCCATCGTTTGCTCAGCCTATCTTTCTATCTGAAACACAAACAGAGAGCACAGAATGACAATTGTGCAGAAATATCCTGCAGTAAAACATATACCAGTAGTCTGCAAGTGCTGATAAAAAGATGGTAGCAAATGTAGGGTATTTAGTTGATACGTTTTTTGCAAAAAAATGTATACCAAGCTGCTCCACCGCGTCAAGGTAACACCTATTGAAGCAGTCCCTATCTAATGTATTTAAAATCTGAACATGTGAACAGTGTCTAAATGAACAGGATGAAGACAGGCACTTCCTGGTATGGGCACGTGGTGTAAGCCAGCTCTTTATGTGCATATCACACAAGAGAGGGGTGGGGTCTCTCAAATCATGCATAGGCATGGAAAAAACTGGATTAAAAACACTTGTGACATGCACACATATGAACAAGTCGGTAGGACACTGTTCATACCACCCACTGACTCAAACACAAACAGAGAGCACAGAATGACAATTGTGCAGAAATATCCTGCAGTAAAACATATACCAGTAGTCAGCAAGTGCTGATAAAAAGATGGTAACAAATACAGGGTATTTAGTTGATACGTTCTTTTGCAAAAAAAATGTATACCAAGCTGCTCCACCGTGTCAAGGTAACCCCTATTGAAGCAGTCCCTATCTAATGTATTTAAAACCTGAACAAGTGAACAGTGTCTAAATGAACAGGATGAAGACAGGCGCTTCCTGGTATGGGCACGTGGTGTAAGCCAGCTCTTTATGTGCATGTCACACAAGAGAGGGGTGGGGTCTCTCAAATCATGCATAGGCACGGAAAAAACTGGATTAAAAATACATGTGACATGCACACATATGAACAAGTCGGTAGGACACTGTTCATACCACCCACTGACTCAAACACAAACAGAGAGCACAGAATGACAATTGTGCAGAAATATCCTGCAGTAGAACATATACCAGTAGTCAGCAAGTGCTGATAAAAAGATGGTAACAAATACAGGGTATTTAGTCGATACGTTTTTTTGCAAAAAAATGTATACCAAGCTGCTCCACCATGTCAAGGTAACCCCTATTGAAGCAGTCCCTATCTAATGTATTTAAATCGTTTGCTCAGCCTATGTTTCTATCTGTGTTTGTGTTTTCATCTTGTCTCACCGACAATACATGTTTGGGGGCTGTCTATTGCTTTGGGGTCTGCTCTGGGGCAGTTTAGATTTCCCCTTTTCTTGCTTTAGGCTTATTTAGTTCTCCGGCTGTGACGAGGCGTCTAGGATCATCGTAGGTACGCTCCACGTCTACTGCTAGTTGTGTGGATAGGATCAGGGGTCTGCAATCCACTTAATTACCAACCTCTCTGGTTTTCTGGGGCTTAGCTTGTTTTTGTTTTTCCTCCTCGGTGACTCATTCATAACAGTTCTCCTTTGAAGCCTAGCCACGGTTTGGGCTTCATAGGAGTAGTAATTTGGCAGAAATGGGTCCTTCACTACTCTCCCATCTACTATGATAGCCCATCTACACTCTAAGATAAGGCTGCAGGGGAAAACGGTTTGTGTTGGAAGCACTGCTCCACCTGCAGCTATGAATGGGACATGACGAGTGATCAGCCATTATGTGGGGGTGGGCCAAGGATAAATATGCGTCAAAGTTTGCGACAACAACAGCCACTGGGAGCAGTGGCAGAGACTCAGCACAGGATCAGAGAAAGGTTTTTACTACCAAACTGCACCAGTAAAATCCCATTGATACAGCAAAGAGAATACGCAATTGTTGCAGCTGCTGACTTATCCTGTTTCTTTAGGCTGTAATATTTATCAGATTATTCTAAAAATTAATGAAGATAAGGGACATCTTTAATCCCTTTGAGAGTTTTCTGTCACGGTTCCACCCCTCAGGTTGTCTGGGATGCAGTTACTGACAGATTGGCTGTCCAATCCGGTACATGGGCGTGCTGAAGCTGTCAGTACTTTGATTGACAGCATGTCCATACAATCTGGTACAGAGGAGTGCTGAGCTGTCAGTGTGTTGACTGACAGCTCGATTATCCAATCTGTGATTGGGAGGCGTCGGCTGTCTCAGGTGTTCACTATCTCGGGTAATTGCCATGCCTACTTAACTGAGCAGCTTCTCCCAGATGTACATTTATCTTGTAAGGTTTGCGCTTTCCTGTGGCTTGAGTTCTATATGCTTGATCTGTTGCCTGACCTTGCACTTCGTTCTGACTATCCGCCTGTTTAACCCCTTCAACTCTGATCCGTTATCCTCCTATACTCTGGCCTCAAACATTACCTGACTACGTTTATGACGTACCCTTCTAGTCCACTCTAACTCACGGCTTGGCCGTGAGAAGTGACTAGCGTCACATTTCACATTGCTTTGATCCCATCAGGACTTGTGACTGAACCCGGGATTCAGATATATGCCATAGACTGTAATGGTAATGGCAGAGGTCTGTCATGCATCATTTTCGGGAGTGTATGCCTACTGGAGATGGACACACAGATGCAAGGATCTTATTGGCTTGCTAATATTTTTCATTTTTGCTTCTCCTCTTTGCAGCAGTTATAATTTGTATTTTTTTCATTGACTTCGATGAATGAGGCTTTGTTTTATGTGGGACAAATTGTAATATTTTAACTCAGTTTTAGAGTACAGATAAGTCAATGTGTAATTTATATAACTTTTCTTGCAACATAAACATACAAAAAAAATATTTTTTTACTACTGAGGACTCTCAATCCTGAATATTTTTCTATTTTTTTACTATAATTTTTATTGTTTAAAGTGAACCTGTCTGCTGATACATACTGCCTAATCCATCGGCAACATGTATCGGGCACCGGCTGTATGAACTCGGCCAGGTATATTTTTCTCCGAAACGCTGCAGAGTTTTAGAGAAAATATAAGGTACTTTGCGATGGCAGAAATGTGTCACTTCAGGTCAGTGGTCAGGTAGAAACCACTGGGGATGGAACCTCCTGTCTGACTAGTCTAGAGCACTATTGTACATGTTCCCTGCTCTGAAACGCTGCAGCGGTCCCTGCTTGGTCTCTTTTGTAAAATGCTGCTCGGTCCCCACTGAAATCCTGCAGCGTTTCGGTGCCACACATACCTCTGACTGATTCACACAGCCAGTGCCTGATACAATCTGAGTCCAGCATGTATCAGCTGTCAGGGTTCCTTTAAGTCTCATACAAATAACCTGTTAATTAATTTTGTGTTGATACCTAATATGTGTATTTTTTATTATATACATGTAATACATAGCAATAGATACATACATCATGGGTACACACATGTGGGTAGCTTTGGGTACACACATCACTTGCATCAATCTTTATCATGTAGCAGAGAATACACTCAACATTCACCTCAATCTACGATATATTACGTTGCATTGCATGCATCTCTTTTTTGTCTCTTTTATGCAGATGTTGCCATTGGAGCTCCAAAGGAAGATGACTTTTTAGGAGCTGTCTACATATTTCATGGTGATGCAGATGGCATTGTCCCTCAATATTCAATGGTTGGTGTGTTATGTTGTCTTTTAAAAATAAATTGCCAAAAACGTGAAATATACCTTGTCGGTGTGACCTCTGTGACATTTTTGACACATGTCAGTGGCTCCTTTGGGCTTCTGTCTGAAGCACTGGAATATGGGATCCACTGAGAACCCCTGATGGTGCCATTCACTTTAATGAGGCAGACGGAGACACTTTGTCCTCAGTTTCCACGGTGTCCACCTTTCTGAGATGTGCATGAAAAGCGTGTTATCATCCTTAAAGGCGTTTTCCTGCTAATAAAGTACATTTTAATCAATAATTTTTAGAATAAAAATAAGTTTCACAATTGGATGTGTTGTGTTAAAAAATAATCCTGTGCTGAGATAGTGTTATACATGTGTCCCTGTATAATGGCTGTGTCTGATCATGCAGGATCATACCACCACTCCTGGGCAGGGGGGAAGCAAAAGAGAGTGTACAGACAATACCGCACGGGATCACAGCTGATTCCTTCTGTGAAGTAAAGCAAGTTTTTAAACAGGGAGTGAAAAAAATGTCCTTACAAAAACCAGCAGCTGTGATCCCCTGCTGTATTGTCTGTATACTCTCTTTTGCTTCTTCCCCTGCCCAGGAGAAGTGGTATGATCAGACCATGTCCCTGTACGGTCAGACACAGCCATTACACAGTACACAGCAGGAGCACATTAATAAGATTATCTCAGCACAGGAACATTTAATTTACCACATCCAATTGTAGAACTTATTTTTATTCTAAGATCTATTGAATAAAGTGTTCTTTGTTCTTGGGAAAACATGTTTAAGGCCTAGCTTCATTTATTTCCAGTACAACTAAAAGAATAAAGTAACATTTCTTTAATAAAACCTCATACTAATATTACTCTTAATCTTCTTAGCGAATATCAGGAAGAAAACTCAACCCAACTCTGAAGATGTTTGGGCAGTCCATTTCTGGAGGCATTGATATGGACAAGAATGGTTATGTAGGTACGTTTAGAAACTGCAGCGTCTCTTAGATAAAAGGTATTACGGACTCTGCCATTTTATAACAGTCCGACAGTAACCACTGTGTAAAGGCCTTTATTCTACAATAATGCATTCGAAAAACATCTACGATTTTTGACCCCATATCATGAACCATTGCAATAGAAAGGATAGAAAATGCAAATTTTTTCTTGTAGATGTGTTTTTTTTGTTTTTACTTTGCTGGTGCTGGTATACGAGCTCTGTAGAATCAGGCACTCAATTACTGCCTGAGTTTAGGAGCAGTTCACGTCCTTGACTATTAGCCTGAATTCCAAGCTGACATGTTGTTTGTCTTTCTTTTGACAGCATTAACACACACTCCAGTTTCTTTGCTCCATTTACAGACAGATAACCTTTTCACTTCTTAGTGGACCACTTTGGAGTTTGATGACCGCCATATGATTGGGGAGCAGCACAAAGTTTATGCTTTCTTGGTGTAATACCTGACATACAGGAAGCTGAACAGCTGCCATAGTCCTAGACCCGAACATGTATACAACTGGTGTCCATTTTTCTCCAGCACTGTATGGAGCCACTTCTGATCTACCTTCTCGGCACAGCTGTTTAATGTTACATTAGTATGACCTGGGATAATACATCGTATACACATGTCACAAAACTATCCGTCCTCAGCTGGTAAAGGAGCCTGGAAACTTTTCATTCCTCCCTGGTATTTATAAGCTGTGCCACACAAGAATGTTTCTGCTAACATGAAGACAATGGATTACCCGTCAGCTAGAAATTACACACTGAGATCAATGAAAGCAGTGCGTTGTACTATTAACAAGCGTTCACTACCACAAAGCCATCGGAGCATACATATCATACAGTATGCCTGGGGTGGTGTGGTCGGCTTCAGCTTTATGAGCCAACCTCAGCCAGTGGTTGTCACCGCTCGCTCTAGTAATAAGTACTGATACTATACATTTAGTTTAGTAAAAACGTTACTGTACATCTCGAAGACTCCAGTGTGTCTCTGATATCTACCAACAAATGATGGCTTTCTTCTAAATCTATTGATTGCACCCTTTTTAGGGTATGGTCACATGAAACCTGCTTCTAACATACACATGGGTTTGTTTCAGTTTTCTAAGGCTACTTTCACACTTGCGTTTTTTTGCGCTGCGTTTTTGCTCATAAATGTGCATGCGTTTTTTTTTCCTATACTTAACATGGGTGCGCATTGTCATGCGTTTGTATGCATTTGTATGCGCATGCATTTTTTTGTAGTGTGCGCCCGGGCTCACAAAATGCATCCTGTTGCATTTTTCGTGCGTCCAACCTGTCTAAAAAACCGCATGCGTACGAAATTCACCCAAAACCCATTAAAGTCTATGGGAGCACTGACGTGCGCATGGTCATGCGCACATCAGCGCAAAAAAAAGCATGCTTTTTTTGCAAAAAACATGCGCAAAAAACAAGAAAACGCATCAAAAACTCATGATGCGTTTTTATGCGTGTTTGCACTGCGCACGCAGCACAAAAAAACACAAGTGTGAAAGTAGCCTAAGAGCACATTTTTTTTTTTCCACTGATTTTATGTAATAATGTGTGTGTGTTTTATTTTTTTTTACATTTTTAAAGGGAACCTGTCACCCCCCCGCAGGCGTTTTTAAGTAAAACAGCCACCTTGTGCAGCACTAATGCTGCATTCTGTCAAGGTGGCTCTTTTATTTAGCGTCCCTTCCACCACCGAAATAATCGTTTTTAAAATTGGTCAGACATACCTGATATTTGACAGAGGGGCAGGGCTTTTGCCCCTGGACACAGACGTCTCACATACGTCAGTCATGTCCAGCTTTTGAATTTGGCGCCGCCTTCTCAGTGTTCATTTCTTTTTCTTGTGCCTGTTGCACCGCTGCCCTGCTGAGCTCCGCCCCTACTGGTCACATGGTGCTGACGTCATCACAGGCCCTGCTGGCACCACTGCTTGCTGAGCTCCGCCCCTACTGGTCACATGGTGCTGACGTCATCACAGACCCTGCTGGCACCACTGCTTGCTGAGCTCCGCCCCTACTGGTCACATGGTGCTGACGTCATCACAGGCCCTGCTGGCACCACTGCTTGCTGAGCTCCACCCCTAAATGGGAAGCTTGATGCAAGCAGATTTCAAGGATATTTTTGTGTGAAATCTTCGCTATAAACCATGTCTAAATACTCTGTGAGCATGCCCTTAGGCCACATTCACACGTTCAGTATTTGGTCAGTATTTTCAATGAGTATTTGTAAGCCAAAACCAGGAGTGGAACAATCGGGGTATGTGCACACGCTGCGGATTGGTCTGCGGATTTTGCAAAATCCGCAGGTAAATCCACAGGTCAAAAGACATCCTTGCTGTCAGTTTTTCCCCGGTCTCCCCCACATACAGACCCCCAGTTGTATGTGGGGGAGACTATGCCAAAACTGAGAGCAAGGATGAATTCTCATCGCCACACAATAAGAAAAAAGAATGAATCTACCTGTGGCAAAACATTTTTGTATGCCTGATCACAGCACCATAGATATGAAATTACTAGTATTGAAAGATAACTTCACATCTTAGAGAGACAGAAAAGTATGGGAGTACAAGCTCATGACGGCCCTTGACACACTCAGTGCAGGAATGAATGTGTCGCATGGATTTATGTCTTTTTACATCAATTAAGGAATTTGCTCCTAAGATCTTGTGGGGGCATCACAACACATTAGGAGACCCCAATCAGAGGACAATAACTTTCACTCCTTATCTATGAGCTGGTCCAATATTTAGATTTATCCCTCTCCCATAATGATAGTTCTTCTTCACGTCACTTGTCTTATCTATTGCATTTTTTCTAGGCTGTATTGTGCATAAATATGTGACTTCAGATTTTGTATTAGTCTAGCCTGATGAAGAGACCTGAGTAGTCTCGAAAGCTTGCAATGTGTTACCATCTTTTCAGTTAGCCATTAGAAGGTATCAACCACTGAGGACTCT
The DNA here is from genome assembly GCF_039654945.1 of Dendrobates tinctorius. Lineage (NCBI taxonomy): Eukaryota > Metazoa > Chordata > Amphibia > Anura > Dendrobatidae > Dendrobates > Dendrobates tinctorius. The sequence goes on along the minus strand of NW_027361829.1, from coordinate 21,953,318 downwards.
CAATTCTAAATATTTTTCTATCTACTAGCTAACACGGTACAAAGATATACCGTACATCTTTCCTGTATAGAGATGAGCGAATGTTTCAATATTCGGTTCGGATTATGATCAATGTAATTGCAATATTCACTGAACATAGCCGAACGCCATTGGAGTCAATGGGAGTACAGATGAGCAAATATTTTCAGAAATGATCATCAAACATTAGTTCGGCACGATTATGGGATGAGTATGGCACGAATGGCACATTTGGATTCGACAATCGTTTTCCGAACATATTTGCATATCTCTATTAAATATATATGGCTGAAATACAGCCAGTACAGCCACAGACCAGGCAGCATGTACAAGCTGTCAGGCTCCCTTTAAGAATCCCCCGTAGTTGTTAACTTTTAATGACACTGAAAAGCTGATGACAGATAGTAAACAGACTACATATACTGTATGGACAGACGTATGGGGCACACCTCTTTTTACTGAATTCAGAGTTGTCCAGTTCCCATTGCCCGCAATCAGTTACAAATATTTCTAAAAGAAGGAGTTGTTCTAAAGACTCACTGAATTTGAGTGTGGTCCTGTAATCAGATGACGTTGCTCCTACATCAGTGTCTGACCTGCTCTTCTGGATGAATGGGAACAAATTCCTGCAGTCACACCCCATATTCATGTAGAAAACCTCCCCAGAAGAATGGAACTGTCATGGCCGTAAAAGGGGTCCCCGACTCCATATTAACGTCTACGGATGTAGAGTGGGAGCTCATGAACACTTGTGTAGGTGTCCCAGTACTTATAGTGTAGATCTCTTCATCAGACAAAGCTTAACCCAATATGTGAACAACACAACAGGACCCCGTAGTAGGAGCACATTCCTTCATTGATGTAGAAAGAAGCTATCTGCTAGTCTCCTAATGTGCAGTTCGCTATGGATGCTCAGACGACAATCACACAGCGATAATAAGCTCCGGCAGCACTCTTCGTTGTAAGCCTGGCACAGACACATTGCCCAATGCTCTTTTGTTAGGTGTAGATGTAGTCTGTTCCCCTTGGTGTTTGTGATGCTTATTATAAACCCTCTTTGTACATTATGGCTCAGGATGGCTGTGACGTACCCCCTACTGCTGACCTTATGACTCCATTTAGATGAACACGGATTGCTAGGGGACTAATGAGCTACTTAGCTGCCTTACAAGGTTAAGTCGCCTTGACTTTTCTCACTTACAGTAGCCATTATTTATATCTGATCATTTCTGTTTTTGTTTTCAGATGTGACTATCGGGGCTTTTATGTCAGACAGTGTGGTGCTACTAAGGTGAGAAGAAATCCTTCATACAGAAATATGCAAATATATATGGACTAGTAAACCACTAATTGATTGTATTGCTATAGTTATTGGATTCATGAGACAGATGTCTTGAATTCAGCTCATGTACTGCCAAGACGTTTCTTCTTATTAGCAGATATGCAATGACAGTTGGTCTGCATGTATAGAATTTAGCTCAGGTCAAGGAGGTTTACATCAATTGAAATCAGTGCAGACTCGATGTTCATAAACCATGGAATTTATTAAGATCGGGGGTCAATCTGGTAACGTGACAGACTTTCAAAGAAATCTCTTGGCTCCTATTGCTCCTTGCTCACTGTTCCATTCAGGTCTGGGCTTAAAGCTGGCTATACGCCTTTCATGGGTGTCGGCTGAATGTTGCTTTGGTAGATCGTTCAGCCGACAGGCATCACAGCCGACTCTGATACACGGGAGCACTCTCTTGGCTCTCCTATGTTCTCTAAGAGAAAGCTGCCGACTGACACATCGGCCAGCTGCTTATCTCAGGGAGAACAATGTGATCAGCAGTCAGAAATTGGGCATGCACGATGGGCGTCTCTCCTGACCATGTGACGGCCGGCGCCTCTATACATATTAGATTGTCAGTCGAACCCATCGACATCGTCTGGCTCAGCCGACATTTGTTTTATGTGTATGGGGCTGTACAGGTGTGATAAATGTAGGAAGAGCGATATTTACTGAAAATTCATCTCTCTCTTTCTAGTATTCACCCCCCTTCTGGTTTCCTTCCCCATCCTGATATTCACATAAAGACATGCCTGTTTCATTTTCTTACACTTTGTGTTGGTCTTCATATGACTGGATCTCATATCCCTACTTTATTGTAGTATTCTGCCTTTTATATTTTATTGACATTTTCTTGGTGCTGTTTTGAAGCCTAATGCTGTTATATTGTTATTGATATTATGTATTACTGTTTGATTAACAAAAGCTATTTCCTATGTTACATCTCATGATTTTCTATTTGTGTCACATTTTTATATAATGCATGTAACTATACATAACAAATGTCTAAAATTATCATATTAAATGTTTCATGAAAGGAACAGATTGTAAAGATTCCTAAATGTGTTTTTGCTATCACAGGATGTACAGTTGTGGCCAAAGTATTGACACCCCTGCAATTCTGCCAGATAATACTCAGCTTCTTCCTGAAAATGATTGCAAACACAAATTCTTTGGTATTATTGTCTTCATTTAATTTGTCTTAAATGAAAAAACACAAAAGAGAATGAAGCAAAACATTGATCATTTCACACAAAACTCCAAAAATGGGCCAGACAAAAGTATTGGCACCCGTTGCCTAATACTTGGTTGCACAACCTTTAGCCAAAATAACTGCGACCAACCACTTCCGGTAACCATCAATGAGTTTCTTACAATGCTCTGCTGGAATTTTAGACCATTCTTCTTTGGCAAACTGCTCAAGGTCCCTGATATTTGAAGGGAGCCTTCTCCAAACTTCCATTTTTAGATCTCTCCACAGGTGTTCTATGGGATTCAGGTCTGGACTCATTGCTGGCCACCTTAGAAGTCTCCAGTGCTTTGAATGAAGTGATTAAACAGAGTCAGCATGGGTTTGTAACTAATAAGTCATGTCAGATTAACTTAATTTCCTTCTATGACGGTATCACTGATTGGGTGGATCAAGGAAATGCTGTAGATATAGTATATCTTGACTTCAGCAAAGCATTTGACAAAGTATCTCATACAATCCTTATTGAAAAAATGACTAAGTATGGAATGGACAAGGCAACTAGGTGGATTCATAACTGGCTTAGTGATCGGACCCAAAGAGTGGTCGTAAATGGCTGCACATCCAGTTGGAAGAATGTCTCAAGTGGGGTACCACAGGGCTCTGTCCTGGGCCCTGTATTGTTCAACATCTTTATCAACGATTTAGATGAAGGAATTGAGAGTAAACTGATTAAATTTGCTGATGACACAAAGCTAGGAGGGATAGCTAATACTAGAGAAGAGAGAGAGAGGATTCAAAAAGATTTAAATAAACTGGAGAAGTGGGCAGCAACTAACAGAATGATTTTTAACAGGGAGAAATGCAAAATGCTACATCTGGGCAATAAAAATGAAAAAAGCATATACAGAATGGGAGGAATAGGGCTTAGTGACAGCACATGTGAAAAAGACTTGGGTATACTAATAGATCACAGACTGAATATGAGTCAACAATGTGATGCAGCAGCAAAAAAGGCAAATGCAATTCTAGGATGTATTAACAGAAGCATACAGTCTAGATCACGTGAAGTCATTATTTCCCTCTACTCCTCTTTGGTCAGACCTCATCTGGAATATTGTGTCCAGTTTTGGGCACCACATTTTAAAAAAGACATCAACAAACTGGAGCAAGTTCAGAAAAGAGCGACCAGAATTTTGACCGGTCTGCAAACCCTGTCTTATGAGGAAAGGTTGCAGGATTTGGGATTGTTTAGTTTACAAAAGAGAAGACTGAGAGGAGACTTAATAGCTGTCTACAAGTATCTAAAGGGCTGTCACATTGTAGAAGGATCAACTTTATTCTCATTTGCACAAGGAAAGACTAGAAGCAATGGGATGAAACTGAATGGGAGGAGACACAGATTAGATATTAGAAAAAACTTTTTGACAGTTAGAGTGATCAATGAGTGGAACAGGCTGCCATGAGAAGTGGTGAGTTCTCCTTCAATGGAAGTCTTCAAACAGAGGCTGGACAGGCATCTGACTGGGATGATTTAGCGAATCCTGCTTTGAGCAGGGGGTTGGACCAGATGGCCCAGGAGGTCCCTTCCAACTCTACGATTCTATGATTCTCTCAAACTATTTTCTAGTACTTTTTGAAGTGTGTTTTGGGTCATTGTCCTGCTGGAAGACCCATGACCTCTGAGGGAGACCCAGCTTTCTCACACTGGGCCCTACATTATGCTGCAAAATTTGTTGGTAGTCTTCAAACTCCATAATGCCATGCACACGGTCAAGCAGTCCAGTGCCAGAGGCAGCAAAGCAACCCCAAAACATCAGGGAACCTCCGCCATGTTTGACTGTAGGGACCGTGTTCTTTTCTTTGAATGCCTCTTTTTTTCTCCTGTAAACTCTATGTTGATGCCTTTGCCCAAAAAGCTCTACTTTTGTCTCATCTGACCAGATAACATTCTTCCAAAACATTTTAGGCTTTTTCAGGTAAGTTTTGGCAAACTCCAGCCTGGCTTTTTTTATGTCTCGGGGTAAGAAGTGGGGTCTTCCTGGGTCTCCTACCATACAGTCCCTTTTCATTCAGATGCCGACGGATAGTACGGGTTGACACTGTTGTACCCTCGGACTGTAGGGCAGCTTGAACTTGTTTGGATGTTAGTCGAGGTTCTTTATCCAACATCCGCACAATCTTGCGTTGAAATCTCTTGTCAATTTTTCTTTTCCATCCACATCTAGGGAGGTTAGCCACAGTGCCATGGGCTTTAAACTTCTTGATGACACTGCGCACGGTAGACACAGGAACATTCTGGTCTTTGGAGATGGACTTGTAGCCTTGAGATTGCTCATGCTTCCTCCCAATTTGGTTTCTCAAGTCCTCAGACAGTTCTTTGGTCTTCTTTCATTTCTCCATGCTCAATGTGGTACACACAAGGACACAGGACAGAGGTTGAGTCAACTTTAATCCATGTCAACTGGCTGCAAGTGTGATTTAATTATTGCCAACACCTGTTAGGTGCCACAGGTAAGTTACAGGTGCTGTTAATTACACAAATTAGAGAAGCATCACATGATTTTTCAAACAGTGCCAATACTTTTGTCCACCCTCTTTTTTATGTTTGGTGTGGAATTATATCCAATTTGGTTTTAGGACAATTCTTTTTGTGTTTTTTCATTTAAGACAAATTAAATGAAGATAATAATACCAAAGAATTTGTGTTTGCAATCATTTTCAGGAAGAAACTGACTATTATCTGACAGAATTGCAGGGGTGTCAATACTTTTGGCCACAACTCTATACAGACGCAGAATGTAAAAAATGCCCTGCAGATATTTCTTATATTGGACGTTAGGAACATTCAGCATGAAATAAACTATATAAACTCTGAACAAAACATCTATTTATTATGTATTTATGTCACCAGGGCAGACTCCTTAAATCGAAGACATAACAAATGGACCTGATTTATACGAGTTTCCCTAAAGCAGCCTATATAATATCAGCCTCTGTCGATATGTTTAACAACCTCTGATTCTGGGACTTTTATCAACCACAAAAGCTAATGCATGTCATACCCGTCACTAATGCATGTCACTACTGTGCTTATCAGCATTGCCCTCTTTTCTGCACAAAAGATGTAGATCAGCCATATTCTAGTGACTGGTGCCAGGTCCCGCTCACTACACCGCTGAGCAGCCATGAGCGCTGCTGTGCGGGAAAATCTAGAAGGGGTCGCAGTGCTAAATCAGTATAGAACGAGACTATATTTGTCATGATAGCAGAAAACTGTTCTAATTGTTGATATTTAATTTCATTCTTATCACTGTTGGATTATGTTTCAATACATCTGAAAGATCTCTGTCTGTCTTTCTATCAATCACATATCTATCTATCTATCTATTATTTATCTATCAATCACATATCTGTCTATCTATTATTTATCTATCAATCACATATCTATCTATCTGTGCAGCATTATCTGTTTGCATTACACAATTTTGCAACACTGATCAGTGATCGGTTGCTATTTACGGTAATCATTTGATAGTCTGTGTGCGCAGGCAGAACACAATTCAGTTGCGTGCAATGATCTGTAATAGATGGTTCAGTGTGCATAAGCTGCTATGTTTGCACTGTATGATGTGCTGCCAAAAACATTGAGATTTTGCACAGACCAAAATAACATTTCACCTGACGAACAAGCAGTAAGCTTGATTGTCAGGTGATGGGAAGTCTGTTTAGACTATAAGATTATCCTAGAACTCTCCTTAACAATAATCAGTGTAGCTGTAAATGGACCTTTACACTTCTGAGTCTTGACAGAACTTCCAAAGACAAATGATGTTTCAGTCATTGGGAGACAACCAGCCGATGACCTTCCAACCCTTTCCAAATCTCTTGTGCTGAGACCTGAATGTCTCCGATCTTGCTCTTTATTCTTCCTTTGAACTATCCTTTGAGCTTTGGCTGTCAGACATGTGGAATTTGATTTTCTTTAAAAATTTTTTAGTCCAAGGGAATTAAATGTTTGTAGAGAGGCCATGAATTGCATTAGCCCCACTCCTGAGATTACTGTACTGAATCCGACTTGTAATTTGTGTAATTTTCCTGCCTGGCTCATACAAACAATTACGGAAATTGAGTTTCATTAAGCATCTTATCATCTTATCCTCTTGGGGTGAGAACACTTGGATGGCTGCCAAGTTCTTTGTCATTCGTTTGCTGATCTTTCACCTTCCTGGTGATATGGATGATGCATGAGGATGTTGACGACAATACACTCGGCATCGGAAACGTAACTAAAACTTTAGTGTTGTAACCTAGTTCTCACAGCACTGTAGATTCTGTTGAGTTACACTTTCTTTTTGCTTTTCCTACCTTATTTAAAGGAAGTTCAGTCAGGAGCCATCTTCAATAAGGAGCTCACTTTGCTTTTTCTCTAGCACTCAAACATAATTTTGGTGCTGTTTCTTGCTAAGGATCAGTCACATCTGTATTTGAGCATGCAACATGATTTTTCCCTTAGAAATAGCAAACACTAGTGGACACCTACAAACCACATTTTTGTCCAACAGATTATGAATCTCCCGCCACTGATTATTGTATGGCGTAATCAGGTTAATAGTGTGTGACACACCCCGAACTTTAGGTTGTAGGAGCATCGATCTATTGCTGGTCCGTGATTTCTGAAAGGCTTCAGAAATAACCCTTCGTGGATAACCCCTGTCAGCAAAACGACGGGTTAAATCTCTGGCCCCCTCCCGGAAGTCTAGATCCGTGCTGCAATTACGTCTTGCAATTTTTTTTTTGCCATCACCATGGATGCCATTGTTTGGTAATTGTATTCATTATTAACTCTTGTGGGTTGCCCTGTGTTCACATTATCATTTTTATACAGGCTTTTCTGTGTGGAGGAGTTTTTGATGTGGGAGAGTCCATTATTCCATGATATGACTTGTTTGCTTTTCTTGCAATTTTAATTGTTTTTAACTTGGATATTGTGTTTGTTCTATATATGTGTCAGCATTTAGTAATAAAGTTTGTTCAATTTGTCCTATCTGATCGTGTGTTCCCAATTTATAGACATGTTACTTTCCCCTACTTCCTTGCATTTTCATTAACATGTCACTGGTGAACCCCTTTTGTTGTCTAATATAGTGGTGCCCTCCATTTGGTTTTTTCTTTGGGTGCTAAACAATTTGACAACAGCATAAAATTAGTTGTTTTTAGGGAAAATGTCTTATAAATTCAACCCTACTTACTTCTGACCAAGACACGGCTACATGGTCATCAGAACATTGACTAGTTAGAACATATGGACAATGTATTGTAACGTCTAAACCAATATAAATGACGTTGTCCTGGGAGAAGTTATCTGTAGTACATGTTTAAATGACTCTGTCCGGAAAGGTCAAAACCCAACGAAAAACATACTGTAGCAACTCGTTTTTCATTGGGTTTTGACTGTAATTTTCCTTTGAGTTTTGATATTATGCAGTATTGTTACAGAGATTTACATATTGTCCTGCTTATTTTTCTTCTGTGCGTCAGGACAAGACCAGTTATTACTGTGGATGCTTCAATAATTTTGCCTTCAGCAATTAACATCACTGCTCCGCAGTGCCATGATGGGACACAAAATGTCAACTGTGTCAATGTCACTGTCTGTTTCCGGTTTCGTGGCAAGCGTGTTCCTGGTGAAATAGGTAAGTACTGCTTTGATTTAGCATTAATTTTCTTATAAGACTCTCCAGACTCTACAAATCCACATTTATTCTCACGTTCAGGTACATCTACGTTATGCACTTCCTTAGAGATTTTAGCTTTAGCAATGTATTGAATATCTTGCCTCAAACATGAATTGACAAGTTACAGCGGATATAAAAATTCTACACATTTCTGTTAAAGTGGCAGGCAGGGTTTTTTAAGTAAAAACATATGAAAAAGAATCATTGCAGATCTTTTTCCACCTTTAATGTCACCTTTAATCTGTACAATTCCATTGAAAAATAAACTGAAATCTTTTTGAGTGGAAAATGAAAAGTAAAAACCCAAAGTAATGTGATTGCATAAATATGCTAATAGTTTGTTGAAGTACCCTTTGAATTTATGACAGCATTCAGCTTTTTGGGTAAGAGTCTATCAGCATGGCACATCTAGAATTGGCAATCTTTGTCCACTCTTCCTTACAATACATCTCCAAATCAGTCAGATTGCGAAGACATTTCCTGTGTACTGCCTTCTTTAAGTATACCCATATATTTCAACTGGATTCGGGTCTGAGCTCTCTCTGGGATATTCTGAAAACTTGATCCTCTTCTAGCAAAGTCATTTTTTGTTTTGGATGTATAGTTAGGATAATTGTCATGTTGAAATGTGAAATTCCTCCTCATCTCATCTTCAGCTTTTAAGCAGAGGCCTTGACGTTTTGTTACAAAATTGACTGATAATTGGAACTGTTCACATTTCCTTCCACCCTGACTAAAGCCAAGTTCCAGCTGCTAAAAGTAGCTCTAAAACATAATACTGCCTCCAAAATGCTTCACTGTGGTTATGGTATTTTTTGGCGTTGCACAGTGTGTTGGCTTTGCTCCAAACAGACCTTTTGTAATTATGGCCAAAAAGTTCAATCTTGGTCTTATTAGACCATAACACATTTTCCCACCTGCTCTTGGCAGACTTGGTGTAGGTTTTGGAAAAACGTAAGATAGCAAAAGGCATTTGTCTTGCCGCTTTACTCCACAGGCCAGGATATTTTTGTCACTTGCGGTACACAACTAGTACTTGCCAGAAATGACTGCAGCTTATTTAATGTTTCTGTAGTCCTCTTGGTAGCCTCCCATACCATTTTTTTTGTTATATGAATTTTCCAGGGATGTCCAGTTTTAGTTAGTCACTGTTATGCTGAATTTAAGTCACTTCTTCATGACAGTCTTTACAGTGTTTCATGGTATGTCTAATGCCATTGAAACTTTTTGGTACCCTTCTCTTGACTGATAAAGTTGAACAATAGGATCCCTTTGCTGCGTTGTAAGCTGTTTTCAGACTATGGCTTTTGCTGTAAAATGCAACTAAGAAAATTTCAGGAAAACCCAACTAGAACAGAGAAACTATAAATGAGAGTAATCCAAATTAATGAACATGGTGTCAGCCGTGTATGGAATACTATTTATCATGAGTTAAAGGTGAATGGCTAATTCTGAACACAATCACATCCCCAATTATAAGAGGGTGTTCACACTTATACAACCATATTATTTTAGTTTTGTTATTTATATGTTCTTCATCAAACTGATTTCAGTTTATTTCTCACTGGATTTGTACAGATATTGCGTAACATTAAAGGTGCAAAGAGTTCTGAAATTATTCTTCTTGGTATGATTTTATTTACATGACAAAAACCTGGCATTTTAACAGGGATGTGTAGACTTTTTATAACCACACTATGTTATATGCCACCCTATTATTTGTGTTTTTGTAAATGAAAACTTTTGACTATATATTAATGTTACATTTAGTCTTTTCTGTAAACCATAACTTTTTTTTTTTTAATGTTTATCCAGGTAAAATAATATTTATGTGGTTCCCATTCTTCCTTTGCTTATTTAGCACAATGTGTGGGTGGGTGTATTATATCTACAGTTTTCTCCTTTGTCATTTAGTTATCTAAATCTAAGCGAATATTTCTGTTTTTGAGTATATTCATGTTACCAGGAAGGGTTTCGCTTTCAGTGTAAATATTTTGTCCACAAGTCAGAGTTTATGAACTGTTTATCTTGGAGGCTTCCATTAGATAGCCTGACTGTGAACTTTAAAAGCATTTTTATTGATTAACCATCTCGTTAATGGCTGTGATGCTGCTGCAAGGTTTGTTTTTTTAGTGCCTATGTTATATTATAATTATATTATTTGATGGAATTTAAAAAAAAAAAAACAACTAGGAGCATTTTCGTTTTTGTCATTTAATGAAAACCTGTCATTGTATATACACAGTGTTTTACAGTCTGAGGGGAATATGTTATTGAGCAGAAGGAGGTGAATATATTCAATGTTCTGTGTGAAAAGATTCGGTTTTACTTGTATTTTACTTATATTTTCTTAATCCAAATCTCTGCTCTATCTATGCTTAGGAGTCCAGTGGGCGGTGCTAGTTAGTACTTGACAGGTATCTCTGTATCTGCTTACAGTTATACAGGGAGAGGCTTTCAGTCACTGACTAGGACGGCCCACTGATGATTTCCTCTATAATTTATGTAAATTTCTGGGCAAATTATAGTATATATGTCCAGACTGACTGTCCATCGCCTTCAGCTTAATACCACTCATTTTTTTCTTGCAAACTATAATATTTGTCATTTTTGGCATTAAGTTATTGATGCAACTAATTTAGATTTTTTTAGTGTTGCAGGTTACAAGCATCATAATGGATTTGTAAAAACTCTGAAATTCTCCCCTTGTCTTGCAGAGCTGACGTACAATTTAACTGCTGATATCGTGAAAAGAGAAAGCGGCCATCAGCCCAGGGTGTTTTTTGTCTCCTCTGGCGAGACTGTGGCTCATGCCAGTGAGAAGCTCCATCTCAGCCACATGAAAGAGAAGTGTGATCAGTATGTAGCACATGTAAAGGTATGTCATCGCTACACAGACCAGTCTAACAGTCTGACTTTTTGTTTGGCATCATCTCATACGTATTTGAACCTATTAGGCTAGCAGCACTGTATATTGTTGTGACGGCTCAGAGTAAGGAGCATGTGCTTCATGTGCTCTCGCAAAAACAGAAAACAGCTCTATTTTTAACTGGAAAATATTAAATGCAGTCTGTTATCCCCAAAATACATATGAAACTAGCTGTACCGTGGTATCGGGATAGTACAGTACTTGAGAAAATTACTTTCAATTCAAATATAAATGGAGAGCTTTGGTATACCCTATCATGGCACCTCAATTAGCATGTCCCCTGCTTCTGATTGAGAGCACTTCGATGACCAGAGTGAGTGCTGCGTAAACTCAGCCCACATGTGTGCACTGACTGCCTGAGTCCGGCCACGTGTATGCAGTGCTAGTGCTCGCATGCACACAGTGAGGGTAGGCGCGTTCTAGACCCTGGCTCCTCTCTGACCTACGCTCACTACACTGATGAGCTCGGAAGTGAAGCATGTCACTTGCTTCAGAAAGGCACTAAGGAGAAGAGTGTGCCAGCCCACACTGGGTGTGCGCCTACACTGAACCTGTGCGCAGACAGGTGGCCTGAGCTCACAGTGCTGACTTTAGGCAAGCGAGTGCTGTCAATCAAAAGCAGGTAAGTCCCCAAAATGCTAATTAAGTGGGTGTAATGGTGCGTGACCTCTGGTCCTATGGGTGAAGCGGAGTCCTTTCATTTGCATTGCAAATAGAAGTAATGTTCAACTAAAATGTACAGTGCTAGTATGATGTATATAGGGGCACTGTATAGCTAGTTTAATATATATGTTAGGGGAGAAAGAAAAATAAAATAATCAGCAAAGTGTAAAGCTCCTCATACATAATAACTTGCTTCCTTTGTGTCTGTCTTTTCTACTGTTCTGGCTATCTACTCATGAACCAGTAATCCCAGGATGAATCCAGTTAAAGGGCTTATTATCTGGACTTTGTATTTTTTTGTTACGTGGCTAAGAACTTACAGGCAGTTGGTTGCCAAATACCAGAAGAACATATAAGATGGAATTGATAATACCATTAATTAATGTCCCATGAATTTGGTTTTCATGGTCACAATATGTGTTACTCCATTTTAGTCAGGAGGACAAACATTTCTGAAAAGAGTGGCCACATTTTTGCAAATTTGCAGCAGATGTACAGCTATAAAATATTTATATTTCATGAAACATCTAATCTACACGTGCCATAACACTATTTAAGCCTCTCTCATCAATGGGGCATGATTTTTGGGGAAAATATATTGCTATGTGGGAAAGAGTGTGGGGTTTGCTAGAAAGGAAGCCCCAAGTGTATCCTCCAGCATGATCTAGTGCATGGTGTAGTCTAGTTATAACCTTTCTAAATTCAAGACAGTATCTGCCTCAATGACTGAAAGAAGAAAACATGAATTTATCCACGGCAGTGTAAGTCCTGATTGGTGTCTACGGGTAACTCCTATTTCCCACTCTATTTCCTTCTTCATCCTACCAAATGGAAAGAGCTTGCCCCAGGTTTGGAGACATTTCAGAAGGAGATCTAAAACCCAGTAAAGCCGGCATTAATTTGCACATTCACCCTTAAATCCTCCTTTCTGTTGTAGTGTTTTGTACAAAAGTTCCACTGTGGACTCCAGCATCACCTCCATAATGTGGAAGAATATGGGATATCACTTCATTAAATGGAAAAAGTCACTGCTCCACATTCTTTAATCCATAGTGGGAAAATTGACGTGAACATAACCGTGTAGTTTAGTTTGACACATAGTTGGCAAAGTTGTAATGCCATTTTCAAGAACTACTGTGCAGATGTCATCTGTAAATGTTATGTAGCTGGGCACACAAATATAATCATATCCTATAATAGCGACCAGAGAGCAGAGTGCGAGGAACTTTCATCACATTGAATGCAAATGTGCAATAACATTGTGTTTATACGGAGCAAAGCTAAGACCAGTGATATAACACACCTATAGTACAGGACGGTACACCGGTGAATGGTGCAGAATTTACTAGAGGTGCGCACTCTGTGTTTTCCGAATCCCGTTATTTGTTATGTCAGAATTATTCCCCACACTACTTTCTGAAGGAACTGTAAGTGAAAATGGCCCCCTCCGTAACTAATATGGATGGCTCTTATACAGTGTAGTGCAGGATAGGCACAGTAAGGTTGGAAGGGCATCACAATGTGACAACATCTTCATCAGTTAAGAACTAAACATCCTCAAGTTGCTGGTAGAGGAGTAGCTGAATGGTCTTTGTGGCCGTTCTTTCATTGGTATAATGTTGAATATTATACGGTGTTTATTTGTAGCATCTTGGAACCCATAATGTGAGTATGTTAGCAGCTGTACATGAGTACCCCTATTTATTATATTGATGGCTGGACCATAGCACTTCCTACCTTTCTTCCATCCCAACATCTGTGTAGAATGTAAGCTGTTGTGAGCAGGGCCGTCACTGATCTGGTTTGAATCGGTGAACTATGGAACATATTCATGATTGGCGTTACGCACGTTATTCTTAATGAAGGATTCGCTGGAGTACAATGCTCCACATTCATTAAGAAGCACGCTCCAATTAATGAGTTCAGGCCACCTATGGGAACAATTTTTGTTGCTTACTTATATGCAAGTATTTATGGTGAAAATCATTTTTGTAGCTGGTTTTTAATAGAAAAATGTTGCACTGTTTGCCTTCTATGACATTTGTGTTGCGTTGCTTACTGCTGACTGTATTGGATTTTACCTCTGAGCACCTAATATAACAGTGAGCACCCCGTTTATCTTTATATATGCAAAATGAGTTAACAGAGAATCCATCAATCAGTCTGCTATCATGGTCAGGGGAGTTTGTGCCTCTTTTATGTCTCTTTTTCTGAGCTCCTCTCAGCTGATTTGTGATCACATCACTTCAAAGTTAAAAACAAAGAGCCTGTAAATGAAATGGTGCAAAATTATTAATAAAGCTCAATTGCAAAAATGATTTTTTTTGCCCCAATTACATGTATTTCAGTAACATTTTGTCCAATAAAATAAGATATCAACCTCTATGTCAGTACCTTACAGTTTTCTAAAAGTGAATTTGATTGTATGGTATGAAAGAGAGGAACCATTGTCCTGTATATTACCGCCCCTCTCTCTACACGATAGTGGGACAAATATCAATGTTCTGCTCTGACTGCTAGGGATTATGAAGAAATCATATATAATTGAAGCTGTCAGACAGACAACAGCACTTTGAGGGCTTATAGTTTCCGTACATTATTGATTAGGATATGAGGTAACGCTGAGGACAAAACCACTTGCTGGAGCCTAATTGAGTGCAATCAGGATGGTATGAGCTGGAGACTCATTTAATCAAGTCCTACCAGCTATGGTTTGTACAGAATGAAGTCAGGCAATATGTCAGACAGGTCAATTCTGTTTTGATGGCTTCAAGAATAAATATGATTTGGTTTTCTTTTCATCGCGGTCACAGCATTTCCTGTGTAATATACAACAGCGAATGGAAAAGAGCAGGAGACGGCCGACAACAATTAATAGAACATTTCTAGCATTCTTAGTTCAGACCCTTCTCGTTACGTTTAACTATTAACTGTCATTACTTCAATCATTTTTCTAAAATGTAAAAATATTGGAACATTTGTGAAAACAAAATTGTAATTGAAGCCAGGAGAGTATCTTGTATTACATCCTATTGCTATAGTACCCATATATTACACAGCACTAACATCACCTGCCACCAGCTACAATAATGAGCCCTACCATGAGCCCTGGACATCTGTCAAGTCAGCAGTCTTCCCCATGATTGTGGAGCCTACTGAAACAGACTAAGTGACCTTTTTAAATGCTTAGGTGCCTTTGTTAATTATTCTAATTTACTGAGACAATTACTTTTGAGTTTTCATTGGCTGTAAGCCATAATCATTTTGTTTGTAAGGACTCTATATTATATAGGAGTTTCACTTTTTGTATCGAAGAACTGAAATAAATAAACTTTTTAATGATATTCTAATTTTGTGAGAAGCACCTGTATGTGACTTGTGTTGTTCCCTACTTTATAAGTTAAAAGGGTGGTCTAGCACGCAGATAAAATAAAAATATACAATCACCCCATGTTGCCGCCGTTTCAGCGATGTCGGTGCTGTGCAGCACCTAATTGGCTGCAGCGTTCTCGTGACATAAGAATGTCACATGATCTCTGAGAAACACAACGCTACCAACATCACTGGAACGCCACCAGTTTAAGTGGTGAGGGTATGATGTTTTTTTTTTTTATCTAGCTGACTTTAGCTGTAAGATGGTGTTGTCCAGTAGTGGACAATCCTTCTAATGTTACTGGGAACTGGTGGAGTAATAAATAAAAAGGTTAAACTCACTTTCCGGAACCAGCACTGTGTGCCCCGCCAGTCTCTTGACATCAGTACTTAGTGATGAATGTCATGTGACCGCTGCATCTCATCAGCAGCCATTCATCAGCTGCAGCCGTCACATTCCATCGGAGTGGAAGAAGCTGGTTATGACAGAACTAGCTGCTGGCCCAATTCTAAAGCATCGGGTACTCTAGAATATGGCCAGCGGGAGATTAAAATAAAAAATGTGATATACTTACCATCTGACGGCCCCTGGAATCTGTCCCTCCTCTCCACACTGCCGGCATCTTCCGTTCCCAGTACTGCTTTGCGCCAAAGACCGCTGCTGACGTCCTCTCGCTAGAGCGCGACGTCATCAGCGGTATTTCGCGCAAAGCAGTACTGGGAACAGAAGATGTCGGCAGCGCGGAGAGGAGGGACAGATTCTGGGGGCCGTCGGAAGGTGAGTAGATCACTATTTTTTATACGTTTATGGTACCGAGGGTCCGAAGGAGTCTCTTCTCCTCCGGTCACTGGGTACCGGCCAGCGCCGGACATCTCCAGCTGCGTTGCCACTGACACCCGTGCGCCCGGAGATAACCTGCGGCGCCGCTGACCTCCCGATGGTGCGGTGGCGTCCGTCCTTCTAATTGCGGACTGCGCCTGCGCACTGCACCTGTTGCTGATTGGTTGCGGCCTGGCGGTGGCCTGGCGGCCGTGACCAATCAGCGCAGTGGGATTTCGGTTACAGACAGACATGATAAGGCGTATATATAGATAGATAAGAAGGCTGCAGCTGATCAGCAGCTATTGATTAGCTGCAGTGTTGATGTCTCCCAGTAAACCAGGAGGCAGTACTGACTGTGAGCTTTAAAAGAAGGGGGACTGTCTCATTTAATAATTTTTCCAGGCTGGTATGCATATGATAAATTGATATAGTATGAAAGTAATATCTAGTCACCTACTGCTTTGTTTTGTTACTTTTAGCTGCATTGTGTAACTGATTTTCGATGTAAATGAGACTTCAAGTTACAAAAAAAAATGGTCAGTGCTGATTTTTCAAAAGCAGTAACCTTCTGGTGTAGAGTTCTAGCATCTGTTGTGGCCCCTTTTTAAATTAAAAACCAATATGAAAGGATGCCAGTGTACTTGGCCCTTGTCTCTAGGCTAATGCATATGGGAAAGCCGTCTGTTGAGAGAAGAGACATCAGCATTCCAGATGAGGAGCAAGGCAGTATGTGATACAGAATAGTTTTATTTTCATTTTGACTTTCTTCTAAAGTGAGAACCACTAAGCTTTCTCTAATGCTTTGATTTGGACAGACAAACCACAGCCCACACCTCTGCCCTCAATTCCCCGGCAGGCATACATGGAGAAACCACTAAATAAGCCAAACGTGATAGTTATTTCTGTGGTTTTACTGGAGGGCATCAGCCAGTGATCTCTACTGTATTTCTCATGGCAAGAAAGGTTTGAAGAACGTGTGTGATTTAGGTGAGGACATCGAGAGATCCGATAGACTTGGCTTCAAGACCACATACAAGAACCTATGGCTCAGAGGAAATATGCAAACCTTAATGTGTGTTTCTGTAATGCATGGCTATTCTTATTTATCACCTCATAGTACGCCATATATTATATTTTATATTCATAGCCAAGTTGTAGATGTTAAGCAGTGCAGAAAGAAACATAGTCTCACACATCCGAGATTTCAAGTAAAGACACCCTTGTGCTTAAATTGTTTTATAATGGTCAGTAGATAAATAATAAATGATCTTTCAGATAAACTAATGGTAACGTATGCTACTGTTAAAGTAGCAGAACTATGCTTCTCTAATCTCAGTTATGCTCCAGTCTGATTCATCCATTCATTACTGTTAGTAATCTGCGGTACGAATATTGTGTTCTGTATTATAACAGACTGGATTCTTTTTTCCCTACAGTCTGTATTGATAGAGAAAGGTAGGAGAGAGACATAGGAATAGTTGTCCTTTTACAGTGCGTATGATACAATATCTTTACTTTTTGAAGGAGTTGTCACTTGCCGTTAATATGTGTACTGTTTTATTTGGTTTTATTGTTGCTGTTCTCCTTATTTTTTTGTCAAATCTGTAAAAAAAGACATGAACCGCAAATCTAAAAATCGTACATTGATTTAATGCTTCTATCAAAAATTTTCAAAACTGAACATGAGATTCTTAGTTTAACATTCTGACCAGACTGTATGAAGCCCACAGCCACGTTGCGGTGAACCTCTGTGGGTTCCTAGCTAAAATGGTGTGGCACTATGTGCTGAACACCGCCAAAGGGGCAGTGCACAAGCAGGGGAGCAACTTGGTGACCCACATGGTAGATGCTTGGTGAAAAAAATAAAAAAGAAAAGTAAGCTCACCACGTTGTCGGAATACAGATGAGAAGTCTCGCGCTGATGGCCTGGAGCAAGGCAAAACCTTCAGCTTTCAATATGAAAAGGATTGGAAATCCATTGAGGCATATGTAGTAAAATTCAGAAAAAACTTTATTATCAAAAATGAATAAAATTCAAAAACAGAAATGGCATCACCAGCGGCACACTGACCAACGCGTTTCGGCTAAGGAGCCTTATTCATTATGAAGGATTTCCAATCCTTTTCATATTGAATGGTAGATGCTTGTGCTGTAGGCGTAAAGATGGAGTGAAAAGTGTCAGATTTCTTTTGGTTCACTAGATGGTGAGGAGATGAGGGTGGTGAAGAAGGCTTATTTGGAAAGTTGATATTAAAGTAGGTATGGATTTCAAATGTATAGTGAAGTAGCTATCAATGAAGTGTCTTGGCTCTCAGAAAGGAACTTTGACCAGTAGAATAGGTCTAGTAGAATATATTTGGCTTTAAAGTATGTTGCATGATGCAGTCTAAGAATTCTTACATTCATCCACTGGCATTGGTGCCATTTTGTGATGCAAAAATGTTTGTTTTGTTGTTTGTTTTTTACTTGCGCTGCAGCCATGAGGCGGTGAAAAGAAGAGATATACCTAACATGCCTATTGAGTTACAATGAATTGTTCCTGTCACGTATTTTCTTTTTAGCACTTGGGGCACTTTTCATTGGCTTCTAAAGTTGCTATCTCCCATATTCGGATGGCCATAGAGAAATTATACAGTAAAACTATGAGAAAAATGCCAATGTTTGAACTTAAGTCAACACTAACATCTAGATTTCACTAGGACATAAGATTAGTTTTGTTTATATTTATCATCTACATGTTTTATTAAGATTAGCTTTTTCTTGGCTTCTTGATGTATGGGAAATAACCTTGCAGAGAAATGAGAGCACAGCCCATGACAGTGTATCCCATATAAATAATGATTTATTGCACACTACTATTTATCATCCCTTAGTCTCCTTAGATTTTAAAACAATAAACTGAAAACCGTCAGCAGACAATACTAGCTGTCCTCAGTCTGGATTGGCTTGTACGGTAAACTCCTAAACATGACTTTTCCAGAGGCATGTCAGTAGGAAATGCCATGAAGAGGTCTTCACAATGGAACATCCCACCAGTCCTACTATCAGGATTACGATGTGGGGTGATATAAAGTATGGTTGCTTGACACCGTAGTCTTCATTCCAGGTACATTAAGGCTGTGTTCACACACAGCGTTTTTTTAGCGGTTTTCACAATAAAACCGCTATAAAACCACTAAAAATAAGATTCCCATTCATTTCTATGCATTTTGCACTTTTTGTGCATATTGATGCGTTTTTTACCACGAAAAAAACGCAGCATGCTCATTAATTTCGCGGATTTTTCCGCATTTCTGGCTATTTCTATGCGTCTTGAAAATGCGCGGAAAAAAACGCATAAAAACCGTGCATTTTTGCGCAGAAAAAAACGCGCGGTTTCTGGGAAGGGAGTCAGGTTTTCCAGCAGAAATTTTCTGCTACGTGTGAACTTAGCCTAACCACTTAGCGTTACCCCAGGCCACATGTTGCTTATGTTACTATGAGCAGCCTGCATAGCCTAAACGTGCTGCCATGGCCAGTGTCTCTGGATTTTTTTTTCAATCGAATACACTGAGATTTCATTGGTCGACTATTACAAAGGGAGCTGCCAGCAGGAGATCTTGATAATTTGCATGCATGACCAAGTACATTGCTCATGGCAGAACATTCCTCAGACAACCAGTAATAACCTCACTAATAACATGAAAAGGCATGTGACGCTCCCATTCAATGCCAAATAAATTGAGATGTTTAGACAATTTTGCTTCCATTTTGTCATCATTTCCATATTATTAACATGTCTGTCAGGCCGGTGATTTCCATAATTTCTGGACTTTTCTTTCTTGGTGGTGCAATATCTATATTGAGTAGTGTAATTTATATTCACTGATAAACCTTTTTAAGCCAGTAGTGTTATTCAATTTATAACTATGATTGACTCGTTTGTGGGTCTAAAGTGGAAGCAGCAGCTCCATAAGCGACCATCACAATGATTCTGCTTGCTAGGTTGATAAAGACCACTAAGGAGGACTGTAAGGAGTGTAGCTATTCATTTATTGTTATTAGGGCATTTCTCTAAAAACCTAATCGAAATGGTTTATCGGGGTGTCAGAACCCCATTAGCTAGTAAAAGTAAAAAAAAACAGTTTAATAATAATGTTAAGTGTTTTAATTAACAGAAATAATGTTCCGTTATGAAAAATTATGTATAGTTATGTACATCCATGTCGTGATGTAAATGGCTCCTTTTAGGATAAAGCATTTACTCCTAAACAGTAATGCACTATTCTCTAAACCACTGAAGCCACTAGAGATTGATTACCTTGGCATGGAATATTTAGATTTCCGCTAGGACTTCTTAGCATTTATTGCTATTCCCACCTGCAGCTCCCAATGGTAAAACTGCCTCTTTTTATTGAAAATCACTACATAGTTTCTCAGAGTTGATTTTGGAACGGAAATGTACCCTGAACCAGAGCAGACGATAAGGATGCAGAGCTGGGGTGTGGCCCTGCAAGACAAGAAAAGTATTGTTTCCCTAGGTAAATAACCGACATTGCTGGTGGCAGCAGAGATTCATGCTGTAGACGATTAGGAGTAATATGGAAAATGTATGTAAAAAATGAACAAGGGTCTTCTTGTAACCAAACAACCAGGTTTAAACAGCAACTGAGTGTAGATTATTATGCTAAAGTGCGAATTGAGGCTCCGATAAAGTCTACAGCCCTGAATCATCATTGCCTTTGATCCTGTTTTTTTGTCTAGTTTTGTGTGTTTTGCTCCCTTTTTTGTTTACACCTTATTCATTATTGTATGTGTGCCGTCTTTTATATGTACTTGCCTGTTTCTTTTTGTTTTCTGCTTTGTTTAGCGATTCCAGATGTTGTTTTGCCTTATTCAGCAATTGCATCTTTTTGAAAGGATGCTAAATTTTCCACAGCTTCATTCCAGTGCTGTATTTTATTAGTATGTCAGTATATATTATATATATACAGTGTATATATATATATATAGTCATTTTTTACATTTTATAAATGACAAAAAAAGAAAATGTTTGGGCACCCTTGGAGAGTTGTGTGCTCAGATAACTTTGACAAAGGTTTCAGACCTCATTTAGCCTGTTTGGGTTATGACTTATTCACTGTCATCGTTAGGAAAGACCAGGTGATGCAAATTTCCCAGCTTTATATAAACCCAGCCTCCTCTAACCTTGTGCTAAAGACAGCAGCCATGGATTCTTCTAAGCAGTTGCCTAGCACTCCGAAAATGAAAATAGTGGAGGCCCACAAAGCAGGAGAAGGCTATAAGATACTAAAGCGTTTTCAAGTTACCCTTTCCTCAGTTGAAGATGTAATTAAGACATGGCAGTTAGCAGGAACAGTGGAGGTCAAGATAAGGTCTGGAAGACCAAGCAAACTTTCAGCGAGAGATGCACGCAGGATCGCTAGAGAGGCAAATCAGAACCCCCGCTTGAATACCAAAGACCTTCAGAAAGATTTAGCAGACTTTGGAGTTGTGGTACATTGTTCTACTGTTCAGAGACACCTGCACAAATATGGCCTTCATGGAAGAGAAAACCACCATCTGCGCAGAAGGATGAAGGTTCTTTTAATAGTGCGAATGCAGTGTGCAAGCACGAGATTATGGCGCCACTGCTGCATGTCACAGCAGTGTGATGTGCATTGGAGTGGGTTGGTATCATAATGAAAACAGAAGGCAAAGATTTCTTCTGGGCACCGCACACCCCGGAGCCTGAAGGAAATCATTGGCATAAAATATTAAAACTCAATTTCTTAAAAACTACACCGCAGCTATGAGGAATAACGGTAAGACTATTTAAAACCATTCTATAACCTGTATGCCCATAGTAATAGCTTAAAAGCGTGTCAGAGGATTTCAGACTCCCTTTAACCCCTTCACCACTTTGGGTTTTTCTGTTGTTGAGTTTCGTCTTTTTGCTCCCCCTTCTTCCCAGAGCTATAACTTTTTTTATTTTCCCGTCAATATGGCCATGTGAGGGCTTGCTTTTTGAGGAACGAGTTGTACTTTTGAACGACACCATTGGTTTTGCCATATAGTGTACTGGAAAACGGGAAATTGCAAAAAAACTTCTATGCCACAATTGTATTTTGTTTAGCACTGCTCATTACCTGAGCCATGCTGTTCAGCCATGGGGAAGAAGACCAAAACAACACTAGCACTGACTGGCTGCCCTCCTCATTAGGATTAGCCTTATCAACAGCAGCACTGCTCTCCTGGATTGTTCGGTGTGGGGAAGAGCCAGGGGCGTAACTACCACGGTCGCTGCTGCGATGGGGCCCAAAGTGCTTAGGGGCCCGATTGCGAGTTTGCACTTCCAAGGTGATCTGTGTAGTGGGTGTGTCAGGTGAGTAGCAGCCTCTCGGAGCTGCAGCCACTCATTGGCTGTGCAGCTCCGTGCTTTGATTGGCTGCCAGGCTGCAATTGACCTGATGCGATGGCTGCTCTGCACACAGGACCTGTGATGAGGTCACAGGAGGGGAGAAGTAAGGGGTCACATGATCAGGAGCCTCCGTGTATGCAGGACTCTGCTGTGCTGGTTATCATGGTGCTGGATGAGGGTAAGTTTATGTGTGGCGTCAGGAGGGGTTTACAGGGTGGATGTAGCAGAGCCGTGTGTGTACGAGGTGTACAGAGCAGAGCGTGTGTGTACAAGGTGTACGGAGCAGAGCCGTGTGTACGAGGTATGCGGAGCAGAGCCGTGTGTGTACAAGGTGTACGGAGCAGAGCCGTGTGTGTACGAGGTGTACGGAGCAGAGCCATGTGTGTACGAGATGTACAGAGTGGAGCCGTGCGTGTACGGAGCAGAGCCACATGTGTACGAGGTGGACGGATAGGAGCCGTGTGTGTACGGAGCAGAGCCATGTGTGTACGAAGTGTATGGAGTGGAGCCGTGTGTGTACGGAGCGGAGCCGCACGTGTACGAGGTGGACGGAACGGAGATGTGCGTGTATTTTGGCATGGGGGGGCCCCATTTGAAAGTTCGCACCGGGACCCATAACTTTGTAGTTGCGCCACTGGGAAGAGCTGTGATAAGGATCTAGCTGATCTGTACAACATTCTGTTTAGTACTAAAAGTGAGCTGCCTGCTGCAGCAGAAGAGTGTGTGTTTCTCATCGTCTTCTTGACAATACCCCATAGATTCTCTATGGGGTTAAGGTCAGGCGAGTTTGCAGGCCAATCAAGCACAGTGATACTGTTGTTTTTAAACCAGGTGTTGGTACTTTTGGCAGTGTGGACAGGTACCAAGTCCTGCTAGAGAATGACACTTCCATCTCCAAAAAGCTTGTTGGCAGAGGGAAGCATGAAGTATTCTAAAATTTCCTGGTAGATGGCTGCACTGACTTTGGTCTTGATAAAACACAGTGGACCTACACCAGCAGATGACAAGGCTCCCCAAACCACAACTGATTGTGGAGACTTTACACTAGACCTCAATCAGCTTGGACTGTGTGCCTCTCCACTCTGCCTCCAGACTCTGGGACCTTGATTTCCAAATGAAATGCAAAATTTACTCTCATCTGAAAACACCACCTTGGACCACTGAGCAACAGTCCAGTTCTTTTTCTTCTTGGCCCAGGTAAGACGCTTCTGTCGTTGTCTATTGGTCATGAGTGGCTTGACACAAGGAATTCGACACTTGTAGCCCATGTCCTGGATACGTCTGTGTGTGGTGGCTCTTGAAGCAATGATTCCAGCAGCAGTCCACTCCTTGTGAATATCCCCCAAATTTTTGAATAGCCTTTTCTTAATCATTTCAAGGCTGCGGTTATCCCGGATGCTTGTGCACTTTTTTCTACCACACTTTTTCCTTCCACTCAACTTTCCATTAATATGCTTGGACACAACACTATGTGAACAGCCACCTTCTTTAGCAATGACCTTTTGTGGCTTACCCTCTTTGTGGAGTAGTCAATGACTGCCTTCTGGACATCTGTCAAGCCAGCAGTCTCCCCCATGATTGTGGAGCCTACTGAAACAAACTAAGGGACCTTTTTAAATGCTTAGGAAGCCTTTGCAGGTGTTTAGTTAATTATTCTAATTTACTGAGATAATGACTTTTGGGTTTTCATTAGTTGTAAGCCATAATCATCAACATTAACAGAAATAAACACTTGAAATAGATCACTCTGTTTGTAATGACTTTATAAAATATATGAGGTTTACCTTTTGTATTGAAGAACTAAAATAAATTAACTTTTTGATGATCTAATTTTGTGAGAAGCACCTGTACATACAATTAGCCAGTTTCTGAGTTGCCCATTCTTCTACCAGATTGTGCGACTAAATAAACACCACATTGAAGCTCTTCTGCTACATTAAATATAATCTGGTTCTTAAGGGTGTGAAATGTGGCCACCAGAGAGTAAGACAGAGGGATTAAATTGACTGGTACAACTGGCAGCCGGTCCACATCTGGATGGCCTGGATATAAACACAGCTGCACTCTCTATCTGCAGACCCGTCTGAAAGGTTGTCCCTACTCTGACTCTCACTGTCTGTGCCAAAACCAAGTAAAGAAATTCTCATGACAGAAGACTAAAAGGAAAAAGTCCTCTCTGATGACGCAGTTATAAATATCTAGAGAAGAGTGCTGTTTGCTATTTGTCTCTTTACAGGCATCCGAGGAACTGCCACAGCTTATTGTAAGCCTTTATGTAACCAGCCTAAATATTTTTGATGGCCTTTTGGATTCCTCTTGAGAGAGTTTGCTTTCCTTGAACATATTATTTCCTGTTATTCTATTATTTAGGCTAGACAATTTCACCCTTCAACTACCATGGGGCCGTTTTGGATGTTTAAGATACCAATGTCATTCTTAACATATTGATCAGTGAAATTTAGCCATAAACAGAAACTTTGAGAGGACTCGTGGGACAAAATGCATAATGCAATATGCGGTTCGGCCTGATTTAATGTTACACAAATCATATAGGTGATCAGTCTTGTAAAAGAACAGATGTTTTCAACACAGCATGAATATTCTTTGCTGGGAAGAGTACACGTATCTTGCTGTACATCTTCACAATGGGATGGGTTTATCAATGCGTTCCAGCTGTAAAAATGGCATAGAAGTGAGGAGTAATCAGTGGCAGGTGTAGAGCTTATGTTATTGTTGTGGCACCTAAGGCAGTTTTGACTTTGGGTTTCAAAGGAGGTCTGGCTGGGCAATGCATGTGCGCTACTTGTGCGCTGAGCTATGGGACATATTTATCAATTGACAATATTCTTTGTACAGAAATAGAGTACATAGGTCATAGGCAGACGCGCTTCACACTCATACCTATTTGAGAGTATCAGTTCTATGGTTATTTATAATGTAAAATGGGTCTCAGCCATTTATTTATTGCAGGGAGGTTTTTCATAGCATTTACACCTCTGTATGACAGTATTAATAAATCTGCCACATATAAATATAATATAAGAATATGTCATCATGCAGATGGCAGAGTGCATGGGGCGTGAAATGTAAATTAGGAATACTCTTAGATTTGGATAGATAAATATAGTTAGACATAGACAGATAAATAACTGCTACAATTACTCCGCAGCATTTCATTTACATATGATAAATCCTGAAATTGGGCGTATTTTGGGTCTTACACTTGAGAGTCTTAAGAAACACATCAAACACTGATACTGATGAAAAGCATCACACAAAGAAAACTATATATATATTAATAACTGCTAAACCAATGTAATAAATATTTTATAGAAGTAAAATAGGATACTATTCCTACATCTTTAGCTTTGTAAGAGACTGCTTTATTCATCTTTGCTTGATCTGTTTCTGGTAGTGGGAATCTTTCTGGATGTCTGGAATTCTCTTCTCTGTGTGTTCCTGTAAAAGCAAGGTATGGATGAATTTAACTACCAGTATGTCTGCATGGAGGCATATGTGCCACTATGATGATTCAATTAGTGTACACAGGCGTCTGTACATAACCTGATGCAGGGATGCGTTTCCAATATAAGCAGAATAGGCTCAGGCTAGGGGGGCCAAGAAACAATATTATTTTCATGTTTTATTACATTATATGCTTGGCTATACTAATCATGGGATAAATATAACACACTGGATGTTGGATAATGAAATAGTTTTAAATACAACTGTGATAAGTATATAACCCCACTGGAGGGTTGACTGCTTTTTACAATTTATTTTTTGTGAAAGGGTTTCCTAAAAATAAACTAGGCGCTGGATGTCCTCATGATTGGAGCCCTAGATCTGTGGGCAAATCTGGTAGTAAGTGTTCAATTTCCTAGTAGCGACATCACAGGGAAAGGTCTCATTACAAGGTGTCCTGATATGATCAGTCTTCCAGAAAAGGATGATATTTGTAGCCGCCATTCTCTGCTCTGGCTAGTAGATGAAAGCTGTGATTGAGGGACCTAATAATAGCTTGGAATTAACTTTGGAATTAAAATAGTTTTTTCCAAAGAAGACAGCACCTCAACACCTTAGAAAAGCCATCTTCAAATATTTTATCAGGGATTGTTTCTTGATAAATGGGAGTTTCCTTTATTGGGCCTTCATCTATATTAGGCAAAGTAGAGAGCGCGGTTGCTGCAGCAGCATGTCAGTGCGTTCCATGGATAGCCCATTGAGGTGATTTGTGTAATTGTTAACTTTCCTGGGATGGTATTTAGAGGAGTTATACGCTTGCGTTAGGGCTTCCCTACAAATGACTGAGCGCTGGTACACTTTGGAATCAACTTTATTTTTAAGGATCATTGTAATTAAACAGCAATATCTAAGTTTAAAAATAAATTTTAAAAAGTATTCACTTTATGTACTATGTTCTTCTTGAATTTTAATGGATTGTTTGTCATTGCTTCCACAGTTTACCATTAAATGGTTATTCCCATCTTCTCTGATCAGTAATATTTGCCACCACTGGATTCTTGCAGCAGTGACTGAACATGCTTAGCGTTTATTAACTTTTTGTAAGCACTGCACTGAGACTGGCTGGGATCACTGGAGAGCTATGTTAGATTCTGAGACCGACTGGCCTTTGGCTCACAGCACTGATGCTACAGAGGCAAAGCTTTCTCATGTAGCAGCATCAGAGAGCTCTCAGTTGGGTGCAGTGCTGCTGGCCTGAACTGTCAATCAAGCAGGTGCATCCACTCCCCAACAACCAGGAAGTTGATTGGCAGGGGAGCAATGTGCCCATGAAGAGACAATGGGTGCAGAACTTTTAGGCTTATCTCTTTCCCGACATTAGACCTATTGGTATCAGTACTTTATTGTTATCGTGTGGCGAAAAGGTGCATTTTTTTTCAGAAACACAAGTTGAGCACACTGTATTGGGCATTAAAATTAAATATTTGCAATTTTCACAGCATCTACTGTCTGCTTGTTTCTAGAAAACACATGTTACCCCAGAATAGTCTCTACAATTCCTCGAGAGGTGTAATTTCCAAAATTAATGGTCACTTAAGTTTGGTTTGGTGTTTTGGCACCTACAAACAATTCTAGTCGAATGGCGCTCCTTCCTTTGCTGTGTGCCCAAATAGTAGTTTCTGGCCACACATGAAGTATTGCTGCCATTTGGGGCAACTTATGTAACAAATTTTATTGACCATTGTGGAGGACAGGACCCGTTCCTCCCACGTCACCAATGTGACGTAACTACACAGGCACAGCCCTCCGCCGCAACCTTTGTCTCTCAGGTTAGTAAGGGAACTGCACCTAGATAAAATGGCCACCGGGGAGGATGTCCTGTTACCCGCTGGGTATTCTAAGATTTATAATCAGAGTAAAAGCATCAGCCCAAGATTAATTTTATGGTTTAATTGCCTTAAGGGCACACTAGATAATTACAAAAATATACAGTAAGCTATACAATGGCATTACAGTGGATTTGCAGTCAGAGTAAAATATAACAATAAGACTTACAAGACTTAGAGATATTAAGCTGGAGGTCAATTTACCAGATTGTAGGTTGCATGTGGGTGCCGGGAGCTCTGCAGTCCACAGGTACAAGAATCTTAGTTGCCGGACAGACCCCAAAGCGCGGGCCGCTGCTCCCCTTGGCAGATCTGTCCCCAGTTCCTTCTTAGATCATCATCGTCTGGTTCTTCTGTGAGAGAGTGAGTGTCTCTGCCATGTGCTGCTGTTCTTAAGCATGTTGGGTCCCTCCCCCTGTGTCAGATGGAGGGCTAATAATCTCCACCCTTTAGCTCCCTGCAGAACTTATTCCCAATATCTAAGAAAGGGGGTAACTTTCTACAGCATGATCGGATCAGGACACAAGAGGTGCCAGTGAAAGCGGTTTGTTTTGCCTGTCGTGTGGAGAGCAAACACGGCCCCATTGTGTCGCTGTGAAGGGCCAATCTCTATATCTCAGGTCCCAGAGCCCTCACCGACTCAGGAGTCGCACTGCCAGAGGCGCGATTTCCTCAGGGTCACGCAGATATTTTTTAGGAGTCTATAACTCGAAAGGTGTGCTCATAATCCATGATCCTAGGATGGAGTCGAAGAGGCTGGGAGAGACAATGGATGTGTATTTCTGTGTCCAGCTGGCAGGTATATTCTAATTGATGCGCCCAGGCCCCTTCCTGCCCCATGCTGGCGTGGCTCCTACTCAAGCTTTGAAGTTCTGCTTTGGCCTTCTTTCATTATCATACTAAAAGGCCTTACTGTTCAACTTTGGAGAACTAAATCCTGCTTTCTTCAATATGCTTACAGGCCCTGGGGGGGGTTGGAGCAGTTAACTCCTTCATCA
The DNA here is from genome assembly GCF_039654945.1 of Dendrobates tinctorius. Lineage (NCBI taxonomy): Eukaryota > Metazoa > Chordata > Amphibia > Anura > Dendrobatidae > Dendrobates > Dendrobates tinctorius. The sequence goes on along the minus strand of NW_027361829.1, from coordinate 21,924,507 downwards.
CAACCATTTTCTTCTTCATGAAGATAAGAAATCTGGGGCAAAATTTTTAATTTGTATGGCCTAATCGTATAAAATTCTATCAAACTCCTGTGATGTCAAAGTGCTCACCACATTCATAGATAAATTCATTGAGCGGTGTAGTTTTTAAAATAGGGTTATCTGAGGTTCTGCTGTTTGGCACTTGCAAAACATTGCAGCAAAATGTGTACCATAATAGTGCTCCTTCCCTTGCAAGCCGTGCCATGTGCCTAAACAGTAGTTGCCAACCACATATGGGGTAGTGGAAATTACAGAACAAATTGTGGAGTCCTTTTCTCCTTTTACCCTTCTGAGAATGAAAAATTTGGGGCCAAAATTACATTCAAATAGAAAGCAAATTTGAGTTTTTAAAGTTTTTGTTAATTCTTGTGTTGTGCATCAGTGTGTTATTCCTGTGTCTGTTTTTACTATCAATGAGTCAAAAGCGTGTCATCCGTGTGTCTATTTTTTCCATCAATGTGTCATGAGTGTGTCCATTTTTACCATCAGTGTGTCATCATTGTGTCCGTTTTTATCATCAGAGTGTCATCAGTGTGTCTGTTTTTATCATCAGTGTCATCATTGTGTCCATCTTTACCATCAGTGTGTCATCAGTGTGTTCATCTTTACCATCAGTGTGTCATCCGTGTGTCCGTTTTTACCATCAGTGTGTCATCCGTGTGTCCATTTTTACCATCAGTGTCATCAATGTTTTTCACTGGTATGAGTTGAAGCATTCTGAATTTATTATCACATAAATAGGGACGTCAAGTTTGAAAAATTTGGTCTCGTCAGGAAGGTGAAATTAGACTTGAATGGGAAAGGGTTAAAAAAGAGTTAGCTTAACCCGTTACCAATATCCGCTGTACATGTACGGTGCAAATCGGTAACAGGTGACACTGGCATCTCAGGACGCATAGTGGAGATGGAATTTCTTGAAATCCCATACACTATGCTGTAACATCTGGACGCAGTGGGTTGGACGCTGTGGATGTACGCAGCGTCCAACCCGTAGCGTTTACTGACCATGTGCACCTACCCTAAAAATAAAGATAATAAAAATTTTTAAAAATAGGCATATGGTATTGCTGGTTCTGAAAAGTCAGATCTATCAAAATATAAAAATAATTAACCCGATTTATAAGCACCGCGAATGGAAAAAATTCAAGAACACCAAAATTACGTTTTTTCGGTCTCTGCAATACCACATAAGATGCTAAAGTGCTGTAACAAGCTATCACATCTATGCCAAAATGGTATCAATAAATGATGATTCGTCCCACAAAGGGTATTTGCACACGTTGCGGATTTGGCCCTGCGGATTCCTCAGCGTTTTTACACCCATTTCATTATAGGAATACGCAGATGTAAAAACACAGGCCAAATCTGCACTAAATCCGCAGTAATTCCGCAGTAAATCCGCAGGTAAAATGCAGGTCACTTCACCTGCGGATTCTGCACGGAAAAATCTGCAGACGAATCCGCAACGTGTGCACATACCTAAAAGTTAAGCCCTCACCCAGCTTCATCAACTGAAAAATTAAAAAATTACTGGTCTTGGAAAATAATGAAAAACTTGACATGTTTGATATTGATTTAATTGTATTGATGAACAGAATCATATTGAGAGGGCATTTTTTGCCACACAATGCACGCCATAAAAACAATTCCCAATTAAACAATGTCAGAATGGCGTTTTTTTTTACAATTTCATCCCACTTGTAATTTTTTTTCCTGTTTTCCAATATATTATGTTAAAATGAATGGTGTCATTCAAAAGTTCAACCAAAAACAAGCCCTCATACCTCTATGTGGACAGAAAAATAAAATAGTTATAGCTCTCAGGAGAAGCGGGGGGAAAAATTGGCTGCGTCGAGAAGGGGTTAAAGAGGACCTGTCAGCAGGATTGTGGTCATTTTCTCAGTGACCTTCTTCCACTGGATGAAATCCCACATGGGTGCCGTCATTGCCACAGGCAGCGCCTGAGCTGAGAAATCAGTCTGTTCATATGGTGCCCCTGCACCACTAATCAGTGACCTACCAATCGTAGACTGGAGACCTGCAGGGCGGATAATACCCAGCCTGGCAGGAGTAGACCAAGTGCAAGGTCCAGCTGTCATGATCCTAGGTGGATCTGACAGTTTAAATGAACAAAGTGAACTTTTTTCCTTTGGCTTGGTGCCAAAGTGGGTTGATTGCCCCCGGTGGCCATTAGAATTATTACACGTGGTGTCGTTCATTCTAAGTTGCCCCGGTGGTGTTGAGCGGTAGTGCACTTTAGTTTCTTTGGTTTAATGTGCACTTAATTACAAATCAGGTGTTAGGCTCTTTAAAAGGGAGCCAGGTGGATTCAATCACTGTTGGTGATATTGTGTTCATCATTTGGGAAGCAAGCCTGGGTGAAAAAGGAGCAGAACAGGAGTCCTGCGCAGCCCAGCCAGAGGGGATGAGTGGCAGCTAGGTGGTCTGCAAGAAGGGCTGGCATGGCGTGGTGGAGTCCCAGTTTATGGTGTTGGCAGGAAGTGCTTGCATGGCTTGGTGGAGTGGCGACTGTGGAGAGAGTTGCACTCAGCATGCGGGACTTGGTTGCTGAGAGCTGGACTCAAGCATGCTGGACTTTTTGGGCAGGAGCTGAACTCATCTTTGGGACTCTGTTACTGGACAGCTGCAATTGGTGGTGGACTGTTGTGAGTTCATTTTTCCCTTCACCATTGAGGTCTGATGAACTCCCTCCTCTGGTGAAGGAAGGTAGTGAGACTGATTACCAAACACCTGGGCAGCTAGATGATAACTGGGTGGCTGGAATTGAGGACTGGATATAAGGCTGCCGACGCCCTTCTTCCTGGCTGGTGATTTTCCTGCTGCTTTCTTGGAGACCAGTCTGATTCCTGCGTCTCAAAGCTAAGTTTTTCTGCTCTGTTTTGTACTCTTCAGTTTTGTTTTTGTTTTTTCCTTGTTTTTTGGGAGTTCTGCCATCCCCGGCTGGGGGTGAGCTGAATTCCATTTTTGTCTCTGATCTGTTGATCTTTTGCTCTGTCTTCAGAATATACCTGAGTGCTGATATAGTCTTTTGAAGCCTAGCGACTTCAGGGCCTGTTTTTCCTATCAGTCGGTTGGCTCATTTTGATAGGGTTTTTGCGGATGGCAGACAGCAGCTTTCCTATCCTGTCCTATGTAGTTAGCTTGGTCCCCATCATTTGCTCAACCTATCTTTCTATCTGTGTTAGTGTTTTCATCTTGCCTCACCGTCATTATATGTTGGGAGCTGCCTATTGCTTTGGGGTCTGCTCTGGGGCAGTTTAGTTTTTCCCCTTTCTGTCTTTAGGCTATGTAGCTCTCCGGCTGTGATCGAGGGGTCTAGGGAACTGTAAGAACCCCCCATGGCTACTGCTAGTTGTTGTGGATAGGCTCAGGGGTCTGCAATCCGATTGCTGCCAACCTCTCTGGTTTTTCTGGACTTAGGTGGTATTTTGTTTTTTCCTCCTTCGGTGACTCATCATAACAGTGGACTCTGCTCCAAGGCTGCACTATGGTGAAGGATCCAGTTATGGTGATGGATCCGGGTGGAGGAGAAGATGCACACAGGTGGTGGGCTCTGTTGCTAGGAGCGTACACAACAGAGCAAAGCTAAGTGGTGTTTCCCCTGTTTTGTCATCTTCCCTCATGTGTGTTTTAGTGCAGTGGTGGGATTAGTTTCCGCACTGACCAATTCCCTAGTGAGGGTTTAGGTCAGGACGAGCTAGGGTTTGTAGGTTCCTGTTGCACGCCCGGTGTGGAACCAGCATAGGGAACGTTAGGAGTGCAGGGACACTGGCTCAGGGGAGCTCAGGAGGTCTCCACTTCCCTATTCCCTATCGCAGGGCCCACCATTGTTAATGTTTCCCAGGTTTCCCTTATTGTTTAAATTCGCCTTACTGGAGGCGGGGTTTCCAGACTTGTATATACGTGTAATGTCTAAATTCGTCAGTTGGAGGCGGTGTATCCAGCTGCATGTGTTTATTATTTAAATTCGCCCCACTGGAGGTGGTGTATCCAGGGTCACGTGTGTCATATGGGTTCGCCTTGCGGTACTCGCTGCGTCCAGACACACGTGACTGTGACACCAGCCTTCCAGCCGCTGATTACAGAAGAACCAAAAAAAACCTGATTTCTCCCAAAAAAGGCCATAATTTTAATTAGCTCCAAAGAATCATTACAACCACGTCTTTAGTTACGACTCCAAAATAATGTTGACAAATCCACTTTAAGGTGCGGTAACATTTTTTGCTGAACTGTTACTATGATACTTAGTGGCTGGGCTCCTGTGAAGCTGAATTGAAGCCTTGTGGTGGTGACAGTATTTACTTTTGGTTTTAGCTGGATGGAATCTGCTGGATTGAGTTTACCTTCCTACCAAACAGACGTTTCTATGTAGAGGGACGTTATTACCTGCGCATAATTGCTTTCTTTTGGGTTAATTTCACTCTTGATCCAATATTTCTTTTTATAAAGAAGAGACTATAACTAGGTATATAGCTGCATAATTTGTCACTACTGCTACACTCCTAGCAAAGAAAAGAATGATTCTCTTAATTTTTAAAGGACCACTAGATGTTCATGTACTGATTATAAGCAACTTATCATCATATTAAATGGTGCAGGTTCCTGCTAGCAGTACAGTGATTAAACTGTTCAGTTGAGAGCTCCTAGAGCTTTCTAGTGTGGATGCTCCCGGCTGCCCAGTGGAGGCCACTCCCCTCTCCTATATATATTCTTCCCTGGTGATCATGGATGCCAGTGTTAGTTTCATGCGGCATTTTTCTTTAGCAGGACTCTGGAGCAGTTGGTTGTTTAAGGAGGATTTTGGAGTGTTTATCTACAGACTGTTGCTTGGTTATTCGGTTGTTCACAAATCCTCATCCTCTCCAATTTGATTTTTCCTTCCTTCATTCCCCGGTGTTCCACTCTGTTGATTGAGAGTTCATATTTGTGTGATTGGTAATTTCCTTTATCCCTGTACATATTTCCTTGTTAGTCTGGTTTGCGTATTTTCCTACACTACTACTCCCCTCTTTCCTGGGTGGGGGATGGAACAGATTAAGGGCGGATTCAGAAGCTCAGCAAGATACGTGGCCCAAGCGTTTTCACCAATAGAAGTAAACTGGGGAGCAGAGATAGCTAGGGCGCCCCTAGCGCTACGGACAGGTAAGGAGCTCCTTACCCCGGGATATCCGGCAACAGAGTTGTGACAGGTAGTACAAGGATCGCTGAAAAGATTTTGTGCTCAGTAAAATATTGCAAATGCCGTTTTTAGCAGTTCCAGACTTATGATGTTCTATGTGTATTAAATAGCTCTCAGTTTACAATTCCTGTTCATTTTTCAGCATGTACTTGCCACCTTGAAAGACAGAAACCATAAAAAACTGAGCAATTTAGATAATGAAAGTATTATAGGAAAAATGTGAAGTGATAATGATAGGGTGCTAACAATGTATGTGGTAGAGAGAGTTGCAGAGCAGTGTTTTATGAAGTGATTCTAAATATTTGGTAATATAGTCGGTCGTTGTAAAACTTCTTTGTAATAATGTATATTTCTAGACCAGCTTATGAGTGGCACATGTGTCTCATGTGAGTATTATATCTATAGGTTACAGAGTGCAGAATATATTATTTTGTTTGGAACATGTATGTATAGTGATTATACTATAAGGTAAACCTCTGTTCAGTATATACAGTAAGTAAATATTGGATAGCTCTGGCTTTACAGTGGCTTGTGAAAGTATGCACCCCCTTGGCTTTTTACCTGTTTTGTTACATTATAACCTGTGTTTAAATATTTTTGTAATCCGCTTTGTGTGTGATGCATAGTTGCTGAGGTGAAATGAGAAAATTATAGGTATAAATTAAATTTATCAAATAACTAAAAATTATCATGTGCATATATATTCACCCCTTTTGCGACGAAGCTCCTAAAAATTTCTGATGCAAGCAATTACCTTGTAAGTCACATGCATAGTGAAAGGAAGTCCACATGTGTGTAATTTTAAGTGTCACATGGTGTGTCAGTATATACAGCTTTTCTGAAAGGCCACAGAGACTGCAACACCATTAAGCAAGAGGCACCAGTAACAAAACAACATGAAGACCAAGTAGATCTGTAAACAAGTCAGGGGCAAAGTTGTTGAGAAGAACAAGTCATGGTTGGGTTATAATAAAATATCCCAATCTCTGATGATCCCCCAGAGCACCATCAAATTCATTTTCATGAACTGGAAAGAACATGGTACCACAACAGACCTGCCAAGAGTGGGCTGCCCACCAAAACTCTCAGCCCGGACATGGAGAACATTAATCAGAGAGGCAGCACAAAGGTAACCCTGAAAGAGCTGCAAAGTTCCCAAGCAGAGGCTAGAGTATCTGTCCAAACGACCACAATTGGCCGTACATTCCATAGATGTGACCTTTATGGAAGAGTAGGCAGAAATAAGTCTTTACTTACACCCAAAATTTGTAAGGTTCAATTTGAGTTGAGTATTCCATTGTGTACTTGTTTAGAGGCATATGTTGGATCCTTCTGGCAAAGATATTTCTTGGGGCCCACATGGCTCCAACCAAAGTTTGAGCAATACTCTTGATAAATACAAGTGTGGAGGAAACACATGCAAACACAGAGAGAACATACAAAGTCCTTACAGATATTGTTCTTGCTGGGATTTGATCTCAGGATCCCAGTGCTGCAAAGCAATATTATTATTATGCATTTATATAGCGCCATTTTTTCCATGGCGCTTTACATGTGAAAAGAGGAAATATAGACAGGTACAGTAAACATGTGTAAGACAAGGGACACACAAGTACATAAGGAGAGGGGACCCTGCCCGCGAGGGCTCACAGTCTCCAGGGATGGGTGAGGATACAGTAGGAGAGGGTAGAGCAGGTTGTGCGGTGGTTCAGTAGACCGAGGATCATTGCAGGCTGTAGGCTTGTCAGAACAGGTGGGTCTTCAGGTTCTTCTTGAAGGTTTCTGTTGATGGTGAGAGTCTGATGTGTTGTGGCAGAGAGTTCCAGAGTATGGGGGAAGCACGGGAGAAGTCTTGTATGCGGTTGTGGGAAGTAGAGATAAGGGGGGAGTAGAGAAGGAGATCTTGAGATGATCAAAGGTTGTGTGCGGGTAGGTACCCAGAGACCATGTCACAGATGTATGGAGGAGACGGGTTGTGGATGGCTTTGTATGTCATGGTTAGGGTTTTGAATTGTAGCCTCTGGGCATTAGGAAGCCAGTGAAGGGCCTAGCATAGGGGGAGGCTGGAGAATAGTGGCGAGACAGGTGGATTAGTCAGACAGCAGAGTGTAGGATGGACTGGAGCGGAGCCAGAGTGTTAGAGGGGAGGCCAGAGAGTAGGAGGTTGCAGTAGTCGAGGCGGGAGATGATAAGAGCATGCACTAGTGTTTTTGTGGTTTCATGGTTGAGGGAATGAGTGGATCCGGGAAATATTTTTGAGTTTGAGGCGGCAGGAGGAGGCGAGGGCTTGGATATGTGGTTTGAAAGAGAGCGCAGAGTCGAGGATCACCCCAAGGCACCAAGCGTGCGGGACTGGGGAAAGAGAGCAGCCATTGACATCGATGGATAGGTCTGGTGGAGGGGTAGAGTGAGATGGGGGAAAGATGATGAATTCTGTTTTGTCCATGTTCAGTTTGAGAAAGCGAGCAGAGACGAAGGCTGAGATAGCAGACAGACATTGTTGGATTTCAGTCAGTAAGGAGGCGAGGTCGGGTCCAGATAGGTAGATCTGCGTGTCATCGGCATAGAGGTGGTACTGCAAACCATGGGATTCTATGAGCTGTCCCAAGCCAAAGGTGTAGATGAAGAATAGTAGGGGTCCTAGGACAGAGCCTTGAGGAACACCGACAGACAGGGGGCGAGGTGAGGAGGTGGTGTGTGAGAGGGAGACACTAAATGTTCAGTCTGTTAGGTATGATGAGATCCAGGATAGGGCCAAGTCTGTGATGCCAAGAGATGAGAGAGTCTGTAGCAGGAGGGAATAGTCTACGGTGTCGAAGGCAGAGGACAGGTCCAGGAGAAGGAGGACAGAGTAGTGTCGCTTGTTCTTGGCGGTTAGTAAGTCGTTAGTGACTTTAGTTAGGGCAGTTTCAGTTGAGTGATGCGGTCAGAAGCCAGATTGTAACCGGTCAAAGAAGGAAAAGGAGGAGAGGTGGGTGGACAGTTCAAGATATACATGCTGTTCCAGTAGTTTTGAGGCGTAAGGGAGAAGAGATATCGGGCGATAGTTAGACAAAGAGGATGAGTCAAGGGAGGGCTTTTTGAGAATGGGTGTGATTGAGGCCTGTTTGAAGGATGAGGGAAAGGCACCATTTGTAAGTGAAAGGTTGAAGAGGTGTGTTAGAGATGGGATGAAGACTGTGGCCAAGTTAGGGATGACGTGAGATGGGAGTGGGTCGAGGGCACAAGTGGTGAGGTGTGATCTTGACAGAAGGGTGGAGAGCTGATCTTCTGTCATGGTGGAGAAGCTTTTGCAGAACAGGGCTGAGAGGCTAAGAGGGGCATTGGGGGCTGCGGGCCAAAGTTTTGTCTGATCGTGTCGATCTTCTGCTTAAAGAAGGAGGCAAAGTCTTCAGCAGAAATGAGAGGAGGGGGAGGAGGTGCTGTGGGACAGAGTAGAGAATTGAAAGTGTTGAAGAGTTGTTTAGGGTTGTGAGACAGGGAGGATATGAGAGATGCGAAGTAAGTTTGTTTTACGGCAGAGAGCGTGGACTTAAACCTGGCAAGGGACTGCTTGTATGCATTGAAGTGCTCAGTAGAATGGGTTCTCTTCCATCTCCGCTCAGCGGCCCTGGAAACCTGTCTCAGTTCTTTGGTCAGGCTGATCAGCCAGGGCTGCCTGTTGATTGTTCGAGTTTTGCGCTGCGTGAGGGGGGAAGCCGAATCAAGTGTTGCTGTTATTGTGGTGACAATAATAATGCAATAATGCTAACCCCTGAGTCACCATGCTGCCATTTTAATGTGCAACAATACATCATTCATCATAATACATCAGACTATATTTGGACACTCATCTACCTAAGAACACATGCTAGAAAAAGTCATTTGGTACTGTAATGGAAAAACAGCAGTGCGTGTGTAACCACCGTGCATGGCTAAAGTAAATCCCATCATACAGCAAATTTAATATATTTTAGACAGTCAAATCTCAGATCTCTGTCTTTTAAGAGATGAGCATAGACAAAAGATGTTGGTTGGATATTTTATTTCCACAAATATTTATAAGACATTCTGATGTGAATATTTATGTCTATTCAGGTAGCAGCAAGGAACATGGTCACATAATTCACAACCCTCAAAGAAATCTGACACAAATTGATATTTTCTGTTTAGAAAAGAACTTTCAAGAAAAAGTGTGTATACCTTCTTCAATACACAGACAGGATATTTCCTGAATTTTGGTTACAAGTATTACTTCAATAACAAGTATGTTTAAGTAAATCAGTAAGCAAATGCTGTGGCATTATAAGGGTTTTCCCAAAATTGTAAGTTATCTTTTATCTGAAGAATCCTGAGATTGGGTTTCTATAGACACCCATCTCAAATGGAGATGAGGCGTGCAGGCTTGGAGAAAGAGAGCTGCACTGCTTTATTTTCGGTAGTCCCTGTCATGATCCCAGTGCAGGTTTTGACCTGCACATCAGGGGTTAATGTCTTGAGCCCAGTGCAAGCTTTGACCTGCACGCCTGGGGTTAATTATTGTGGCCTCTCTTTGGTTCAAGGAGAGTTTCTTATAGCCCTGGGAAACTTCAATCCCTGTCAGTTATACTTTTGCCTTTGGCCAAGTGTGGTGACCCCTGTGTGCCTGTGCCTTCTGATTGTCTTCTAGCTTGCTTATATGGTTTTGACCCAGTTCTGTCCCCTGTTGTGAGTTTGTCTCTTGATTCTGTACTGTGTATCTGCTTCTCTGGTTTCTGACTCATTGCCTATGTCCTGACTATTCTCTGATTGCCCCTCCTGTACTGTGCTGCTATCTCCGTGTATGACTCATTGCTTACGTTCTGACTACTCTCTGCTTGTCCCTCTGGTACCGCGCCGCCCTCTCCGTGTATGACCCCCCCGTTTGCCTGACCTGTGGATCCCTGTAGTAGAATCCTGCATTCATCTCCAGCAGCAGGACGCTAAGCCCCGCTCCCTGCAGTCACATGATTGTAGGTCCTTCACTGCTTGCTACCTTCAGCGTCCCAGGTCCTGTCTGCATGAGCTTTCCCTGCAGTATCTGACCCCGGGCCCTCCCGCAGTGTGGGTGAGTCACCCTGTTCATCTGTGGCAGTTCGCCGACGCTGACAGGACCCTGACAGTCCCATTGACAGTATTGACAGTGGATGTTGTGGATGCTGAGCATGTCCACCTCCGCTCCTTTAAAATCTAGGGGCTTTGCAGAGATTTGTTCTTTTAGTTTTGCTGCCCTCTTCTTGGAATTGGTAGAGGTCCTAGCATTTGGGCCTCTTCAATCAACAGGTCATCCACTATCCTAAAAGAGAGGATATCTTGTGATTTTGGGAAAACCCTTTAACTAAATTGATGTCAGACAATCTTTTCTTTGAACATTAGTAGCTTGGGAGTCCGATGGCTTAAGGGTAGTAACCAGGGGAGTCTGATCGATCATACATAAAAATATTATTTTATGTTTTTAAGTGTCCCTGTATCTGAATGTAGTGTAGTGATTTCTCAGTCTTTGAGACAGGATCCTTAGTGCATCAGTAATGTTGAATACTACACAACATGGATGGTGTTTATTATAGAGGTCAGCAGGGGCATTGCGATGTGGTGTGATTTCATTTTGTGAAACACTACAGGATATACACGAAAGAAAACAAATCTTTCGGTAGTCTTACAAAGACCAGGCCTATGCATCTAAAAGATCACTATTTGGAAAAACAGCTGTTTTTAACTGTGGTATTTTTATGTATACAGTCTGTAGACGCTAATCTCCTGAAAAACCCAGAATGGTAAAGTTCCCATTAACATCAGGTATTGAAGAGTAAACTGAATGCATGCAAGGAAGGGTAGGTGGTGGGTCTTTGGTTTCTGATTTCATGTTGATTTTTAGATAAAGAAAATATGAAAAAAAAAATATATATATTTTAGAATTTATTATTTCATGCAACTATTATCCCAGGATACATAATGTAGAAAATAATGTATACCATACATATGTCCCACTTGGATGTGAGCCAGATGTGTAATGACTAACAGCAGGTGGTAGTGCACTTTTCTATTAAAGCTATACTAGACCCTAGGTTTCTCTCCCTTTTTCATAGTTGTCAAGTTAATGCATATAGTGCATACCTTCTCCTTTTATGGCTGAAACATTGTTTCACAGGTAGAGGTCTGCATTGTTTCTAAATCTTTACATTCTAGAATAATTCTAGCTCTGTCAGGAACTTGGTGTCACACTGTTATTCCATGAAATAAGACTAATGACCAACAGACATACACTCTTTTGCAGTGATTGAAGAATTCATGATAAAGCCAATGTTTCTGCTTCACTTTCCCCGATCTCCGGTATTTTCTGTCATTTACCTGGTTAGAACACTTTTACGTAATGAACTAAGTAAAGTAAAACAGTAAAGTTAAAGTTTAGGTGACTCATTTATTTAATGCAAAGTTATAAGTATTTAGGGCATAAACTAATCTATTGAATATTATTTTTGTTTTAAAATGTGAGCCAAAGGAGACCGTGTGTACATTTGGGGTATCTTGGAAGTTATCTCGTATATGCATAGGGGATAACTTCTGGACTGGTGCGGGTCCGACTGCTGGGACTCCACTGACCCTGAGAACAGAGGCTCTGTAGATCCCTGTGTCACTGGAGCAGTGGTCGATCATGCGAATTGCAGCTCCATTTCTTCATATAGGAATGCCAGATGTGCTCAGCCCTCGGCTATCTCCAGTGGTCCCATTAATTATCAATAGAGTGACAGAATGCATGGCCGACTACCACTCGAGTCCTGGTTTTTGAGATTGGAATAGATACCACTGACGGACTCCCAGAGATCAAGTAATTATCCTCTATCTACCAGAGAGGGGATAACTCCCACAGTTAAGAACACCTCCACCTGGTTTTACAACATTTGTGAAATGTTGGAAAATTATTATCATTATTATTGTGTCTCTTACAATCCATACTGCTGCTTTTCCACTGGATTAGCTGAAGGTACATCCTGCTTTATTTAGTAGCGTCTGTTATTAATATTATTAGTATGACCAACGCAGGCATCAGATTGTCAGCAGATCTAACAAGCTGAGCTCTGCCCACACGTGATAGATGCTGTGTTGCAAGGGTGGCAACTATCCATAATGGCAGTGTCGGGAGCGAATAGCGACATTTAAATGGAACATTTGCGGGGTATTGATGGATTACCTTGGCTGCCTCATGTAGGCATCCATGTGTCATGCCCGCCAAGTCTGATTTGCCGCATGACCCCTGGAGCGGTGTGCACGCGCACCTCTTGTCTGCTGTGCTGCAAGATCCCTGGAGCAGTGTGCACGCGCACTGAACTGTCATGCCCGCCATGTCTGGTATGCCGCATGACTCCTGGAGCAGTGTGCACGCGCACCGAACTATCCTGCCCGTTATGTCATGCTGCAAGATCCCTAGATAAGTGTGCACACTCACCTCATGACTGTTTTGCTGCAAGATGCCTGGAGCAGTGTGCACGCGTGCCTCATCTCATGGCTGCACGCCGTTGCTAGGTAACCATCCGTCTGTGCTCTGCCTCCAGCGATCATCTCAGTGTTTCTGTAGCCCCTGATCATGTGACCTTCTCTATGGTCCAGCCCAGTCTGATCTAGCAATGCTCTCTATGATCCTGGAGGATCTGAACCGGAAGTCCTTCTCTGGTCTGACCCGGAAGTGCAGGTGCTATATCAGACCGCCCCTTCCCATGGTCGGGGCCTGAGTATCGTGTTGCTTCCCTGCATGGCTGCTTGGTCTGCTCGGTCGCTCCCTGTATTCTGTGCCCCTGCACTCTGCCCTGTAGTGCATCTCTGCACACGCTCTGTGCTTGTATTCTGCCTCTTGTCCTGTGCCATGTCTTGTATTGTCCTTTGTGCCATGTTTTGTCTCTGTCTTGCCTGGACTTGTAGTTCTTCCTGTGTTCTCTGCCTTTGCCTACTTTGCCATGTTTTGTCTATGCTATGCTTTCCTTGTACTGCTTCCACTTCCTTGTTTCTGCCTGGTCTTCCTTGTTCTGACCTAGGGTGCTCTGTTGTGCCTCCTGGCACATGCACCATTCCTCCTCTCTGACCTTGGGTGCTCTGTTGTGCCTCCTGGCACACGCACCATTCCTCTGCTCTCTGACCTGGGGTGCTCTATTGTGCCTCCTGGCACATGCACCATTTCTCCTCTCTTACCTATGGTGCGCTGTTGTGCCTCCTGGCACACGCACCATTCCTCTGCTCTCTGACCTATGGTGCTTCTCAAGCACATTTCCAGGCTAGTCTCAAGGTTCTTCCTTGACCCGGCTCTGGGCTTCGGCCTACGCTCCGCTGCTAGTCCTGTTCTCTGCCTGGTGCTCTGTTGTGCCTCCTGGCACACGCACAATCTCTACTCTCTGACCTATGGTGCTCTCTTGCACATTTCCAGGCTAGTCTCAAGGCTCTGCCTTGACCCGGCTCTGGGCTTCGGCCTACGCTCCGCTGCTAGTCCTTTTCTCTCTCTGACCCCACTCTGTGCTTCTGCCTATATTCCGCTTCTTATTCCGTACCTTGTCCAGCTTTGCCTTGTTTCCCGCCTTGCCTTGTTTCTTTGTGTGCCCTTTGCATGTGCCTGGCCTTCGTATCCTCCTGTCTGTGCCTCAGCCGTGCCCGCCCTAGCCGTGCCCGCCTGCTTGTGCCTCAGCCGTGCTCGTCGGCCATTGACAGCTGTGTCGCCTGTTATGCCTCAGCCGGGTTCGCTGGAGTCTTGCCCATCTGTCTGTGCCGCAGCCCGACCAGCTAGCCAGTGCCCCAGCCATGCTCTCTGTGCTTCCTTGCACCCATGCTGTCTCTGCACTGTGCTTTGCGTGCTTCTCTAATAGCATGCGCAGGTCCTAGCCTGCTCCTTGGCATACCTCCCCATGCTTCTGTAAAAGTACGCGCAGGTCTTGCCATGTACCCTGTCGTGCCCTCTAGCACGCACAGGCCCTAGCCTATACCCTGTTGCGCCCTCTTGCACGCACAGGCCCTAGCTTGTACCCTGTTGTGCCCTCTTGCACACGCAGGCCCTTGCCTCAGCCTGAACCCTGGCGTGTCTCTTAGCACGCACCCTGACTTGACCCTGACCCTGGCGTGTCCCTCGGCATGCGCAGGACCTTGCCTTAAACCTGACCCTGGCATGTCCCTCGGCACACGCAGGACCTTGCCTTGAACCTGACCCTGGCGTGCCCCTCTGCATGCGCAGGACTCTGCCTTGAACCCTGTCCCTGGCGTGTCCCTCGGCACGTGCAGGACCATGCCTGTGTCCCTACACATGCACCTTGTCTTGTATCTTGGACCTTGAACCCTGGCGTGTCCCCTACATGCGCACCATGACTTGTACTTTTCACTTTGAACCTGGCATGCCCCTACACACGCTCCTTGCCCTGGACCCTGGTGTGTCCCTAGCACACACCCTGCCTGGAATCTTGCCTTGGACCTCGGCGTGTTCCCTAACACGCACCATGTCTGGAGATCTGTCGTGCCTCCTTGCCTGTACCCTGGTTTGCCTGCTGGGTTCCCGGAACCTGCCATCACTGCCAGAGATCGTAAGCATGAAGACTACGGCCTGATGTCCAGAGCTGGTGTCCGCAGCCTGATGCCCTGATCCTTGACAGCTCTCCGGAGTCTGATGCCATCGTGTCCTTGCTGGTAACCGGGCTTACCTTCTGGCACGTACCATGCCATGGACCTTGGCGTTCCACACACGCACCTTGCTGTTTTTGCCTGTTATCACGTTTTGCACTTAATGTTATCCTGAATTTGCCTTAATGAAGATACCTTGAATTCATGTACTGTCTTGTTTCCTGCACATCCTTTGTCGTCAGACACTCGTACCTAGTGTCTATCTGGTTCCAGCAGTCATGGTGGCTCACCCCCTTGGTCTTGCCCCTGACACTCCCAGTATAGGGGGTGGTTCCTCACAAGTTCAGCTCGCCCAGAGGGTCCACTCTAAAGAAATCGACTCAGCGTAAGCTGACTCCGTCATACCATGGCTGCCATCTTGATACTAATGTGAAGCCAAGTCTCAGCCTGAGCTTCATAGAAGACGGTGATTTTTGCAATATATAGCAATACTATTATGGTGCAATTTATGGTGCAAGTGATCTTAGGTTCAAGTCACCTACGCAGACTAAAAAATAAATTTTTAAAAAGTTGTTGTTTTTCTAAATACATATATTACCAATTTTATTATTAATGACAATAATACTCCTTAACCCTATTAAAAATAAAGAAATTGGAAAAGAAACTTATATGATATTGCTGTGTCCATAAAAGTCCAGCCTATCCAAATATAAAATGAATCTACCTGTGTGATTAATACCATATGGACAATAAGACTGAGCCAGAATTGAGTTTTTTTGGATACATTAAAATGATACCCCAAAATGGTGTCAATGCTAACATCAGCTCACCACACAAAGAGACCAAGCCCTCTGTCATGATCCAAGGTGGATCTGACAAGTAAATGGACAAAGTGAACTTTTTTCCCTTTGGCTTGGTGCCAAAGTGGTGTGATTGCCCCCGGTGGCCATTAGAATTATTACACGTGGTGTCGTTCATTCTAAGTTGCCCCGGTGGTGGTGAGCGGTAGTGCACTTTAGTTTCTTTGGTTTAATGTGCACGTAATTATAAATCAGGTGTGAGGCTCTATAAAAGAGTCATCTGTGTTTGATCACTGTTGGTGATATTGTGAGTTAGTCATTCTCAAGGAAGCCTGGGTGAAAGAAGGAGCTGAGTGAGAGTCCTGGGCAGCCCAGCCAGAGGGGTTGAGTCTGCATGGAGGGCTGGCATGGCGTGGTGGAGTCGCAGTTTATGGTGTCAGCAGGAGGTGCTTGCATGGCTTGGTGGAGTGGCGACGATGGTGAGAGTTGCACTCAGCATGCTGAACTTGGTTGCTGAAAACTGGACACAAGCATGCTGGACTTTTTGGCAGAAGCTGGACTCATCTTTGGGACTCTGTTTACTGGGCAGCTGCAACTGGTGGTGGACTCTGCTCCAAGGCTGCACTATGGTGATGGATCCGGGTGGAGGAGAAGATGCACGCAGGTGGTGGGCTCTGTTGCTAGGATCGAACGCAACAGAGCAAAGCTAAGTGGTGTTCCCCCTGTATTGTCATTTTCCCTTTTGTGTGTTTAGTGCAGTGGTGGGATTAGTTTCCGCACCAACCAATTCCCTAGTGAGGGTTTAGGGTCAGGGCGAGTCAGGGTTTTAAGGTTCCTGTGCGTCGCCTGGTGCGGAACCGGCATAGGGAACGTTAGGAGTGCAGGGACTCTGGCTCAGGGGAGTGCAGGAGGTCTCCACGTCCCTATTCCCTATCGCAGGGCCCACCATTGTTAATGTTACCCAGGTTCCCCTTTATTATTTAAATTCGCCTTACTGGAGGCGGGGTTTCCAGGCTACTGTATAAATATGTGTAATATCTAAATTCGCCAGTGGGAGGCGGTGTATCCAGGGTCATGTGTGTCATATGGGTTCGCCTTGCGGTACTCGCTGCGTCCAGACACACGTGACCGTGACACCCTCACACAGCTCCATCGAAATGAAAATAAAAATGTTATAGGTCTCAGAAAACGCCATCACAAACAAAACATTTCAAACTTCTGATTTTCTTTTCAACACTTAAAAAAATCCGTGAAAATTTGGTATTTCTGTAATCGTACTGACCTGAAGAATCACAGTGACAGGTCATTTTACCATATAATGACCAACATAAAAGCAAAACCTCAAAACAATGTTCAAATTGAAGTTTTTCATCATTTCATCTCAATTGGATTTTTTTCTGTTTCTTAGTACATTGCCTGAATTCATTAATTCAATACTACGACGCCTCCCACGAAAAAACAAACCTTTACCGTAAATGGCCATGTCAGTGGAAAAAAAAAAGCAAGGCAAAAATCAGAGTAACATACCTGGGAGTGAAGGCAGTATTGTCTGTCATTAAACCTGATACTCAATAGATTAGAAGGTGAGGCAAATTATGGAGGTGGTACTGAATGGGGTAAAATCTGAGCAATTGAAGCGCATTGGCCCCTCCATTTTCCCACCCATCTGGGCGGCATATCTCAGCTATATGCTATCAGTGACTATTTGTATGAATCACATAAATGAAAGTAGCTCTGTACCTTTATCTTTACCTCTTTGTAAAGTATAGATAGAAAATTGGATTCTGGGGCCATAACTGGCGCTGTTTATCTTATTATTATTTTTGTAGGCTTAAATACTGTCTATATGGCTCCAACTAATGCTACTATTTTGGGCTAAGTTTCTGTCCTAATTTATACCCATTATCTCACTGCTATCCTTGATAGCTCCTTCTATCTCTTATTGCTATGTTTCCTATGATCCTAGCTTATGCAATTTTTATTGTTGACATGCCTCTCATACACTCCACAGACATGTAGTTATGTGGCTTACTTTAATTGTTTTTTTTTTGTAAAATATTGGAAAACTCAAAATATATAAAACAAGAATATTGTGATACTATAATATTGTATATTTAGATGTAAGAGTATGCATGGATATGTGCAGAAGATTGCAAGCTTCATTAGGGTGGGTACTAGTGTCTACACTGGGCTCTTAAAATTCTAATGTGATCCTTCCCTGATTCAGATATAAAAGGACAGAGAAAGAGGTGTACATTTCTGGAAATGCTGATATTCCTATTGTCAGCTGTTACTGATCATATTTGACTTCAACCACATTTCAATGATTTCCAGTAAGTTATGCTAACATACCATGTGTGGTTCTCATTATCATATACATAAGATGTGATTCATATCTTATTCATATTCCACTAGGATCATTCTTCAGCATTTGTGAGGCTCATTCTATGCAGCATTAAGAGCTATCTATGACTGTTTTCCCATGCGTGGCATTACCTTTCACATAAAATATCATTTGTTTCATTATCTGTCGCTAATAGTAATTGACAAGATTTCAGATATGCGTATTAACACCTAATTTTTCATTACGATGTATAATCAAGACCATATTTGCAGAAGCAAGCAATATAAATTTCCTAGGTCTGGAGAAGCTCAATACGAATAGTAGACACATAGACTGTATTGAAAAAATGCTGCATATTGACGGGTGTAATTGATAGTCCTACTACCCCAAGCAGAGCTAATGGGCATGCTTCTGACTTGAGGCTAACCACATAGTTTACAAATTTAGTCTCAGTAATATGCATGCCACTTCAAAATTAATATGCTGTGCCATAAGAAGAACCTAAGAGGTTTAAAGGGAACCTGTCACCTGTTTTGGCCGCTATAAGATGTGGCCACTGCCTTTCAGGGCTTATCTACATCATTCTATAATGCTGTAGATAAGCCCCCGATCTGACCTGAAAGATAAGAAAAATAAGTTTTATTATACTCACCTGGGGGTGGTCCAGTCCAGTGGGTGTCACTGGTCCGGGTCCAATGCCTCCTATCTCCTTGCGATGCCGCCCTCCTGCTTCTTCATCACTCCCCGGCATTGTGCTCCTGCGCAGGCGTACTTATCTGCCCTGTTGAGGACAGAGCAAAGTACTGCAGTGCGCAGGCGTTGGGCCTCTCTGACCTTTCCTGGCGCCTGCGCAGTGCAGTACTTTGCTCTGCCCTCAACAGGCAGATAAGTACGCCTGCGCAGGAGCGTGATACCGGGGAGCAATGAAGCAAGCAGGAGAGCGGTATCGCAAGAAGAAGGAAGGCACCAGATCCGGACCTGTGACACCCATCGGACTGGACCGGACCGCATTATAGAATGCTGTAGATAAGCCCTGAAAGGCAGTTGCCGCATCTTACAGGTGACAGGTTTGCTTTAAGGATCCACTGAGGCCCTGTTTCTATGTGTGGTGCTTGACTTTTAAATAGATCTTTAATATTTGCAAGAAGTCAGAATTATCTATTTAGAAATCACTGAGCAGTAAAGACGGAGAATAACAGCAGTAAGTATTTTCAAGAATGCTGATGCTTCTAAAACTGGTGAGATTATGTGAGAAAATCTTTCTCTGCTCTTCCGTGTAACCTGTACAGCGGGCGAGAATTCCATGGAACGTGACTCTTTTCTTTCCAATCAGAGTTGATTGGAATTAGACAAAATATCCTCTTTGTGTAAAGTTGGAATCTTAGAGACTGTTGGGGCACAACAGTACAATTGGAGCTGCAATATGGCGTAATTTCATGTGCCCTCGTGCTGGGTCTGGTAACACAAAACCCACTTGACATATTTATATTCCAATAATTTGTTTCCAGATAAAGTCTCCTGCTGAAAATGAGAAACATAGAATTAGTGTTGCGAAAATAGGAGTTGTAAGAACGACCAAACAACCAACAAAAATACATCACTTTTGATTGGAGTTATGCTGCAAATAATGCTCTGATTATACAATTCTGTAACTTAGTCTTCAGTTGGAAAGAAACAAAATTACATTTTTTTACAACCCTCATTTACTGACAAAATTGCCACTTATATTATCCAGATGACAAATAGTACCTTCTATGTACTATGTAAAGCGTATATTTCATAGTAAAGCGCTATGCGGAAAGTATTCTCATGTATCTTGTGCACTTTATCAGATTTTTCTTCTGTGTCTTTTCCTATACAACCCATGTGTAGACTGGTACATTCCCAGCATCCTTACTCTTAAAATTCCCACTGTTTTTTTGTTTAAACCAAACCATCTGGCGATGTGCTTGTGACTTCTGTATTACTAATCGTCATCCTGTTTATTTTCCCCTTTTTTTGCTATTTCAGTGCTGTTGTTTCTGATCTCCAACTACCGGGTTATCAGCAGGCTGTCTCTTAAGAGACTGTTTAATCAGTTTGTTAATATGTTTATTTAAGAGTATTAAGAAAAAATGGTGTGACTAACGTTAAATAATAGCCACAGGACTGTCTGAATTTTTTCCCTGTAAATGAAAATTTAAAAAGTCTGTAGGTTTCATGTTATACGCAGTGTGAATCCATTTTAAGTGCTTCAAACATTACAATGTGATCCTAATGATTAATAGAGATTGTGCTAGCAGCAAGTCTGGATATTAACAACTATCACTATAAGGCCGGGGTCACACTAGCGATTAAAACGGTCGAATGCAATGCATGCTGCGATTGTCACCGATTTTCGGATCGGATTCCCCAATGCAAGTCTATGGATGCGATAAAAAAACGCATGGAAAACGCACCAAACGTGTGACTTGCGATTAAATCGCACAACTTCCCCAGGTCTACAGGATAGGGCATCAGGCATTGGCATTGGATGTCAATTTGATGTGATTAAAATTGGTTCCTTGCCGAAAAATGGGATGACAGACGGATATCTGGCCAAGAATTCTTTGTGCGATTTCGTACCGTTAAAATGGGACCGATTTTTTAATGGTTGTGTGTGACTCCAGCCTAAAGCTCAGGTTAAAGAAAATCTGATTAACATCAATACAGTATAAGGGCAGTTTCACACGTCCAGATAATTCCGGTACCGGAAAAAACGGTACCGGAGCTGTCCGTGTGCTATCCGTATGTCCGTGTGTACCATCCGTGTGCTGTCTGTATGCTGTCCATGTGTCGATGTTTTTGAAAAGTTATTTTTAATGTTAACCCTTTGACTTTTAAAAACGCACACGGATCGCACACGGACAGCATCTGTGTGCAGTACGTGTTTACACGGACCCATTGACTTGTATGGGTCCATGTGATCCGTGCTGTTGCACAAAAACAGACATGTCAGCGTGTTTTGCACACGGACACACGGTCCGTGAAAACACGCTGACATCTGCATAGACACATTCATGAGAATGTGTCTACGTGTGTCAGTGTCTCCGGTACGTGAGAAAACTGTCACTACACGTACCTGAGACACTGACGTGTGAAACTGCCCTAAAGGTGTATAAAATGTAATTGTCTTACTTTAGCACTTCTTCCAATAAGCTGGTGTCCAGCATCTTTTGCATCTTCCCCAGAGAAAGAAACATTAATGTATACACCACTTAAGGCCCCTCATACACATTAAATTAATGTTAAGCAAACCTGCTGATATCGATATGTTCAGCCAATATTTTAGTGTGTGTGAGGCAACAGCCAACTGATTACGATCAGGCTTGTCCGAATTTGGACTGCCAATAGCTTGGTTCCCCTGGAGATAAGCTTAGTTCAGAGATGTCTGTTGGTGGCTTTCTTGTTGAGAACAGAGAAAACGAGCATTTAGCCGAACGATCACTCCGGTTTAAGGGAGAGCTGACCAAGATGCCTGTTGATGGAAGCATCATTTGGCCGACAGACATTTAAGGCCCCTTTACATTTAGCGATGCACCAGTGATCCCGACCACGATACGACCTGGTCAGGATCGCTGGTGCATCGCTAAATGGTCGCTAGTGAGCTGCCACACAGGCAGATCTCACAGCGACGTAGCGATGCAGCAGTGGTCGTTACTTACCTTTCAGACGTGGCGATCCTGACGTCCTCCCACCCGCGTCCTCGCGTCGCTCGTCGGCGCCAGCAGGAAGCGCCCGACGAGAAATGGAGCTGCACGATCTCGCGCGATCAACAACAGACAGCGGGGGAGCCGGTCGGAGGTAAGTATCACACAGCGATATAGCTAGCGATATCGCTGCTGCGTCACAAAATCGGTGACGCTTTAGCGATATCGCTAGCGATATCGCTATGTGTAAAGGCCCCTTTATTGTGTATAGTCAGTTTTCCCTTACAAATTTTCACACCCGCAGGTGGCGCATGTGGTTCGAGGACCCACTATTTCACAGGACCAGACCTGCCTAGGAAGAGACATAGCTAAGCAGCTACCTGGTGTTCACTTGAGCTCCTGATGGTGGAGACAGACAGGGCAGTAGGCAGGTGCAGGTACTGCAGCTGCTGATCCTAGGGGTTGGGTTCGTTGACACAGGGAGACGTGACCGCGGTTCCTGACAAGCAGGTACCAGAGACTGACGGACTGTATGGATAACTTTAATATTGAAGATATCTACGAGTGTGAACAAGAACCTATCACAAAACAGTTCTGGAGCTGACCTCACTAGGACCAGGGACAATGGAAACATGATTTGACACAGCCGGATCAGGAGACCGGGTATGAATTATCCAGCGTCCCCACATAGTGGGAAGTCAGAAATCATGTGGAGGTGCCGGCAGATGTTACAGTACCCTCCTTTACGCCCCCTCTTTTTCAGGCCCCCTGTGGACACTTGCAGAGAAGATGGAGCCAGATTCTTCCTGAACTCACATGACCTCTCATTAGGACCACATTCTGTTTAAGCCATTGGAAGAAGGATTACATCTCCCAGCTTCTTCTTGACCATGATGCCTCTAACTGGCTGGATATCCTCGGAGCAGAATAGAGCAGATTTAGAAACAGGAACCTTAACTTGCTGAGTCTCTTAGTCCGGCAGGAATAGCTGTCCCTTTGGAAGAAATGAAGATGGATTGGGACTCCTCCTCCTTGTCGGTGGACTGTAGAAACTCGGAAGATGCCTTTGCCTTGACATTGTCATCCTGCGACCACCTGGAACTATAAGATACCGTCTCGGGGTCAATCTTCACATTGGTCAAACCAAAGATATGTCCCTCAGGCAGAAGATTTTCAGGAATCAGGCCATTGTAACCATCATTTGTCGGAGGTGATGGCAACACTGGTGATTCAGCCAGAACCACAGGAACCAGACACTCCTTGTGACATGACTCTCCCCACTGAAGCACCTCACCGGACTTCCAATCTAACACAGGTTCATGAGTTCTAAGACATGGAATACCTAAGTGTATGGGTTAAAAAATGTCAGCCAGCACATAATGAGCAATTTTCTCCGAATGGAGTGCTCCTATCTGAAGCTCTGCAGGTTCTGTGTCGACATCAGGTAGGTCCTTCCCTTCAACGGATGACATGCTGAGCGGATTCTGAAGGCATTAAATGGGAATTTGATAACAATCCACCACTGAGTGTTGTACAAAATCTCCTGCCAAACCTGAGTCAAGAAAGGCTGATTCGTTGAAATGGATTCCTCCACATTACACAAATGTTCAAAGTCAGTGATGAAGAGTCTCCTCGCTCACCTAGGGAAGCTTCACCCACAGGCCCCAGGTTTAGAAGTTTAGATCTCTTAGAAAAGTCATGAATAAAGTGCTCTGTGCTACTGCAGCCAAAGCACACTCCCTTGGCATGAACACTTTTTTGTCACCGCTTTCCCAGCCCAACGTGATCGACCTGCATATGTTCCGTGAGGACGTCTGTTTTTCTGGAGGCTGAGGAAAGACTGATCTTTGGAAAAACAGCCAGATGCAAAAGTTTTCTTTCACGCATCACCTACAAGGTCTGTTCTTGAAACCTGAGGTCGGTTTGGGTTGCCAGAGAGATTAATGCATCTAGACAGGATGGGATGTCACGTTCAACCAAGTCGTCCTTGATCGTTTCGGATAACCTCTCCCAGAAGGCGGCTAGCAAAGATTCATCATTGCATTCAAGTTCAGAAGACAAGGTGTGCTACCAGACTGCATACTGGCTGAAAGGAAATTCTCCCTGATGTAGTCTGAGCAGGCCACCAGTAAGGCCTGTAGATCCATAGTCACAGGATCCTCTCTCTCCCACAAGGGGTTAATCCATGCTAGGGTTTTTCCTGCAAGGTGGGACATCAGGAATCCCACTTTAGCCCAGTCAGTCTAGAACTGATGAGCCAAAAGTTCACAGTGCAAGGGGCACTGGTTCAAGAATCCACGGCACTGCATAGAGTCATCTGAATCATTTAGAATAAGCGAAGATTAGCTCCAGGGATACAGGTTGCAGGCAAAGTGTATTTGCCCTTAGCTGAGGCAGCTTGAGCTGGAGCTGAAGAAGCAGCCATGGTCAGAGCATCCAAACAGGTATTTACAGTCCTTAAATAAGCCAACATTTTTTTTGCTGATCTCGCTGATGGGAGAGCTCTTGGTATAGATCCAAGGCCTGGGGGATCTTGGGATCAGAAGAATCCATGGCCTGAGCAAACTTTCACGCCCACAAGTGGTGCACGTGGTTTGTGGACCCACTATGCCACAGGGCCAGACCTGCCTAGGGAGGGGCATAGCTAAGCAGCTACCTGGTGTTTGCTAGAGCTCATGATGGTGGAGACAGTCTAGGCTGCAGCGAGCCGCCATGTGCCACTTCTAGGCAGACTGCAGCTGCTATTGAAGAAAGGTTCATGTTCACACTCGTAGATATCAGAAAACAGTTCTGCAGCTGGCCGCCCTAGGACCAAGGACAACGGAAAGAGTGCTGGCCGCAGTGAGATCAGGAGACAGAGTATAGGTACTGCAGACACAGTTTCAGGATTAGGATACCGCCGAAGCGGTCACATGAACGCGGACAAACTATATTAGGCTAACATAGGATATGGGAATACGGTAACTTTAACACACTAAGGATGGGAGACCTGGCAACATAAAGTTGAACACACTAGCACCACTAATACTAAACTTTAAGGATTGCTCAGGCACTTCCCTATAGGAGAGAGTGACTTTTATACAAGATGTCTCCCAGCTATTGGCTGGGAGACACCTTGCAGGAGATTACTTTAACTAAATGCCTCCCAGCTGTTATCTGTGAGTATTTTACCATGTGTGCGCTGTCCTTTTAAGAGCAGGGGAGCATGCGTGCAGTAGGTGCACCGCCGGAACACAGTGCGGAGAGCACAGGGGAGGAGGAGGCAGCTGACGAGGAAGCTGCTGTGGCTGGGGAAGTGAGTAAGCCAGCGTCCCCCACATGGTTGGAGGAGGTGAACCATGCGGAGGCGTCAGCAGACATTACACATATATACATCAACCTGATCCTCCTGCACTATAACATGCTGCCTGCTGATCAGATATCATTATAGGTTCCTTTTAACATTCAGTAGTTTGTTTAGCTGGGCATTTTACCACAAGTGATGACACCATTGATACCTTATGTTGATCCTCAGAACTATAAGTCCACCATCTTCTGAATTCTACTTGTCATGCAAAAGACATGTACGGTAATTTAATTACAAATCCTTACAAATCCTTGTAAAAAATGAATTGCAAAGTAATAGTTTCTCTAACCTAAAATATTCAAGAGATCTAAAAATAATTAAAACACATAAGGCCTTGTAAAAACTGGAATATGTATGACTCAAAACATGCTTCATTACAATGTGGATCATTTTCTAGATTTCTTTAAAAAATAAGTTGATTTGACAATTGTTTGTGGGACTTGAATTAGAGGACATATGTTGGACGGTGTTCAGATAGAGTACAGACTGTTCCTGGCCATAGACAGAGACATGCAAAGTTATTAGGAAACAGGAAGTGAGACTTCATCTCAGCTATATTAACGCCCTTTCTGTAAACCATAAATCCAAGTGTTGAGCTGTGTGATCATTTTTTATTTCCGGGGGAAAATGAGAATATACAGTATTTTATTACTATGAAGGAGTTTAAGAAATCCAAGAATAAATCTAACTCCAGATTACTGCTAAAGGATCAGGATACTAAAACAACTGCTGCATGAAGTAATACATTGATTGTTATTATTTATATGGGGCTTTGAAGGATTTAATAGGGTCATAGAGAAATGTTCCCTTATCACAGATCGATGGAAAGTGCTATCAAATGCTTCTCATATGGCTATTAAATGAGATAAGATCATATTATCATTATATTACTGACATTTTTGTCACCAGAAATAACGCTGTTAACCTGCAGATATGGGGTTAATCTGCAGGCTAAAAGCGTTATGATGCTGTACGGCACCAGCACGCAGCGAGGAGAAAATGATCTTTATTCTTCCCACCAGCATTAGGTATTCAGTCATAGGGGCATGGGCGGTGCTGGTTCAGTCACTCCTCTGAGAATACAGAGCGGCCGCTGTAACCGCGCCTTTGCACTGACTGACAGCCGTCTGGGCCCCTTCCAGTCATTTTGGCCTCCATCCTGAACCCCTTTCTGTAGTAATGTCCTCTAACTAGGCCCATGGCCCCTTTGTATAATAATGATCACCATTCTGGGCCCCTTTCTCTATTAATGTTCTCCATGCTGAGCCCCTTCCTAAAATAATTTCCTTATCCTGGGGCTCTTCCTGTAATAATGTTCCCCTTCCTTCCGGGTATAATGACCTCTGTTCTTTTCCAATATTGTGTATCTCACACAATCCTTATTGAAAAAATGGCTAAGTATGGAATTGACAAGGCAACTGTTAGGTGGATTCAAAACTGGCTTAGTGATCGAACCCAAAGAGTGGTCGTAAATAGCTGCACATCCAATTAGAAGATTGTCTCAAGTGGGGTACCACAGGGCTCTGTCTTGGGCCCTGTATTGTTCAACATCTTTATCAATGATTTAGATGAAGGAATTGAGGATAAACTGATTAAATTTGCTGATGACACAAAGCTAGAAGGGATTGCTAATACTAGAGAAGAGAGAGAGAGGATTCAAAAAGATATAAATAAACTGGAGCAGTGGGCAGCAACTAACAGAATGGTTTTTAACAGGGAAAAATGCAAAGTACTACATCTGGGCAATAAAAATGAAAAAAGCATATACAGAATGGGAGGAATAGGGCTAAGCAACAGTGTTACGTGTTACAGAACCACTCAGCACCCAGAATATGTTGTGCAGTTATAAGTATGTATAATAGGTTCCATGTGAGATGCATGTCCCTAATGTATCAGCCCACAGGCTGCGCCCAGCCGCCCCTCTCCCCCACCTTTGTAATTCCCACAGTAAATATCGGCAGGCTCCGGCCACCTGCGGCTATTGTAATGTATGTCTGGCCTGCCGCTTTTCTATTGGCCTGCCCTCTGTAACTGTGTGATATATTCTGTGTCCTGTGAGTAAAGTGTTGTCAGACTGGAAATACGTGGAGAAGCAGTGATCTTTTATATGCGCCCATGTAACCAAGGAATTCCAGCCAGCGTCCTTCATTCAGACTCCAGCCAAAGCAGAGTGGACCTCCGGAAACACGGGGTGGTACTGAAAGAGTTACCCGAGATAGGAAGACCCCGTTACACTGGTGGCAGCAGTGGGATATGATACCCCTTCTACAGGAGGAAAGGAATGAATGGAAAATAACTACCAGAAGTTAAAGAGGACTACATTAAAAGATCTGGTGGAAGCCCGAGGGTTGATCGCCAGCAACAAAACAAAAGCGGATTTGATAGCAGCGATCATGGAACACGACAGTGCAGCGCCCCCCAATGTGAACGTGGAGGAGATTGAATTCCAGAGGGAGGTAAAGAACTGACTGGAGTTCTATGGCCCGAACCTGCAGTAGAGATCATACGAGAGGTGATGGCTGATGTGCGTACTGATCTGAAGGAAAAGATGGCCGAGCGGACCAGGATAGAGCTAGCCAAGATGGAGATGGCAGAGCGGATCAAAGTGGAGCTGGCGAAGATGGAGATGGCAGAGCGGAGAGAGGAGAGTCAGCGAGCAGGGGGAGCTCTGACCTCCGCCCAGGTACCTTCAACAGTAAGCCACAAAAAGATCCAGTATAATGCCTTCCGACAGTTGGGGGAGGCAGAGGAAGACATTGATGGTTTCTGCAGGACTTTGAGCGGCAGTGTGCCCTTCATCAATTAAAGCCGGAGGAACGAGTTCAGATTCTGGCCAGCAAGCTGACAGGCCGGGCAGCGGACGCCTATCGCACGGTACCTGATGAGGACTGTATGGACTATGAGCAGATCAAAGAAGTGATCTTGGCCCGGTAAGCGCTGACACCAGAGGCCTATCGCCAAAAGTTCCGCAGACTTATAAAACGCGTAACCGATACCCACGCTGAATGGGCCTGTAAATTACGGCGGTCACTGCTACAGTGGGTACAAGGGAGCCAAGCAACCACTAAGGAGGACGTCCTCTAGCTCTTCTTGTTAGAACGATTCTTTAATGAACTAACCCCTGAGACACAGGAATGGCTTCGGGACAGGCGGCCAACGACTCTGGAGGAAGCCGCTCGTCTGGCCGATGAACATCATGCCAGGAGGCCTCAGTTGTCCGGATCAAAGATGGTTACTAGGGGCCCGCCCATGGACCTGGAGGGCCCCAAATCACTGAAGATTGTAGGGGGACCAGCTAGAAACCCAGCCTACCACAATCCCCCTGGGGCGCGATGCCACACCTGCCGTCAGCTGGGCCAAAGGCGGGAACAGTTACCTTCAGCCAGGCTGCTGTACACTGCTACCAAGGCAAAGCTGACCCGGCATTGGGGGCTACGACTAACCAAGGGGTGGAAGAGATGGAGGAAGTGCTGCATGAAGTAGACCCTGTTATGAATGAGTCACCGAAGGAGGAAAAAACAAAAATACAAGCTAAGTCCCGAAAACCGGAGAGGTTGGTAGCTATCGGATTGCAGACCCCTGATCCTATCCACAACAACTAACAGTAGCCGTGGGGGGTTCCTACGATGCCCTAGACCCCTCGATCACAGCCGGAGAACTAAATAGGCCTAAAGAAAGAAAGGGGAAATCTAAACTGCCCCAGAGCAGACCCCAAAGCAATAGGCAGCCCCCAACAAATAATGACGGTGAGGCAAGATGAAAACACTAACACAGATAGAAAGATAGGTTGAGCAAACGATGGGGCCCAAGCTAACTAAAAAGGACAGGATAGAAAAGCTGCTGTCTGCAATCCGTAAAAAACCCTACCAAAAAATGTCCCAACCATCTGATAGGAAAAACAGGCCCTGAAGTCGCTAGGACTTCAAAAAGACTATATCAGCACTCAGGTAAATTCTGAAGACAGCGCAAAGAGACAAACTGATCAGAGACAAAAATGGAACTCAGCACACCCCCGTCCGGGGATGGCAGAACTCCAAAAAACAAGGTAAACAGAACAAAACTAATAAGTTCAATAGCAGAGCAAAAACTTATCTTTGGGAAGCAGGAATCAGACTGGTCTCCAAGAATCCAGCAGAGAAATCACCAGCGACTCAGAAGGGCATCGGCTGCCTTATATCCAGTCAGAATTTCCTGTTACCCAGTCATCATCTACCAGATCAGGTGTTTGGTAATCAGCCTCACTACCTTCCTTCACCAGAAGAGGGAGTTCATCAGACATCGACGGTGAAGGGGAAAATGAACTCACAACAAGACCCCGTGCAGGCAGCCCGGGCAGATAATCGACAACAGCATCGACAGGTCATGTGGGTTAATGGGAAACGTATGCAGGGACTAAGAGATTCTGGGGCAACTTTGACCCTTGTGAAGCCTCATCTCGTCCGGGACCAAGAGAAGACGGACCGGACAGTGGCAGTCCGTGTAGCATGGGGAGCTATACATCGACTGCCCACTGCCAGGATTCACCAGAACTGGGGAGTCGGGGATGGCCTTGTTGAGGTCGGCTTGATGGAGGATTTGCCTGCAGACGTCTTGCTGGGAAACGACTTGGGGCCCATGTTGTCTGCATTCTCGGTTGCCCCTCTGGCTGAGACATATCCTGTGACCACCCGGAGACAAGCTCGAGCTGCGGAGGCGGAATTACACTCAGAGGAGGCCCAGGTAAGGCATCCCAGCCATACACGTATTCCCATAGCCAGACACATTTCTTGGGCCACCCCAGATGAATTTAAGAGGGAGTTACTTGAGGATCCTTCATTGGAGGGATATCGTGGGAAGACACAGGAGGGGAGAGGGGTACTGGAAGGGGAACAGTTTGTATGGAAGCAGGGACTCCTCTACCGGATCATAGAGCAGCACCACACAGGGACAAGCTCCACTATAAAACGACAGCTGTTAGTTCCCAAAAAGTATAGGCAGGAGTTACTGCAAATCACTCATGACATACCCTTGGCTGGCACTTCGGCATCAGTCGCACCAGGCATCGTCTGACACAAAACTTGTTTTGGCCGGGGGTAACCTATGATGTTCGTCAGTACTGCCAGACCTGTGACAGTTGCCAGCGCATTGGCAAGAGGGGCGATCGATGCAAGGCCAAATTACGCCCCCTCCCCATTGTGGAGGAACCATTTAGCCGAGTAGCGGTCGATCTGATAGGGCCGTTAGCCAAACCCAGTCCGTCAGGGAAAAGGTATATATTGACAGTGGTAGATTATGCCACACGGTATCCAGAGGCGGTTGCGTTACCTAACATACTGGCAGAGATGATGGCGGCCGCCCTGCTTCAGGTTTTCTAACGGGTTGGATTTCCCCGGGAGATTATCTCGGACCAGGGTACCCAGTTTACAGCAGAGGTGACCAACCAACTGTTGAAGCTGTGCGGCGTAAAGTCCATTAGAAGCGCCCCGTACCACTCGCAAACCAATGGGTTGTGTGAACGCTTTAACGGGACATTAAAACAGCTCATTGGGACTTTTACCAGGACCTACAGGGACTGGAAGAAATTCTTGCCACACCTCCTGTTTGCCTATCGGGAGGTGCCCCAAGAATCCACGGGGTTCTCCCCGTTCGAGCTGGTATACTGGAGACGGGTAAGGGGACCCCTAGACTTAGTGCTAGAACACTGGGAAGGGGAGGGCCTCATAGAAGGGGTACCTATTGTACCCTATGTGCTGGAATTCCTGGACCGCCTACAGGAGCTGACCCAGGCTGTACGTGAGAACATGCAGGTGACCCAGCGGCGCCAGCGTGTATGGTACGATCGGAGGGCCAGAGAGTGCACTTTGGAAATAGGACAGAAGGTCCTGGTGTTAGAGCCCACTAAGCAGAACAAGTTCCAAGCTGCATGGCAGGGGCCCTACCAGGTAGTGGGGAAAATAGCCGACACAACCTATAATGTCGCCGATTGTGACGACCCCAGGGTTATCCGCATGTTCCACGTGAATATGCTGAAGCCCTACCGGGAGCGCCCTGAAGAGGTAGTGGCCATCTGTGCACCTGAAGCAGAGGATTTATCTGGACTTCCCTTGCCGTATGTCTTAGGGGAAAGGACTCAGTCTAAAACATGGGACCAGGTACACTTGGGTGAAGACCTAGGCCCCCGGGAGAGACAGCAGGCAGAGGAGTTGTTGAGGCAGCGACAGAGGATGTTTTCGGGGAGACCAGGGTACTCTCGCCTGGCACAACACAAGGTTGAGACCCAGGATCAGACCCCCCTGCGACAAAACCCCTTCCGCGTCCCTGAGTCTGTACGAGAGGGGATGCGACAAGAGATACAAGAGATGTTGCGTTTAGGGGTCATTGAAGAGTCAGATAGTCCCTGGGCATCCCCCGTAGTATTAGTGCCCAAGAAGGATGGGACTACACGGTTTTGTGTAGACTATCGTAAGCTCAATGAGAAAACAGTGACGGATGCATATCCCATGCCGCGTGTGGATGAGTTGTTAGACCGGCTGGCAGGGGCAAAGTATTTGACCACCATCGATCTATGCAAAGGCTACTGGCAGATTCCCCTTAGTCCTGACGCTATTCCCAAGTCGGCATTTGTCACCCCGTTCGGCTTATTCCAGTTTCGAGTTATGCCATTCGGGATGAAGAATGCCCCGGCGACATTCCAAAGGCTGGCTGACCGGCTTCTGGATGGTCTCCAGGACTATGCTTGTGCCTACCTGGACGACATCGCCATCTACAGTGCGACATGGGAAGAGCATCTAAATCATCTAGAGACAGTATTGGACAGAATCCACCAGGCCGGAATCACCCTGAACCCAAACAAGTGTCACGTGGGCAAAGCAGAGGTTCAGTATTTAGGGCATTGGGTGGGAAGTGGGAAACAGCGACCAGAACCAGCCAAGATTGAGGCCATAGCCAAATGGGGCCCACCCCACGCACTAAAACCCAGGTCATGACGTTTCTAGGGACAGCGGGGTATTACAGGAAATTCGTTCCCAATTACAGCAGCGTAGCCAAGCCCCTCACTGATCTGACCCGTAAGAACCAACCCCGCCAGGTAACCTGGACCCCAGAGTGTGAGGAAGCCATCCGCCAACTAAAGGACGCCCTCACCAGTACCCCTGTATTGGCTGCACCCGATCCAACTAAATGTTTCCTGGTTCACACAGATGCTTCTATGTTTGGATTGGGGGCAGTGCTGAGCCAAGTCGGGCTGGACGTCCAAGAACACCCGGTAGCTTACCTGAGTCGGAAACTACTGCCCCGTGAAGTAAGGTATGCGGCCATCGAGAAGGAGTGCCTGGCGGTAGTATGGGCACTCAAGAAGTTGCAACCATATTTGTATGGATGACAGTTTTCACTCCTAATGGACCATAGTTCCCTAGTCTGGCTTAATCGGGTCTCCGGAGACAACGCCAGATTGCTGCAGTGGAGTTTAGCCCTACAACCTCTGGACTTCACCATCCACCACAGACCCGGCAAACAAAACGGTAACGCCGATGGACTAAGTCAACAAACGGAACTTGTACCAACCCCATAAACTTCGGTCATCCCCAAACCGATCCGTTAAGGATCAGACTGTGTATGCCGATCGCGTCGATGAAAAGGGAAGCCGTGTTACGGAACCACTCAGCACCCAGAATATGTTGTGCAGTTATAAGTATGTATAATAGGTTCCATGTGAGATGCATGTCCCTAATGTACCAGCCCATAGGCTGCGCCCAGCCGCCCCCCTCCCCCACCTTTGTAATTCCAACAGTAAATATCGGCAGGCTCCGGCCACCTGCGGCTATTGTAATGTATGTCTGGCCTGCCGCTTTTCTATTGGCCTGCCCTCTGTAACTGTGTGATATATTCTGTGTCCTGTGAGTAAAGTGTTGTCAGACTGGAAATATGTGGAGAAGCAGTGATCTTTTATATGCGCCCATGCAACCAAAGAATTCCAGCCAGTGTCCTTCATTCAGTCTCCAGCCAAAGCAGAGTGGACCTCCGGAAACACGGGGTGGTACTGAAAGAAGTACCCGAGATAGGAAGACCCCGTTACAAACAGCACATGTGAAAAAGACTTGGGTATACTAATAGATCACAGACTGAATATGAGTCAACAGTGTGATTCAGCAGCAAAAAAGACAAATGCAATTCTAGGATGTATTAACAGAAGCATACAGTCTAGATCACGTGAAGTCATTATTGCCCTCTACTCCTCTTTGGTCAGACCTTATCTGGAATATTGTGTCCAGTTTTGGGCGCCAAATTTAAAAAAGACATCAACAAACTGGAGCAAGTTGAGAAAAGAGCGACCAAAATGGAGACCGGTCTGCAAACCCTGTCTTATGAGGAAAGGTTGCAGGATTTGGGAATGTTTAGCTTGCAGAAGAGAAGACTGAGAGGAGACTTAATAGCTGTCTACAAATATCTGAAGGGCTGTCACATAGTAGAAGGATCATCTTTATTCTCATTTGCACAAGGAAACACTAGAAGCAATGGGATGAAACTGAATGGGAGGAGACACAGATTAGATATAAGAAAAAACTTTTTGACAGTTAGAGTGATCAATGAGTGGAACAGGCTGCCATGAGAGGTGGTGAGTTATCCTTCAATAGAAGTCTTCAAACAGAGGCTGGACAGACATCTGTCTGGGATGATTTAGCGAATCCTGCTTTGAGCAGGGGGTTGGACCAGATGGCCCAGGAGGTCCCTTCCAACTCTACAATTCTATGATTCATTAAAAAGAAAAGGAAAAAGATTATTCTTACCTTTCCCTGTTCCCTGAAGGTATGGCGTTCTCCTTTGTAACTGGTGCAAAAGCTGTCAGCTGACTTCAGAATGCCTGCCACGGGCGGCTCATGCCATGAGCTTTGACACGAGCGGCTCACTGCCATTCGCTGCCTGTGACGTGCACATTGACGTCAGTGGCCGACCTCTGACCCATATCTGCTGACATCGGAGGACTCCCCTCCTGCAGTGGCCCGCTTGCGGTTACACTCATGCCCCTTGGTTCCCTTTGTTGCTTCACATTGCACAATGTTTGATGGGAAAAATAGTGCAGTATGCAGCGATACTCTTCATGTCATAGTGATGGACACCACCATGGAACCTGTATAAACCTATTAGAAGTCACTGGCTTCTGTCATGAATCATTATTCCATGTTTGAAGAAGGTGACAAGTATGAACAAAAGCTCAACCTTACATATGTAAAAATCAGTTTTCCATTTCAAAATTGGCTGTAGTTTTTAAAGACCAAATAAATGCAAAATGTTTATTTGTCTTATGCCTGTGGGATTGTAGTCTGTAGAGAATTGTCCTTACTTGTTTTTTTACTTTTAAATTTACCCAATGGTTATGTAACTGCTAGAATTTGTTTGTGGCTGTGTTTGTTATTTCATGCTTGGATTACTGCATTGTTATTGTTGTTTCTCAAGTGTTTAAATTGCTGACATGTGACAATGGTTCTATGGAACAATGGGTGCCACACATTGAATGTTGCTCTACAAAGGCTTCCTATGAAATAAGGGAATAAGTTCACTCATCCAGCATTCACTTGACTACTAGTTATCACTTATTTGTAATTCATCCTAAAGAATCTATTGATAACACCATAGTTGCAACCCCAAAAAGTGCAATAGTATTTTCTCTATACAGATTTTACTACAATATGTACATTTGTTTAATAGTGAGAAGATGGCTTATAACCAGTGCCTCACATTCTGTAAAAGCGGAATTTGTCAGTATTCCATATGAATGAAATACTATCATCAATTATGAAGGCAAATTTTCCACTATTAAACATTATAGGATTGTATTTACAGAAGTAATAATAAAAGGATATATTGATGTCCTCTACTTAGATTGCAGGAGTACTTTCTCTTTCCTTGATATATGTTTATGGTTTATATTCTATTCTACGTTCTGTGGACATGGAATAACGTGTAATTTACAGCACTATTTACTGTACATAGAATGATGCTCTTCCTATAATTTTTAAGTACCCGACGAATGAGCTTTTTGCTCAATTGTCAGGTGATTGCTGGACTTTAAAATGTCCTATGAGAAATGATTTCCTGATTATTGGCGTATCTAATTGGACTTTTTTAGGATACATGTCATCTAGTTCATGCTGCCCAATCTGCGGGAAGCATGAATCAGATTCTAGCTGCATGATTGGAGCCAGGAATATTTTTATCCGAAAAGCATTTCAGAGATAATATACTTTAAAGCTACAGCTAGAGATATTAGCTGGAGACCAGGCAAGTCCTGCACCACCCCCGGCCAGTTCTTCCCAATGTTGATGCAGGTGATGTACAGGTCTCTCCATGCAAGGGAGAGATCTCTCAATCTCCTACAGTGTGCCAGGAGAAACCTCTTCTCCAGCTATGGTCCCTAGCTGCATCGTTAAAGCATGCTTTCCCTGAAACCTCAAAGCATTTAAGAGAAAAATATGCCCGGCTGCAAACATGCAGCTAGGCTCTGATACTGGCTGCCCATGTGTTGGGCAGCATGAATCAGATGACAGGTTCCCTTAAACCTCATCCACATAATTACTGGTGAAACCAGAAAGTGATAACATGAAAAAAACATTGTTTAACAATAAATGAGAAATAATACATGGATGTACAGAGGCAATATAATTTTGGGCACCCCTGGTCAAAATCACTGTTATTGTGTACTGTTAAGCAACTTGAAGATAAAATGATCTTTTAAAGGCCTAAAGTTAAAGATGTCTCCACCTGGCTGTAGGGAGGCGCGGCCACTCTCTGCAGGAATTTAACCCTGCTGTGTCTTGTAGAAACTACCTTCCCTGCCCCATCCCCTGCCAGCAGGGGATATATTAAGCAGCTCTGCCCTCCACTCCTAGCCTGAGTTTTGGTTCTGGTCAGCAGTTTGATGCCAGCTTCCAGTCAAGGTGTGTTATTAATTTTAACCTGTTACTGACCCAGCTTGTTCAACCTTTCTATCTAATTGCTGAGCTCCTGACCTGGACCTTAGAGAAGATTCAAACGATTTATAACTCAGACTGGGATCACAATACAATGCTCGAACTGGCTGCATAGAAATACATGCGGTCACGCTCATGTCGGGAGAGCCGCCAGCCAGTCCGAGCATTGTGTTGCGATCCCTGTCTGAGATGTATGGCTGTATAATGTAAGGTTGCACTCTATCGAGCTAAAGCATGTCAATGTGGGATATATGAAGTATGAATAGCAATGAGGCTTTTGAATATTATGAAAAAATATGAGACGCATTGCATACAATTTGGCCAAATCATGCCTGCCCATCAACCAACGTCACAGTGGTCCCAAAAACATGTGGTGCTTTTAATTACAGCAGGTTCCTAGCAAACCAAAAAAGCAGGCTTTGCTGAGAGAGGTGTCCACATTCACCCAGGAATTCAGACATCAGCCTAAGAGAGGTATGCACATTAAGGACCCATCTGTTTTTGGGCCCACCTTGATGTTGGTTGATGGGCAGGCATGATTTGGCAAAATTGTGTGCAAAGCGTCTTATATTTTTTCCTAATTTTCAAAAGCTGTATTGCTATTC
Organism: Dendrobates tinctorius; assembly: GCF_039654945.1. Lineage (NCBI taxonomy): Eukaryota > Metazoa > Chordata > Amphibia > Anura > Dendrobatidae > Dendrobates > Dendrobates tinctorius. The sequence goes on along the minus strand of NW_027361829.1, from coordinate 21,887,974 downwards.
ATATTTCATATATTTCACATTAACATGCTTTAGCATGATAGAGTGCAACCTTTTTTGTGCATTGCATATTGAGGTAGCTGTGTCAGGATCCTGACAGAGCCGGTGTACAGCCTCCGCTGAGCAGGGACTCACCCGCACTGTAGGGGGCCTGGGGACAGGTACAGCTGGAAAGTACAGATGCACAGGACCTGTGGACGCTGAAGTTTAGCAAGCAGTCACAGGACCTACGGTCATGTGACTGCAAGGGGGCGAGGCTTAGCGTCCTGCTTTCAGAGATGGCAGGACACTATACAGAAAACTCAGTCAGGCAAAACGGAGGTCATACACAGTACGGGCAAGTGAGGTACAGGAGGGATATACATATGGGAGGTCAGACAAAGCCAAAGGTCATACACAGTACGGGCAAGCGCGGTACAGGAGGGATATTCATGAGGGAGGTCAGACAAAGCCAAGGGTCATACACAGCACAGGCAAAGCAGGTACAGAGTCAGCAAACCAGAGACGTAAACCGTAACAGAGCAGGGTCAGAATACCAGGCAGACGGACAATGATTGGCGTGACGCACGGGCAGAGCAGGGTCGGGCACACTCAGATAGTAGTATAAGCGACAGGGAACGGCTCTCCCCTGAAGCTATAAAAACCCTCCCCTGATCCACAGAGAGGCTCTCAGAGTTAACTCCTACACCACCTACCCAAAACACACCATGACAGTACCCCTCCTTCAAGGGGGGCCTCCGGACCCCCAGGTCTCTCAAGATACCGAGCATGGTAAGCTCTAACCAGACGATCAGCGTGCACAAACCTGGCTGGTACCTACGATCGGTCCTCCAGACCGTACCCCTTCCAATGTACAAGATATTGCAAGGAACCGCGTACCCACCGAGACTGTACAATGTTTTGCACTTCGAACTCCATATGACCATCTACCAACACTGGAGTTGGTATGGAACCAGGTTCCTAAACAACCGAGCCTTCTAGTTTGAGTAGAGACCTATGGAACACATTATGAAGTTTCAAGGATGCAGGGAGAAGTAAACGATATGCCACTGGGTTGATTACCTTGGTTATTACATAAGGGCCAATGAATTTAGGTCCCAGCTTGGCGGAAGGTAATTTTAAAGTTATGTTTCGCGTAGAAAGCCAAACCTTATCCCCACACTGTAGTGTCAGACCCGGATCCCTCTTATTGTCAGCAAAATGTTTATATTTCTCCTGTGCTCTGGAAATGTTCGTCCGAACCTTAACCCATAAATTACTTATTCTGCTGACGGAGTCTTCCGCCCCTGGACAGCTTGAATCCAGCCGTGAGAACTCACTAAAGTGAGGGTTCAATCCATAATTAATAAAAAATGGTGACCTACCCATGGATTGGTTTATTCGACTGTTAAAGGCGAACTCCGCCAATGGTAAGGCCTCGCACCAGTCGTCCTGTAACGTGGAAGTTAAACACCGGAGGATCTGTTCCAATGACTGATTGGTGCGTTCCGTCTGTCCATTGCTGTCTGGGTGGTAAGCTGAGGCAAAAGACAGAGATATCCCCATCTTCCTACAGATAGCCTGCCAAAACTTAGCCACAAATTGTGTCCCCCTGTCCGAGACAATGTTAGTAGGTACCCCATGGAGGCGAACAATTTGAGAAAGGAAGTGTCGAGATAGAACTTCTGCAGACAGTAATTTAGTCATTGGTACAAAATGTGCCATCTTAGAGAATCTATCCACAGTCATATGTTCTGGGGCTGTGGGGGCTAGAGAGAACGCTGTTATGAATGAGTCACCAAGGAGGAAAAAACAAAAAGCAAGCTAAGCCCAGAAAACCGGAGAGGTTGGTAACTAGCGGATTGCAGACCCCTGATCCTATCCACAACAACTAGTAGTAGCCGTGGAGTGTGCCTACGGTGGTCCTAGATGCCTCGTCACGGCCGGAGAACTAAATAAGCCTAAAGAAAGAAAGGGAAAATCTAAACTGCCCCAGAGCAGTCCCAAAAGCAATAGACAGCCTCCAACATGTATTGTCGGTGAAACAAGATGAAAACACAGACACAGGTAGAAAGATAGGCTGAGCAAACGATGGGGCCCTCGCTAACTAGAAAGGACAGGAAAGAAAAGCTGCTGTCTGCAATCACGCAAAAAACCCTGCCAAAAAGAATGTCCAACACGTCTGATAGAAAAAGGCCCTGAAGTCGCTAGACTTCAAATCACTATATCAGCACTCAGGTATATTCTGAAGACAGAGCAAAGAGATCAACTGATCAGAGACAAAATGGGGATTCAGCCCAGTCCCAGCCAGGGCTGGCTGAAAACAAAAACTAAGTAAACCAGACAAAAACTCATATGAACAATAGCAGAGAAAACTTACCTTTAGGAAGGCAGGAACCAAACTGGAAACCAGGAGCCACAGTCAGGAAAAATCACCAGCAAGAAACTAGGGAGTCGGCTGCCTTAAATCCAATCAGAAACTCCTGATGTCCAATCGCAGTCCTCTTCCTCAGGTGGCCGGTCTCTGCCATTTAGATCAGCTTCATTACCTCCCTTCACCAACAGAGGGAGTCCAGATAGAGAACTCACTACTCCTCTGTCAGCACAGTCAGCTCCATAACCCTCACCAGAAGCCAGAGGCAAACCCGAAAATGAGCTCACAACAGAACGTCCAGGCTTGGGGGGCACCCCAAAGTAGGGAAATAATCACCCCCACCCTCTGAAATTCTCCCCCAGATGAACGGGGTCTCAGGGAAAAGAACAAATTGCATCCCTCTCTAAAAGCCCTGTACTCTCTTTTGTCCCCAGAAAAAGAGTCCGGCAGTTTAACTGGAGACTCCGGGGAAGTAAGTGACACGTCCCTGATCTCAGGACCAAGAGCTCCCTGTACAGTATTACCAGCTGCTGCTGGGTTTGGGCCATAGAGAGCTGCTCCACATTAAGTTTCTGAAACATCTGTGATAGTTGTTTAACCTGGTCAGAAAATGTTTGCATGGGGTCCATGATGCAAGCTGTAATTCCTACACACACACACCTTACTCTCAGGGGCAGGGGGGAATGAACTGTTATAGGTCGCTTATAATGTCAGGATCCTGACAGCGCCGGTGTACAGTCTCCGCTGAGCAGGGACTCACCCGCACTGTAGGGGGCCCGGGGACAGGTACAGCCGGAAAGTACAGATGCACAGGACCTGTGGACGCTGAAGTTTAGCAAGCAGTCACAGGACCTACGGTCATGTGACTGCAAGGGGGCGGGGCTTAGCATCCTGCTTTCAGAGATGGCAGGACACTATACAGAAAACTCAGAGTCAGGCAAAATGGAGGTCATACACAGTGCGGGCAAGCGAGGTACAGGAGGGATATACAGATGGGAGGTCAGACAAAGCCAGAGGTCATACACAGTACAGGCAAGCGCGGTACAGGAGGGATATTCAGGAGGGAGGTCAGACAAAGCCAAGGGTCATACACAGCACAGGCAAAGCAGGTACAGAGTCAGCAAACCAGAGACGTAAACCGTAACAGAGCAGGGTCAGAATACCAGGCAGACGGACAATGATTGGCGTGACACACGGACAGAGCAGGGTCGGGCACACTCAGATAGGAGTATAAGCGACGGGACGGCTCTCCCCTGAAGCTATAAAAACCCTCCCCTGATCCACAGAGAGGCTCTCAGAGTTAACTCCTACACCACCTACCCAAAACTCAAAACACACCATGACAAGCTGCTCCTGATATGCACCTATTCAGACTAGCTTGGATGTGCCAGTCAGTCTTTTGTTATTTATGAGATGTATGGCTGTCTGACTGTGTTTTTCTCAGTTTAGCATATGTGTATGTAGTCTGTGTGTGTGTACATATATACAATATATTGTGGTAGACCGGCTCACTCAGCTGGACACAGAGGTAGACACGGGAACACTGCGGGTTTAAGAACTTCTTTTGGTGTATCATAGACAGCATAAACTAAGGTGTAGTAAAACAAATACAGCCCTCTGGGCAAAACAAAACAAGACAAAATGGTAGCAGAAAGCACAGTCTTTCTGACAGCAGGGTTTCTCCCACTCACTGCTAGCAGAACACATACGGTTCAGGTTGGTTCCTGCACAACAATTTCTATGGCGTGTTCCTCTTCAGACAGTGAACACTGCTCCTCCCACCCACTCTATGGATGCCCACATAAAAGCTAGCCCATTATGTATAGCCCCTCACCACAATTTGTGTGCATGACGTTACCAGTGACTTTGTCACAAAATATATATGTATATATATATATATATATATATATATATATATATATACACAGTATATATATATAAAATATATTACAGTGGGTACAGAAAGTATTCAGACCCCTTTAAAACTTTCACTCTTTGTTTCATTGCAACCATTTGGTTCAAAAAATTTCATAAAGTTCATTTTTTTTCTCATTAATGTATACTCTCCGCGATAGCTGTTCTGTGTGCATACTCTGCACAGGACCTGGGATCACAGGAGGGGGAGGAGCCAGGGGTCACATGATCAGGGGTCTCCGTGTATTCAAGACCCTGCTGTCTGTGCTGGTTGTCATGGTGCTGGATGAAGGTAAGTTTGTGTGGGGACAGGAGGGGTTTACAGGGTGGATGTAGCGGAGACGTGTGTGTAAAAGGTGTATGGAGCAGAGCCATGCTGTGTGTGTACAGAGCCACATGTGACCGAGGTGTATGGAGCAGAGCCGTGTGTGTACGAGGTGTACGGAGCGGAGCCGTGTGTGTACAGAGCGGAGCCGTGTGTTTACAAGGTTTACGGAGAGGAGCCGTGTGAGTACGAGGTGTACTAAGTTTGAAAGGAATGCGGCCCCCCAGCTCAATTTTTTTTTTTATGTGTGGCCCATTTACTCTGCTGAGTTTGATTCTAGTGGTTTAAATCAAAGCATATTCAGGAATTTGAATGGGAGAAAACTGCTGCTCACAGATGCTCTCCATCCAATCTTACTGAGCTACAGCTAGTTTACAAAGAAGAATGAGCAATCATTTCTGCCTCTAGATGTGCAAAGCTGGTAGAGGCACACACCAAAAGACTTGCATCAGTAAGGCCGGATTCACATTAGCGTTCGTGGGCTCTGCGGAGTGCTGCATACTTCCTCCATTAAACCCCGCCTACTTCTGCATGCGTACCTATCTTTAACATTGGGTACACAGGACATGCGGGTGTATGCGGATGCGTTGTTTTGACGCGCCCTCCATCTGCGCAAAATGTTCCTGTGCGGATGATGGGCGCATCAAAACGACGCGTCCGCATCCATCCGCATGTCCTGCGTACCCAATGTTAAAGATAGGTACGCAGGACGCATGCAGAACTAGGCGGAGCTTAACGGAGGAAGTACACAGCCCTCCGCAGAGCCCCCGAACGCTAATGAGAATGTAGCCTAATTGCAGCAAAAGGTGGTCCTACAAAGTATTTATTGACTTAGGAGGGCTGGAAACAAATACATGTCATGATTTTCAGATTTATATTTATTAAATATTAAGAAAACCATGCATCATTTCCGTTACCCTTCACAAATATTTGCTACTTTGTGTTGGTATATCACATAAAATTCCAATAAAATACATTTAACTTTCTGTGTTTATTGTGGAAAAATTTGGAAAATTTCACGGGTTCTGAATACTTCTTCAAGCCACTGTATTCGGTCAAGTGTACCATAATCCTGGCTGGATAGAAGCAAAGTCTCTAAATTGTTCTCATTTATTCCTCCGTTACTATTAGTTAATCCTGAATGCTACATATGTCTTTTCAACTTATGCAAGCTTATATCTGATATATAGTTATTTTAACTTACTCTGCTTGTCTCCTTTTGTTGTGAGATCAAGAAACTTTTCAAAGTGGTTTATGATGCATGTAGGCCAGGACACTGGTTTATCTGACCTCTACATTTATTGTGCCCAGCTGTCCTAGTTTAGTTTGAGTGTGAACGAGAAGAGCCAAAAAAAAACCAAGAAAACAAACAAACCAGATCTAAGCATCAGTCTCCTATATATTCACCTGGACCCGTAGAAGCGAGTAATCACGAAACGGCCGTTGTCCGGCACCTTCCTCCCCTAGCATTCCTCTAATGTCCTGCATGTCCACATAACTATTGATGGAATTTATGTGAAATAAAGACGCACAGATTTTCAGCTATATCGGTGAGTGCTGCATATTTCTCCTTTTTTCGCTTCACATTGAAATATTCATGTTTTTTCATGCAAGCACCTCCGTTTTTTCATGCAAGCACCTCCGTTTTTTGACTGAAATATATACCGCAATACTTCAGATAAATAGCTCCGTCTGTTAATGTGGTGATTTGTGTGCCCTAGTATGCCCTTCATCTGTTTGCTCTTTGCTGGGATCCTATATATTCAGACCTAGCTTGGGGAAGGCATTTATGCAGGGGGACATTTATGTACATTTAATCGAAGTACATTTGATCAAAGTATGAGGCAGTTATACCATGGCAGTTGGACAGGGCAGGAGACAGGTAAGACATTTCTATACATCTATTCCCTGTACATTTAGATTACAACAAATATATACCATATGCATTTGTATAATTTATATCCTGGCCGCTGCATTCACACACATCCACCGCCCTGGCATTAACTCTTTACACTCCATCCATATCGGCCCCTCTGTCCTTTCCTCTCCTATGTATAGTACTCACACTCTTTTCACATTGCTAAATTGCACAGATCCATTCAGTCCCACTCTCACAAATCACTTAACCATCTGCTCACTCTTTCTATCCTCCTTCTCCTAGTCGCAGGAGACATTGCTCTCAACCCTGGTCCCCAATGTTATAGAAAGTCAAACCCCCCAACTGCTACACTCAGAAACCCCTCTAATCTTATTTATGTTCCCTGCATGCCTTCTGTCTCTCTTAATTGTGCCCTTTGGAATTCTCGCTCAGTGTGTAATAAACTCTCCTTCATCCATGACTTCTTCCTTTCAAATTCCCTTAACCTTCTGGCTCTTACTGAAACTTGGATCCAGCAGTCAGACACTACTGCTGCTGCTGCTCTGACTTCTTCCTTTCAAATTCCCTTAACCTTCTGGCTCTTACTGAAACTTGGATCCAGCAGTCAGACACTACTGCTCATGCTTCTCTTTCATATGGGGGAACTACACTTTTCTCATACCCCAAGATCAGACACTAGAGAAGGTGGAGGCTTTGGTCTGCGCCTATCACCAAATTGCACCTTTCAGGTTATCCCTCAAGTACCCTTACATATCTTCCCTTATTTTGAGGTCCATGCAGTCAGACTCTACACCCCCTTCTCCATGCGAGTGGCGGTGGTGTATCGTCCTCCCGGCCCCTCCCATCAGTTCTTGGATCATTTTGCCACCTGGCTTCCATATTTTCTCTCCTGTGACATCTCCACCCTCATCATGGGTGATTTCAACATTCTGATTTCTCTTCCCCTCTCCCCATCTGCCACTCACCTTTTATCTCTAACCTCCTCATTCGACCTTTCACAGCTTACTAACTCTCCAACGCATGAAGATGGAAACTCCCTCGACTTGGTCTTCTCTCGGCTTTGTGCAGTGGATGATTTCGCAAACTCCCCTCTCCCGCTCTCTGACCACAACCTTCTTTCATTCTCTATCAAGAACTGCCATCACGCTCAGGTCATCCCCACTGTCCACACTTACAAAAACATACAGGCCATTAACACCCAGAAACTTAGGGGCCAATGATGACTGCAAGTTCTTCATATCTCCTCTCGCTCATGTCCTGATTCTGCACTGAAGCATTACAGTGAAACACTTCAAAGTGCCCTGGATGAAATTTCACCTCCTATACATAGAACAACATGACACAGACGACGACAAACCTGGCACACCCTGCAAACACGTTTCCTCAACGTGCACTGATCGTCTGTGGAGAAAATCCAAGCTACTTGAAGATTTCATCCATTCTAAGTTTATGCTTAGGACATACAACACTGCCCTTCACCTCTCCAAACAAACCTATTTCAACACCCTCATCACCTCACTGTCCATTAACCCTAAATGTCTCTTTAACACTTTTCATTCCCTACTCAACCCAAGAGTGCAGGCCCCAACCACAGAGTTTCGAGCTGAGATCTGGCCAATTACTTCAAAGAAAAAATTGACCATATCCGACAGGAAATTATCTCCCAATCACCTCATTCCATTCATTTTCCTTCCTCCCCCACTGCATATAGCTCACTCTCTGATTTTGAACCAGTTACAGAAGAAGAAGTAAGCAGGCTCCTTGCATCTTCTCGCCCAACCACTTGCACCAGTGACCCAATTCCATCACATCTCCTCGAGTCCCATTCCCCTGCTGTCACAGCCCACCTCACAAAATTATTTAACCCCTTTCTCTCTTCTGGTATCTTTCCCTCATTTAAGCATGCCATCATACTTCCACTACTTAAAAAACCATCCCTCGACCAAAACTGTGCCGCTGACTATAGACCTGTCTCTAATCTTCCCTTCATCTCTAAACTCCTGGAACGCCTGGTCCACTCCCGTCTTATCCGCTATCTCTCTGATAACTCTCTTCTCGACCCTCTCCAATCCGGTTTCCGCTCTTTACACTCTACTGAAACTGCCCTCACTAAAGTATCTAATGATCTACTAACAGCTAAATCTAATAGTCATTACTCCATGCTAATTCTCTTGGATCTCTCTGCAGCATTTGACACTGTAGATAACCAGCTCCTCCTCACTATTCTTCGCTCCATTGGCATCAAGGACTCCATTCTCTCCTGGTTTTCCTCCTGTCTCTCTGACAGCTCCTTTACTGTATCTTTTGCTGGCTCCTCCTCCCCACATCTTCCACTTACTGTTGGGATTCCTCAAGGATTGGTTCTAGGCCCCCTCCTCTTCTCTTTGTACACTGCCCCTATCTGTCAAACAATCAGTAGATTTGGCTTCCAGTACCATCTCTATGCTGATGACACCCAATTATATGCTTCTTCTCCTGACATCATGCCTGCCTTCTTAGAAAACACCAGCGATTGTCTAAACGCTGTGTCTAACATCATGTCCTCACTCTATCTGAAACTGAACTTGTCAAAGACTGAACTCCTTGTGTTTCCTCCCTCTACTAATGCACCTATGCTCGACATTGCCATTTCTGTGTGTGGTTCCACTATTACTCCCCAGCAACATGCCCGCTGTCTTGGGATCATACTTGATTCTGAGCTTTCATTCGCACCCCACATCCGATCACTGGCTCGCTCTTGTTATCTGCACCTCAAAAACATTTTTAGAATTCGACCTTTTCTTACTTTTGACTCCGCAAAAACTCTTACTGTTTCTCTTATTCATTGTCGTCTGGACTTTTGCAATTCTCTTCTAATCAGTCTCTTACCAAACTCTCCCCCCTCCAATCTGTCTTGAATGCTGCAGCCAGGATCATATTCCTCGCCAATCGTTACACCGATGCCTATACCTTGGGCCAGTCATTACACTGGCTACCCATCCACTCCAGAATCCAGTACAAACTTATTACCCTCACCCACAAAGCACTCCATGGCTCAGCACCACCCTACATCTCCTCCCTCGTCTCAGTCTACCACCCTACCCGTGCCCTCCGTTTTGCTGCTAACCTGAGGTTAGCATCCTCAATAATCAGAACCTCCCACTCCCGTCTCCAAGACTATGCACGTGCTGCACCAATTCTTTGAAATGCACTTCCCAGGTCAATACAATTAGTCTCCAATCCCTACAACTTTAAGCGTGCCCTAAAAATGCATTTATTCAGACTGGCCTACCGCCTCAACGCATTAACCTAACTATCCCTGTGTGGCACAGTCAAAGGTTTTACCATAACCAGGTTCCCCGCATCATGTTTCCACATGCTTTATGCATCTATTAGCCCTCTGTGTCTGTACTGTTACACACTTATCATTATGGCTGGTACGAACAATGAAGGCAATTGTTACCACCCACCTTTCGTGTCTACCTTTTTTCCTCATAGATTGTAAGCTTGCGAGCAGGGCCCTCATTCCTCTTGGTATCTGTTATGATCTAAGCGATTATTGTTATGCTGTAATCTCTATCATCTGTACAAGTCCCCTCTGAAATGTAAAGTGCTGCGGAATATGTCGGCGCTATAGAAATAAAATTATTATTATCAATGGCTGTAGCTCCATAAGACAGAGGAAAATTGCACACCGCTTATCTGTCAGAAAAAAATGAGTTGTCACTTCCGTAAGGATGGACAATTCTTCAAAATGTAATAGTAAGCAGCTCCAATGTTAAAGTATTCATCCGAGTAGTAATTAAGGGTGTCATATATAAATAAATTAGTGAACAAAAGTAACTAAAATGTTTGTTTTCCTGACTGCCATGTAAAGTTTAGGAATAAATATTTTGTATGCTTCTGTTTCCTTGCAGCGCAGAGTGAAAGATGTCAATTCACCCATAGTTTTTGAAACAGCCTATAGTCTTGGAGAACATGTGATTGGGAAAGAGGAGAAGGACTTGCCTGCTCTGAAGCCTGTTCTTCGCTGGAAAAAGGGACAGAAAATCGCACAGAGAAATCAAGTAAGATTTCAATATACCATTTATCTACTTTATGCTGGGTCATTATGGCATGCAATTATATTGTATATGTTTTTGTTTTGTAGTTTTCTTTCTTTGAGGGTCTATGACCACTGTTGAGGAACGTAGTATCCTCTTCTTTCCCGATATGTTTAAAACGTTACAGTATTTGCTGAGTGTTTACACCATGTTACGGATAAACCACTGTTGGCAATATATTTTATTCAGTATGCTATTCCGTATGCTTGTCATGTTCTAGTCAACTTACTCAAAGATGGATTATGATCAAATTTACCGTTGGTAGACCAAAGTTATGGCAACTTTCCTCTCTGGGTTCCTACTAATGGAATACATTTATGGTATTTGCCTGAGATCTCAGCATGATTTTAATTTTTGCCATGTACAGTATCTCGTTTTAGGGCTCATGGACTGATGTGAGTGTTTTGCTTAAGAGGAATCAGGGTGAAAATGTTTAGGAAGACACTTTACATGGCCTTAGGCAACTGCCTAAGAAGTCTATAGCTATAAGCCTTCCTGTAGGCTAAGCTTCTGTCGCTTTTTTTTCTTCTTTTAATTGTAATGAGCCTAAGTTTTAACCTAGAAAGTGCCATTGAGCTGTTTTTGCTCTTAATACTGTTACATCTAAATATTCTGTTTTGATACCTTTTTCCAACACTAGTTCTTAAAGAGTTCACTAGAATCTTGAATTGATGACCTGTTTGTTTTAATCCCTTTGTTCCTCACTAATTTTTAGAACAAAATGATCAAAGCTGCAAAACAAAACAATCAGCGTTATAACACCATGGAGAGCCACAATTGTATGTACGTCAGTGTGCCTGATTAAACAATAAACTGACTCTTCAATCTGACCTTAGCATAGGCCATCAGTGGAACATCCCACATTATTATGCTGATCAGATTTAGAAGAATAAATATTTTAAGCATTTCCCATTTTATAAACCACGTTGAAATTGATGGACGGGTGTCTTTTTTCAACCCTATTAATTATGTTACTATAAGAAAATATGTAACTGCAGGTGCTTCTCATAAAATTAGAATATCATCAAAAAATTAATTTATTTCAGTTCTTCAATACAAAAACTGAAAATCATATATTAGATAGTCATTACAAATTGTTCCATAATTTTTCCCCTATGCTTGGTTTAATAAAGTAACCATTACTGACTACCACATTTTTTGTTCGTGATTTCTTTTAGTGTTTCTTAAAGCCAGAAAGTTCCCATTTGAATTGACTTTAGTTTTGTGCCATGTCTGTGATCTGCTTTTTTTTCTACAAAATTAAACAACTGAAAACAAAAAGCAAAAACACAAATATCCTGAACTAAAAAGTAAAAAATGTATACTGCAAATAATGCATAAAGGTAATAATAATAAGGGTATTTAGTAAACATAATTTTGATCAAAATAATGTACAAGCCATCCCGCCACGTCACGGCAACCCTTGTGGGACAGTCCCTACTCTAGTATTTAAAACCTTCTCACTTGCCAAGTGGCGTGAATGTGAACAAGGGTCGAGCGGCTGAACCACTAGTAACAGTGTAGGCCAGACTGGATGGCTTTCCCAGCTCAGAAAGAGGGCGGTCACACCCATATATGCACTGAATGCACAATGAAATGAATAAAAAACAAATCTGAACTGAGAATAGTAAGTTAATGTGTATGCACAATGTAAGCGCATATCAACACATGACCATTAACCAGAGAAAACAAAAAGCAAAAACACAAATATCCTGAACTAAAAAGTAAAAAATGTATACTGCAAATAATGCATAAAGGTAATAATAATAAGGGTATTTAGTAAACATAATTTTGATCAAAATAATGTACAAGCCATCCCGCCACGTCACGGCAACCCTTGTGGGACAGTCCCTACTCTAGTATTTAAAACCTTCTCACTTGCCAAGTGGCGTGAATGTGAACAAGGGTCGAGCGGCTGAACCACTAGTAACAGTGTAGGCCAGACTGGATGGCTTTCCCAGCTCAGAAAGAGGGCGGTCACACCCATATATGCACTGAATGCACAATGAAATGAATAATTAAACAACTGAACGAACATCCTCCAAGGCCGGTGATTCCATAATTTTTGCCAGGGGTTGTAATAATAATAATCTTTATTTTTATATACCACTAACATTCCGCAGCACTTTACAGTTGGCATTCATTATCATTGCTGTCCCCGATGGGGCTCACAATCTAAATTCCCTGTCAGTATATCTATGGAATCATCAACATTAGCAGTAATAAACACTTGAAATACATCACTCTGTTTTGTAATAACCCTATCTAATATATGAGTTTCACTTTTTGTATTGAAGAATTGAAATAAATTCACTTTTTGGTGATATTCTAATAATTTTGTGAGAAGCAGCTGTATGTATTTTTCAAAGCCTAATTCAAATAAAGCACAAAATCACCCAAAAAGCAAAAATAAGGATGAAAATAAAAATGTAAATAAAACCCATAACTTTATATTCATTTGTTATGTATCATCAAGCAGCATAAAAGCAAAATACAAAAATTTGTGGCCAAACACAGACTGGTGAAATTATACATTTTGAAAAATCTACTAGATTCAGAAAATATCAAAGTAAAATACTTGGTTCCAGAAGGGTTTGCCTGAAAGATGAGATCCCCCACACCAGATGTAACAGGGTGCTGTGAAACCACCGTGTGTCAAACCACCACCTCCAGACTGAGCTGCTGCTATTACCCTCTCAGAGCTGAGATACAGTTGTGGCCAAAATTATTGACACCCCTGCAATTCTGTCAGATAATACTCAGTTTCTTCCTGAAAATGATTGCAAACACAAATTCTTTGGTATTATTATCTTCATTTAATTTGTCTTAAATGAAAAAACACAAAAAGAATTGTCCTAAAGCCAAATTGGATATAATTCCACACCAAACATAAAAAAAGAGGGTGGACAAAAGTATTGGCACTGTTCGAAAAATCATATGATGCTTCTCTAATTTGTGTAATTAGCGGCACCTGTAACTTACCTGTGGCACCTAACAGGTGTTGGCAATAACTAAATCACACTTGCAGCCAGTTGACATGGATTAAAGTTGGCTCAACCTCTGTCCTGTGTCCTTGTGTCTACCACATTGAGCATGGAGAAAAGAAAGATGACCAAACAACTGTCTGAGGACTTGAGAAACCAAATTGTGAGGAAGCATGAGCAATCTCAAGGCAACAAGTCCATTTCCAAAGACCTGAATGTTCCTGTGTCTACCGTGCGCAGTGTCTTCAAGAAGTTTAAAGCCCATCGCACTGTGGCTAACCTCCCTAGATGTGGACGGAAAAGAAAAATTGACAAGAGATTTCAACACAAGATTGTGCGGATGTTGGATAAAGAACCTCGACTAACATCCAAACAAGTTCAAGCTGCCCTGCAGTCCGAGGGTACAACAGTGTCAACCCGTACTATCCATCAGCGTCTGAATGAAAAGGGACTGTATGGTAGGAGTCCCAGGAAGACCCCACTTCTTACCCTGAGACATAAAAAAGCCAGGCTGGAGTTTGCCAAAACTTACCTGAAAAAGCCCAAAACATTTTGGAAGAATGTTCTCTGGTCAGATGAGACAAAAGTAGAGCTTTTTGGGTAAAGGCATCAACATAGAGTTTACAGGAGAAAAAAAGAAGCATTCAAAGAAAATAACACGGTCCCTACAGTCAAACATGGCGGAGGTTCCCTGATGTTTTGGGGTTGCTTTGCTGCCTCTGGCACTGGACTGCTTGACCGTGTGCATGGCATTATGAAGTCAGAAGACTACCAACAAATTTTGCAGCATAATGTAGGGCCCAGTGTGAGAAAGATGGGTCTCCCTCAGAGGTCATGGGTCTTCCAGCAGGACAATGACCCAAAACACACTTCAAAAAGCACTAGAAAATGGTTTGAGAGAAAGCACTGGAGACTTCTAAGGTGGCCAGCAATGAGTCCAGACCTGAATCCCATAGAACACCTGTGGAGAGATCTAAAAATGGCAGTTTGGAGAAGGCACCCTTCAAATATCAGGGACCTGTAGCAGTTTGCCAAAGAAGAATGGTCTAAAATTCCAGCAGAGCATTGTAAGAAACTCATTGATGGTTACCGGAAGCGGTTGGTTGCAGTTATTTTGGCTAAAGGTTGTGCAACCAAGTATTAGGCTGAGGGTGCCAATACTTTTGTCTGGCCCATTTTTGGAGTTTTGTGTGAAATGATCAATGTTTTGCTTTTTGCTTCATTCTCTTTTGTGTTTTTTCATTTAAGACAAATTAAATGAAGATAATAATACCAAACAATTTGTGTTTGCAATCATTTTCAGGAAGAAACTGAGTATTATTTGACAGAATTGCAGGGGTGTCAATACTTTTGGCCACAACTGTAGGATCCCTCATGTATCAGGGAAAATGATAGTGATCAGAGTTAATGTCACAGCACAGCTGTCAGGTGACCTGGGACCAGGACTCCTTTTCTGTCCCTAACACTAGGGGGTGCCCTAGCTTGCCCTGTTCCCCGGGATACTCCAGTTGGCAAAGACGCCGGGGCATCCACCCTTGCCTTATCTCCATCTGTTCTCTTCCCCCACCCAGAGAGAAGGGGGAGCTCCTGTGCAACGCAGTACACCAACCCGACAAACAGGGTGACAAAGACAAGGGGAAACTGAAAACTCCACACACACACCAAATATTCACTCACATATAACAGAGGAATCCACCGGGGTGTGCAGAAGGGAAAGAAACCAACATAGGTAAGAATAAGGAATTACCAAGCATGCAAACCAAACAAAAGTCGCTTATAACTCCTCCAAGCACTCCTTCTCATGCCAACTTCTCTCCCTCCTTTAGCCATGCAGCAAAAAGCTAACTCTGACGAGGATTAGTAATAAAGCCCAAATTATATAGGGAGAAGGAGTGGCTAACCAAGCACAGCTGAGCACACTTATTTCAAACATGGCTGATTAACCCCCTGTTCTGCTAGAAGAAATAAACACATTTAATAATCCATAGAAGTGCTTCTTCTCAGCGCCAGAGTAGGAGCAACCATATACTGCGGTCCTCTGGTAGCAGTGATGGCTATCTAACTCATTTCAATAGTACAGTGTACATTTTAGGACATCATCAGATATCAAAATCAAACATCAGAATAATATCAGAACGGTCTTTGACGTCTGACTTTGACAACTGACTCTGGTATGTGACTTTGACTTCTGACTTTGATATGTGACTTTGATGTGACTTTTCTAGTGAAAACATGTGTCTGAAACTTATTGGAACTTCCACACAGACCTCCTTCAAGACAAATTCAAATGATGTTTGACTGTGATATCTGACATTCTTCACACATCAGAATGAAAATCACAAGGACTTTCAGACACCATGAGTATTTACATGGTTCATGTTATAAACTAAGAAAAACTAGCATCCAGCATCATTTGATCTTATGGCACAGTGGTAAAGCTCCTGCCTCATGGGGTGGAGCCTCTGAAGAAAAATTAAACTTTGATTTTTAGAATTATGCTATTACACAAACGCCAGTTAGGTTTGAGTTTGATACCGGACATTCTTCACACATCAGAATGAGAATCACAATAACTTAAAATCTGTAAAGGCAAACCATGGCACTACTGGATGAGGTGCTCAAGTAGGGTCCAAAACTGTAATATAGTAAAATAAACTTGGAACTCAAGCGGATGATCTGAAGATAATTTTAATGTAGTCCACATTAGTGCAAAAATACAACAGACGTTTTGGTCATTCAGACCTTCCTCAGTGTACTATGAGAAAATAAAAATAAAAGGGTACCTAAAATATATACATCCATATATATATAATATACAATAGAAAAACCTCAGCACGCAAATTTTGATGAATCCAATTTTTATTACTCCAAAAATGAAAAAATGGACCAAAAACCATGTCATACATATAGTCAATAATCAATCAACGTTTCGGCCGTGAGGCCTTTATCAATATTTTATCTGAAATAAATCCAGAAAATAAAAATCATAATATATAAATTCATACAATATAATATTCTAGTTAATAAAACTAATCAATTCTGATGAAATTATTTCAATACATATACTGTATACTGATGCAAAGTAAGTACCTCAGTTTTCCACCACAGGGATAAACCATAATCATCTCATAAAAAATCATATCCATTTTATATAAGACACTGATTTAGTGCCATACAAAAAACAAAAAATAATCTGATACCTGTATGAATTATGGTCCTAACACGTAAAGTTTGGAATCCATCATATGCTCATATCACACGGATGAATGTGGGTTACCTTTTACCAGAAAGATACAAACATGAGTGTCTATATGCTAAAAGATAGAGAACACAGTGTGCTCCAACTGGAAAGACCACTTTTAAAGAATATAGAAAAAGGACAAAAGAATCAATATACACATACCACCAATAGGACAGTTCAAAAGACGCGCCGACAAGGGCCAGTGACCGGTGAGGTGTGCTCCGCAGACGCCCTGTAAACACCGGCTTCCTTAGGCTGTGTGCACACGCTGCGGATTCCGCTGCATTTCCGCAGCGGTTTTGGCCGCTGCGGACACGCAGCAGTTTTAGCTGCGGTGTACAGTACCATTCATTTGAATGGGAAAAAAAAAAACCGCTGTGCCGACGCTGCGGAAAAAACCGCGCGGATTTGCTGCGGTTTTGAATCCGCAGAAAGAATTGCATGTCAATTCTTTCTGCGGAAACCGCTGTGGGTTCCTATCTCCACCATTGTGGAGATAGTGAATCTGCAGGACCAAACCGCAGGCAAAACCGCAGATAATCCACAGGTCTTTGGACCTGCGGATTATCTGCGGTTTTTGCAAAATCCGTGCGGATTAATCCGCAGCGGATTCCGCAGCGTGTGCACGTACCCTTATATGCCAGTAATGAAAGACACTTCCGGGGTAAGTATCAGCGTGCATGAGAACCGACTGCACATGCGCCACCGAAGGCTGACGGAAATACCCGAGGTACACAAGCGTCGTGGAGCCGAAGATAGCTGAGAAGTTCCGAAGTTCATGTGAAGCCGCTGCCTGTGTTCAAGAAGATAAGGTGCGCAGACACCGTCACCGATTCATGAAGACTCATTTATCGCAGGTGTTTTCAGTTTGTAACTGAAAAGAAGATGAAAAAAAGGAGATTATTAGTAAAAGAGTAATCCCAATTCACACTGATATAAAATATTTTTTTGTCAAAGGAAAAAAAGGGGAAATAATAAAAACCATAGATCAGATTATTCTTTTATAACAAAAGAATCAAAGTAACATCATACATTGTGCCAGAACACACATTAGCAGAATACCATGAATAAGGTTGCGTTCACATTGGGCAATATCTAACAATGATAAAAATGCTGTGAAACCAAAAATAAAGGAAAAACCAGATATGGGTGACAAAGCCTAACAGCGTCCATGGGATCATTTCATAGGGAAAAGGAATTATCGTACACCTTTAGCTAACCAATAATATCATACTCTTTGTTCAACCCCAGTGGTGCTAGGGTCTGTAAAATGTGAATCCAATAGGATTCACATTCCTTTAATCTTTTTACCCTATCACCTCCTCTCCTAGCCATTAAAACGTGATCAATAACTTGATACTTCAATTGAGTGACAGAATGGCCGCAAGACACAAAATGGGCAGTAATGTCCGCCCACACCTAATTGTAGATTTGTGTTGTGAGATGCGGTCGCGGATATGTTGGGTAGTCTCCCCAACATATCCAAGACCGCATGGGCACTTTATAAAGTACACTACAAAAGAGGAAGCGCATGTAAAATATCCATTAAATGGATAACGACGGCCCGTGCGGGGATGTGTGAAGAAATCCCCTTTTGTAATGTTAGAACGTTGTAAACACCCCAGACAAGGAAATGTACCCCTGCGGGAAGTAGCTAGTGTTTTTTTAATAAGTTCTTTCATATTAGAGCCAACGTCAGCCCTAACTAAAAAGTTTTTAATATTATTTGGTCTCTTGTAACACATAATGGGTTTTGAAAGAAACTCTGGAACAGTGGGATATGAATTTTTAAGTAGATCCCAATGTTTAAGGATACACTGATTAATTAAATTATTAAAAGGATGGAATGTGCTCACAAAAGCTACTCTGTTTTTATTATCCCTACGGGGGGATGGATTTCTAAATTGTTTACGTGGAATCGTGCCTCCATTTCCTGATGTCTAAATTCCCTAGTGGTGAGATTTGAAACAATCCGATCTATCCACACATGTTGTGATCTTGGTAACTCCCATTTTATGTGTTTTGGATGGCTGCTCCCAAAGTGAAGTAAGCTATTCTTATCAGTTGATTTGATATACAAATCAGTCTCAATTGAACCATCTGGTTTAACTGTCACTAGGGTATCAAGGAAATTAATAGAGTGACAATCATGGTGAAGGAAGAAGGTGAGACCCACAATAGATGTATTTAAATCATTAAAAAACCTCAAAAGAGTATCCTCACCCCCCGTCCATACCAAAAAGACGTCATCAATATAACGTTTCCAATAGATTGCATGTGATTTGAATAGAAAATGATTGTACACAAAGGAGTCCTCAAAGTGTGCCATAAATATATTGGCATAGGGGGTGCCACATTTGAACCCATAGCCGTTCCTTTATTCTGTATATAGCACTGATCTTCAAAAAGAAAAAAGTTATTTGTCAGGATTAATGTGAGTAAGTCCCTACAGAACTCGATCTGATCACCAGTAAAGTTAGTGCTCTTAGATAGAAATGTAACCATAGACTCAATACCATCTTGGTGTACAATGCTCGTATACAAGCTATTCACATCAAGTGTGATCAGTCTACTCCCCATAGGGATAGGACCAATTGATCTGATGCTCTGTAAAAAATCTGAAGTGTCTTTTATATAAGATTTAATGAGAGGAACCTATGGAGTGAGTATCTGCTCTAATGTGATAGAGGACGCAGGACTGAGTTAGTGGAGGCAACTATAGGCCATCCAGGTGGTTTTGATAAATCCTTATGGATTTTCGGAAGAGTGTAAAACACTGATATTGTAGGACTGGGACTGAGTAAAAATTCCCCAAGCTTTAAATCAATAGTGCCTAACTGGCTATCTCAAAAGTTGAATTATAGGAGATGGGGGTATAAGTATCAGTGTTACACAGTTGTGATAAAATTTCCGTAACAGAATAGGAGCGATCCATTACTACTATAGCCCCTCCTTTATCCGCTGGTTTTATAATTAACTTTTTATTTTCTTTTAGACTAATCAAAGACCTTTTCTCCTCTACCGTAAGATTATTTTTAATCCGTACTGAACCTCTATTCACGGTTTTAATAGTCTCAGCAATATCCCGTTGGACTAGACGAATGAATGTTTCCACTGGATGGTAAATGCGCGGGGGTGAAAAATTACTTAGACCATAAATTCAAAGATTGCAATGAGAACTTCGACAACTTGTCAACAAGGTCCACCTTATCACCCGATGTACCATTAGAGAAATGTACCTTTAGACGTAACATCTTATAGAACCTATGCAGGTCCTGATCCAGTCAAAAAGTATTAAACGCCGATGTTGGGAAAAAAGTTAAACCCTTCTGTAATAAAGTCATTTCTGTGTGGGAAAGGCATTCTGATGAGATGTTATATACAATGTTCTCTTGTGAATGCCTAGCTGTGACCGCGTGGTCCTCCACTGTTGATCTGTTAATTCCACCGTTTCACCATTCGCGTCTTCCTCTGTATGGACGCTCCTGTCGTCTTCCTAAGAAAGGAGTGGTGGATGAACGTGAAGCTCCATCACTGTCTTAGCTGGTGGATACAGAACTGTACCCCCGTCGAAAAGAACGAGTATTCCTGTAAGTGTTGGAAAAACGCCATCTGTAAACTTGATTATTATGGTAGTCATCCATGTCCCGGAGAAACTTACTCTTCTTCCTAATTTGTAAACTATTACGGAATTCAAGAATGGTTTGATCCAATTTAGTTTTTAAAGTATTGTAATCTTCAGTTGGAATAGTATTAACCAATTGTTGTTCTGTTGCTGAAATTTTAGCATTCAAATCGGTGATCTCCTTTTGTAAAAAAATCAATATTCAATACAATTTTGTCCATAGAACACTTATTCAAAATAGATTCAAACCTTGACACAAAATTCAGTGTTACAGGTATCAGATTATTTTTTGATTTTTCTATGGCACAAAATCAGTGTTTTATATAAAATGGATATGATTTTTTATGAGATGATTAGATTATGGTTTATCCCTGTGGTGGAAAACTGAGGTACTTACTTTGTATCAGTATATATGTATTGAAATAATTTCATCAGAATTGCTTTAGTTTTATTAAGTAGAATATTATATTGTATGAATTATATATTATGATTTTTATTTTATGGATTTATTTCAGATAAAATCTTGATAAAGGCCTCACGGCCGAAACGTTGATTGATTACTGACTATCTGTATGACACGGTTTTTGGTCCATTTTTTCATTTTTGGAGTAATAAAAATTGGATTCATCAAAATTTGTGTGCCGAGGTTTTTCTATTGTATATTATGTTTTTTTTTACCTCTGAGCACCTATATTGGCAGTGAGCACCCCGTTCTCTATAGTACATATATATATATATCTTCAGATCTTACTTTTTAAATCTTACATTCTTATTGACATCCTGACATGTTAATAAAGAGTACACACTGTGGGTGTCAGAGTCAGTTGTCAAATATCAAAGTCAGATGGATCAGTGGTTAGCACTGCAGCTTTGCAGCGCTGGAGTCCTGGCTTCAAATCCCACCAAGAACAACATCTGCATGGAGTTGGTATGTTCTTCCTGTTTTTGCATGGGTTTTCTCCAGGTTCTCTGGTTTCCTCCTACACTCCAAAGACATACTGATAGGGAATTTAGATTATGTGCCCCATCGGGGACAGCGATGATAATGTGTGCAAACTGTAAAGCACTGCAGAATATATTAGTGGTATATAAAAATAAAGGTTATTAGCATGTCAAAGTCACATACCAAAGTCAGATGTCAAAGTCACATATCAGAGTTAGATGTCAAAGTCACATATCAAAGTCAGATGTCAAAGTCACATATCAAAGTTAGATGTCAAGACACATATTAGTCAGTTGCCTAGTCAGATATCAAAGTCACATATCAGAGTCAGTTGTCAAAGTCAGATGTCAGTCAAATATCAAAGTCAGATGCCAAAGTCACATATCAAAGTCTGTTATCAAGTCAGATGTTAGTCACATATCAATCAGTTGTCAAAGTCACATGTCAAAGTCACATATCAGTAAGATGTCAAAGTCACATAAGAGTAAGTTGTCAAATCAGATGTCAGTCACATATCAAAGTCAGATGTCAAAGTCAGATGTCAAAGTCAGTTCTGATATTATTCTGATGTTTGACTTTGATGTCTGATCATGTCCTAAAATGTACACTGTACTATTGAAATAAGACAGACATCACTGCTGCCTCTCTTGGGATTGTTTGCTGGATGTAATGGTGATGTCATGGCTCATGATGTGACATCACTAATGCAGCTGGTAAACAATCACTGGAGCAGCAGTGGGCACACCTGGCTAGAATTTTTAGTTGAATTGGAGGCAGATGTGTAGTACCAAGCCTCGGCCACTATCAGAAGATGGAGCAGTTTTGCAAGTGAGCACTCCTGGCCGGCCGTCGCCGCCAACACCGATAGCAGCTGATCGGCGAGGTGCGGGTGTCAGCCCTGGCCATTCAGACATCATCAATCAAAAAGTAGTGGACAACTTCTTTAAGCTCAAGTTAAGCAATATTCTTACATGAGACATTTACAGTGTATATCTCCATGCAATACTCAAGGTTGGTTATCCATGGATTTTCCTGAGCCAAAAGATTCCTGGCAGACATTATAGAAATATAATAAGTTACATAAGGCCTCCTAAAAATGCACATATTACTGCTTAGAGCGTTCTTATTAGTAGCACACTCATAGCGATTCTCCGATATTTGTCATTTCTATAAATAAAGTATAGAGCTTAGATAAATATAACCTTATATTCACTATTGTATGCATGTGATGACAACACTGAGGAAAGGAATATAGAGCAAGCAGTGACCTCTTTACTTTTAATTTGCAAATGGGAACCGATCTTTCAACTAGAAAAAAGAACAATGTTGTGTTTCAGTCATAATGGCAAGATTTCTGATTGTTCTGCTATAGTGCTTATGTTTAAGTTCAAAGAGGAAATAGTAAATGCTTGTAGTTATCTACAAACCCTTAACGACATATGACGTACGGTTGCGTCATTTGCCTGTTCCCCACTTTTGATACAGGCACGCAAGTCGAGTCCACATCTTTGCAAGCAGATGATGGCTATAATATTATGCCACCATGATCCTCTAACATGTGGGTGGAATGGAGCTCTGCCCATGTTTGTTATCCTGTCAAATGCCGCTGTCAGTGTGTGACAGCGGCATTTACAGCGCAATGGCAAGAAGCGAGCCATTGTATGCGCCTGTTAGCGCTCCCGTGACGAGACCACAGGAGGTCGATGGGTTGCTACGAAGGCCAGGGGTCCATGATTTTTGCTATACAATGCCTTGCGAAAGTATTCGGCCCTCCTGGAACTTTTCAACCTTTTCTCACATATCATTCTTCAAACATAAAGATACCAAATGTAAATTTTTGGTGACGAATTAACAACAAGTGGAATACATTTGTGAAGTTGAATGAAATTTATTGGTTATTTTAAATTTTTGTGGAAAGTCAAAAACTGAAAAGTGGGGCATGCAATATTATTTGGCCCCTTTACTTTCAGTGCAGCAAACTCACTCCAGAAGTTCATTGTGGATCTCTGAATGATCCAATGTTGTCCTAAATGACTAATGATGATAAATATAATCCACCTGTGTGTAATCAAGTCTCCGTATAAATGCACCTGCTCTGTGATAGTCTCAAGGTTCTGTATGAAGCACAGAGAGCATCATGAAGACAAAGGAACACAACAGGCAGGTCTGTAATACTGTTGTGGAGAAGTTTAAAGCCGGATTTGGATACAAAATGATTTTCTAAAACATCCCAAGGAGCACTGTGCAAGCGATCATATTGAAATAGAAGGAGTATCATACCACTGCAAATCTGCCAAGACCCAGCCGTCCCTCTAAACTTTAATCTCAAACAAGGAGAAGACTGATCAGAGATGGAGCCAAGAGACCAATGATCTCACGCTGGATGAACTGCAGAGATCTACAGCTGAGGTGGGACAGTCTGTTCATAGGACAACAATCAGTCGTACACTGCACAAATCTGGCCTTTATGGAAGAGTGGCAAGAAGAAAGCCATTTCTCAAAGAAATCCATAAAAAGTGTTGTTTAAAGTTTGCAACAAGCCACCTGGGAGACACACCAAACATGTGGAAGAAGGTGCTCTGGTCAGATGAAACCAAATTCGAACTTTTTGGCAACAATGCCAAACGATATGTTTGGCGTAAAGGCAACACAGCTCATCACCCTGAACACACCATCCCCACTGTCAAACATGGTGGTGGCAGCATCATGGTTTGGGGCTGCTTTTCTTCAGCAGGGATAGGGAAGATGGTTAAAATTGATGGGAAGATGGATGGAGCCAAATACAGGACCATTCTTGAAGAAAACCTGTTGGAGTCTGCAAAAGACCTGAGACTGGGACGGAGATTTATCTTCCAACAAGACAATGATCCCAAACATTAAAGCAAAATCTACAATGGAATGGTTCACAAATAAACATATCTAGGTGTTAGAATGGCCAAGTCAAAGTCCAGACCTGAATCCAATTGAGAATTTGTGGAAAGAGCTGAAAACTGCTGTTCACAAACGATCTCCTTCAAACCTCACTGAGCTCGAGCTGTTTACCAAGGAAGAATGGGCAAGAATTTCAGTCTCTCAATGTACAAAACTGATAGAGACGTACCCCAATTGACTTGCAGCTGTAATCGCAACAAAAGGTGGCACAACAAAGTATTAAGTTAAAGGGGCTGAACAATATTGCACGCCCCATTTTTCAGTTTTTGTCTTTCCACAAAAATTTAAAATAACCAATAAATTTCGTTCAACTTCACAATTGTGTTTCACTTGTTGTTGGTTCTTCACCAAAAATTTACATTTGGTATCTTTATGTTTGAAGCATGATATGTGGGAAAAGGTTGAAAAGATCCAGGGGGCCCAAATACTTTTGCAAGGCACTGTATATACAGTCATATGTAAAAGTTTGGGCACCCCTATTAATGTTAATCTTTTTTCTTTATAACAATTTTGTTTTTTGCAACAGCTATTTCAGTTTCATATATCTAATTACTGATGGACTCAGTTATATTTCTGGATTCAAATGAGGTTTATTGTACTAACAGAAAATGTGCAATCTGCATTTAAAGAAAATTTGACCGGTGCAAAAGTATGGGCACCTCAACATAAAAGTGACATTAATATTTCGTAGATCCTCCTTTTGCAAAAATAACAGCCTCTAGTCGCTTCCTGTAGCTATTAATGAGTTCCTGGATCCTGGATGAAGGTATTTGTGACCATTCCTGTTTACAAAACAATTCCAGTTCAGTTAAGTTTGATGGTCGCCGAGCATGGACAGCCCGCTTCAAATCATCCCACAGATGTTCAATGATATTCAGGTCTGGGGACTGGGATGGCCATTCCAGAACATTGTAATTGTTCCTCTGCATGAATGCCTGAGTAGATTTGGAGCGGTGTTTTGGATCATTGTCTTGCTGAAATATCCATCCCCTGCATAACTTCAACTTCGTCACTGATTCTTGCACATTATTGTCAAGAATCTGCTGATACTGAGTTGAATCCATGCGACCCTCAACTTTTAAGAAGATTCCTGGTGCCGGCATTGGCCACACAGCCCCAAAGCATGATGGAACCTCCACCAAATTTTACTGTGGGTAGCAAGTGTTTTTCTTGGAATGCTGTGTTTTTTAGCCTCCATGCATAACGCCTTTTTGTATGACCAAACAACTCAATCTTTGTTTCATTAGTCCACCGGACCTTCTTCCAAAATGTAACTGGCTTGTCCAAATGTGCTTTTGCATACCTCAGGCGACTCTGTTTGTGGCGTGCATGCAGATACGGCTTCTTTCGCATCACTCTCCCATACAGCTTCTCATTGTGCAAAGTGCGCTGTATTGTTGACCGATGCACAGTGACACCATTTGCAGCAAGATGATGCTGCCGGTCTTTGGAGGTGGTCTGTGGATTGTCCTTGACTGTTCTCACCATTCTTCTTCTCTGCCTTTCTGATATTTTTCTTGGCCTGCCACTTCTGGGCTTAACAAGAACTGTACCTGTGTTCTTCCATTTCCTTACTATGTTCCTCACAGTGGAAACTGACAGGTTAAATCTCTGAGACAACTTTTTGTATCCTTCCCCTGAAAAGCTATGTTGAATAATCTTTGTTTTCAGATCATTTGAGAGTTGTTTTGAGGAGCACATGATGCCACTCTTCATAGGAGAATCAAATAGGAGAACTACTTGCAAGTGGCCACCTTAAATACCTTTTCTCATGATTTGATACACCTGGCTATGAAGTTCAAAGCTCAATGAGGTTATAAAACCAATTTAGTGCTTCAGGAAGTCAGTAAAAAGTAGTTAGGAGTGTTCAAATCAAGAAAATGATAAGGGTGCCCATACTTTTGCACCGGACAAATTTTCTTTAAATGCAGATTGCACATTTTCTGTTAGTACAATAAACCTCATTTGAATCCAGAAATATAACTGAGTCCATCAGTAATTAGATATATGAAACTGAAATAGCTGTGGCAAAAAACAAAATTGTTATAAAGAAAAAAGGTTAACATTAATAGGGGTGCCCAAACTTTTACATATGACTGTAGAAATACTGAATATAGAACTACCACAAGAGATTAGACAATTGCAGATTCAAAGAAAACAGAAAGCAAAAAACACAAATATCCTGAACTAAAAAGTAAAAAATAAACTTCAAATAATGCATAAAGGTAATAATAATAATAATAAGGGTATTTAGTATACATAATTTTGATCAAAATAATGTACAAGCCATCCCGCCACGTCACGGCAACCCTTGTGGGACGGTCCCTACTCTAGTATTTAAAACCTTTTCACTTGCCAAATGACGTGAATGTGAACAAGGATCGAGCGGCTGAACCACCAGTAAAAGCAAAGGCCAGACAGGATGGTTTTCCCAGCTCAGAAAGAGGGCGGTCACACCCATATATGCACTGAATGCACAATGAAATGAATAAAAAACGAATCTGAACTGAGAAAAGTAAGTTAATGTGTATGCACAATGTAAGTGCATATTAACACATGACCATTAACTAGAGAAAACAGAAAGCAAAAAACACAAATATCCTGAACTAAAAAGTAAAAAATAAACTTCAAATAATGCATAAAGGTAATAATAATAATAAGGGTATTTAGTAAACATAATTTTGATCAAAATAATGTACAAGCCATCCCGCCACATCATGGCAACCCTTGTGGGACAGTCCCTACTTCTAGTATTTAAAACCTTTTCACTTGCCAAGTGACGTGAATGTGAACAAGGATCGAGCGGCTGAACCACCAGTAAAACCACACAGCTTCTTATTCCGAATATTGAAAATGCTACAGCTTTTGGAAAATGGTGTCACAAGTGATTTGAGCACATGTCAAGTTTTGTGAAAAACCCGCAGACATGGCAGTTTTGTTTTTTTTGCGCAGTAGGGACAAAATGCATGCTACACACTGACATCTGTGAATCATCAGCGTGACATGTACGGCACCTGGGAACAAGGCGAACTGTACGGCTTCTTCCAGCGGCTGAAGACCATTTCTGGGGCGGCTGAGGGCTGATGTTGGTAGCCTAGGGGGGGCAATATCCCAGGCTATTAATATCAAGCCACAGATGTCTGTTTAGACTTTGCTGATTTGAATTTATATGGGGACACTATATGATTTTTTTGGGGGGGGTCTCAGTAAATTCACCAGGAAAAGCTAAACAAACAACTGTGAGCTGTTATTAATATCCTGAGTACTTTTTGGGATATTGTCCCTTGTCCCAGATTATTAACATCAGCCGTTTTTTCATTTAATTTTTAATTTTACACAGGAGTGACA
The DNA here is from genome assembly GCF_039654945.1 of Dendrobates tinctorius. Classification (NCBI taxonomy): domain Eukaryota; kingdom Metazoa; phylum Chordata; class Amphibia; order Anura; family Dendrobatidae; genus Dendrobates; species Dendrobates tinctorius. The sequence goes on along the minus strand of NW_027361829.1, from coordinate 21,860,352 downwards.
CAGCTGCTGTTGAATAGAACTCCCATCATTGTCTCCTGGTCGCACTGATCTCAGCAAGCGCAGGAAACGATGAGAGCTGCTTTCAGCAGCCGGAGCCTGTGATCAGCACAGACTGTACTGCTTTCCCCAGGCGACGTTACGTGTCACATGGATATAACCCAAGGACACACTGACACACAGGGAGCAAATACGTATACATAGATGTCACATATGTACACACAGACACATACCACGGATCTCACCAGTACTGTTTTTTCCTGAAAAGCTATGCATGTTTGGTATCTGCATAATCGTATTGACCTGGGGAATCTTATTGCCAGGTCATTTTTACCAAAAAATGAACACAGTAAATTAACAAAGAAAACCCCCACAACAATCAATTGTGGAATTGCATTTTTCTTTAGCTCTTTCATCACACTTGAAAATTTTTCCCAGTTTCTAGTACATCATATGATAATATGGATGGTGTCATTGAAAAGTACAACTCTTCCCATAAAAAACATGGCTATGTGGAAGGAGCAATAAAACAGTTTGGAATAAAGAGAGGAAACACATGAGGGCTTGTTTTTGCAGTATGGATGGCACTTTTGAATGACACAAATCATTTTCCCACATAGTCTACTGGAAAACGGAGAAAAATTCCAAATGCGATGAAAATGCAAAAAATAAACCATGCTGTTCTGACATATGATATGATTTTTCTCACCAGTCTGAATACAGCAATACCACACTTGTCCAGTTTTCTTTCTTATTTTAGTGGTGAAACAAAAATTGAGACATTTGTGAAAAAGAAAAAAACATTTTTTGAAATTGTCACCATATTCCAACACCTGTAATGATTTCATTTTCCAGTCGATGGAGCGGTGTGAGAGCTTATTTTTTGCAGATGATACAGTATTTTTATCCAAATCTTGCACCGGGGCCTATCAAACTCTTGTTATGCCACTGAATACAAGCATCGGACTGGAGCACCTTGGGCCCACCAGAGAAAATCATTATTGGGGCACACTATGTAGCTACGTAGAAATAAATACAAGTCCACCAATTGTGTGGTAAAATGCGCTAATATCAGGGTATAATATAAGGTAGTACATGTCTTAACTATGTAGCAGGGGGTTGGGGTAGCCCCCTCATAGAATATAAAGCAGCCCCTTCATAGAATGCTTCGCTTCCCTCATGGAATACAATGCAGCCCCCCTCATAGGGTATAATGCAGCACCCCACAAAATATAATGCAACCCCCTCATAAGGTATAATGCAGCACCCTCATAGAATATAAAGTAGCCCCTTCATAGAATATAAAGTAGCTTCCCTTCCCTCATGGAATATAATGCAGCCCCCCTAATAGGGTATAATGCAGCACCCCCATAGAATATAATTTAGCACCCTCATAGGGTATAATTCAGCCTCCTCATATAGTATAATGTATCCCCCTCAGAGTATAATGCAACCCCCTTCATAAGGTATAATGCAGCCCCCACATAGAATATACTGTAGTCTCCTCATAGGGTATAATGCAGCCCCCTCATATAGAATGATGTAGCCTCCCAGAATATAATGTGGCCCCCTGAGAGAATAATGCAACCCCCACACAGAATATAATGTAGCCCCCTCATAAAGTATAGCACAGCCCCCTCCATAGGGTATAATACAGCCCCCTGATAGGGTATAATGCAGCCCCCCTTCACCTCCATCATTGGTCTCCCCCTTCACCCCCATCATTGTCCTCATCACCACCTCCATCTCTGCCTTCTCACCCACCACCCCTATCATTGCCCTTTCCACCACCTACATCATTGCCCATTCCACCACCTACATCATTGCCTCCTCCCCACCACCATTGTCCTTTCCACCACTACCATCATTGTCCTTCCACCACAACCATCATTGCTTTCTCCCCCACCACCCCCATTATTCCCCATTCCAACACCCTTATCATTGCCTCCTCCCACCACCACCATCATTGTCCTTTCCACCACAACCATTATTGCCTTCTCCCCCTCCACCCCATCATTGCCCATTCCACCACCTCCATCATTACTTCCTCCCCCACCACCCCCATCATCCTTTTCACCACCCCCAACATTTCCTTCTCCCCCACTGCCCCATCACTGCTCTCCATCACCCACATTGTTGCCAATCTCCCATACACACAGCACCACTCTCACACACAGCACTACACTCACAGCACTGCACAGCTCTCTAACACACTTGCTCGCACGCAGACAGGCAGACACACACAGCACCACTCACCTCTCCACAAGTTCCCCGCAGCTGCAGCACATCCCGGCAGCATCTTCTTCGCCGGCAGCTTTCTCTCTGAAACAGCCGCGCTGACTGATGATGTCATCCAGCTGCTCTGTGTCAGACAGGAAGTGCCGGGCAGGAAGTAGGACGGCGTTGGATCACTGCAGCTCCACTCCACTGCCAAGCTGCAGTGATCACTCCCTGCCCACTGATTGTCCTCAGGGTTAGCCGCCCTGCAGGGGCGCACCTCCGGGGCCCCGATGCAGGCAGCTGCACCAGCTTTACATGCAGGCCATGTTAGCCTCAGCCTGCAGCTAACACTGCCAGCTATTAAAGTGAAATGGTATTCACTCCTCTCCACGCCCATGGCGTGGGGAAGCTTGAATATTCATTTCTCTTTAGCAGTGGGGACAGGCTCCTGTCTCCAGCTGCTACTCCGCTGGCACCGGGAGGGCCCCCCTGACTCAGGGGCCCTATAGCAGCTGGGTGTGCCGCTATTAGCAACACTCCACTGGCTCGGGGCCCCTGAAGCAGTGGGGGACCTAGGCAGCTGCTGGCCAGTATTAGTGAGGTAAATTTAAAGGGAACCTGACAGGTCCCCCCATGCCCTGGAAACCACCACTATGTGTTTATTCTTATGTTATCTCCCTGCCTAATAAGTCCTTTGTACAGTATATGTGGATGCCAAATATGGAAAAAACAGAATGTTAAAAATCCGTTTGCAATATGCTAATTTAGTTTTAGACTAGCCAAGGGGCATGGGTTTACCCAGACAAGTGGCCCCACTAATCATGCCTCTATGGTAAATTGATTTGCCAACTATCTGCACGTCTCGCTCATTCACACAACTTTCATCATTTCAAGTCAGTGTGTTGTGGAGCTGGGTGATGAAATGGCATGATCATTAATGACTCATCTGTGGAAACCAACGCTCCTCAACTAGTCTGAAATTAATTAGCATAATGGCAGTGGGTTTTTAACTTTCTTTTTTTGTCATACACTGCAATTAGTTATCCCGCACACAGAGAATATTAGGCAGGCACTTAACATAAGGATACCACCATGGTTACTTACCGGTAGCCTGTTTTTCTGGAACCCATGACAGCACACCTGAGAGAGGGATCCGCCCCGCCAGTACAGGAACCTACTGAAATATAAGGGGCGGTTCCTCTCCCTGCTTCAGTTGGTTACAGAGCATGAGCGGACTTCCCGGTTAGTTACATGTTTATCCAACACCACATCAAAAATACACCCAACTAACATACACACCTATACGGTGAAAAAAGGGGGGGAAATATACGGGTGCTGTCATGGGTTCCGGAAAAAACGGCTACCGGTAGGTAACCATGGTGGTTTTCCCTTCACCCATGACAGCACACCTGAGAGATTTTTGGAGACTTCGAAACACCTTAGGGAGGGACCACCGCTTGCAGCACCCTTCTACCAAAGGTCAAGTCAGCAGAGGAGGATAGGTTTAACCTATAGTGCCTAAAGAAGGTTCATGGTGAGGCCAAGGTAGCGGCCTTACAAATTTGATCAATTGATATCTCTGCCTTCTCAGCCCAGGAGGTCGCCACGACTCTGGTGGAATGAGCCTTGATGTCGTCAGGAATCGGAACACCACTAGCCAAGTATGCTATACTAATGGCCTCCCTAATCCATCTGGCAATGGTCCCTGTTGACACTCCATAACCCTTCCTGGCACCCTGAGAGGCTATTAATAGGGACTGGGACCTTCCCCACTGGCTAGTCACAGACATATACTCTAGCAGGGCCCTCCTAACATCCAAGTTGTGAAATTTTTCTTCCCCAGGATTTTTTGGGTTTTCACAAAAAGAGGGAAGGGCAATCTCCTGACTCCGATGGAAATCCAACACTACCTTTGGTAGATATGCGGGGTCTGTTTTTAATACAACCCTATAATGATATACTTGTGTATAAGGTGGATTTATGAAGAGGGCCTGCAAATCACTTACCCTATGGGCCGATGTAAGGGCTACTAATATAATTGTCTTCAGGGTAAGGTACTTTATAGGCAATTGCTGAATATGTTCAAATGGTTCTTTTGTAAGGGCCTCTAACACCAAGTTTAGGTCCCACGGGGCAATTTTTGGTAATGGAATAGGTTTGGACCTATGGCAGGATTTTATGAACCTTGCTACCCACCTATTCGCTGCCAGGTTGCAGTTGTATAACGCCCCTAGTGCTGATACTTGAACCTTAAATTTATTTACCGCTAACTCCAGTTGTAACCCTGACTGTAGAAATTCCAAGATGGAACCAATTGGGGGCTTTTGGTCTAACGGCTTCCCTAAGAATTGTAGGAATTTATTCCATGTTCTGCCATAGATTTTAGTCGTTACAGGTTTTCTACTTTTTATAACAGGGTGGCAACTAACCCCGGAGAGAACCCTCTATTCATTAGAAGCGACCTTTCAAATTCCACGCCGCAAGGTGGAATCCCTTGACCTGCATGTGAAATATTGGACCCTGAGCAGGAAGGTCTGGGATCTCTGGCAGGATCCATGGATCTGACAGAGACATCATCCGCAACAGGGAGAACCAGGGTCTTTTTGGCCAGACTGGGGCAATCAGAATTATCCTCGCTTGATCTCTTCTGATTTTCCTCACCACTGTTGGGATCAAAGTCACTGGGAGGAACGCGTAGGCCATCTTGAAATTCCACGGAATTTGGAGTGAGTCGACCACCAACGGCTTTTCCCGTGGGTTCAGTGAACAAAACTTTTCCACCTGCCTGTTGTTTCCGTTGTTGAAGAGATCTATATCTGGTTCCACCCACAGCTGTACTATCTTCTGAAAAACTGACTGTTTTAAAGTCCATTCCCCTTGTTTTAGTATGTTGCGGCTCAGGAAATCGGCTTCAGTATTCTCTACACCTTTTATGTGTAATGCTGTCAGGGAGAGAAGATGTTGTTCTGCTGTGTGAAAAATATCGCTGGCCGCTTCCATTTGGGAATGTGATCTCGTCCCCCCGATGATTGATGTATGCTACCATGGCCCTGTTGTCTGACATGATACAGACATTGCGGCCTCTGAGGAAGGAAATAAAGTCTTTTAGGGCCCTGCTCACTGCCCAAAGTTCTCTTAGGTTGAAAGATGCCACCCACTGCTGAGTCCCCCAGGACTCCTGGGCCACCTGACCCCTTAGGTGCGCCCCCCACCCTGAGGAACTTGCATCTGTCCGTATTACATCGGATATTGGCCTTTCCCATAGTATAACTGACGTTAAGTTTGCCCTGTAACCACCATCTGAGAGAGTTCCTGACCTCTAAGGAAAGATCCACTTTTCCTTCTAAACGCCCTCTTAGCCACTTTTGTGCTGACAGGATTTCCCATTGCAGCTGTCGTGTGTGGAATTGGGCCCACCTGACCGCCGGGATACAGGACGTCAGGGTACCCAACAAGGACATTGCGTTTCTCAGGGTCATGTGAGGTTGTTCTAAGGCTGCTGAGGTCAAATTCATCACCTTTTCTACTTTGTCCTCGGGTAGTAGACAGGCTTGTTGTTCAGAATCCAAGACAAACCCTAGAAAAGACTGTCTTTTTAGGGGTTGTAACCTTGATTTTTTGGTGTTTACCATCCAACCCAGTTCCTGTAGGGTCTCGGTGACTTGTTTCAACTGCATGGTACAATGGTCTTCCGAGCTGCCCACTATTAGGAAGTCGTCCAGATAGGGTACTATGATTGTGTTTTGGATTCGGAGGAAGGCTGTCATCTCCGCTATGACTTTGGTAAACACCCTCGGGGCTATGGCTAGGCCAAATGGAAGGGCTCTGTATTGGAAATGCCTGAGATTGTCCTGGATGTAAAGCACCACTCTTAAGTATTTCTGATAACCTGGGTGAATGGGGATGTGATAGTAGGCATCCTTTAAATCGACTATTGCCATAAAACAATCGTGATGTAGGAGTTTTATGGCTGTAGTCACCGACTCCATTTTGAAGGTTTGATTTTCTATCCATCGATTGAGATCCCTAAGGTTTATGATTGTCCTGAATGACCCGTCTGGTTTTTATATCAAGAAAAGGGGAGAGTAGAACCCTCTCCCTTCCTGACCACTCGGGACCTCGGACAGTACGTGCTTGTCTACCAGAGTCAGGATCTCTGATTCCAAGGCCAATTGTTCTCCTATCCCCTTCCTGTTAGGGGTAATCACAAATGACGCTCTTGGTTGATGAGAAAAATGAATCTTCAGGCCTTACCTTACTATGTTTAGGATCTGGGTGTTGGAAGAAATATTTTCCCAGGCCTGGGTAAAGAGCGCCAATCTCCCCCCTACTGGAATACTGGTGTCATTGTGGGGATTTATTGGAAGTAGAGGTGGATCCGCCAAACATAAATCCAGACTCCTTTTTCCTCTTATCTTCCCGCTTCCTTCTTTCTCCCGGAGTATGGCCCCTGTTGAATGTTCCCCTCCGAATGGGCGGCCTCTGATCTGTTGGAAACCTGGGAAAGCCTTTCTTCTTGTCACTGGCTTTCTCTAGGATGTCATCTAGGTTTTTACCAAATAGAAAACGACCATCACATGGGAGAGAGCACAGTTTGGCCTTAGACTGTAGATCACCTGGCCAGCCTTTAAGCCACAACGCACGTCTCGCGTCGTTTGATAATCGTGCTGCTCTAGCTGTCAATCTCATGGAGTCAGCGGAAGTGTCCGCCAGAAAAGCTGCCGCGCCAAGTAGTAGATACATATCTGCCAGGATCTTTTCTCTTGGAACTTTAGAGGCAAGCCGTTCTTCCAGCTGCTGCAGCCAAATCATTAGGGAACGCACCGTGCAAGTTCTGGCTATTGCGGGCTTCAATCCCCCTGCTGCTGCTTCCCATGTATGTCTCAAATAGGAATCCGCTTTTTTGTCTAGCGGGTCCCTGAGTACCCCTGAATCCTCTAGGAGCAGCGCCGATCTTTTAGATGACCTGGACACTGCTGCATCAATCTTCGGGACCTTATACCATATCTCTGCGTCCTTATGCTCGAAGGGGTACCTCCTTTTAGAGGAGGAGGAGAGGGCTCCCGACTTCTCAGGCTTCCTCCATTCTTTTTGAATAAGTTCCTGGACCTTCTCATTGACTGGAAAGGTCCGTTTTTTCATTTCCTGTAGTCCCCCGAACATGACGTCCTCCAGGGATTTAGCTGTTTTTTCCTCCTGTAGGCACATCGTCACCCTAATGGCCTTGAGGAGAGCATCCATATCTTCTATTGGAAAACACGGCTTGCCACCCGCGTCACTATCTGAGGAGGAGGAGGATGGGGGTTCGGCCTGAGATAAGACCGAGGAAGAGTCTGAGTTAGAGCTAGATGGAAGATCCTTCCCGCTCTTTTTCCCTTTTTTTAATAAAGCTTTAAGGGAGCCCTCCATTTCCGACCTGAAGACCGATCTAAGGCTGGCTGCAAGGCTAGGAGCTTCCTCCGCCACGGTTTGCTGTATGCAGCCGGAACAAAGGCCCTTCTGCCAAACTCTTGCTAGGGGGCTTTCACATAGGCATTTCCTAAGGGATTAAATACATAAAAGAAGGGGGCCTATTAATCTGTAACATTCTAACATTCACGAAGATCACTCACCACCCGCAACCAAGGGTACCGGACTCGGAGGCTGTGGAGGGGCATGTAATGTGTGCTCCCTGGACATCGAGGAGCCCCTAGACCTATGGCTGGGACAACTGCTGCTTTTGCCACTAGACTGGCTGCCACTCGTGTGATCCTTTTCCTTGAGAGCTGAGGGATGTGCTGAAGGCAGAGGCGGTCGAGAAGGCGACCGCTCCTGCTCTGACTCCATGATTGCCCAGCAGCCTGACCCCGACATCTGCTTATAAATATGCTGCCTCGGTCCTGGTGAGCTTCCTCCCCTCCCTCCCTGCGACCGCCGGCTGACCGCTGTCATTTCATCCAAAAAATGCCGGTCGGCGTCACACAGGACGCCATGTTGCCATCGCCTTGCTGACGTCAGCTGGGCGCGCCTCCCAGAATGCATTGCGCCGCTGACGTCAGCAGCCGGAAGATGCCCTCGGCCGCTTCCACGTCAGGCATTCAGTGGGAGCCGGCTCGGGGGCACGCGAGGGGAGGGAGGCGCGGCGGAGCTTCCAGAGGCTCAGGAGCTGCCTGCCGCACCCGCATGAACGCGAAACCCGAGGGGGACCCCGCGGACTGCGCATCCAGCAACCCGACGGCCGGCGCTACAGGTATGGCAACCTGTTCTTCCCACGCTGGGACTGGCCTGGGTCTTTTCCTTTAATCCATGACAGGTTCCGCCGCTTTCAGTATGGGATTCCCTTCCAGGACAGGAACCCAACTGAAGCGGGGGAGAGGTACCGCCCCTTATATTTCAGTAGGTTCCTGTCCTGGCGGGGCGGAACCCTCTCTCAGGTGTGCTGTCATGGGTGAAGGGAAAAAATACATAGTGGTGCTTTGAGGACCATGAAGGACCAGTCAGACTCCCTTGTAGGGGGTAGTGTCATCACAATATATTGATCACCTACCTGTACTATTGATCATCAGTATGGCATTGGTACTTGGCACCTCAACCGATCAGCTGTTACAAGCTCCAGCATTGGCTGCATAAAGAAGCTTTGTACCATGATAAGTGGGTATACAGGTGTCGGACCCCCACCTATCCCATATTGATTATCTCTCCTGTGGAAATTAATCAATTTTGACTAAACAGGCCCTTTAACTGCAATTTATGGAGCAGCTGAACACTGGGCAGAATCCCAGGTATTCACTGGAGAAATTCAAGCTTTGAATTTCTCCAGTATTGGAGAACATTTCTAGTTTTGTTAGTAAATAAATCTTATATGTAAATGCTTATTTTTTTAAAAAAGATCCACACATTAAGGCCTCCTTCACAAGTCCTTGTTTACAGAACCTGTAAACCCTAATTTAATTATTAGTCAGGGACAAATAAAAAAATTCATGAAATGAAATGGTTTACTGTATGTAAACCTTGTGTCATTTCATGTTGGGTTTGGGAATGGTTTTACAGAATCAGACTATTGATTTTGCTGCTATTCTGCTATGTAGAACTCTATGAAATATAAATATATGTATATATATGTGTGTCTCAATGACATATATATATATATGTATGTATTCTATGTGTATATATCTATTCTTTCGACCTGTCAGTGTGATTTTACTGTATTGCGCACTGAATTGCTTGCTTTGTTAAAGGACACCTGGTGCGTATTTCTCGCAAGTTACACATCTGGTCCGTGTGTAATGCTTTTTTTTGCGCACCCATAGACTTGCATTGGCGTATTTTGGCTGGAATACGCTGACAATCGCAGCATGCTGCGATTGGCACGGACCGTAGAATACGGATGAGAAATATACGGCTGATGGGAGCTACCCCATAGAGAATCATTGTTCCGTGTGCAATGCGTGGTTTTTACGCCTCTCACTCGTCCGTATTTCTCTATAGTGTGACGCCGACCTTAGACCTTTTCTAGAGCCTTACTCATAGCTTCACACTATCAGTATTTGGTCAGTATTTTACATCAGTGTTCAACTCCTGGTTTTGGATTACAAATAATCAGAGGAAAAATATGATAGAAACACATCACCACTTCAGAATTTTTCCTCCACTCCTGATTTTGGCTTATAAATACTGATGAAGAAAACTGACCAAGTAATGAACGTGGCCTTTAAACAGAGGTTCCAAACATCTCATACACAGTGAAAAATGTCATTGTATTGTCCAGTTTCTTGCATTGCTCTCCCTGGTCCCATGAAGAAACTTGACCAAAATAACTAAGGCAATTAGGTGTTAACTAATTACCTTTACTGATTGCTGTAAGAAGATCTTTGGGGAATTTGATAAAATTGATTTGATATTAGCAGTACTCCCAGAAGAAAAATACTGTCTTCTTTGGCTACGATGAGCTTGAGAGGAATATCCAGACACTTGTTCTAATTATTATTCTCTCACAATGAAGCACCCTAAGGCTGGTTTCACACTTGTGTTTTTTTGCGCAAAAAAAGCATGCGTTTTTTTCCCTATACTTTACATGGGTGCGCATACACATGCGTTTGTACGCGTTTGTATGCGCATGCCTTTTTTTTTGTAGTGTGCGCTCGGGCACACAAAATGCATCCTGTTGCATTTTTTGTGCGTCCGACTTGTCCCAAAAAAAATGTATGCGCACGCAATGCATTGCAAAAAAACGCAAGTGTGAACGTAGCCTAAGCTTGGTGGTTATAGTCACTGTAGGTGGTATACAAGTGCAATATTCTCTAGTTGTGGCACAGTGTTTGCCAGTTCCTCTCACACTTTGCCAGCAAATTGTTTTTAAGAGCAAAACAGTTTCAGAAATTAAGATGGCCACCTCTTACTGGATATAACCCGAGTGCAGTGTGATTACCGCCGACGCCAGCAGCTGTGCTCCAATCCTGTCATGCGAGATGCTCTGAGCACAGAGCACTGACATTCGGCTCCACACTTGCAGCAGAACAGGAGCCGATGGTCCTTAGCATACAGCATCCGATGCTTTCGCATGAGAGAATCATCGGATGCCATACGCCAGTGGGACCCCTGCATAAGAGTCAATTCACACTGCGTGATGCACATCATTGACCAACAGCTGATATATTGGCAAATGGGCAGTTGTTTTAATAGCCTCTTTACACAGGCTGACCCTGCATCAGATGCATAAGCTGCCATTCTTCTTGGCAACACAAATCCTGTTACCCAAGATGAGGCGCTACTGAGAACGATGACCTTTTGTGCAAACCAAAATATTTAATTCCAACAAGTGAGCTCTGTGCACTTTCGCTGTGTAAGAAGATAGACAAGTGAGAAGACACACATAGTGAATGGAAATCTGTCCACAGGTTTTTACTATCTTACCTGAGAGCAACGTAATGTTGGCAAAGAGAAGTTGAATCCAATGATGTATCACTTAGATTTCTGGGTGCAGCAGTTCTAACACAATCAGAGCTTTTATATATATATATATATAGAATGAACCAGAACTGAGAAAGCTGCACATAAGGCTCTCTATGTACAAAGTCCATAGACAGTAAGCTGCTTATCACAGGGAGGGGGTGTTTCCAGACTAATGTTGTCCAGCCATGTTATTGCCTTAGTGATAAATCCTTCAGTTAGTAAATAACAGTATGCACTTTGACAAGTGACATATCCCTGAATTCTTTGTTTCAACCTCTATCTCCTGTTGTTTTAAGATTACAAAGCAAAAACCTGCTGACGTATTCACCTAACAGAGTGGTTGCAAACAAACACTGCCATTTGCTGGTCCAAGACAATAGTGAAAGCAGAGCCAATTGCATTAGTAGGGACCCAAGAGAGAAGTGCATGTTCCCTTGGTGAAGAGATTGGAGAAGACACCAGTTCAGGTGAGCTGCAGTTAATAATTATAAAAGGCCCAGGAGGGAAGTGAAGAAGATGAGTTGGCACCCGAACCTGTAGCAGGATGGACAAGCGCAATAGCAAGCTGGCTTATAACCGCCATGGTAACACAAAACCAATAAGTAAAATGGTAAAAACACAAGATACCAAAGTGTGGAAGAATAATGGCCGTGGTGTTTATTTAGGGTAACTGAAAAGTCCTTTAAAACCTTTAATAAATTAATAACCAATAGTCCAATAAATTAATCATAATACTAAACCAATCCACCCAGAAAACTGGGTGATTTTCCCTCAAATAAAACATGACAAAGGAAATGAGATAAATTTTAAAAAGGGGGAGGGAGGGTGGGATCTTCGTTTCCTGACAGGATGATGAGATAACTGTCAGCACCTCAGATTTTTAGACCTTTTCTCTTCCCCCACTTTTTTAAAGCAGCCAATCAAAAACCACCAGCTAAAATTGGAAATAACCTGCTCATGGACTCCACAGCTTGCTGCTTGACCTTTAGACCTTGCCTCATATGAAGGGATTAACTCTTAAAAACCAAAACATAACCGAAACCCAATACTCATATAAAATGAAGCTAGGGTCTGTGTTACCATGAGACCCCCCTTACATCTGCACTTCAGGGGGGTGCAAGAAGGAGAGAAGAAGCGCACATAGGGTATTATCCGACAGTTTCAGAATCTGTAAATCAGAAAACTGCTCACCTGGTGCCCCTTTGATAAGGCACATAAATGTCAGCTGCTGCAGATCCATGGGTCAGAGGTTGACCATATCAGGAACCATACAAAGGAATTTTGTGGATATTGTCTACGCTGCTGAACAAATAGATATCCGGACGTATTGATGAAAAGGAATAGTGGTTATATTCAACACATTTCGAAGTCTAAAAATGACTTCTTCCTCAGGAAATACCACATACATATGTCTATGTATGTGGTATTTCCTGTTGAAGTCATTTTTAGACATCGAAATGCATTGAATATAACCACTATTCCTTTTCATCTATACGTCCGGATATCTATTTGTTCAGCAGCGTGGACAATATCCACAAAATTCCTTTGTATGGTTCCAGGTGAAGGAGTCGAGAGACCAGACCCACGTGAAGACCTGAGAGAGACCAGATCTGAGTGAAAACCCGAGAAAGACCAGATCCTCATAAAAACCCGACAGAGACCTGAGCCAGGAGAGCTGAGCTGAGAGGGAGAGAGACGACTAGGCCCCAGCGGAGGGATGTTTGTGTGAGCAGTCGCTTCCAGTAAGGAAGTACTGTACAAATTGGTGACCAGGACCATGCTTCAGATAATAATTAAGGTGGCCAGTTGGACGAGTGGGCCTAGTAACTCACCAACCAAGGACTTGCCAGTGTGATGTTGTGCGTTGCCTAGAGAGTGATGACGGTGACGGGCCTAGTAGTGACCCTTTAGGTTGGTGTTTTATTAGGACTTGGACATCACTGACAATAGCAGTTATTTAATGATGATAATAGAACAATAGAGTATAAATAGCATTGAGTCAATATGCTGATCATCTGTATTGTAACATAACTTTTGTTTCACCTCCATTGCGTAATTCAAATTGTTGTTGGTTTAAGTACCACTGTCTCCTCACTGTCTGCGCTGTTGCATCCGTGTACATATTAACAGATGGATGATCAGCAGCCTCTTTAGAATGCACTTTTATGAATGATCTTCCTAGGAACACTCGTTCACAATAATCTTGCAGTGTAAATGGACTTTAATTCCCTGATGTGGTCACCTATAGACACAATCTCTACAGCACATGTTCTCTCACAAACTCTATTCTTCATGTAGTCTTTTACCATACTGTATGGTAACTTGTGCTAATCTGATGCTGAACATGATGGGTCTGAATTGATGCTCTGGGACAATACAAAACCACTGGTTCCCATGCAACAGGCTCTTGCATTCACTATCTTTTGCTTCTCTCTCAATCTTGGAGTGAGCTCCTTGATAGTTGACAACTTCAGGACCCATCTTGTACTTTCTCTCGCAGCATCCACACAAAGTGACTCAATGAACTCCTCTTCTCCTCAAGCTTCAGTCACTCCTTAGGCGATTGTGATGGCTCATAGTCATAGCATGCTTCTCTGAGACTTAAGAAGCTTAGACCTTGGCTCAGTGTAGCAGGTTTCATTGTCTCTCATACGCTTATTTTGACACATTTGTTAGTGACGCCAAACACCCAGGTTTGTATGGACTCACCATAAGCATATGCAAATCAGGTTCAGGGCACCAAAGCAATATGTTCACCTTCTACATTATGACATCCAGGAATGCCATTGACACAGCGGTTTGCCAGCTCCTACTAAACATGGCAGAGGGGTTTTGACTCAGTTGGTACATGGCATAAACGTTGGCATGGCGTAAATATGTTTTTGTGGCACGAACTAGGATATATAGTATTAATACAACATTATCACACATTTTAGGCTTTTTATATACTTTATTTTTCTTTCAAATGAAGACATAACTTTGTAGGGTGGCGTGTTTGTGCCACTTGCAGTTCACCCTCCTTACAGCACCGTTTTATACTATATCTGTTACCACCGCTCTTTTTATTGCAGTGTTCTGCTCCATTTTATCAGACTGATTGTAACTATTTCTATTCATAAACTACTAAATCAATCAATTTCATCTTTAACAAACACTCACTGTTCCTTTGGCTATGGAATTCACATTGCCTTATATACTGTAGACCAAGCAGATGGTATGTCTATTAGGCTGGAGGTAAAGATCAGAGTCACAAAATAGATTTAGTCATATGGTTTTATACTTGGCCTTTAAATTCAACCACTATTAATAATGGGATTTTCCTTCAGGAGAATAATGCAAGGAAATGGCGACATATATTGAATAGAGAACCTGTGCGTCTATTTCGAGTCAAAGGAAGGAATTGTACAGAACTGCACAGTTAATTGCTGACAAGAGGGTGTTTGACTGGTTCCAGCCATGGAAGGGTTCTAACAAACCTAGAATAATTTTTGATTTTAAAACATATTTGTACTCCCCTTAGTCTCCTACAGAGGAAGGGACTCTCTCCTAAGCCAAGACTGCACAAAACATCAGCACAGTGCAAAGTAACCTTATGCATAGAATTAGATTTCTAGCTCTAATGAGACGTGAAATTAAGCTTTTTGGCTATCACAAATCTGAGTTTCCCCATAGAATAACACTGGATCAAGTGCTTTGTGATATTTTATCGGATTGCACTCAGCCGTGTTATACCCTCGTGTGATTCCAGCCTAAAGATGTTATTGAACAGTGCGGTTTTTTGGTGTATCTTTTTTCTCAAAAGAGCCTCATATAAAGGGGAAAACGCAGTAATCAGAGGAGATTGTTATTGCACATTATGGGGCGGACAAATATGCAGATAAAAAGCATCAGAACAATGCAACATTTACGCTACGTCTCAACATGGCTTCAAGGTTATTTAACACCTTCCCTATGGCATCAGGTAACTAAACTGTAGCTCTATATAAAACAGTCTCGTCTCTAAGTTATTTTTTTATCTCTTAAAAAAAGTATTTTCTCTTTAGAAGTGTTAGGGTATGTGCACACATTGCGGGTTTTGATGCGGATCCCCAGCGTTTTTTGATTTGCATCATATCCATATTGTAGAGCACAGGCAATGTTAGTGTATGGTGAATTAAGAATTGCAGTGCACATGCTGCGGAAAAATCCACGCAGATTTGCAGCGTTTTTTTTTTTCCGCAGCATGTCAATTCTTTTTGCGGATTCGCAGCAGTGTTTTCCAGTCTGGCACATGAAAAAAAATCTTTCTCTCTTATCTGAAGGAAGGAAAAGATGTCTTTGGCATAAGTTACTTTTTTCCTGATTATGTAGCATGACAAAATTGTGTACATTGTAGTTCGACTAAGGCTAGGTTCACGCTTGTTCAGGGGGATACATAGCATTTGTACAACCTGAGCGGCCACACAGGGGCCAAAGACGTCAGGGGGCTTCTTCCCCTTCTAAATCATCTGGAATTGTGTAGTATAATAAACTATTAGTCTGCAAAGGGCCCACATATTTTTCCTGCACAGGGGCGTCCTTCTTTCTGTGTCACTATTTTGATAGAACTACAAATATAATGATTGAAACCTGATGTACCCCATTACAAGGGTCTGTTGCATTCCACTGGTGTCCACCATATCATTTTGGATTTTCTTCTCTTATGACTGAATGGAAAACTAAAAATGTGTAGAACCGATATTAACCTAGCCTAAGGATACATTTAGAGACTGTAATTTGTAAGCTTCCAGACAAAATATTACCAGGCAAAAGCTGACCTCCATGAGATTACATCATGCTTGACACTTGTGATTGATATACACAACTGAATAACATAACTAAAGAAAATATTAAAGGGAATCTGTCAGCAGGATATTGCTATTTAATCTGAGAGCAGCATAATGTAGAGCAAGAGGGATGTCACTTACTATTCCTTGTGTTGTAATTTGAATATATTCAGTGTTTTATCAGCAGGAGATTATCAGTTCAAGACTGAGTCTCACGTGCGCGCCTGTCAGGCTAATCTGGGTAAGTTCGACCCAACACTGATTGGCAGCTTGTAAGTGTAAGGATGTGTTGGGGTCGATTAAAAGTTAAAGAAAGTTAAATATGTTTAGTGTAGGAATAGTTAAAATGTATTAGGGATTTTCCCAGTTGGGAGGAGGAGTAGTTATAGTTGAGACTCTTCCTGTTTTATGGCAGTGAGAACAGGAGGGGACAGACCACCACCACAGATTATAATTCATAATATCAAAATGTTATTTCAAACAAATATAATAAAACACTGGTAAACATAAAAAGGCTGCTGAGCACCAAGTTGCACGGATGCATAGTTATCTTATAAAGTGCAAAGTGCTCATAGTACTAACCTCAAAGTGTAGCTTAGTAGAAAAAAGACCATTAAATTGAGTTAAAGTGACTGTAGTACATAAATCAAAGAAACGATGAAGCGATATTGCTTGAATCCCAGCCTTGGGTGATGAAGACAATAACTTAGTAGGGGCGGCAGGGACAATAGTGCTATTTCCCTTCTACCTCAGTAAGTATTCCTTTTCTGCCTTGTGTCTCCATGGCGGGTAGGCTGTCTTTCAGCCAACGCCGATACCTTTGATTGCACAGTCACTGTTCTGCCCTCTTAATAGGGCAAATAATGTTTTGTATTTTGTGCTGGGTTAATTATAGCACCATCTAGTGGTGGCTGAATCTATAGCAGTGTTTTTTGATAGCATTATATAGTCTGTACCTTTAACAGAAGCAATGCACGTGGGATTGAAGCAATGCTTTGTGGGAACGAAGCAGTGTATTCTGGGATGAAGAAGGGCCATTTTGCTTCTGTGGATCTCATAGGATGCACATGTTATTTTGTCCCCCTGTGTAACCTTTGTTTTTCCTGCAACTTCTCTACTTGAGTCACTACCCGGCTAAAGCATATCTGGTGAGAGTCAGTATTTTCTTGCAATGCAGTGATTCAGAGAGGTGTTATTTACTGTCTAGCACCCAAGAGATGTCATTAACCCTTTAGTTGCCAGTTCTCAGTTAATGTAATCATAAACTAATGTATTCCTATGTAATGTTTGCATCTCAATGTACACTTCTGTGATTGTGTTAGCTGTGATCATCTGCCCAATACTTATGCATGTTATTTGTATTCCTTGTAGTTTTACCGCACATGTTCTATACTCTTCACAAATATACATTTAGACTACAGAGAACAGTCTGCTTATTTTGGAAGACAGAGCTGTGGTTTATACAGTATGCTGGATTGCACATCGTGTCAGCATGCCTGAAGGCAGAATAGTCACTTTGGTTGATCTAATATGTTTGCACCTTGCAGATTATATAGCAAAAGCCTGTTGACAGAATTCCTTTAAAATAAAAAAAAAATCCAGTCTGTGTTGTGTACTAATTTTTTTGTCGGGCATTGGACGGGGGGGTCTAGTTGCCCTCGTTGATTGAATTCATAATCACTTTTCTCCTCACCTGTAAGAGATGAACCCATTCTCACCAACTATATTGTAAGGATTGATAGGAAAAAAATTATGAATTATAGTCAGCACATCTAATCCTTTGATTAGCACACATATTTTGTGCAGCATCTTGTGTATTTTCTAAACCGTTTGGGATGTGTATACCCTACAGTCGTGTTTATTTCAGTGGGAGAGTTGACAGCATAGCTTGAAGATACAGCAACCACATGTGCTATTTTCTGGCAGGTCGAATTGATCTGACGTTATTTAGATCACTTATACTTTAGATGTACTTGCACTTTAATTGTATTTATTCAGGAAATATCAAACAGCCTGGACCCTGTCTCAGGAAATGTGAGAGTCTGTGTAATATATCTGCTGAAATACTGACTCTTTTTATTCTTTGCAGACTAAAATCTTTTTGGCCATAAGGGCTGGAGAGCTGTCATATGATTTTCCTTGTCATATGAGCTTCCTGTATTTTTCCTATGACCTTTGGAATCACTGGGAAGCAAGTAGGCCAGATTCAGCTTTTACTAAAATTCTAACATAGCTGTTATCTCAGCTCTTTGTCTCACAAGTTTGATGTTGGAGCTGTTTTTTGCTGTTTATCTAGAGCACATATATAGTCTGTCCTTACCCAAACCCTATTCATACTTTTACTGATGTATAAAAATCACCTGCAGGTATTAGAAAAACAGAATGAAGCTAATGTTAAATCAGATTTCCTGATACTGTCTAATATTTGGACAGTGTAAATCTAGACTAGACATTCTTAAGATAAGCTCAATATATGACAGTAGCTCATGCTGGATAATAAATTTGGCACATCTGCATGCACTTTTTTCTAAGTTAACGCCACCTTTATGGTTGACTTATTTTGCACCAAAAATCTTGGCCTGTTTTAGCAGATTTTGTAAATTTCATGTCAGCCCCTTTAAGGTTAAATCATGACCCTTTTCCTGCTAAGCAGCAACTCTTATAAATCGAGGTGCAAAAAGTTTCTAAAATACATTGTGAATGTGGTGCAAGACATGTTGGACAGTTTTTGGAATAAGTTTTCCCATAACTCTTGTGCACTTAGCGTAATAAATCTCCTCCAAGGTGCTTAAATCTGCGTTAAAGGGAATCTGTCACCCCATTTTAGCCCTATAAGCTGCGGCCACCGCCATCAGGGGCTTATCTACAGCATTTTGGAATGCTGTAGATAAGCCCCCCCCCCCGATGTAACCTGAAAGATAAGAAAAACAAGTTAGATTATACTCACCGGGGGGCGCTGTCAGTTGGGGTGAGTATAATCACAACTCCTTTTTTCTTATCTTTGAGGTTACATCCGGGGCTTATCTACAGCATTCCAGAATGCTGTAGATAAGCCCCTGATGGCTGTGGCCACAGCTTATAGGCCAAAAATGGGGTGACAGATTCCCTTTAACAAGCTGAGGCCTAAACGCTTAAGGGCCTGTCACACTAAGCAATATCGCTAGCAATATCGCTATAACGTCACTGGTTTTTGTGACGTTATAGCGATATTGCTAGTGATATCGCTATGTCTGATACTTACCACCGACGGCTCCCCCGCTGGTTATCACTGATCGCGCGAGAACGTCCTGGGCCGTTTCTCGTCGTCAGCTTCCTGCTGAGCTTCCTGCTGTGGAGACGAGCGACACGTGGACGCGGGCGGGAGGACGTCAGGATTGTCTCGTCTGACAGGTAAGTAGCGACCTCCGACCCCTGTTATGTTGCTGGTGAGATCTGCTCACTAGCGACCACTTAGTGATGCACCAGCGATCCTGACCGCGTCATATTGCTGGTCGGGATCGCTGGTGCATCGCTAAGTGTGACAGTACCTTAAGGAGCTCTGTGCCGCTGCTGGGTTTCATATGTAGCCATGCACCAGCGATCCCGACAATCTTACGACCCGGTCAGAATCGCTGGTGCATCGCTAAATGGTCGCTAGTAAGCTGCCACACAGGCAGATCTCACAGCGACATAGCGACGCAGCAGCTGTCGTTACTTACCTTTCAGACGCGGCGATCCTGATGTCCTCCCGCTCACGTCCACGCATCGCTCGTCGGCGCCAGCAGGAAGCGCCCTACGAGAAATGGAGCTGCACGATCTCGCGCAATTATCGACAGACAGCGGGGGAGCCGGTCGGAGGTAAGTATCACACAAAGCGATATCGCTGCTGCGTCACGAAATCGGTGACGCTTTAGCGATATCGCTTGCGATATCGCTATGTGTAAAGGCCCCTTTACAATACGCACAAAGCAATTGTCAATATAATCGTTCTGTGCTAATAGATTGTCATGTTATCACCAACACATCACCTGTTTTGGGCAATTTGTTGGCAATAATGATGATTTTTAATCCATGGGAGTGGAGAGCAGTGAGTATTCATTTCTATTTAATGGTGGATATGCTGTTAGCCACATACGCTGGCTTCCTGGCTTTCACGTGTGCGCATTACTTAAAAGAATAAATATTCACTGCGCTCCACTCCCACAGGCATAAATCAGCTGCTGGCATTAGAACAGGACGCTGCAAGGGAGCGCAGGGAAGACAAGTATAATGGTTTGTGTTTTTTTTTATGTTTTTCTAAAGGGGGCCATACATACCAGAATGGGGATGGGGGCCATGCATACCAGGATAGGGATGGGGGCCATGCATACCAGGATAGGAATGAGGGCCATGCATACAAGGATAGGTATGAGGGCCTTGCATACAAGGATAGGGATGAGGGGGCCATGCATACCATGATAGGGATGAAAGAGCTATGCATACCAGGATAGGGATGAGG
Source organism: Dendrobates tinctorius (assembly GCF_039654945.1). Classification (NCBI taxonomy): domain Eukaryota; kingdom Metazoa; phylum Chordata; class Amphibia; order Anura; family Dendrobatidae; genus Dendrobates; species Dendrobates tinctorius. The sequence continues at coordinate 21,839,922 of NW_027361829.1, read as the reverse complement.
GGGCCATTCATACCAGGAGGGGGCCATGCATACCAGGGTGTAGATGGGGGCCCTGCATACCAGGATAGGGATGAGGCGGTGTCAGCATTTGAACCCAGCAGCTCTTGAGCACCATGCGGCAGCTCTTCCCTCTGAGCTATTCAGCTCACTGGACAGTTCCTTGCTAAATCAGATACTAGCACCTGTGTTGCTCCTTATGTCTCCACCCCAACTTCCTGATTGGCTCACCCTGTGATCTCCGGATTGAGCACCCTACTTAAACCTAGTCCCTAGAAGATCACTCCCCAATGCCCTGTCCTCAAATATACTTCCTAATGTCCACTCTGATCACTCTATGGTAACTCTCCAAATGACGCTACCCAAGCCTTACTCCCTCAATATGATTTGGCAACTGAATGAGTCGATTCTAGCTGATACAGATATACGCACCCGCATATCCAAGACACTTGAACTAAATATTTTGCCAAAAATGATACAGATGAGGTTTCGGCCTCTATTTTGTGGGAAGCGCATAAATCAGTAATAAGGGGGGAATTGATCTCAATCACATCGTATCTTAATAAGAAACGACAAAATGAAATAAACACTTTATATGAAGAGATATTTGAACTAGAGACCCAACATAAGAAACAAGTAGATTCAAAAAGATTGGCCGCACTAACTAAAAAGAGACAACAATTGAAGGACATCTTAAGCAAAAAATCAGCAAAATGGTATGCTTCATGGCGGACCAGGATGTTCGTACATTGAGACAAAGCTACCAAATTTATGCTCTCAAGTATTAGAAAGCGCCAAGATCGCACATACATACACTCAATCAAAACATCACAAGGACTAAGCACCCAAAACTATGCACAGATAGAATCAGAATTCCTCGCATACTACAAACATTTATATAATATTCGCTCGATAGAATCAAAATTAGATCAACTAAAAAGGAAAAACGCAATAAAGAGTTTTCTGGCCCGTCTGAACTACCCCAATTGACTGAAACACAACAAACCCAGCTGACTAGGCCATTCTGTATGGCTGAGCTCCAGTCCGCCCTGTCGAAGAGTCCAAAAGGGAAAGCTCCTGGACCTGATGGTCTACCAATAACTTACTATAAGACTTTCTCCTCGACCCTCAACCCACGCCTGTTAAGAATGTGCAACTTCATACAGTGCAAGGGTCAGTTCCCAACCCAAGCTTTGGAGGCAACAATTTCATTAATTCATAAAGAAGGCAAAGACCAGGAACAATGCAGTAGCTACAGACCTATATCGCTATTGAATGTTGACCTGAAGCTATTTGCAAATTTGTTGGCGCGTAGAATAGCGAAGATTTTGCCGTTGGTAATTTCTCTGAATCAAACGGGCTTCGTGGGGGGGAGAGAGGGGAGAGACAATGCATATAAAGTCATACATCTCATGCAACACGCGAAATTGAGCAAACTTCCACTGGTCTTACTGGGTACGGATGCTGAAAAGGCCTTCGATAGGGTGGACTGGACCTACCTAGAGGAGACATTGTTGGCGTTTGGATTCCTGGATCAGATAGTCTCAGCCATAATGAAGTTATACAAAAACCCGAGGGCTCGTATTAGTATCAATGGCTCACTAACAGACACATTCACTATAAATAACGGTACTCGCCAAGGATGTCCGTTGTCACCTCTACTTTTTGTGCTGACAATGGAGCCTCTCCTGAGTGCGATACAGCAATGTACAGAAATTGAAGGTGTTAAAATTGGAGAGCAACACTATAAGACTGCGGCTTTTGCGGATGACTTGCTCATCACAGTGACAAAACCTCTCAGGAGCTTTCCAGCCCTTATGAAGGTATTAGATGAATATGGTAGCATCTCAAACTTTAAAGTGAATGTGTCGAAATCTGAGGCTTTGGACTTAAATATTCCACCACACATCCTCAATAAACTTAAGAATAAATACCCGTTCACCTGGCCCAAAGATTACATTAAGTACTTGGGAGTCAAACTAAGCAGAACAGAGAGGGAGCTGATCAAGCTTAATTATGGTCCGTTGCTGGAACTTTCTGCTACCACAATAGGATCATGGAGAGAGCAGTTCCTTTCCTGGACTGGCAGAAAAAATCTTCTGAAAAGCCTGATTTTACCAAAATTCACTTATATGTTCCAAATGTTGCCCATCCAAATACCAGATTCCTATTTGTCTAGAGTAAACTCCCTCTTCTCCAAATATATGTGGAACAAGACAAGGCCTCGAATAGCTTTCCGTACACTGACTCTGCCTAAGTTGAGGGGGGGAATGGGTGCCCCCGACATAAGAAAGTACTATTATGCATCAGTGCTGACACGCTCAGTGCACCTGATACAAGGCTCTCAGGACAAGCAATGGGTAACAATAGAGAAAGAGCACTCATGCTTTCCCATCAGACAGTTTTTATTGACTTATTCAAGAAGGAGCTTTACTCCTCCCCACCCAAACCTATTGACCCGTACATTGCTAAAGGTATGGGCGAAAACGCATGGTATCCTTTTACCCCCCTCATCACCACTTTTAACATTATCAGACATTTTAGCTCACTCTCTTGATACCGTGACTGGAGGCGGCCCGCAAGGGCTGAAAATCACGATAGATCAATTGTTAATAGATGGAGTGCTTCCATGCCTCCCAGAGCTCTGTAAACTACTCGGGTTAACAAACATAAACTTTATACAATACTCCACAATTAAAGAGACATTGAAAAGAATACGCTTTAACACAGATCCCACAAGTAAACTCACATCTTTCGAGACTCTATGCTCCAAATTAAACAAACCCAAAAAAATATTGTCCACAATATACCAAGAACTTCTTCTTGAAGATCATTGCTTAAAACGAGCCTTTATAGCAAGATGGGAACAAGACTTAGGCTACTCGTTCTCACATGAACAAATACTTCATATTTATAAACATTCCCATGGCCCGACTAAATGTGTCAAAGCCCAGGAAAATTCCTATAAGATAGTGTTCAGATGGTACATTTCGCAAACGCAGTTTCAGGCTTGGCTGGTGAATCTTCATACAAATTGCTGGAGATGTGGTACTGATGAAGGTGACTATATTCATTTATGGTGGAAATGTCCAATCATAAAACGCTTCTGGGCGCTCATAGAAAAAAATTTTCAGGATGTAACTGGGAAGAAAGCTGTTCTAACACCTGAAAGTGCGTTACTGAATTTCCCGGTGTGGCCAGGGAATAAGAAATATTCTATATTGGTACATAATATAATAGCGGCAGCCAATCTCTTGATACCCACACATTGGAAAACTACCAACTGCCCCACACGTCAACAATTACTATATAAGATAGATCAACTATATTACATGGCTGAATTAGTGGCGCACGTGAATCTCTCACTAGCACTGTTCCAGGATACATGGAGACCTTGGATTCTCTACAGATCGACCATCCACACAGACTTACTACAGATTGCAACCCAGTGATGCCTCTACTACCCCTTTAACCTCTCTCCCTTCCTTATCTATCTTTTCTGTTCTGCGTTCATCCCCCTTTTCCCCAGCTACTCTCTCCAATTCTCTTGATTGCGGTTTCAGTTAATTACTCTGAAAAAAGTTGAGTACTGTAGGTGAACATGAGATATTTGGCTTAACAATTGACAGGTTGCACTAAATTCTTCAGGTGTCAAGTCAATATTCCTTATATGGTATTATACGCGTAATTTATGATATGAGACGAAGATTGGAATAGTTGAGGTTCTGTTTAGATGCGACATGTCATCACCGGATTACCGGTACCCTACTATGTAACAATGTAATACTGTAATGATATCTCATTGTACCTGTTAATGTTATAATTTAAAACTTAATAAAAAGAACATTGAAAAGAAAAGAGCAGCCTACTTAAACCTGGCATTGCACTTCCTTCATTGCGAGATTTTTGAGCTCCCAGCCTTTAGTCTAGCTTCTTCCCACTTGCTACATATTCTCAAGATCTTACTGCTGCTCTGTATACTGACCTCTGGATATATCCTGACTACGTTACCTGCTTATCTTCCAAACTATACTTTTGCGCCGTGTACTTACCTCTAGCTATATCCTGACTATGATTCCTGCTTATCCTCAAGATCCTACTACTGCACTGTGTACCAACCTCTGGCGATATCCTGACTAGGATTTCTGCTTATCTTTCCAACTACACTGCTGCTCTGTGTACCAACCTCTGGATATATCCTGATGATGGTATCTGCTGGTGCTGCCCCTGGTAGTTGCAATATCGTTACTTCTACTCAGGTAAGTCCTTAACAGGAGGCAATGCACACCAGGACAGGGATGAGGGGCTATATATACCAGGACTGGGACAAGGGGCCATGCATGCCAGCACGGGTATAGGGATGAGGAAGCTATGCATAGTAGGGTAGGGATGAAGGGGCCATGCATACCAGGATGGGGATATGGAGGCCATGCATACCAGGATGAGGATGAGGGGACATCCATCGCAGGACGGGAATGAGGAGGCCATGCATACCTGGATGGGGAAAAGGGGGCCATGCATATCAGGATAGCCTTGAGGGGGCCGTGCATACCAGAATGGGGGTGAGGGGGCCATGAATACCAGGATAAGGATGAGGAGGCCATGCATACCAAGATGAGAATGAAGGGGGGCATGCATACTAGGATGGGGATGAGGAGGCCTTGCAAACCAGTATGGGGCTGAGGGGGCCATACATACCAAAATGGGGATATGGGTGCCATGCAGACCAGGATAAGGATGAGGGGGCCATGCATACCAAGATGGGGATGAGGGGGCCATGCATACTAGGTTAGGGATGAGGGAGCCATGCTTATCAGGATCGGGATGAGGGGGACCATGTATATCTGGATTGGGGAGATAAATATACTAGGATAGGGGATATATATATTAGTACAGAACTGACCACATTTTTTGCTTCAGTTTTTTTTTATAATTTTCTCCTCTAAAACCTAGGTGCGTCTTATGGTGCGGTGCCTCTTATAGTGCGAAAAATACGGTATTTCATGGTGGCTTTTGATAGTATAGCTCTGATTTCTGATTCATAAACTCTAGCAGATCTTCATAAAACAACCCCATTGATAATTTTAAAGCGGATGTCATATCTATTATGATATGCGGTACTCATATGCCTCCTGGCTTCCGGCTACCTGGAAGACTTTGGAGGGCATTGTGCTCCTGCTTGATTAAAATTTCAGACCAGCGACATCATTGAGCAACTGGTCCGAATAGTGGGATCTTCAATGTTGCAAGCAAAGGCAGCTTTTGAGGAGGGCAATTGTACTGAGTAAAGGTACTGTCACACTAAGCGATATCGCTAGCAATATCGCTATAACTTGTGACGTTATAGCGATTTTGCTAGCGACATCGCTGTGTCTGATACTTACCTCCGACCGCTCCCCCGCTGGTTATCGCTGATCGCGCGAGAACGTCCAGGACTGCTTCTCGTCGTCAGATTCCTGCGGCGCTTCCTGTGGAGAGACGACCGACGAGCGTGGAGCCGGGCGGGAGGACACAGGATCGCCTAGTGTGACAGGTAAGTAGCGACCCCCGTCCTCAGCGATGTCGCTGGTGAGATCTGCCTGTGTGGCAGCTCACTAGCGACCACTTAGCGATGCACCAGCGATCCTGACCGCGTCATATCGCTGGTCGGGATCGCTGGTACATCGCTAAGTGTGACAGTACCTTAAGGCCGGATAGGGAGCTAACCTTGCACTCCATCAATCCGGACAGCTTCAGAGCAGAGCTTACACTCTCTGTTGGAAACTGCATGTAAGCACTGTGCATGTGCTAGACTGCAGCAGTGGCTGGGAATCTAGTCAAAAAGCAGTAAGCCATAAAATTAGAAATAGTAGAAAAAGACAGCAGGATGGCACTCACCGTTCTCTTGAAATGATTCACTTTATTTCATATTAATAAAGCATAGGCATCGGCACGGGAGAAATGCAAAAAGACCGTCTTTTTGCATTTTATCCCGTGCCGATGCCAATGCTTTATTAATATGAAATAAAGTGAATCATTTCAAGAGAACGGTGAGTGCCATCCTGCTGTCTTTTTCTACTATGATATTCATGTTTTTTCTTCACATGGATAGAGCACCCGTTCAGCAAGGGTTACAGGTGTCACACTGATAGCGGTTATAAGTGGCTTTGCGGGTATTTCTTTCTCAGGGACAGTGCCGGATGTTTCTTTTTTCTTTGACTGATAAAATTAGAAATACCTTCATTCTGAAGAACATAGATTATTTTTAATAGAAAGCAATAGACACTTACTTTTATAAGAATGTTACAATTTTAACAATTAAAGAAAATGAGAATAACCTCTATAAGAAAAAAATTGTTTCCTAAAGTGTTCCTACAATTGATAATGGAAATGTTTCTGCAGTCTTTTGTCACTGAAAACAGAAAGCAAAAACCACAAATATCCTGAACTAAAAAGTAAAAAATAAACTGCAAATAATGCATAAAAGGTAATAATAATAATAACGGTATTTAGTAAACTTAATTTTGATCAAAATAATGTACAAGCCATCCCGCCACGTCACGGCAACCCTTGTGGGACAGTCCCTACTCTAGTATTTAAAACCTTTTCACTTGCCAAGTGACGTGAATGTGAACAAGGATCGAGCGGCTGAACCACTAGTAAAAGCTTAGGCCAGACAGGATGGTTTTCCCAGCTCAGAAAGAGGGCGGTCACCCATATATGAACTGAATGCACAATGAAATGAATAAAAAACAAATCTGAACTGAGAAAAGTAAGTTAATGTGCATGCACAATGTAAGTGCATATTAACACATGACCATTAACCAGGGAAAACAGAAAGCAAAAAACACAAATATCCTGAACTAAAAAGTAAAAAATAAACTGCAAATAATGCATAAAGGTAATAATAAGGGTATTTAGTAAACATAATTTTGATCAAAATAATGTACAAGCCATCCCGCCACATCACGGCAACTCTTGTGGGACAGTCTTTTGTCACTGTATCTGTTGTTAAATAGTGCTGTTCGTTTCCTAATTCAATATTTCTGCACTTCCTACATTATACGCAGACATGTAATATAGATGAAATGGTAAACGTAAATACAGGATATACGTTGTATTTGATTTTGCAAGTAAGGCTATGTTCACATCTTAGTTTTGGCTATGTTGGAGGTATACATGGGACTTACTTTATGATGCATACCCTGGTATGACCACAGATCCCCACACACCTAGTGTAAGCCAAAAGTATATCCCCTGGCAAACGATAGGCAAATATTTGTTGCCATATCTTTTTTATAGGATACTAAGTAGTAGTCTAACATTTTCTTAGCATAGACACCCAGTTAAAAAAACAAGTCAATAGCTAATAAATATTCCACTGCATGCCTGTTTGGTGGTATACTGTAGTATGTCGGTGATCTACTTCTGGGTTTACTCTTACATAGCTGAAAACAAGATTTGCAAAAAGCCTAAAAGGTATTGTAAGGTAGCGCTTATTATTCATGTTGGGGACACTCACTTGGCCGCAGATTAACAGGGTTCGGCACAGGGTTTTTCACATAAAACATCCATATGGTTTATTGTTAGACGGCATAAACCATGGAAGCATGAAGAAAAAATAACAGTATTATATCAAACCAGAAGAATGTTCATGACAGAGCTCCGCTCTGTTAGACCTGTGGTCACACAGGCTGTGCCATGTCCAGCATGCAGGCCAATATACACAGGTCTGACCAGGTCCGTGGCCTCAGCATGTGCTCTTCAGGAAGGCAGCACACCTTCCAACACCTAGGCCTTCCGGGACCTTCCACATGGCCCAATCAGATCCATGCACTCTCTTTCCATGTGACCCGACCTCAGGCACATTATATGGTCCATAACCACAACCACAGGTGAGTCATGGATCACATGGTTCATGACCTCATTGCAGGTCCTATTTCCCACAGCCACACACACACATATACAGATTTTACTATGGGCAGGTGACTCGTCTCACCCATCTCACTAAGTCACCTGGAAGCTTCCCTATTGTAACCAGAAACCATCAGCAGAATATCTGCTGATTAATACCGGTTCCAGCTTCCATCCCAGGGCAAGCCCCCCTGGGATACATATCGTTCATTTACCATCCTGCCGTTCATCCTTTCTCCATTACAATAATTGACATGCCTGTATGCATGTCCTGGGATGCCCACACAGTGCCCCCTAGCTGTCACAGGGGTCACTGCACCACATACCTCCCCCCTCTGTTCAAACTTGTGGAGTTGAACACTTGTCATCACCCAGGGGTCCCGAGACTGGGCACCCATGTCCCCTTGCCCTACCAGTCGTCTTTGAGCATCAGCTTCCGAGACGTAGTCCATCACTGTCACTGTATGCCTCTGTGACCAACACATTATCGGACATTGTCCTTTCCCGTTTCAGGGTTAAACTAGTAGGCCTCCCCCGCCCCCAGCAGTTCTTATGTCAGTGTTGAGCTTTGGGCCTTAAGTCACAGTCCAGCTGTGTCACTAGACCCATTTTATTTTCTACCTTTCTGCAGTGCGCCCCGTCACCCGACCTTTCTCTCACTGGCTGGCTCTCCCGGTTGGTACAGTCAGAAGTCCCACCTACAGTCGCATCAACTGTCTGGCCTGAGTCTGACCCATTTAGTATCTCACAGGAGCTAAGGTCTCTAAGTTTAATAAAGTAGAACTGCCACTTGCAGATTTTTGACATTCTTGCCTTGCTGACAGTCTTCGGCTACCTGCCATTTCACTATTTGGAGGAACCCTTCGGGTCCTTATACCTAGGGTTGAAGGCGGCCGCCAACCTGATGTTCAGCATCTCTTTATTAATCTGCAGTCGGTCCAGTCTCAACTGCTCTATCTCCTGCAGTTGCGTTACTCCATATTCCAGGAGCATCCAGAAGTTCCTAAGGCTTTCCATGAAGCCAACAACAATGACTGGAATCATGCCATCTTCCCCAGATACTTGGACTTCACCATCAGGAGGGATCCTCACCCTCACCACGCCGGAGATATTCACAAGGTCTTGTATCACCTTTCCGAGCCTTCCAACGACTCTCCCCACCAGATATTTGGGTACCGGAATTACGTCTTCCACCAAGCCCAGCCGATTCTTAGCTTCCCCCGCAAGCTCTAGACGTCGAGCGGCTTTCACATTACTCCGCATGATCATCTGTTTAGCGTGGAGACATTGCAGACATATATCCACCAGGACAGCTGCCCGCTTTACTTTGTCTTCCCTAGTTGACAGTACCACCAACTGCCGAGTCTCAGGTGCCCAGTGCACCCTACACGCTTTGACCACCTTTTTAAAAGCCTCATGCACACCTTCACTGGTACAGGCTTCTTGCACATCTTCGGGTACCTCGATCATGCACTTGCTGATCGTGGGCTCGCTCTCTTCCTGGACAGCTGGCTATACCATGGACACTTCCCTCAAGACAGTTGTCCCGACTGAGTGACTGTCTTGTTCTGCTCTTAGCTCAAAATCTTCATGAGATTTACCCTCTTCAAGACCCGTTGCCAGGATGGGCACTGGCAGTTCCGTCTTATCACTCGGGAACGGCCGCTGTAAGTCTTCAACCACCAACTTCTCCCGCAGAAGACCTCTTACTGCTTCTTTGAACACTTTCACATCTTCTCTAAGGGTCTTATTCATACTTTGCCACGTTGACAGGTTACCTCTGAGCTCAGAGACTTCCTTCTCCAGCTCATCCACTCTGTGCTCAGCCTTATGTCTCAGGGCCTTGACTGCCAAAAATTCAGACTCCCTCAACCTTTCTTGAGGCTCGGCCCTGTCACCCTCAGGTACCTCTCGACTCTTTGTACCTTCGTTACTGTACTCCTTTTCTATCTTAGAGTCACAGTCACCCCCGGAGTCTGAGTCACCCCCATCAGCAGAGTGAACCCTCCAGTTACCCTCTAACTGGGTGTCCGCTCCAGACATCTTATTTACCACATCACCATCAGTCATTCTGTGGTACATGTCACGAGACATCAGGTCCGTAAGTTGGGCAGACGTACCGTTTCCTCCGGTCACTCCTACATCTGACCTGTCCACTTTAGGAGGCGTCACTGTCTCAATATATGCCAGCCCAACAGTAGAGAGGCCTCCATCCTCCTGCTATAGAAGAATTCCGCTCTCCCACAAGCCGGAGAACACTTTAGAGTCCCAGCCTATAACGACTGGACAGGACAAAATTGGGACTATCGTAACATCCTGTCCTGCAATGTCCCAGCCTGTCTCAAAGACTACCCTGGCCACTTGACAATCCTTAGTGCCCCCGTGGTTGCAAGTGACCCCAAACGTTCTACCGAGTATCTCAGGAGAAACCCTCACTAGAGTCACCGGGCTCCCAGGGTCGACCAGACCAACCACATCTCATAATTTATCTGTAGGGCACACCCCCATAGCATCATGCCGGGTGGGTAGTTCACAAGGCAGACTGGACACATAGTACATTTGCCCCTGGCAACAGTTTGTCTGCACCACCCCTTTTACGTTGGGATGCTCCTCCCCCTTTTGGGCCCCTATCCCGTTTATGGACTCCGCCTTCCTCTGGGACACCACCCTTTTTGGGTTACCACCCCGATTTGGGTCACCGCCCCCTTTCAGGATTTCACCATGTCTCCTCTACAGGCCTTCTTAGGCCAGAGTTCACACGGTACAGTTTAAGTCTTTTGGGCTTGTACTGGCCCTTTAAGAGGACAAATGCTCTGATGTCCTCTTACGACACCACACCAGCTCCTGCTGGCACTGCCACAGCTCCTGCTGTCATAAGTCCATGCATACTTCCGTTGTGCCGTCTTCGTGGACCCACCGATCCACAGCAATTTTCGTAACCCCGCCGAGTTACAGCCAGATGCTTGTCACCTTGGTGACCCCCACTGAGCTACCACAAGCTGACTCTTGAGAAAAAAAAAACTTTGTTACCCCGCCGAGTCACAGCAACACCTTCAGCTTTATAGGAAAGAGAAAAAAAAAACACAGTCTCTCACTGACCCCGGTCAGTACAACACTGACTCCTGTCCGTTACCTACTGGTGGCCACACAGGTTCTCGGGTACCTCTTATCCACAGAGGCACCCTATAGACACTTCTCATACAGTCTTTCCCTGACTCCGGTCAGCATACCACAGACTCCTGTCTGTTACCTGTTGGTGACGCAGGTTCTCAGATGCCTCTTTTCCGCAGAGGTATCCTATAAATCTCTCTCACTGACCCCAGTCAGCATAACTCATGGTTTTCAAGACCGTCTGCTCTCCTGGCACAGAGTCGCCAGCACTGCAACATGTGCTTCTTGAAACTGTTGCCCCTAGCAACCGAATTTGTAGACCTCTTCTGTTGCCCCTAGCAACAAGGCTACAACAGTGCCCTTAGTATTCTCCACCAATTGGAGGATAGCTCTTATTATTCATGTTGGGGACACTCACTTGGCCACAGATTAACAGGGTCCGGCACAGGGTTTTTCACATAAACGTCCATACAGTTTATTGTTAGACGGCATAAACGATGGAAGCATGAAGAAAAAATAACAGTATTATATCAAACCAGAAGAATGTTCATGACAGAGCTCTGCTCTGTTAGACCTGTTGTCACACAGGCTGTGCCATGTCCAGCACGCAGGCTCTCGCCTAAACACAGTTAGTTCACTCTGTCCGGAGTTACCTCTTAGTTACTCCTCATGCAGGATGCCCGTTCCCTCCTGGGGACTGTCCCAGACACACAGGCCAATATACACAGGCCTGACAAGGTCCGCAGCCTCAGCATGTGCTCTTCAGGAAGGCAGCACACCTTCCAAGACCTAGGCCTTCCAGGACCTTCCACATGGCCCAATCAGATCCATGCACTCTGTTTCCATGTGACCAGACCTCAGGCACATTATATGGTCCATAACCACACCCACAGGTGAGTCATGGATGACATGGTTCATGACCTCATTGCAGGTCCTATTTCCCACAGCCACACATACACATATACAGGTTTTACTATGGGCATTCAGACACACGGGGGTGGGTTTGCAGGTGACTCGTCCCACCCATCTCACCAAGTCACCTGGATGCTTCCCTATTGTAAACTGAAACCATCAGCAGAATATCTGCTGATTAAAACCGGTTCCAGCTTCCATCCCAGGGCCACCCCCCCGGGATACATATCGGTCATTTACCATCCTGCCGTTCATCCTTTCTCCATTACAATAATGGACATGCCTGTATGTATGTCCTGGGACGCCCACACAGCGCCCCCTAGCTGTCACAGGGGTCACTGCACTACAGTATGTATGTGGTAATTTGTGTGTATTGGCCACAAAATATCTGAGTAATCCTACCTTGAAAACAGAGAAAGAAGAGTTAGAAAGACAATAGATAACATTTTACTATCAGTCTTAATATGGCTAGACAAATTCTTCGGCATGCAGCTCATAAGAGAACATCATGCATGGAAAGATGCCAATCTGATGTATGAAGGAGCTGGCAGCTTGACAACCATATATCTGAGCGCAGCAAATCAGCAAATTCTTTAAAACTTCTAAATTAGCTTTACTCAGCAAAACCATATGCCAGATAGACAAAATGGGTAAGTAAATTACGTAATTTTGATACTCTAAATGCAAATCACCCAGCATATAAATGAAACACTGAGAAAAGTAAACTGTGAAGCTCCTGGATTGCTGAAATGGTAATATATGCAGAATAATGGAAAAAATGCAATAATGTATAGCACACTATTATTAGCTACAGTTCCAGTCATGTTTATCTTCTCTTGGCTATAGTTCAGGGTGGGCAAATATTTTTTTCTAATGATCACATAATATACTGTGACCAAACCAACAGGCCAAACTTCTGTTCATTATTGTTGTTTTTTATTAATTTATATCGAGTAATATTGAGCAGAATTAAGTCTTGTGACTCTCTGCTGCTGCTAACATATGTTACAATAGGCCTTATTGCAATATGTATTCTTACTTTTAGCAATGAATCATCACCATATGCAGTGGCATGTGAAAGTATTCATCCCCTTGAGTTTTTACCTATTTTGTTACATTACCTGTGTTTAAATGTTTTTGTAATCCGATTTGTGTGTGATGCAGAAGACTATTCAGAGGTAATTGCTGACATATTTAAAATAGTGAGGGATCAGCTTTATTTCCCTTAATGTGGTATATAAAAGGTAATATAAATTTGTCAAACTTAATTTCTTTATGTATTAACCTTTTTTGCAATTTCAAGTATGGTAGGGCTCATGTACAAGTAGTATGGTGCTCATGGGCTGCTACGGGGCTCTACTGTAGCTCCATGTGCATCCAATTTAAAGGGGTTGCCCAGGCTGAAATGAAACGTCTGCAATCATGATACAGTTGTGTGAAAAAGTGTTTGCCCCCTTCCTGATTTTTTATTCTTTTGCATGTTTGTCACACTTAAATATTTCAGATCACCAAACAAATGTCAGGAACACCGCACTGCACTTGCTTACTGGGCCAGTGCGCGTGTCCTGAGTACAAAAACTATGCACAAAGATACCTGTGGAGCGGGGCAGCAGTGGTGACGATGCGTGCTCCAGACTAACAGGACCTGAAGCACGTGACTGCTGAGGGCGTGGTCTAAACTTCAGAGAGCTAGGAGCTGAAGGAAAACTCCTAGAAAGATAACTATTGAACAAGTTACCAAGGGGCACAGACAGGGACATAAAACCAGATCAGGCCAGGGTCAAAGCATGAAATAGCACGACAGTACCAAAGGACCAAAGGATTAGACAGAATAGATAGTCAGGACGAAGCAATAGATCAGTAAACCAGAACGGGCAATAGATGGTACAATAGGGGCAAACGGTAGCGGAGTAAAGATAGCCAAGCCAGGAGGTCAGAACCGGAGAAGACAATAGTACCAAAATGTGAGACAGAGAACAGAGTGAGCGGACAGACCGGGTTATACACTGGAAGCAAACAAGCAATGCAGTATACACGCACACCAGGTGTCAGATACACAGCCAGAACAACAGTATAGCTGACAAGGAATCCTAGTCTGGAGTTGGTATAAATATCCCTCCCAGATCCAAAGGGAGGCCAGCAAAAGTCAACCCTGCGAGAACAGGCCATTAACCATGTCCTATACCATGACAGTACCCCCCTTAATGGGGGGCCATAGGAACCCCAGGCTTCTCAGGGTATCTGGAATGAAAAGCCCGCACCAGTCGATCAGCGTGCACCGAACTGGCCGGAACCCATGACCGATCCTCAACGGAATATCCTTCCAATGAATAAGGTACTGAAGTCTCCGACGCACCCACCGTGAATCAATGATGCGCCCTACCTTGTAGTCCAGTTGACCCTCTAGCAATACTGGAGGAACCACAGATGAAGGATCTTCTCTAACTGTCCCCACAGGTTTTAATAGGGACCTGTGGAAGACGTTAGATATTTTGAAAGAGGTGGGCAACTGTAATCTGTAGGCCACTGGGTTGATCACCTCTACAATCTTGTATGGGCCAATAATTTTGGGGCCCAACTTCATAGAGGGTATCTTAAGTTTGATGTTACGGGTGGACAACCAGACTTTTTCCCCCACTGTCAATGCAGGAACCACCCCCCTCCTCCTGTCCGCAAAATGTTTGAACTTCTTCTGGGCTTTGGAGATGTTCCCCTGCACCTCCCTGCAGGGTTTTTAACTGTTGTACCATCCCCTCGGCACCAGGGCAACCCGAATCCATACAAGAAAACTCCCCAGACTGGGGAACAAACCCATAATTGACCTGAAAGGGAGAATTTCCAGTAGACTGATTAATACGATAGTTGAATGCAAATTCTGCCATGGGTAATACCTCACACCAGTCTTCCTGTCTGGAGGAGGCCAGGCATCTCAGAATCTGCTCCAACGACTGGTTGGTGCGTTCAGTCTGTCCATTGGATTCCGGGTGATAGGCAGAGGAGAATGACAATGTGACCCTCAACGTCATACAAAACGCTCTCCAAAACCTGGCCACAAATTGCGCACCCCTGTCCGACAACACGTTCACAGCCACTCCATGCAACCGAACAATGTGCTGTAAAAACAAGCGGGCCAAGGTTTCAGCAGATGGTACCGCAGGTAATGGCACAAAGTGGGCTTGCTTAGAAAATCTGTCAACTACTACCCATACCACCGAGTTGCGCTTGGAAGGGGGAAGATATTAGTGATAAAGTCCATGGACAGGTGTGTCCATGGTTTATCCGGAATTGGCAGAGGCACCAATTCCCCGGCCGGCCGGACCTGAGAGCTTTTCGAGCTAGCACACACCCCACAAGTACTTACAAACCTTTTGATATCACTACCCATAGAGGGCCACCAAAAACCTCTGGCCATTGCCCCTCAGGTAGCTGCAATACCAGGGTGTGCGCTTAACACAGAATCATGAAATTCTTGCAGGAGTGTTCGGGTACAAACAATTTACCTGGGGGTTTTTTCCTCGGAGCCTGTGCTTGTGCTTCCAGAATCTCTCTCTGTAACTCAGAGGAGACTTCGGCTACAACCACTCCCGGTTGAAGAATGTAGGAAGGAGGTTCTGGAGGGGACACAGAATCAAAACTTCGGGATAAGGCATCCGCCTTTACATTGTTTAGACCCTGGTTGGAACGTGATGGTAAAATGAAATCGAGAAAAAAAAGTGCCCACCGAGCCTGTTTGGGGGTTAATCTCTTAGCAGACTCGATATAGGCCAAATTTTTATGATCAGTGATGACCGTAATGGGATGAGCGGCCCCCTCCAAAAAATGCCTCCATTCTTCGAAGGCCAATTTAGCCGCTAACAATTCCCTGTTGCTGACATCATAGTTTCTCTCGGCCGAAGAGAACTTTTTCGAAAAAAAGGCACAGGGCTGAGGTTAGTCAGAGTAGAGGGGCCCTGGGACAACACTGCCCCACCACCACCTCTGAAGCGTTGACCTCCACGATAAAAGGTCTTGACCAATCGGGTTGTACCAACAAAGAGGCTGAAGTAAAGCATTTCTTTAATGCAAGGAAGGAATTTTTTGCGGCCACGGACCAATTTTTTACATCTGCCCCTTTAAGAGTGAGGTCCGTCAAGGGTTTCAACACCTGCGAGAACCCTTTAATGAACTTCCCATAATAGTTAGCGAAGCTCAGAAATCACTGCAACCCCTTCATATCATGAGGCTGCACCCAATCTGTAATGGCCTGAACCTTCCCTGGATCCATGCGGAATCCCTCCCCAGATAGATTCAATTACACCCAGAAAAGACAGTTCTTGCATAAAAAACGAGCACTTCTCCAGCTTAGCGTATAAATAGTTCTCCCGTAGTCTCATAAGAACCGTACGAAGATGGTGTAAGTGTGACTGACTGTCCTCAGAATATACCAAGATGTCATCCAGGTAAATGACTACATAACGCCCAATCAGGTCAGAGAAAACAACATTAATGAAATTCTGAAAAACAGCAGGGGCGTTAGTGAGGCCGAATGGCATAACCAGGTTTTCAAACAGCCCCTCAGTCGTCAGGAACGCTGTTTTCCATTCGTCCCCCTCCCGGATCCTTATAAGGTTATAAGCCCCTCATAGATCGAGCTTAGAAAACCATTTGGCCCCCATGAGTTGGTTACATAAATCGTAAATCAACGGGAGAGGGTACGTGTTGTTAACGGTAATTTTGTTCAGTTCCCGAAAGTCGAGGCATGGTCGCAACCCACCATCTTTTTTCTTTACAAAGAAAAACCCCACTGCCACGGGTGAGACCGAGGGCTGAATATGCCCCTTGCGAAGGCTCTCTTTGATGTACTCTTTCATAGCTTGGCGCTCATGCCCGGACGAATTAAACAAACGAGCCTTGGGTAATTTGGCTCCAGGTATTAAATCAATGGCACAATCATATGGTCTATGTGGTGGGAGCGCCTCAGCCTCGCTTTCGGAAAACACGTCTTCAAAGTCTCTCAGGTACTCCGGAATACCCTCCAGACCGACAGACAACACAAATACAGATTTTATCGGATTGACAAAAGGAACCAGGTCACCACACAAACCATTATCATTACATTCCCATCGGATGATCTCCTCCTTCACCCAATTAATGAGAGGATTGTGGCGTTGCAGCCAGGGCATCCCCAATACCAATCCTGCAGGCAGATTATTCATAATGAAACAACTTAACTTTTCCACATGAGTGGAACCCACTTTCATAGAAAAAACTTCAGACATGAAACAAACTCCATCCCAGGTAAGGGGGAATGAATCTACAGCCACAATTTTAACAGGGTCGTTCAACCTGACTGTCCCTATCTTATTAAGAGTGACAACTTGGGCATCAATCAGATTAATGGAGGAACCAAAGTCAACAAAGGCATTGGTCATAACAGGACCGCCATCAAGTTCCAATTGAACCTGGAGCACCATCTTTGTAAGAGAGAAAAAATGTACCTGGGAGTCTGGACAACCTCCCCGATTGTTGC